>NC_045971.1:22670242-23870242 GCF_010909765.2 Amblyraja radiata
TTTTCAGGCCCTCTTGCCGAGAAGATGGAACTCCGGCGTCGGGTGAACACTCCTCGGCGGCTTGGAACTGTGGAACTGCAAAATAAATTCTAAACTGCAGATGATGGTTTAAACCGAAGCTAGACACAAAATGCTGGAGAAACTCAGCGGGACAGGCAGCATCTCTGTAGAGTGAAGGAATGGGTTAATTCCCGCTGATTTACTCTAGCATTTTGTGTCCATAAAAGGAATTCAAGTTGGTTGTGGGCTACAAGGTGGCTATTGTATCTATGGGGCACGGATAATGGAGGTGGGTGGGTGGGATGGGGGGGGAGGAGGGGTAGGGGGGAGGGGGGGGGGGGGGGGGGGGTAGGGGGAAGGAGGGGAAAGGGGAGGGGGAGGGATTAGGGCCATGACTGGGGAAAAGACATGGTAGTTGGAAAAGTGAAGTGTGTTGTAATCAATGTCAAAACAAGGAATTATTACAGATGCTGATTTACAGAAACAGACACAATGTGCTGGAGTTACTCAGTGGGTCAGGCAGCATCCCTGGAGAACGTGGATAGATGACATTTTCTGTTGGGATCCTTCTTCAGAGTCATAGTCTGAAGAAGGGTCTTGACCCGAAACATCACCTTAATCATACTGTTTGCTTGTTGAAAAACTGCTATTAATATAAGACAAAAAAATTGTCAACTACGCACAAAACTGACCTGAAGCCATTTGAATTAAATGCTGCAGATTTTCATTATGTTTAAATGCTGGTGCATCCTTTGCTGATTTGCAACATGATAGGCATGAGAGACATGGTTCGCAGACAGTGGAGAACACCCATGGGTTTTTTTTTGCCCAGGGTGGAGGATTCTAAAACTAAAGGACATAGGCTTAAGGTGACCTTAAGAGGGACCTCAGGGGCAATGGTTTCACTTAGAGGGTAGTTTGTATCTGAAATCAGCTGTCAGAGGAAACTATAGGAGCAGATACAAATATGACTTTTAAAAGACATTTGGACATACATATGAGAGGAAAGGTTAGAGGTCCATGAGCCAAATGCAGGCAAATGGGACAAGCTGAATATGCTAGCTTGGCCGGCATGTATAAGGTGGGCTGAAGGGCCTGTTTCTGTGCTGTACAGCTCTATGACTGCAGTATAGTTTTAGTTTAGAGATACAGCACGGAAACAGGCCCTTCGACCTGTCCATGCCTGCCAGCGATCCCCGTACACTAACACTATCCTACACACACCAGGGACAATTTGCAATTTTACTGAAGCTAATTAACCTCCAAAACCTATACGTCTTTGGAGTGTGGGAGGAAATCGGAGCACCCGAAGAAAACCCACGCAGATCACCTGGGCAACGTACAAGCTCTGTACAGACTGCATCCTTAGTCAAGATCCAACCTGGGTCTCTGGCGCTGTAAGGCAGCAACTCTACCACTGTGCTGCCAAGAGATTGCAGATTTTCCTTTTATGGAGCATGCTGTAATGGAGTAACTAAACAAATAGCACCTAACAATGCTACAGAATATTTTCAATGAGCTCTCACACTTTGAACCCTGCACATCTAAATGAAATCCAATGTTCCTCAAGGCAGTAGCTCAATAATATTAGCTGTAGCAGCCATCAGCATTTCCATACCAAAATTAAATTTCAATTGTATTTTCTTTCCAAAAGTGGCTTTCAATCTCTGTTAGCTATCTGAGGCTTGAAATATATTTTAATGACATTTTACTGAACAAACAACGGAAAACTGTGCCAGCAGACCTGGGCGAACTGTTGAGCTATTCTTGTAAAAAATTGCAATATTTCTTAAGGTGTAATGATAAGATAGAATAGTGGTTATCTTGGAATATGCTTGGAATAAAGGTATACTCTCCTTTGAATTATTTATTGGCACAAAAGTGTGATTGGCTTGCAATTGTCCTGAACTACTATCTACCTCATTGGTGACCCTTGGACAATCCTTGATCAGACTTTGCTGGCTTTACCTTGCACTATCCGTTATTTCCTTATCATGGTAAATCGAATTTCATTGTACTTTAATTGACCTTTGAACCCTTCGAACCTTTGTATCTGTGCACTGTAACGGCTCGATTGTAATTATGTATTGGATGCATTTCCGCTGACTGGTTAGCACGCAACAAAAAATGTTCATTGTACCTTGGTACACGTGACAATAAACTAAACTGAACTGAACTGTACAACCAGGAGGGTGATAGGAAGGAACTGCAGATGCTGGTTTATGCTGAAGATGGACACAAAAAGCTGGAGTAATTCAGCGGGTCAGGCAGTATCTTTGGAGAAAAGGAATTGGTGACGTTTCGGGTCGAGACCCTACTTCAGACGTCTTGTTGCTAATGAAACCTCATTCTCACCAGATTTGCACCTTTAAAACAGGCCCTTGTAGAAATTTACAGTTCAAGGGGACTTCAGTGTGTCTGTCGTCACATACACTGTGCATCATATTGTGACTACATGGCTTTCATTTTAGTGTGTTGCAGTGCTTCTAATTACAGGAACCAAAAGTGGGGGGAAAAAAGCACTGGTCTATAAATAAACTGTGGGCAAAAAAAATGAGAGAATTTTGCCGCAGGAGAGAAGTTGGATTATTTTGAAGGTTTTTCTTTGACACTCATTTTAACAGCTTTCTTTGAACATCTTTTGCCAAATTGATTAGGATTCAAATTGAATAAAAACATGACTACAGGTGCACAACCTTTTATCCGAAAGCCTTGGGACCAAACACTTTTCGTAATTCGGAATTTGTCGGTCTTCGGAATGGAAATGTTTTAGCGTAGATTTTAATGGCTGGCTCAGTGGTAGAGTGCTCGGCTCATATCCGCAAGGTCGCGAGTTTGCACCTTGATCCCGGCAGTTCCTCGGTCGCGAGTTTGAGTCTTCAATGTAGTTTTTTCTTGCAGAATAAATGTCTGTATGAAATGCAGTGTGTTGAATGAATTCCTGAATTTGTAAATGTGACCGCAGCATTGAATCACCTCTCGCACTCATGTCACCCTAGCGGGGCTACATGCCCTTAGGCGGCCTAAGGCGACATTTTCACACTCTTATATCCGTGTGCAGCAGAGGCGATGTGTGTTTGGCGCCAAATGTGAGCTTTGGCGTGCCATGTTTAGCGCCAAAGGTGAGCTTTGGTGAGCTTTGGTGTGCAGACGACATCCTGGAAAAAATGTCCGGTTTCTTCCAGGTAGGCGATATACCCTCCCGGGCAATATACCCTCCACTTCTCTTTTATGAAGGGGATTTAGTTCCCCTTTCTTCCAGGACCGACCGGAGGTTCCGCTGTCACCTCTGCGGGCCACCCTCGGTGAACGCTCACTCAACTTTGTCTTTGGATTCCTACTCTCCCGCGCAATGTATCCTCACCTTCTCTTTTATGAAGGGGATTTAGTTCCCCTTTCTTCGAGGACCGACCGGAGGTTCCGCTGTCACCTCTGCGGGCCGCCCTCGGTGAACGTCCTGTCTCCCTGTCCCTGGGATAGCAGGGGGCGATCAAACAGCACAATACCCCCCTCCAACTCCAGAGGAATCCACTCCCCGATGGGCCGCTACGGCAACAAGTGGCAGTTCGCCCACAGCCCGAGCTGCGCGACCCCAAGAACAAGACGTACCTTGCACACCATCAGCATCTGCCCATACGGGGAGCGTGTTCCTCTGGAGTTGGAGCGGGGCTGGGCTGGAGTTGCTGATCTGGGATCTCCGTGCTTGCAATGGGCCTGGGGTCGGTGTCCCGATGAGGGGGCTGTGGGCGAACTGCCACTTGTCGCCGTAGCGGCCCATCGGGGAACGGCTTCTGGTGGTCCTGATGTCTCCGGCCAGTTTGCAGTTTTCCTCTGGAGTTGGAGCGGGGCTGGGCTGCTGCTGTTGGCTGTGGGTCTCTGGGATCTCCGTGCTTGCAGTGGGCCTGGGGGTCGGTGTCCCGTTGGTCCTGACGTCTCCGGTGACTGTCACTGACCTGCTAGTATCGCCGACATGAAGACAGTGCAAAGCCCCCGCGGCGGTGCAATGGGCGGGGAGCTGGAGAGGGGAGGGAAGGGGTCACACACATGGCCGGGAAGCAGAGGGGTGTAGGTGGGGTGAAACTGAAGGCAGCGACAATCTGCTGCTGCTGCCTGCCCGCTGAGTTAAAAAGTTCCCACGCAAGACTCACGATGCACTGTGTATCGTGCTACCGTGGGAACTTTTTAACTCAGCGGGCAGGCAGCAGCATATTGTCAATTATTAACCCTCCCGCGCAATATACCCTCACCTTCTCTTTTATGAATGGGGATTTAGTTCCCCTTTCTTCGAGGACCGACCGGGGGTTCCGCTGTCACCTCTGCGGGCCGCCCTCGGTGAACGTTTTCAAGGACCTTTCTTCAAGGACCGAAAAAATTTCCGCTATTCGGAGGTTTTCGTTATTTGGATCATCGGATAAAAGGTTGTGCACCTGTACTATGTTCTTTTAAGATGAGAGAGCAGCTCATGTGTTATGTACAAAAATATATTCATTGAAAATAGGAGCTGCAAATCCAGTCATAGATGCACATTATGCAAAGGATAATGAATCTTTACACATAAAATAACTCAGCAAATCCTTCAACTGACTACTGCTTGCGCAGAAATCATCTCACAGCACTTGTGATATTTTTCCTAACATCCAGTATATATTTACAAGGCTGCTTTCTGGAGTTCTGTAATAAGCATTTACAATAGACAACAGACAAGTCAAGTCAAGTAGCCTTTATTGTCATTCTGACCTTGCGGCCTGAACGAAATTTTGTTGCCTACATATAGTAAAAATGACAAAAACACACAATAAACTCAAATTAACATCCACCACAGTGAGTTTACCAGGCACCTCCTCACTGTGATGGAAGGCAAAAATCTTAAGTCTTTGTCTCATCCCTTCTTATTCTCCCTCTGCGCCGAGGCGATCCAGGCTTCAGATGTTATGACCCCGCCGGGCGATGGTAAGTAATGTCAGTCCCGCGGCTGAATCCGAGCTCCGCGAACGGGCCGGTTCAACTCCGCGGCCCAGGATGGTCGAAGCTGCGGCCCTCCAGTCCAGCGGGCGAAGCTGTTGTCGCGGGAGCTCCGGAAAACAGGTCACCTGTGCCGCAGGAGCTCCCGACGATGTCGTCCACTGGGCCCGCGGTCGGGTCGAGTGGCCGCTGCCGCCGGAACACTGCCCCAGCTCCGAGGTCTGATCGCCGCTGCCCCAGCTCCGAGGTCTGATCGCCGCTGCCGCTGCCCCAGCTCCGAGGCCAGGTCACCGCTGCCGCTGCCCCAGCTCCGAGGTCTGGCTGCCGCTGCCCCAGCTCCGAGGTCTGGTCGCCGCTGCCGCTGCCCCAGCTCCGAGGTCTGATCGCCGCTGCCGCTGCCCCAGCTCCGAGGCCAGGTCGCCGCTGCAGCTGCCCCAGCTCCGAGGCCAGGTCGCCGCTGCCGCTGCCCCAGCTCCGAGGCCGGGTCACCACTGCCGCTGCCCCAGCTCCGAGGTCTGGTCGCCGCTGCCCCAGCTCCGAGGTCTGGTCGCCGCTGCCCCAGCTCCGAGGTCTGATCGCCGCTGCCCCAGCTCCGAGGCCAGGTCGCCGCTGCAGCTGCCCCAGCTCCGAGGCCAGGTCGCCGCTGCAGCTGCCCCAGCTCCGAGGCCAGGTCGCCGCTGCCCCAGCTCCGAGGTCTGATCGCCGCTGCCCCAGCTCCGAGGCCAGGTCGCCGCTGCAGCTGCCCCAGCTCCGAGGCCAGGTCGCCGCTGCAGCTGCCCCAGCTCCGAGGCCAGGTCGCCGCTGCCCCAGCTCCGAGGTCTGATCGCCGCTGCCCCAGCTCCGAGGCCAGGTCGCCGCTGCAGCTGCCCCAGCTCCGAGGCCAGGTCGCCGCTGCAGCTGCCCCAGCTCTGAGGCCGGGTCGCCGCTGCCGCTGCCCCAGCTCCGAGGCCGGGTCGCCGCTGATGTCGGAACACCACAGCTCCGGAGTCGGACCGCTGCCGCTGGAACGCTGCCTCAGCTCCGAGGCCGCCAGCTCCGCTATTAGGCCTTGGCGCAGGCGGAGACGGAGACGGGGGATACGACAAGAGAAGTCGCATCCCCCTGAAGGAAGAGACCAAAAACATGTTTCTCCCCCCCCACCCACCCACACACATACACAACCTAATAAACCAAAAATTAACTAAAACAGGACAAAAGAACAACAAAAAAAAAGAAAAAAACAGACGGACTGCAGGACAATAGGTGCAGGATTAGGCCATTCGGCTCTTCACTGTGATAGTGGCTGAATATCCACAATCAGTACCCGTTCCTGCCTTCTCCCCATATCCCTTGACACCGCTATCTTTAAGAGCTCTATCTAACTCTCTCTTGAAAACATCCAGGTCTGATCTGCTGGACACACTGCGGTGTCAAGGGTATTTCTTTCAGACATCAAAGCTGAGCAATTTGAAAACATGCTTCACTCTATACAGTCGGTTTACTCCGGGTGCTCCGGTTTCCTCCCACACTCCAAAGACATGCAGGTTTGTAGGTTACTTGGATTCTGAAAATTGTCTCCAGTGTGCAGGATAGGACTAGGTGACAGTTCGTCAGTAGAAACATAGAAATCATAGGAAAATAGGTGCAGGAGTAGGCCATTCGGCCCTTCAAGCCAGCACCGCCATTCAATATGATCCTGGCCGATCATCTAATATCAGTACCCCGTTCCTGCTTTTTTCCCCATATCCCTTGATTCCTTTAGCTCTAAGAGTTAAATGTAGCTCTTGAAAACATCCAGTGAATTGGCATCCGCCACCTTCTGTGGCAGAGAATTCCAAAGATTCACAACTATCTGGGTGAAGGCATTTTTCCTCATCTCAGTCCTAAATGGCCTACCCATTGTTAAACAGTGAGCACTGGTTCTGGACTCCCCCAACATCGGCACAATTTTTCCTACATCTAGCCTGTCCAATCCTTTAAGAATTTTATATGTTTCTGTATGATACCCTCTCATCCTAAATTCCAGTGAATGCAAGCCCAGTCGACCCATTCTTATATTATATGTCAGTCCCGCCATCCTGGGTATTAACCTGGTGAACCTACGGTGCACTCCTTCAATAGCAATAATGTCCTTCCTCAAATTAGGAGACCAAAATTGCACACAATATTCCAGGTGTGGTCTCATCATGGCCCTGTACAACTGCAGTAGGACCTCCTTGCTCCTAAACTCAAATCCTCTTACAATGAAGGCCAACATGCCATTAGCTTTCTTCACTGCCTGTTGTACCTGCATGCTTACTTTCAGTGACTGATGTACGAAGACACCCAGGTCTCGTTGCACCTCCCCTTTTCCTAGTTTGACATCATTCAGATAATAATCTGCCTTCCTGTTTTTGCCACCAAAGTGGATAACCTCACATTTATCCACATTATACTGCACCTGCCATGCATCTGCCCACTCACCCAACCTATCCCAAGTCACCCTGCAGCCTCATAGCATCCTCATTGCAAACTTGGAGATGTCACATTTAATTCCGTCGTCTAAATCGTTAATATTTATTGTAAATAACTGGGGTCCCAGCACCGAGCCTTGCGACACCCCACTAGTCACTGCCTGCAATTCTGAAAAGGACCCGTTATTCCTACTCTTTGCTTCCTGTCTGCCAACCAGTTCTCTATCCATGTCAATGCCCTACCCCCAATTCCATGTGCTCTAATCTTGCACACTAATCTCTTGTGTGGGACCTTGTCAAAGGTTTTTTGAAAGTCCAGATACACCACATCCACATGCTCGCACTTCTCCATTCTACTTGTTACATCCTCAAAAAATTTCCAGAAGATTAGTCAAGCATGATTTCCCCTTCATAAATCCATGCTGATTTTGACCGATCCTGTCACTGCTTTCCAAATGTGCTGCTAAAACATCTTTAATAATTGACTCAAGCATCTTCCCCACTACTGATGTTAGGCTAACTGTTCTTTAATTCCCCGTTTTCTCTCTCCCTCCTTTCTTAAAACGTGGAGGTACATTGCTTACCCTCCAGTCCACAGGAACTGATCGAGAGTTGAAAGAGCATTGGAAAATGATCACCAATGCATCCATGATTTCTAGGGCCACCTCCTTGAATACTCTGGGATGCAGACCATCAAGCCCTGGGGATTTATCTGGCTTCAGTCCCAACAGTTTATCTAACACCATTTCCTGACTAATGTGGACTCCTTTCAGTTCCTCCCTTCCACTGGATCCTCGGTCCCCTAGTATTTCTGGGAGATTGTTTGTGTCTTCCTTAGTGAAGACAGAACCAAAGTACTGGTTTAACTGTTCTGCCATTTCCTTGTTTCCATTTATAAATTCACCTGTCTCTGATTGCAAGGGACCTACATGTGTCTTCACTAATCTTTTCCTTTTTACATATCTAAAGAAACTGTTTGAGTCAGTTTTTATATTCCCCACAAGCTTTCTTTCATGCTCTTTTTCCTATCTCTTAATTAAACCCTTTATTTTTCTGACCAATTTATAAGCCTCTTCCTTGTATTTAACGCTATCCTTGATTTCCCTCGTTAGCCACGGTTGAGCCGCTTTCCCCGTTTTATTTTTTCGCCTGAAAGGGATGAAAATTTTTTGAAGTTCATCCATGCGGTCCTTAAATCTTTGCCATTGCATCTCGATCATCAACCCTGTAAGTATAATTTGCCAGTTTATCCTAGCCAATTCCCGTCTCATACCTTCAAAGTATCTTTTCTTTAAATTCAGAACAATAGTCTCTGAATTAACCGGGTCACTCTCCATCCTAATGCAGAATTCCACCATATTATGGTCAATGTTGCCCAAGGGGCTCTGCGCAACAAGATCTCTAACTAATCCTTACACAATACCCAGTCGAGGATGGCCTGCCCTCTAGTCGGTTCCTCTACATATTGGTTTAAAAAACCATCCCGTATACATTCCAGGAAATCCTCCTCGGCACTGCTACCAGTTTGGTTGGCCCAATCTATATGTAGATTAAAATCATCCATGATATCTGATGATGGACTCGATAGGCCAAAGCTTTAATTTTAATTTTAAAGTCACTTTAATTGCATGTTTTATGTATTATGTTGTGTTTTATAACTGTTGGCAGACCAATTTCCCTCCTGGGATAAATAATGTTCTATTGTATCACTATACTACTCTACCATTTCACTCCATCCACAGTATTTGTTTTTTTACAGTAGTGTATCTCTAAACTAAAATAAACTTAAACTAAGGGGCGCAGGCCTTGGCTGCCAACATTGTGCCAACTGTTCACAAACTTCAGTCTCCACACTCTACCGAGGAAATCATCACTTTTCGGTTGGGGATTGGCATCTACCCTCCCCACCCACAAACAGACGCAGACTGCCCATCGGCAGTGTTCACCGCTCCACGTTAAATGTGACCCAATTACAAACAAATCACCTGGTAGGGTGAAGGTTCGTGACATAACGAACTGCAGATGCTAGTTTACGAAAGAAGACAATGTGCGGGAGTAACTCAGTGGGTCAGGCAACATCTCTGGAAAACATGGATAGGTGACGTTTTACATTGGGACCCTTCTTGAGTCTAGATTTGGATAGGTGACATTTAGGATCATAATAAGTTTTATGTCTACCCTGCCATTCAACATGGCTGATCTATCTTTCCCTCTCAACACCATTCTCCTACCTTTGCCCCATAACCCCTGACACCCTTACTAATCAAGGATCGGGACCATTCTTCAGTCTATACATGGATAGGTTACATTTTGTGTCGGGACTCTTCTTCAGTCGCTAAAGAAGAGTCCTGACCTGATGCCAGCTGTTTGTTTTTTAAACCATGATCATATTCACAGTTCTGTACAGCGAATGAACGATTAACCAAATGTCTCTGGTTTTTAATCCTTGCCTTGAGGTTTTGAACAAATGCTATCTAAAATTAATTTGTTAATTAAAAAGAGTCAGAATAGCAATGGGGCCACTGTATTTATTAGCTGACAGTTCACTGAATTAAAGAAACACCAGCTTATGGCCTACCGCCCTTGGCCTGTTGGTGTCTTTATCGGTGACTAGATTATGAAAGGCACAAATCATATTTTTCACCATTTTCGTCTAATCCAAGTTGGCATTTCAAATGATTTAGGAGCAGCAGAAGGGCACGGAGATCACGGCCTCACAGGTCCAGGGACCCGATTTCTGTCCTCGCCTCAGGTGCTGTCTGTGTGGAGTTTTCACATTCTCACCTGACCGCAGAACAGCTCATGAATAGAAGAACATGAACAGGCGACGTTTCAGGTTGGGACCTTTCTTCAACAAACCAAAAATGTTGTCGACCCAAAAATGTTCTCGGAACAGCTTCTTCTCCTCTGTTTTCAGGCCTCTGGGTTGTGCTTCCATAAGCTAGGGTACTGTCCATTTCATCTCTGGCCTATTGCGGACAATAGGCAATCAGGAATGGGGTACTGATTGTGGATGATCAGCCATGATCATAGTGAATGGCGGTGCTGGCTCGAAGGGCTGAATGGCCTACTCCTGCACCTAGTGTCTATTGTTTATGGAACAGGTGGACTACAATGCTACATATATTCTGCATCTTCTGCTCTACTTATTGTACTTGAGTTTGGCTTGATTATATTTATGTATAGTATTATCTGATCTGATAATAGCATGCAAAACAAAAAATATTAATTATCAAATTAGAACCGTACGCCACAAGAACAGGCTCTTCAACCAGCAGTGTCTGCATCAAACACAATGCCATGTTTAACTGATGAAGGATCCCATCCCGAAATGCCACCCATCCTTTTTCTCCAGAGATACTGCCCAAACTGCTGTGTTACTCCAGCACTTTGTGTCTATCTTCTTAAATTAATCTAATCTGCCTGCACATGATCCACATCCTTGCATTCGCTGCATATCCATGTGCCAATTCAAAGGCCGCTTAAATTACGCTGCCGTATCTGCCTCCACCACCATCCCTGGTAGTGTGTTCCAGGCACCCACCACTCTCGGTGTAAAATAAAACTTGTCCTGCACATCCCCCCAAAAAATTTCCTCTCTCACCATAAAGCTGTTCCCTGCAGTATTTGTTGCTTCCGTTCTAGGAAGAAGGTTCTGACTGTCTACCCAATCCAGTCCTCAGCCTTTGGATTGAAGTCTGCTGCCACCAGAGCCATGCCTGAAGTCACACAGAAGCATTCACTCTCATGAAGCTGTACACAATGTTACACACACATAGCTACACTACCTGTAAATAATGAATAGGGTGCTGTTGTATTTCAAGAAGAGCAATTGGCAGCAGTGTTGGCTTTCAGCAAGTAGTGTGTGATACACAAAGGCTGCACACTTAGGTCTGTTACCTATCCTCCCATCTCCTATCCCTGCTGTCACCAGCATTGTTGTATCTGACTTCTTTCAGCAGGTATCTGAAGTGATTTCTTGGGACGCTTGCACCTTGAAAGGCAAAACTGCAAGGAGCCATTGACCGGCTGCTGGGCTTCTGAGCTGAGATTGATCAGTGCTGAGCAATTGGTGTTGTTGGCTGTTAATCCTTCGCTACACTCTGTCCTAGGATATCAGTAAACTCAGCGGATCAGATAACATCTCTGGAGAAAAGGAATAGGTGACGTTTCTGGTCGAGGGTCTCGACCTAGCCCACAGCTAACAACGGACCGCTTCCTTGAGCATTGTTACATTTTTGCATATCTTTCATTCATTTGTTCTATGTCTCTCTATATCACAGTCTAAATCTCTCGTTTCCCTTTCCCCTGACTCTCGGTCTGAAGGAGCGTCTGGACCTGAAACATCACCTATTCCTTTACTCCAGAGATGCTGTCTGACCCGCTGAGCTACTCCAGCTTTTTGTGCCTTACTTCGGTTTACACCAGCGCCTGCAGTTCTTTCCCACACACCTAGGATGTCAGTGATGTTTTGTTCTGACGTCATCACTGTGGGATTTCGCTGCAAGGTTTTTTTAGCCTTGTAATACTGTCCAAATGTCTCTACTAGTGTTCCATCTTTGGAGGAATCATCCTATTTTAGTGGCAAAAACAACAATAGGTCTGCCATGTTAAGTGCTTGGCTTCTCATGAGTGTGTGGATAATGCAGCAAATGATCTCTGCTCTCTAGGGAGGCTTAAACACGACAAATTAAAACACTGATCCTTCCCTCATTTGCGACTGTAGCCATTAAAATGTCTACTGCTGTATAGTCACCAAGGAATCACTCTTCTAAACGTATACTGTTGGAATCTGAAAGCAAAACCTTCTCAGTTCAATGTTAGAAGCCAAAATGCTGGAGTAACTGCGGGTCAGGCAATTTCTCTGGAGAGAAGGATTTTGCAGTGGAGCAGATGATATGTGTAGGAAGGAACTGCAGATGCCGGTTTATACCGAAGATAGACACAAATTGCTGGAGTAACTTAACGGGACAGAGAGCATCTCTACTACCCGAAACGTCACCCATTCCTTCTCTTCAGAGATGCTGCCTGTCCCGCTGAGTTACTCCAGCATTTTATGTATATCTTCGGTGTAAACCAGCGTCTGCAGTTCATTCCTACTCAATTCAATGTTTTGTTGGAATTATAGACATGCAGTCCGAAACAGGCCCTTCTGCCCAACTTGTTCATGTCAATCAAGATGCCCCAGCCAAGGTAGTCCCATTTGCCTGTGTTTGGTCCATATCACTCTAAATCTTTCCTATCCATGTATCTGTCCAAGTGTCTTTTAAATGCTGTTGAGTATTTGACATGAACTATTTCTTCTGGCAGCTAATTCCATATACCCACCACACTCTGAATGAAAAACTTACCCCTCTGGTTCCTATTAAATCTTTCCCCTCTCACATTAAGCCTATGTTCTCTGTTTTTTTATTCCCCAAATCTGGGTATAAGTCTCTGCTTTCTTCCTATCTGTTCCTCTCATGATCTTATACACCTCAATAAAATTTTCCCCTCAGCCTCCTGCACTCCAAGGAATAAAGTCTTAAGGGCCTGTCCCATTTTCACGACCTAATTCACGACCTCTGCCGAGTTTGCCTTTGACTCATACTCGCAGCATGGTCGTCACGAGGTCGTAGGTAGGTCGTAGCAGGCCGTGATGCTCGTCGTAGGTATTCGTGGCATCAAGTAGGTCGGGGCGTTTTTTCTAGCCTGATGAACAATGTCCATGAGTAAAAAAGGTTGTGAATTAGGTCATGAAAGTGGGACAGGCCCTTTAGCCTGCCCAACCTTTCCTTATAAATCAGACTTGAGTCCTGGTAACATCCTCGTAAATTTTCTATGCACTCTTTGCAGCTCAATGACATATTTCCTATAGCAGGGAGATGAAAACTGAACACATTACTCCAAATATGGCCTCACCAATGTCTGGTACAACATAAGATTCCAACGTCTGTACACAAAAGGTAATCTCCAACAGCCCTCCTCCCCCTACCCGTCCCCTTTCTCGCCCACACCCCCTTTACCTTCTCCTCCGCCCTCCCATGTGGCCCACCTAGATTCACACCGATTTCTCCCATCCCACCTGCATTCCTTCCTCTGGCTTCACTATTTGTATCTCCTCACTCCTTTTGTCTCATACTTCAGCGCTTTGTGTATTTTTCTATACTCAATGCTAAATACTCATGACCAACCTAGGAACTTGCAACGTCATTTTCAGGGCACTATGTACCTGCACTATGTGACTGCATGGGTTTTCTCCGGGTGCTCTAGTTTCCTCCCACCATCCAAAGGCATACACGTTTGAAGGTTAATTAGCTGTTGTAAATTGTCCCTAGTATATAGGATTGTGCTAGTGTACGTGGTTTCGACTTGGGACCCTTCATCAGTCTGAAGAAGGGTCCCGACCTGAAATATCACCTATCCATGTTCTCCAGCGATGCTGCCTGACCCGCTAAGATACCCCAGCACTTTGTGTCTTCACCTTGTATAAACCAGCATCTACAGTTCCTTGTATGCCTCTAGTCTTGAAATTCCACTTGTTATTAATATTAGTGTTTGAACTAAGCAAGCGTTTTTGATTTCTGTTTGACTAATCTTGTTGGTTGGATTTGAAGTGGCTACTGCAGAAATACCACGAGGCTACTTGGTTATTTGCATCCAGCTAACGCCCGATTTTTTTCATTTATTCTTATTCAGGATCCAAGTGAATGATCTAATTGTGGAAGTGGATGGGATCAGCCTGGTTGGAGTGACCCAGAGTTTTGCTGCCTCCGTCCTGAGGAACACAAAAGGAACGGTCAGGTAATATCGCACAGAGTTGTGGAACAGGTAGAGGAGCAGCTAGATTGTGGAAATAAGTACCCAAAATTTCTGCAGGGGCTCTCCTACACTCACCCCAAATGAGGAATGAAAGTTAAGAGAAGGTTAATGTTATCTTGAGCAAAATACAAAGTGCTGGAGGAAGTATGTGGGTCCAAGAGCATTGGACAGCCAACATTTTGGAGAACATGGACAGCCAACATTTTGGATCGGGACCCTTCTTCAGACTGAAGGTCTTCTTCGGACTAGGAGGAGAGAGAGACAGCTGGAAAATAGGTGGATGCAGGACAAAGCCTAGCAAGTGAGAGGGGTTAGATAGGAAGAGAAGAGAAGTGACATGTAGTCAGAGAGATCTAGGTGGGAGGGGAAGAGGGGCAGGGAAATGGGTGTGCGCTGGGATATGGTAGGCGGGAGGTAAAGAAAGATGCAGGGAGGGAGGGAAGGGGGCATGTTATTTAAAATTGGAGAATTCAACATTCATACTGTTGGGTTGTAAGCTACCCAAGCTAAATATGAGATGCTGTTCCTCCAGTTTGCATGTGGCCTCACTTTGGCAGTGGAGGAGGCCCAGGACCTGAAAGATCAGTGCAGGAATGGGAAGGGGAGTTAAAGTGGTTCGCATCTACGAGTTCCAGCATGCCTTGACGGACTGAGCACAGTTGTTCATCTTATCTTGTGTTTCATAGGACTTAGAAGGTTAATCTTGCCTCGTGTATTACTCAGGAAGAAGTCGGATTTATATTTATTACTGTTAACAAAATTTTAAATGTAATGTGCTGAGCACATAATCTTCCACCAAATAATCTCCTTCCAAAGGCAGAAGGTTACATAGTATATCTCCCTGAATCTTTTTTACTTCCACAAGTTTAATCCTGTGATAGACACAAAGTGCTAGAGTAACTCAACGGGAGATGCTTAGCAACATCTCTGGAGAGAAGGAATGGGTGACGTTTTGAGCCGAGATCCTTCTTCATACTAGGCAGGGGAAAGGGAAACGAGAAATATAGACGGTGATGTAGAGAGATATAGAACAAATGAATGAAAGATATGCAAAACAGTAAGAATGATGAAGGAAACAGGCCATTGTTAGCTGTTTGCTAGGTGAGAACGAGAAGCTGGTGCGGCTTGGTGGATTGAGAGGGAATGCAGGGGTTATTTGAAGTTAGAGAAATCAGTTTCATACTGTACCACTGAGTTGTAAGCTGCCTCTGGAGAGAAGGAATGGGCGACGTTTTGGGTCGAGACTCCTCTTCAGTGTGGGAATGGAAAGGGGAGTTAAAGTGTTTAGCGAGTTCTAGCAGGCCTTGGCATACTGAGCAAGTGTTCATCTTTTCTTGTGTTTAGCAGAAAATAGGCCTACCCCTGTGTTAATGTCTCAGTGAAGTCCAATAAATTCATACTGAGTAGGGAGTCTACTGGTCTCAGGATTCTAAAAATGTTTGATTTGTCCAACGATTTCTTATATTTTCTTCATGTGCTGAATGCTGCAGTATTTTCTCAGTGATCGGTCATGTAGGGCCTCACATATCTCCTGCTGCTCACCCGAAGTCACCTAGATTTCTCACCCATTGCTTATGTGACACACTTTTTAATTACTAACGTTAACCTTCATAACTCCGATGCAGAGGAAGATAAGGCATTTGATGTGCATTGTCACCTTAACCTAGCTGGGAGCTCATTTCCCCGATTCAGCACATCAACTACCGATGTCAAGCAGTTGAACTTAGACTGGAAGGTAACAGTTCACAGTAACATTGATGAATATGAAGACATAGAATCATAGAGTCATACAGCATGAAAACAACCCCATCAGGGGGTGGGGTAGCTCTGTTGGTGAGAAATGAAATTCAGTCCCTTGCAGGGGTGACATAGAATCAGGAGATGTGGAGTCAGTATGGATAGAACTGGTCAATTGTAACGATAAAAATACTCTAATGGGAGTTATCTACAGGCCCCCAAACAGTAGCCTGGATATAAGGTGCAAGTTAAATCAAGAGTTAAAATTGGCATGTCATAAAGGTAATGTTATGGTTGTTATGGGAGATTTCAACATGCAGGTAGACTGGAAAAATCAGGTTGGTACTGGACCCCCAAGAAAGGGAGTTTGTGGAGTGCCTCTGTGATAGACTCTTAGAGCAACTTGGATTGAAGCCTACCAGGGAGAAGGCAATTCTGGATTTAGTACTGTGTAATGAACCGGATTTGATAAGGGAACTCGAGGTAAATGAGCCATTAGGTGGTGGTGACCATAATATGATGTTTTAATCTACAATTTGAGAGGGAGAAGGGTAAATCAGAGGTGTCAGTATTACAGTTGAACAAAAGGAACTATGGAGCCATGAGGGAGGAGTTGGCCGACGTTGACTGGAAAGATACCCTAGCAGGGATGACAGTGGAACAACAATGGCAGGTATTTCTGGGAATAATACAGAAGCATTTCGTTCAGACCGAAAGGTCTGAATGACAAATAAAGGATTCAATTCAATTCAATTCAATTCAATTCTGGGAATAATACAGAAGGTGCAGGATCAGTTCATTCCAAAGAGGAAGATTGATTCCAAGGGGAGTAAGGGGCGACCGTGGCTGTCAAGGGAAGTCAGGGACTGTATAAAAATAAAAGAGAAGAGTATAACATAGCAAAGATGAGTGGGAAGCCAGAGGATTAGATAACTTTTAAAGAGCAACAGAAGATAACTAAAAAGGCAATACGGGGAGAAAAGATGAGGTACGAAGGTAAGCTAGCCAAGAATATAAAGGAGGATAGTAAAATCTTCTTTAGGTATGTGAAGAGGAAAAAATTAGTTAAGACCAAAGTTGGGCCCGTAAGGACTGAAAATGGTGACTTTATTATGGGGAACAAGGAAATAGCAGATTAGTTGAACAGGTACTTTGGATCCGTCTTCATTAAGGAGGACACAAACAATCTCCCTGATGTACTAGTGGCCAGAAGATCTAGGGTGACGGAGGAACTGAAGGAAATGCACATTAGGCAGGAAATTGTGTTGGGTAGACTGATGGGACCGAAGGCTGATAAATCCCCAGGGCCTGATGGTCTGCAACCCAGGGTACTTAAGGAGGTGGAAATCGTGGACGCATTGGTGATCATTTTCCAATGTTCTATAGATCAGTTCCTGTGGATTGGAGGGTAGCTAATGTTATCCCACTTTTTAAGAAAGGCGGGAGAGAGAAAACAGGGAATTATAGACCAGTGAGTCAATTATAAAAGATGAAATAGCGGTATATTTGGATAGCAGTAGCAGGACCTGTCCGAGTCAGCATGGATTTATGAAGGGGAAATCATGCTTGACTAATCTTCTGGAATTTTTTGAGGATGTAACTAGGAAAATGGACAAGGGAGAGCCAGTGGATGTAGTGTACCTGGACTTTCAGATAGCATTTGATAAGGTCCCACATAGGAGATTAGTGGGTAAAATTAGAGCACATGGTATTGGGGGTAGGGTGCTGATATAGATAGAAAATTGGTTGGCAGACAGGAAACAAAGAGTAGGGATTAACGGGTCATTTTCAGAATGGCAGGCAGTGACTAGTGGGGTACCGCAAGGCTCGGTGCTGGGATCGCAGCTATTTACAATATACATTAATGATCTAGATGAAGGGATTAAAAGTAAGATTAGCAAATTTGCAGATGACACAAAGCTGGGTGGCAGTGTGAACTGTGAAGAGGATGCTATGAGGGTGACTTAGACAGGTTGGGTGATTGGGCAGATGCAGTTTAATGTGGATAAATGTGAATTAAATGCCACTTTGGAAGCAAAAACAGGAAGGCAGATTATTATCTAAATGGTGTCAAGTTGGTAAAAGGGGAAGTACATCGGGATCTGGGGGTCCTTGTTCATCAGTCACTGAAAGTAAGCATGCAGGTACAGCAGGCAGTGAAGAAAGCGAATGGCATGTTGGCCTTCATAACAAGAGGAGTTGAGTATAAGAGCAAAGAGGACTTTCTGCAGTTGTACAGGGCCCTAGTGAGACCACACCTGGAGTATTGTGTGCAGTTTTGGTATCCAAATTTGAGGAAGGACATTCTTGTTATTGAGGGGGTGCAGCGGAGGTTCCACCAGGTTAATTCCCAGGTTGGCGGGACTGTCATATGTCGGTAGAATGGAGCAGCTGGGCTTGTATACTCTGGAATTTAGAAGGATGAGAGGGTATCTAATTGAAATATAAGATTATTAAGGGTTTAGACACGCTAGAGGCAGGAAACATGTTTCCAATGTTGGAGGAGTCCAGAACCAGGGGCCACAGTTTAAGAATAAGGGGTAAGCCATTAGAACGGAGATGAGGAAAAACCTTTTCACACAGAGTTGTGAGTCTGTGGAATTCTCTGCCTCAGAAGGCGATGGGGGCCGGTTCTCTGGATGCTTTCAAGGGAGAGTTAGATAGGGCTCTTAAAGATAGCGGAGTCAGGGGATATGGGGAGAAGGCAGGAACGGGGTACTGATTGTGGATGATCAGCCATGATCACCTTGAATGGCGGGTGCTGGCTCTAAGGGCCGAATAGCCTACTCCTGCACCTATTGTCTATTGTCTTCCATATCGCCCAGGATGCCCCATTTAAACTGGTCCCATGTTAGATTATTTTGCACAAGCTGCATTGTTTGTTAAATCTCTGTTTTCCCACCTAAATTTTGAGGGAAACAGTAAGTCATTAGTGCTTTAAAAATAGGGAAATGCTTTTAATAGGCACTGCATTTAAACAGTACACATTTAGTGTGAAAGAATTATCAGAGGCTTCAGGTCCTCTTCAAGAGAAAATAAGAATAGATGGAATCACTCATTTATAAAAAATAAAGTTAGATGACCAATTTAGAACTTAATTGTCAAACAATTCTCTCTTCCCCCCCCCCTCTCTCTCTCTCTCTCCCTCTCCCCCCTCTCTCCCCATCCACTCTCCCTCCCTCTCCCCCCTCTCCCCTCTCCCAAAGCTTCCCACCTCACCGCATGTCTCACTCCTTCTTTACTTCATTTCTCTTTCCTCTCCACCAACCCCACTCCTTCCCCCTCTTCCTCGATTTCATGAACTCTCCAACTTCTGCGCCAAAACTGCCAGTGTGATCTTGTCTACATTTGTGAGAGCAAAATGGGATATGAATAGCGAGGCATTGTTTACAGCATTATGCATTCTATACATCAGCAATTAGTTTGCAGCCTGTATATTAACAATGTATGCACGACTTGTACAGTAGAAATGTAAAGCCTCATTGGATGCCTGGCAGCATCAAAAACAATCTGGCTTTGCCCTTGATCCCAAAACTTCACATTGTTCTCTCACTTATTTTAGCACTGCACAGGAAACCCCAAAGGACCAGTAGCACATTAAATAGCAGTGCAGTGCAGGCTTAAGTACGCTTTCTACTGAAAGCTGTTTTGGATGAAGAACTGCATTTCATAGGAAATATAAAACAGTTCGTGAAAAAAAACTTGGCCAGGAAATAGACGTTAATTAATAAAAAAAATATTCTGTGCTGACAAGTATTTGAAGATGTGATGAAAAGGTTTTAGAAACATAGAAACATAGAACATAGGTGCAGGTGGAGGCCATTCGGCCCTTCGAGCCAGCACCACCATTCATTGTGATCATGGCAATCGTCCCCAATCAATAACCCGTGCCTGCCTTCTCCCCGTGTCCATTGATTCCACTAGCCCCTAGAGCTCTATCTAACTCTCTCTTAAATCCATCCAGTGATTTGGCCTCCACTGCCCTCTGTGACAGGGAATTCCACAAATTCACAACTCTCTGGGTGAAAAAGTTTTTTCTCACCTCAGTCTTAAATGGCGTCCCCTTTATTCTAAGACTGTGGCCCCTGGTTCTAGACTCTCCCAACATTGGAAACATTTTTCCTGCATCTAGCTTGTCCAGTCCTTTTATCTATATTACTAAAACTCTGATCTTGACCGCTTTTGGCCCACTGTGCTGCGATTTCCGACAGAACGCCGCCACCTACGGCCGTCATTTTTGGCCACCTCACTCAGAGCCCCCCTCCGCCTTACGGGTGTAGAGGATTTTTCCCATCGATGACAAATCAGAGAGATATTAATGTTTTTTTTTAAATCACCATTCTCTCTGCTGCCCCTGCTGATGAGAGGGGGAGGGACTATAAAACCAGGAAGTGGTGTGCCTCACTCAGTCTCTGCAATATGGATGAAGCCAAGGGTCACTTCACTCTGAGCTCTGAATAACACTGAACAAATGTCTACACAACTGTGAGTACCCTTAATGTGGTTTGAAAATGAAAATATGGTTTGTTTGAAGTAAAAAGGCACTGCCTGCAAATGGTTGTTTGGGTGCTTTGGCTTGAAGTTGAAAGGCACTACTTACTGCAAATGGTGGCTTGGGAGCTTTGGCTTGAAGTTGAAAGGCACTACTTACTGCAAATGGTGGCTTGGGAGCTTTGGCTTGAAGTTGAAAGGCACTACTTACTGCAAATGGTGGCATGAAGTTGAAAGGCACTACTTACTGCAAATGGTGGCTTGGGTGCTTTGGCTTGAAGTTGAAAGGCAATACTTACTACAAATGGTGGCTTGAGTGATTTGGCTTGAAGTTGAAAGGCACTACTTACTGCAAATGGTGACATGAAGTTGATTTGCTTGAAGTTGAAAGGCACTACTTACTGCAAATGGTGGCTTGGGTGATTTGGCTTGAAGTTGAAAGTCGCTACTTACTGCAAATGGTGGCTTGGGTGCTTCGGCTTGAAGTTGAAAGGCACTACTTACTGCAAATGGTGGCATGAAGTTGAAAGGCACTACTTACTGCAAAGTACAATTCACCATTCTCTCTGCTGCCCCTGCTGGAGGGCGGGGGAGGAATTATAAAACCAGGAAGTGGTGTGCCTCACTCAGTCTCTGCAATATGGATGAAGCCAAGGGTCACGTCTCTCTGAGCTCTGAATAACACTGAACAAATGTCTACACAATTGTGAGTCCCCTTAATGTGGTTTGTTTGAAGTAAAAAAGGCACTGCCTGCAAATGGTTGTTTGGGTGCTTTGGCTTGAAGTTGAAAGGCACTACTTACTGCAAATGGTGGCTTGGGTGCTTTGATTTAAAGTTGAAGCACTACTGACTGCAAATGGTGGCTTGGGTGCTTTGGCTTGAAGTTGAAAGGCACTACTTACTGCAAATGGTGACTTGGGAGCTTTGGCTTGAAGTTAAAAGGCGCTACTTACTGCAAATGGTGGCTTGGGTGTTTTGCTTGAAGTTGAAAGGCACTACTTACTGCAAATGATGTCTTGGGTGCTTTGGCTTGAAGTTGAAAGGCACTACTTACTGCAAATGGTGGCTTGGGTGCTTTGGCATGAAGTTGAAAGGCACTACTTACTGCAAACGGTGGCATGAAGTTGAAAGGCACTACTTACTGCAAATGGTGTCGGGTGATTTGGCTTGAAGTTGAAAGGCACTACTTACTACAAATGGTGGCTTGGGTGCTTTGGCTTAAAGTTGAAAGTCAGTACTTACTGCAAATGGTGGCTTGGGTGTTTTGTCTTGAAGTTGAAAGGCACTACCTACTGCAAATGGTGACGGGTGCTTTGGCTTGGAGTTGAAAGGCACTACTTACTGCAAATGGTGGCTTGGTTGCTTTGACTTGAAGTTGAAAGGCACTACTTACTGCCAATTGCGGCTTGGGTGCTTTGGTTTGAAGTTAAAAGGCACTGCTGCAAATATACTTACTTACTGTTTGCACTGTATATTGATTTTAGATAAAACGTTACCACATATGGCTGTGATTTTTGGCCATCTTACTCAGTCCCCCCTCCGCTGAGCAGGTGCAGAGAATTCTTCCCATCAATGAAAAATTAAAGTGTTATTAGTGTTTAAAAAATGTTGAGAAACTCTCTCCTGTCAATCACGCCATGAAAGCCACACCTTTTCCGGTGGGAGGGGGAGGGGTTATAAAACCCGGAAGTGTGGGTGTGGCTCAGTCTCTGCATGATGGGGGAGGGAGAGGTCACGACTGTCTGAGCTGTGAATCAACTGAATACACTGAATGTCTACTGAACCGTGAGTTTGGTGTTTTGTGTGGTTTTATGGTGTTTTCACCCTGCATGAAATGGTATGAAGCTGCATTTGAATTTGGTGGCCTTGCACCCTGCTTGAAGTGGTATGAAACTGCACTGAATATGGTGGCCTTGGATCCAGCTTGAAGTGGTATGAAACTGCACTTGAATTCAGTGGCCTTGCACCCTGCTTGAAGTAGTTGGAAACTGCACTTGAATTTTGTGGCCTTGCACCCTGCTTGAAGTGGTAGGAAACTGCACTTGAATTCGGTGGCCTTGCACCCTGCTCATAGTGGTAAGAAACTGCACTTGAATTTGGTGGCCTTGCACCCTGCTTGAAATGGTAGGAACATGGATTTGAATTTGGTGACCTTGCACATTGCTTGAAATGGAATTTCAAGGAATAGTCATGAGTCAACTGCCAGCCCACCAGCCGTGAGTGAGCTGCCAGCAGATCAGGCTTGAGGGATTGAGCTGTCACCTCAAGAACCCATTCCAGCACTCCAGAAAGACCCCCCACTGGCCACCAATATTGGAATTGGTGGAGAGGTGGAATATTGCGTCGGGGGACCAGCCCTCCTGTGTGAACATGGGACCCAACGGGTCCCACTTAGTCTAGTAATTTTATATGTCTCTATAAGATACCCCCTCATCCTTCTAAACTCCAGTGAATACAAGCCTAGTCTTTTCAATCTTTCCTCATATGACAGTCCCGCCACCCCAGGGATCAATCTCGTGAACCTATGCTGCACTGCCTCAATCACAAGGATGTCCTTCCACAAATTAGGAGACCAAAACTGTACGCAATACTCCAGATGTGGTCTTACCAGAGCCCTATACTACTGCAGAAGAACCTCTCTACTCGTATACTGAAATCCTCTTGTTATGAAGGCCAACATTCCATTAACTTTCTTCACTGTCTGCTGTACCTGCACGCCAACTTTCAGTTACCGGTGTACAAGGACACCCAGGTCTCGCTGTACCTCTCCCTTACCTAACCTATCCCCATTGAGATAATAATCTGCCCACTTGTTTTTGCCACCAAAGTGGATAACCTCACATTTATCTATATTATACTGCATCTGTCACGCATCTGCCCACTCACTCAACCTGCCCAGTTCATCCTGCAACCTCCTAACATCCTCTTCACAGTTCACACTGCCACCCAGCTTTGTGTCATCCGCAAACTTGCTAGTGTTGCTCCTAATTTCCTCTTCCAAATCATTAATATATATGGTAAACAGTTGCGGCCCCAACACCGAGCCTTGCGGCACTCCACTCGCCACTGCCTGCCATTCTGAAAAAGACCCGTTCACTCCTACTCTTTGCTTTCAGTCTGCCAACCAATTTTCTATCCACGTCAATCCAAGCCTACCCCCAATACCATGTGCTCTAATTTTAGTCACCTGTCTCCCGTGCGGGACCTTATCCACTGGCTCCCCTTCATCCATTTTACTTGTCACATCCTCAGAAAATTCCAGAAGATTAGTCAAGCATGATTTTCCTTTCATAAATCCATGCTGACTTGGACTAATCCTTTTACTGCTATCCAAATGCCCCATTATTACCTCTTTAATAATTGACTCCAGCATCTTTCCCACTACCGAAGTCAGGCTAACTGGTCTGTAATTCCCCGTTTTCTCTCTCGCTCCTTTCTTGAAAAGTGGGATAACATTAGCTATCCTCCAATCCACAGGAACTGATCTTGAATCTATTGAACATTGGAAAATGATCACCAATGCGTCCACTATTTCGAGAGCCACCTCCCAGAGGACCCTGGGACGCAGTCCATCAGGCCCTGGGGATTAATCATCCTTCAGTCCCATTAGCCTACCCAATACTATTTCTCGCCTAATGAAAATTTATTTCAGTTCCTCGACCCCCTTAGATCCTCTGTCCTCCAGTACTTCTGGGAGATTGTTTGTGTCTTCCTTAGTGAAGACAGATTCGAAGTACCTATTCAACTCTTCTGCCATTTCCTTGTTGCCCATAATAATTTCACCTGTGTCTTGCCTTCAAGGGACCCACATTTGACTTTGCTATTCTTTTTCCATTAACATATCTAAAGAAGCTTTTACTGTCCTTCTTTATATTCCTGGCCAGCTTCCCTTCGTCCTTCATCTTTTCAGCCCGTATTGCCTGTTTTGTTTCCTTCTGTTGTCCTATGAAAGTTTTCCAATCCTCTGAATTCCGGCTACTCTTTGCTGTGTTATACATCTTTTCTTTTAGTTTTATTCTATCCCTAACTTCTCTTGTCAGCCACGGTTGCCTGCTACTCCCCTTAGAATCTTTCTTCCTTTTTGGAATTAAATGATCCTGTGTCTTCTGGATTATGCCCAGAAATTCCTGCCATTGCTGTTCCACCATCATTCCTGCTAGTATCCCTTTCCAGTCTACCTTGGCCAGCTCCTCTCTCGTGCCTTCATAATCCCCTGTGTTCAACTGCATCACTGCCACTTCCGATTTAACCTTCTCCTTCTCAAATTGCAGATTAAAACTAATATTATGATCACAACCTCCAAGCGGTCGAGTTCTCTTATCAAATTTGGTTCATTGGACAACACTAAATCCAGAATTGCCTTTTCTCTGGTCGGCTCCATTACAAGCTGCTCTAAGAATCTTTAGGAAGTAATTTGAGATTATGGAGACAGGAATGGAAGATCAGTACCAGTGTTAATGGAGACAAAGGTCATAAGGGTTAGGCGCAGAATTAGGCCATTCGACGCATCAAGTCTAGTCCGCTATTCAATCATGGCTGATCTATATCTCCCCCAAATCCATTCTCCTGTCTTCTCCCCATAATCACTGGAGTAACTCAGGCAGCATCTCTGGGGAAAAGGGATAGGTTTCTGGTCGAGACCATTCTTCAGACACAGAGTCAGGAGAAAGGAAAATGAAAGATATAAATGGTGATATACAGAGAGAGAGAGATAGAACAAATGAATGCCAGTTATGCATAAAGCAACGATGATCAAGAAGAGATAGAGTGCAAAGTGGTCCATTGTTGGCTGTGGAGTTATATAGATAAGTAACTGAGTCACACAGCATGGAAACAAGCCCCTTGGCCCATGCAGACCAAGCTAGTCCTATTTACCCATGTGTAGCCCATTTCCCTCTAAACCTTTCCTATCCATGTGCCTTTCCAAATGTCTTCAAATGTTATTACAGGATAGGCAGATTAGGAATTGATGGGATTCTGACCTAAGGATCAACAATAAATAACTGTAACACAAGACTTGGAGGAGAAAGCTGCCAAAGTGAGCCGAAATGTAGAAACAAAGAACTGCAGATGCTGGTTTATACCAAAGATTGTCTGAAGAAGGGGCTGACCCGATACATCACCTATCTCTTTTCTCCAGAGATGCTGCCTGGCCTGCTGAGTCACTCCAGCACTGTGTCAATATCTGCAGGGTGTGATGTTGGCACTGTGTGGGAGCGAATGTGATGGGTGGATGTGTTGAGGTGATGATCTATGGGCTGTTCCATACTTGTTGCCTCCAAGCTTCTTGAGTGTCATTCGAGTTGCACCTGCCTGTGTAAGTAGAGATTTAAACTATATTCCTGATCTGTGGAGAAGTGTTGTTGAGTGAACAGTTGAATCATTTCAATCAGTCAATATCAATATCAGTTTTATTCGTCACTTGCACATAAAGTGCAAGTGAAATGAATTTGTCACCTCTACACACTCTTCCATCTTTAACGGGGCATATTTTCTCATTTCACATATCCTCTGGTACATAAATAAAGCAACATCAGTATTCCCCCCCCCCCTGCTCCCCCCCCCCCCCCCCCCCCCCCCTATAGCCAGCAAGGACATGGTGCACCTTGTGGCCTTCTTCTATCCTGTTGCTTTCTAGGTTTATGTATTCCACTGGAAATAAGGTGTCACCAGAAAAATGATGTTCATCTATGGACTGCGTTTTCGGCTGTACTTCTGAATTTGCTTTTTTGCACCATTATGGTTACCACGTATCACTATTATTAAGGGGGAATAAGGGGGAAATCCTTTAAGGATAAGGGGGAAATCCTTTAAAACCGAGATGAGAAGAACTTTTTTCACACAGGGAGTGGTGAATCTCTGGAACTCCCTGCCACAGAGGGTAGTCGAGGCCAGTTCATTGGCTATATTTAAGAGGGAGTTAGATGTGGCCCTTGTGGCTAAGGGGATCAGAGGGTATGGAGAGAAGGCAGGTACGGGATACTGAGTTGGATGATCAGCCATGATCATATTGAATGGCGGTGCAGGCTCGAAGGGCCGAATGGCCTACTCCTGCACCTAATTTCTATGTTTCTATTAATTGATTGTTCCTGTGATGATTGTATATTGAGCTGTGTGTTATTGTGTTTACCGGCTTGTACTAAGCTGCATCAAGTAAGGATTTGATAGTTCCGTTGACGGTAATTATGACAATTAAACACACCTGATTCTTGATTCTTAAGACCGTTGGCCCTGCCCTCTTCTCACTGCTACGATCAGGCAGAAGCCTGAGTCCCACACCATCAGGTTCAGCAATAGCTACTTTCCTATATCTATCGGGGTGTTGAACCAACTGACACAACCCTAATGCTATTTGACAATGGAACACTAAGGCCCACCTCCTGCACTCCTTTACTTTTAGTTCAATTTAGAGATGTAGTGTGGAAACAGGCCCTTTGGCCCACATAGTCAGTGCTGACCAATGATCACCCGTACACTAGTTCCATGTTATTCCAGTTCTGCATCCTACACACCAGAGGCAATTTACCAAAGCCAATTAACATACAAACGTGCATGTCTTTGGAATGTGGGAGGAAACTGGAGCACCCAGAGAAAACTCACAGGGTCCCAGGGAGAACATACCAACTCCGTACAGACGGCACCTGTAGTCAGGATCGAATCCTGATCTCTGGCGCTGTAAGGCAGCAAATCTGCCGCTGTGCCACTCTGCTGTCCACTATTCTATGGATTTGTTTTATTTTCTCCTGATCTTTTTGCAATAATGTCATGTTATTTTGCAAAGCGTTCCTTCTTTGACAATTTTATGTGTAATTCATGCTTAATTTATGTATAATTGTGGAGCAGCCACAAGACCAGTATATATTCCAGAAAAGCTGCCATTGACACATGCTGATCTGAAGCTTTGTGCTGTTCTCATATCTTTGCAGCAGATTTTACACCCTTATTAGCTCCAGGAGTCCCTAATTAAGAGAGGAAACATTTAGTTCATGTAATAAGTGTCGAGATGTAAATATGGGAATACTTTACAAAAATATATATTTAGAATTGAATTCCAAAATGTGAAAAGATGGCAGTTTTACATTTATAAATGCGACTTTTAAAAGACATTTGGACAGATATATAGTTAGGAAGGATTTGGAGGGTATCTAGGCCAAATGCAGATAAATGGGACTAGCCCAATATGCCAACTTGGGCAGAAGGTCCTGTTTCTGTTCTGTACAGCACTGTGACTCTATCTGTGGCTCATGCATTAAGCATTCAGAGCATCAAAAGCAGCTGGCGATAATCTGTGGGAGAGGAGTGAAGGAAATGATTTTCTCATCACTTATTGAGAGCATCTTGCATATTTTTTGCAGCCATTCTGATGACAGCATCTCCCAGGTGTTGCAGTGTGGAGATACACCTGAGTGAAAAAATCTCAGAGAATCAAATTTGTAATTTAAACATAAATCTATCACCCTTACATTAAAGATCACAATAAATTATTTTTTTGTTAAATTTTCTACATTTAACAAATCTTAATCCAAATGAAGTTCTAAATTTGACAGACGGTAGTTATTAAGGAATGGGTGGTATAATTATAGTATTTGCGATATTTAAAATAAAAGGGGACTTTGTCCAACTCTTCTTGATTAGCTAATTTTCTGTTTATTGGTGTATGGGTAATGTCCAAATCTTAAACGTCTGACTTATGTACAGTGTGTAAACAAGAGAGAGCGTTTGAGAGTCTGGTGGGGTGGGTTTGTCGGCTGCCGAGGGGGGCTGTAGGCATCTCCTGTGGTCTGGGAATTTGGTTCACAGTCAAATTTCCGACGTGCACTTTCTGGGTAATGAACAGTGCTCAGGACCCGTAACCTGGGAGAGGATGTGGAGACACAAGGAACTGCAGATACTGCAATCTAAATGAAAACACAAAGTGCTGGAGCAACTCAGCGGGTCAGGCAGCATCTGTGGAGGGAATGGACTGGTGCAGGTTCGAGTCAGGACCTTTCTTCAGGATGTGAATTTGTGCTGCTGTGTGGAATGGTTAAACACATCTCTTTCAACCGTTCTACAAAGCTTATGGAGGTACTTATGTATTGAGATAAGGGACAGTAAAACCGTAAAAGTGCAGGTAGATATGTTGTAGTGATGAGAAATCTTTGAACCATTTGGGAAGAATTTTATCTTCTGGTGTGGGTAGGGCAAAGGCAGTATTTCTGGTGGTTCAGGCTAGGGTTGCCATGGGGATAAATTGCAATAGTTACCTGGCCAAAGTGATTGATGGGGGCAGTTAGAGAGAGAGAGCGAGGGGGGGGGGAATGGAACAAAAACTATGAGATCGGGGCAGGTACAATGTGTATAATGTGGAAAGTTAAGGAACGCTAAGGGAGAGAAAAGTATTGAATAATGAAAGGCCTGGATAGAGTGGATGTGGAGAGGATATTTCCACTAGTGGGAGAGGCTAGGACCGGAGGCCATAGCCTCAAAATAAACAGACGAATCTTTAGAAAGGAGATGAGGAGGGATTTCTTTAGCCAGAGGGCGGTGAATCTGTGGAATTCATTACCACAGACGGCTGTGGAGGCCGTCAATGGATATTTGTAAGGCGGAGATTGATAGATTCTTGATTGAGTAAGGGTGTCAGGGGTTATGGGGTGAGGGTAGGGGAATGGGGTTGTTTGGGAAAGGTAGAACAGCCAGTATTGAACAGTGCAGTAGACTTGATGGGCCGAATGGCTTCATTCGGCTCCTATATCTTATGAACCTATGACCTTATGAGCCAATATCATAGATGGATGTCTGGTGGCAGAAATAGCCAGTTGTGAGTTAGCTGAATTGCAAATATTGAGTTAATAAGGTTGCAATGCATCCATTCGGAAGATCCATTTCTCTTCAACCTTCTCAGCAGTTTAAAAACAACATCCCCTCCCCCCCCCCCCAATCAATCAACTTAATCCATTTACAATGTCAGAAAAGTGTACTTAGTGTAATTATTTTCATTCAGGCATGTGACAGGATAATACATTCATTTCATGCAATGTGCGTTTAAAATTAAATTTTTTAAGTTTTCAATTAAAGGAGGGAATGGTAAAGTATCTTTTATTCCCGTGGAACAATACCTCGTTGGTCTGCTGTTTGTGATTATATTTCCAGTGGAGATGCAATTTAAACAAATCCCGAAGGCATCTAACAACTTTTTTTTCCACATTATTAAAATGCACATCTGAATTAAGTGTTAGAGCAGAGCTTGCCTTAGCCTTGCCAATGCTTAAAATAGGACGTGTCAATAATTGATGGCAAGTTGTGAAACTAGTACGGAAGGTATTAGCATCTGTGGCTCCAGAGGACACCTGCCAAGATGTTTTGGCCTGTCTAGGTTTAAGTTGAAGTACTAGGCTTGTTATTGTCACGTGTACTGAGGTACAGTGAAAAGCTTGTGTTTATGTAGAGTCATATAACATGGAAAGAGACAGTTCGGCCCAACTTGCCCACACCGACCAACATGCCCCATTTACACTTGTTCCACCTGTCTGCCTTTGGCCTATATCACTCTAAACCTATCCTATCCATAGACCTGCCTAAATGTTACTTAAACGTTGAGATACTACCTGCCTCAACTACCTCCTTCGACAGCTTGTTCCATACACCCACCACCCTTTGTGTAAAAAAAGTTATCCCTCGGGTTTCCATTAAATCATTGCCCCCTCACCTTAAACCTATGTCCTCTGGTTCTCGATTCCCCTACTCTGGAAAAAAGACTCAGTGCATGATCATCCCTCATCCCCCTGCGCTCCAAGGAATAATGCCTTAGCCTGCTCAACCTCTCCCTATAGCTTGGTCCCTTGAGTCCTGGTAACATTCTGGTATATCTCCTCTGAACCCTTTCAAGCTTGACACCATCTTTCCTTCAGATGGTGACCAAAACTGAACACAATACGCTACATGTGGCCTCACCAACGTCTTGTATAACTGTAACATTACGCACTTTGCACACTTTGAAAAACAAGCATTTTGTGTCTTTTTTTGTAAACCAGCATCTGCAGTTCCTTGCACCCACTACTCTCAGCTATCTTTAGCTGTTAAATAAATGACCTATTTTCCATCATGTCGGAAGTAGGGTAGTTCACTGATAATTAGACAATGTTCAACATCAGGAAATGTCACCTATTCCTTTTCTCCAGAGATGCTGTGACCTGCTGAGTTACTCCAGCTCTTTGTGTCTATCTTTGGTTTAAACCAACATCTGCAGTTTCTTCTTATATACATTATTTGCAGCCCTTCAGGTTAAGAGTCCAATTGCAGCATGACCTACATAGTTTTCAGGCTTGGATAGATATGTAGCGAGTCTTCTTGCGTATGGCGTGCACAGCCTAGAGTTGTAGGACAACTTGTTCTATTTGATCTTATTTGATTGTGCACGCCGGGTTGATTGCATTCGTCGAAACAGGGCGGACCACGCGAAGGTTGCAATCTTCAACCCCATGTAGCATGTAATACAGTCCCACACAAATATGAGTCATTGACCATCATCTGTAAGAGGTTAACCACTTCCTTTTGACAAGATCTCTTATCATCAAGTCACCAGCTGTCAATATCTTGCAGATCGCTAAAGGCTTTACTGAACCAGACGCATAAGTACTGTGGCTACAGGCAAAAGTCAGAAGGGAACTCAAGCAACTGCAGATGCTGGAATCTTGAGCAAAACACTGAGGAATTCAGCGGGTCGGTTAGTATCTGTGGAGGGAATCAACAGGACCGATGCGGCCTGACCCGCTGAGTTCCTCCAGCAGTTTGTGTTTTACAACAATCGGAAGCTGGGTGCTCTGCTGTCTGTGACTTCCTCCTGACTCCCGGAGCAATTCGATCACATGCAAATAGCAATTCAGGGCTGCGCAAAAGCTGTCAAAAATTGAGTGCAGCTTTAACAATGTTCAAATTCCTACATATCTTCACCAGAGAGACTGCATCACTACAGAATGGTGGCTTCCCACCACTTTGTGACTGCAATTAGAAAACACTAATGAATCCTAATCTTGCTGATATTGTGCAATTGAATAAGGATGATAAAGAGCGGTTATTTCTGGAGAATCTGAAAACTATTTGCAGCAGCTGGGAGCAGTTCCTCACAGCACCAGAGACTCTGGTTTTATCCTGCTCTTGGGTGCTGTCTGTGTGGAGATTGCACGTTCTTGCTGTGACCTCGTGGGTTTCCTTCGTCTGCTCCGGTTTCCACCCACATCCCTAAGACTTGCGGGTTTGTAGATTAATTTGCACTAAAAAATTCTCCTAGTGGGTGGGGAATGGATGCAAAAAGTAGGATTACTTAGAACTAGTGTGAACAGGTCAGTGTGGACACGATGGGTCGAAGGGCCTGTTTCCATGCTGTAACCAAACTAAAATTAATCAAGTACACTGGATGTTCTTGTGTTCAGTCCTGCTGTGACTTCTGATTTATTGTAAAAATCCAATTACATTTCTGCAGACAAATTCTAATCACAACAATGCTGTTGTGGATTTAATCTCCGTAAAATCAGTTTAAAACATTTGGGACGAGATAATGGGTACCCTGTCTGTGGGATATTTAAGGCCAAGCATCTGCTTAGCTCTAAGTTCATTGATCGTTCACTTTGTTTACCAATGTCTCGATTAAGAAAATGGTGTTCAGTGCTTGAGCTTCCAAAAAATAAATGTCTCCTACTTGTCTTTTGCTTCTGAAATTGGTTTGTTTTTTCTCTGAGTTCCTGCCCCAGCAGAGATGTTATTCATCTGCCCACCAGTTCCTGCTGGCTGACCAGATGGTAGAGTAGAACATAAAAGTTTCAATTAATGCTTCTTCAAATAAGCCCTGAGGCCTCAGGCAGTATCGCAAGATGCCTGGTTTCCAAGGAGACACACGGAACTGCAGATGCTGGAAACTTGGGTGAAGCACAAAGTGCTGGAGTAACTCAGCGGCTCAGGCAGCATCTGTGCAGGGAGCAGATAGGCGACAACTTCCGACTGGTTGTAGTAGGGGTTAGAAAGCTGGAAAAGAAGTGGGGACTGGATAAAGCCTGCCAACCAAAGGGGGACAGAAAGCATATCAGCGAGCCTGGCAGCAGCATCTCAGGAGAACATGGATAGGTGAAGTTTCAGGTCAGGACACTTCTTCAGACTGATTGTGAGGGCGTGGGGGGAGAAATTGGTGGGGATGAGAGGCAGGATAAAGCTAATCCTTTTGTGTAAACCAGCATTTGAAATTCCTTATCTAAACAAATGATAGGTGGGGGGGTTGATTGGTGGACCGGTGGAATAAGTGACAAAGGCTGATAATGAGATGAAAAGGAGATAATGGGTGTCGGGTAAGGAGGGAAGAGGAGTGAAATATAAAGCCAGAGGGAGGGATATAGGGGGAAGGGGGGTAGTGGGAGAGGAGTGGCAGGAAGATGGGAGAAATGGGTATGCAGCAGGGTTAGAGGTCAGAGTTGGGCTACTGGAAAGATAGAAGAGGAACATGGATCGTTTCTTAAAATTGGAGAATTCAGTGTTCATACTTTTGTATTGTTGGTTTCTAATATGGATGAAAACCGTTGTTGCGAAATGACGCTTGGCAAGAATTGTTTTGATACCAAAGTTGAAGGAAAGATTAGCATCAGAGAAACAAGGATCTGTAGATTCTGGAATCTGGGAGAAAAAAAAATTGTGGAAGATTTCAGTGGAACAAGCAACATCTGCAGAGGCAAAAAGGACGTGTTGAGTTGAGTCTCTGCATCAGGACTGGTGCAGGGTCTCAACGCAACATGTTGACACATCCCTTTTGCTTCCATGGAATCTGCTTGACCTGTTGAGTTCTTCCAACTGTTTATGAACATGAATGGTACACGTGACTATAATCAGTTATTGAACCAATATCACTTGTGGGGACTGAAAGAATGGAAATGGACAAGGAAGATTACGGAAATGTCAAAGACTAGAGGGCTTAGCTATAGGGTAGGAGAGGCAAATTTTCCAAGGAGCCATCCAGGGCAATCTTCGGATGGTGGTGGTGGGTGACTGGAATGCGTTGCCAAGGGGTAATGTTGGAGGCGGATACGATAGTGGCCTTTAAGATGCTTTTAGCTAGGCACATGGATAATTATGGGATATGGATCACTTGCAAGCAAATTAGATTAGTTCATCTTGGCATCATGTACAGCACTGCCACAGTGGGCCAAAGGGCCAGTTCCTTTATTTTCTATGGTCTAAAGGCTGACCATTTTGGAAGAAAGGAACAGTGAGGTGGATGACGTTCGCATTATTTAAAGCAATTATGAAAATACTCAGCAGGTCAGGTAGCATTTGTAAAGAGAGAACCCGAATTATTGTTCCATGTCAGTGATCCTTCGTTTATCATTGACCTTAAATATTGATTACGTTCTCTCACCGTGGATGCTGCTGAATCATTTCTCATTTTTTTCTATTTTAATTATTTTCTATTTTTACATTGCGAGGCCACATTTAAAGTATCGTGTTAAGTGCTGGCCACCCTGTTATCGGGAAGATGTTATTAAGCTGGAAATGGTGCAGAGAAGATTTATGAGGGTGTTACCAGGACTTGAGGGCCAGAGCTACAGGGTGTGGTTGAGCAGGCTAGGACTATTCCTTCGTGTACAGGAGGATGAGGGGTGGTCATATAGAGGTGTATAAGATCTTGAAAGGTGTAGATAGGGTAAAGACACAGTCTTTTATTCAGAATAGGGGAATCAAAAACCAGAGGATATAGGTATAAGGAGAGGGGGGATTTAATAGGAACCCGAGGAGCAACCTTTTTACACAAAGGGTGGTATGTATATGAAACGAGCTGCTGTTGGAGGTGATTGAGGCAGGTACTATCACACGTTTAAGCAACATTTGGACAGGTACATCGATGGGATAGGCTTAGTGGGATTTGGGCCAAACACAGGCAGGTGGGACATGTTGGTCGCATGTGCAAGTTGGGCCGAAGGGCCTGTTTCCACACTGAATGACTATGATTCTGCTTCAGATTTACAGTATTTTGCTTTTGTCAGAACCTGGGAATGTGATGTGAGACATACTCGAGTAAGATTACTTGCAGTGCTACTGGAGCCAGTTAACCCAGTTTTTGTCCTTTACACAACTGCAAGGTCAGTTTGTGCAAATCCATTAACCCTATTATCATTTCCTTTCATTTTTAGATGAATTATTGGAGCAATCATAATGATTTAAGATATGTACTTTGTCAGGGAAATGTCGGTGGGATGAGTTTTAACGAACAGCATTAAAAATCCTTTGTCATTTGGAATGGCTTGCTCTGCCAAAAGGAGGCATTTTATTGAGGATGCGAGCTGGCCGTTTCATATACTGAAAGACAAGGCTGCTGACCATACATTGGGGACACAGCCAAGAAAACGGTACTTAACCAGCCTCAGCAAAACGTAAGAGAATCATAAGAGAAGGATCTTAAGAGAATTATGTAAAGAGAGTAGGAAATAGGTAGAGGGTCAACTGTGATTTTATTGAGCGATGGGTCAGGTTCGAGAGGTCAAATGGCTTCCTCCTGGTTTTAATTTTCTAATGTGACGGAATATAATGAGGCAACTAAGCTCAAATTCAGGTTCAGATTAGTTTATTGTCATATATACTAAGGTTCAATTAAATTTCTTCTTCGCATGAAGCTCATAGCTTCCTTTCCTTCCACAGATGCTGCCTGACCCCCATGGGGGTCGTTTGGGGTTTTTCCGGGGGTCATGAAGGGGTCATAAATAACATCAATTTGTTGAGCCCATTTCTAGGAACCTAACAAAGGTATATACCACACAGTATTTTGTCCACATATGTGATTATGTATGCACACGCAAACTGTGTTGTGAACTATGTCTGCGAAGAAGAGCACGCATAGTGAAGCATTTCTCAAGTTCGGCTTCATAAGCATCGTTCAAAAACCGTTGTCAAGCCGCAATGTGTTATCTGTGCCAAGGTTTTGAGCCACGAGAGCATGAAGCCCAGCAAACTGAAGATCCATTTGGAGTTTTGTCACAGCGACCTGACGGGGAACTGCGTGGACTATTTCAAACGGAAAGAAGCCGCACTCAAGGGTTCCCGCATCGATTCGACGGGTCACTGTGTCGTCAAAATGAAGCAGCGCTGGAGGCTTCATACCGGATTGTTTATCGAATCGCACAGAGTAAGAAACCTCACACCATCAGTGAAGAGCTTATCAAGCCATGCCTTCTCGAAACAGCGATGTTGGTGTTGGGGAACCGCAGTCAAACAAGTTCAGGCAGATTTCCCTTTCGAATGACACAGTCAAAAGTCGAATCTCGGATATGAGTAATGATATTCTGCTGCAAGTAGTGAGCGCTGTGAAGAGCAGTCCAGTGTATTCACTGCAACTGGACGAGTCAACAGATGTTGCTTCATGTTCCCAACTGCTAGTCTACGTTCGTTACCTCGACGGAGAAGCCATGAAGGAGGTGTACCTGTACTCAGAACCATTGGCCACTATCACTCGGGGAGAAGATATGTTCAGAATGCTGGAAGCCTTCCTCATCAAACATGAGCTTGGCTGGGAGCGACTTGTTGGGGTGTGTACGATGGGGCACCTTCCATGGTCAGATGCAGATCCAGCTGCAAAGCCTTCATGAAGGATGTCGCTCCCCATGTCTCCTTCACCCACTGCATGATACATTGCCATGCTTTAGTGATGAAGACTCTCCCTCTTTCGCCGAGGTGAATTCCTTGACCCTGTCACTTCAAGGAAACCTCCCAATGCTACACACGGCTCTTGATAAACTGGCAGCGTTCAGGAAGAAGATTCACCTTTACCAGAGAAGAGTCCAGGATGGTTACATGACTATCTTCCGTGAGATGACGACTCTCTTAGATGCTACGCCCGATGCTGAATGCCACTTCCACAAGGAGATCTCAACCTACCTTCTGGCAATTAGTGAAGCCATCGAACGATACTTCCCCGGACTGTACGACCGCTCTCGTGATGAGTGGATTGTCTGCCCCTTTTCCGTTGAAAGTGCCATTAGCAATACTGATGTGGCTGCGAAGGTTGAATTTTACCGAATTCGTAAAGATGCGCAGCTCAAGAGTGACTTCATGGCGAGCTCGCCACGTTTTGGCTGAAAGTGAAGGACTGTCCTTTCGAAGAGGGCCCTGACCCTATTGGTCCAGTCCCCCCCAACCTATCGCTCTGAGGCTGGATTCTTAACCATGGTAACTCTGAAAACTAAGGCACACAATAGGCTTGTGATCGGTGCTGACATGAGGTGCTGCCTGTCGAGCATTCCTCCTCATTTTGATCGCCTGATGGCTGCGAAGCAATTTCAGCCATCCCATTGACTGAGTATTGGCAGACATGTTTTAATAAATCGGGCTGTCTTTTTTTCAATTTTTGTTTCGGGGGTCATGGTACTGACCAAGAATATCTGATGGGGTCGTGGGGCCAAAAAGGTTAAGAACCACTGCTCTAGTACATTGTGTTTTGCACAAGTTTCCAGCATCTGCAGTTTTTTGATTCTCAATTGTATGTTCTACTTGCCTTCATGACCAGAGTTACTCAAATATCAGAAGTTTCGAAATCTAAAAAATGACTATTTAAAGCAAGCCACAATATTGGTAAAAAATAAGACCATAACCAAATATATTTACAAAGTGTGGCATTGGTTTCAAGTTTTTGGTACATGCTGACAGATAGAACAATAAATACAATGACTTAACACCAACCAGCAGAATGGTGCATAGATTGTAGAGCAATCTGAAGTTGTCCAAAAAAACCCCTAAAATGCAATAATAGAAATCAAAGGATGGAAATCATTTTATTAGTCCCACGTACAGCCTGTTGAAAGAGACAGAAAAGACAGTTGGCACTGGTTTCTGAGAGAAACAGGACAGATAAAAAACATGTACTTGGTCATTGGGGATGAGGAGGCGACATTTAGCAGGAAGTACCGTACAGTTTTAAAAACTAAAGCCAATACCCGCAGTATGTCACAGGTCATCATAAGCACGAGAAATCTCCTTTGTGAATAGGTAGGAAGGCTCTGTTAGAATTGGAATGTTAATTCAGGCAGGCGTCTTGCGGACAAGGAGAAGTGAGTTGGGAGCATTATTCATCCAGAACCCCTCCTTAAAACTTGCTCAGAGGCCGACAAAGCCCACACAATGCAATAGTTCATTTCAGAAATGATAAGATACTTTCTTCTTTATGACGAGAGTACTGAATACATGGATTGGATTAAATATAGACACAAAAAGCTGGAGTAACTCAGCCAGTCTGAAGAAGGATCTCGACCCAAAATGTTACCTGTTCCTTTGCTCCAGAGATGCTGTCTGACACGCTGAGTTACTCCAGCTTTTTGTGTCGGTTTAAACCAACATCTGCAGTTCCTTCCGACACACTTGGATTGGACTTCCGTATGGACTGGAAACAGTGGTGCAGTGCGGGGTTATTCTTGATATTGGAGTTGGACGGAGTTTGCTTTTCACTCAATATGGTGAAAGATTGGAGCTTGTTTGTTGCAATGGTGCATAATATGGATACAGAATATGCCACCGTTCCCAAAACCTCAGCTGAGTTCAGCTCTGCCCAATAGCTTCCACCTTGGTATTTTGCTGGGGAAACTGTACCAATGTAATGCAAGAGGCAGTATTTAAACATGGGAAATCCTTCAATACTCCATACGCACACATTCCCACTTCTTTTGTGAGAGAATGCAAAGCTGTTACATTTCCGAGGTGGTACAAGTACATTTGGTACAACGGCACTGTTGAACTGTGAGTAAAGGGGAAATGCTTTGCTCCTTACCAAGAATTGAGCCGAGCCCTTCTATGTCCTACAGCATAAACATGCAGGTACAGCAGGCAGTGAAGAAAGCTAGTGGCATGTTGTCCTTCATAGTGAGAGGATTTGAGTTTACGAGCAAGGAGGTCCTACTGCAATTGTACAGGGCCCTGGTGAGACCACACCTGGAGTATTGTCTGCAGTTTTGGTCTCCTCATTTGTGGAAGGACATTATTGCTATTGAGGGAGTGCAGCATAGGTTCACCAGGTTACTTCCCGGGATGGCAGGACTGACATATGATGAAAGAATGGATTTACTAGGCTTATATTCATTGACATTTAGAAGGATGACATGGGATCATATAGAAACATATAAAATTCTTAAGGGATTGGACAGGCTAGGTGCAGGAATTTTTTTCCCAATGTTGGGGGAGTCCAGAACCAGGGGCCACAGTTTAAGAATAAGGGGTAGGCCATTTAGGACTGAGATGAGGAAAATCTTTTACGCCCAGAGATTTGTAAATCTGTGGAATTCTCTGCCACAGAAGATTGTGAAGGCCAATTCACTGGATGTTTTCAAGAGAGAGTTAAAGGGCTAACAAAATCAAGGGATATGGGGAGAAAGCAGGAAAGGGGTACTGATTTTGGATGATCAAATATGATCATATTGAATGGCGGTGTTGGCTCAATGGGCTGCTCCTGCACCTATTTTCTATGTGTCTATAACGCAAAGTGCTGGAGGAACGCAGCTGGTCAAGCAGCATCTATGGAGGGAAATATTCCCAACATGGGCTGTGACCATTCTTCATACTTCCAATCAATCGGTAGAAGGGTCCCGACCTGAGACGTTGTCCGTCCTTTCCTTCCACAGATGCTGCCTGACCCACTAAGTTTTCCGAGTACATTGTGTTTTGCTCAAGATTCTAGCATCTGCAGTTTCTTGTGTCTCAATTCTATGTTCTGTTTGCCTTCATGAGCAGAGTTACTCAAATGACATTAGTTTTGAAATCTGCTTTAAAATATTAACTACAAAAAGCAAGCTTTGCAATATTGGTAAATTAACTATAACCAAAAAATATTTACAAATTGTGGCATTGCTTTCAGGTTTCTGATCGGACGGGAGAAGCCTGGAGAAACCAGTGAGGTTGCCCAGCTAATACGTCAAACCCTCGAACAGGAGAGATGGCAGAGGGAGATGATGGAGCAACATTACGGCCAATACGTTGATGATGATGAGGAGGTAAGAGTTATCAGGTGTATCATTCCCACCTTGTTACAATTCCCATGTTGTTACTTTCCTGATAGCACATCAGAAATGGTTCTTGGTGAGACATAGCAATGTCTTTTCCTCATCGTCAGAGGTTGAGGGGAAACTGGATAGAAGTATATAAAATTATGAGAGGCATGGACAGGGTAGGCAGCCAGTCAGAACCTATTACCTAGGTTCTAGAAATACCTAGAAATATCCAACACTAGAGGGCATAGCTATAATGTGAGAGGGGGAAGGTTTAATGGAGTGGTGCTTGGCAAGTTTTTTCCATAGAGGGTGGTAGTGGCTTGGAACACTCCCACTATGGAAAAAAACTTGATGGTTGAGGCAGATACAATAGTGGCATTTAGGAGGGTTTGTGAATAGTGCAGGGAATAGAAGGAATGGATCACGTATGGGCAAATGAGATCAGTTTAACTTGGCATCATGTTCAGCACAAATATTGTGGGCAGAAGGGCCCATTCCTCTTCTATGTTCTATTATCAATAATTCCATTGCTCTGAGGTTCCACTATGCAACAGAGTGACATAATTAAGCTCTCACACTGACAGAACAAGAATTGCTTGACACAGATAGACATACTGATGCAAATGTCGTCCTAATGCTGCCGACTCACACATTGTCCCGCAAAATCATGCCCCCTTGTGGCAGTTGAGCATCCTCCATCAGAAGGCCTATTCTGCCAGACCTCATGTTTACAGATTTAGGCACTGAGTATGTCATGTTGCAGGCTTATAGGACTTTGTTTCAGCTGCATTTTGAGCAGACATGCAGTTCTGGTTGCCCCATTACCAGAGGTGTTGGAGAGGGTGCAGAAGAGGTTTACCAGAATGCTGCCTGTATTGGAGGGTATCAGCTTTAAGGAGACGTTGGGCAAGCTTGGATTGTTGTCTCTGGAGCATCGCAGGTTAGATTAGATTAGACTTTATTAATCCCCTTATTCAGGGGAAATTCAGATATCCTTGCAGCACACTAATAAAAATACAACATAGCATTCAAGAAGTTCAACACCAAAACACTTTGGTGCCTTCCCCCACTGTGGGGGAAGGCACAAAGTCCAGTCCCCATCCTCTTGTCCACCCAGAATCGGGCCTATTGAGGCCTCCACAGTCGCCGCCACGGCGCCCGATGTTCTCGCCGGGCGATGATACTCCGGCGTCGGGAGAACCCCCAGCGGCTTGGGGTGCCAAGAATGGCCGCCTTCCCACCGGAGACCGCGGCTTCCAAGCCAACAGACCGCGCCGGACAGAGCTCCACACACTGGCGATCTCGGTGAGAGATCCCAGGGTCCGGGATGTAAAGTTCAGCGCCGCAGCTGGCCACTCCACAGAACCGCGGCTCCACAATGTTCTTATCAGCGGTCCCAGCATACTGGAGTTCCAGCGCGGCGACCCAGGAAAGGCAACGCCCGCTCCGCAACAGCGCTCCAGCGCTGCGCCGCCGCCAAAGCCGAGGTTCTGGCCAGGTCCCCTCAGGGAAACGTCGCTCCAGGACCCGCTGGTAGGCCGCGAAGACAGGTCGAAGGCTCTGCTTGGAGGAAGGCAGCCCCTCCGACCAGGTAGGGACTTGAAAAGCAGTTTCCCCCTTCCCCCCCCACCACCCCCCACACATAAAAAGATTAGACCCCCTGACTACACGTTTTGACATACTAAAAATAATAAAAAAGAAGTGAAAAAAAACGGACAGCTGCAGGACAGGCAGCCGTTCAGGACAGCGCCTCCTCCTCTAGGTTGAGGGGAGATCTGATAGAAGTATATAAAATTATATAGGGTAGACAGTCAGAACTAGATGGCATTGTGTTAAGGTGAGAGGGGCAAAGTTTAAAGAAGACATGTCGGGCAATATTTTTTGCTCATTGAGTGGCAGGTGCCTGGAATGAATTACTCGGGGTGGTGGTCGAAACAGGTACAATAGAGGTATTGAAAAGGCTTTTAGACAGGCATATCTAAGTCAGGCAGGGAATCGAGGAATATGAATGACATGCAGGCATTGGAGATTAATTTAACCTGGCATCATGTTTGGCACAGGCATAATGGGCTGAAGGGCCTTATTCCCGAGGTGTACTGTTCTATGTTCTACTGAATTTTTGTCACCTCTCCCTGCATTGGCTACTGAAGCTTTGGAATATTAGTGGAAACTTTAAAGAAACTGTGTAAATGTTGTTTTTCTATATTTCTGTGCATTTCCACAGATCTTTCTATGAAGTAACAATCCTCTATCAACTTCTCCATACCGGCTGCCTAGTTCCAGCAGATATTTTTATTTTAATGATCAGAAAAAAGGGTTTATTGTCCGGTAACAGTGATTCTGTCATTGGCCGAAGAAGTCTTCAACAATTATCGTATAGGCAACCTCCTAGTTATTGTGCCATTTGGGTAAAGGAAATTCGCCCTTGTAGAATTCATTTAAAAAGTTGGGATGCAGAATGAAATTCGCTCTAACGGAAATTATGTGCAAATAGGATCAATAAATAAGCACGATTTTGTTTTTGACACTCATTCCTTCACGCACATGACGCAATTCTGCGTAATGGAAAGTTGTCTTGCAGGCTGTTTTCTTGGAATGCAAGCTCCCCAAACGAGGGGCTGGCCTGTCTTTGATCTTTCATGGCAAGCGCACAAATGCCTTTGACCAGCTTTCTTCCCCCCCCCCCCCCCCACAATCAGTCTAAAGAAAGGTCCCGACACAAGAGTCCATCTGCCTATCAAAAAACACCCTCACCTGTATAAGACTATTACCTTCCAAGCTTTGTCCTGCCCCTCCTCTCTTCCAGCAACCCCACCCCCCCTCCTCTCTCCTCTACAATCATTCTGATGAAGGGTTCCCACCTGAAACGTCTCCTATCCAAGTTCTCAAGAGATGCTGCCTGACCTGCTGAGTTACTCCAACACTTTGTGTCTTTTTCTTTGTAAACCAGTATCTGCAGCTCCGTGTTTCTACCCACATTAAAGAAAGCTTTGCATTTTGGCGTGTATGCTGACACCCTTTACAAATCGCATGTTTATGGTGTAGCCATGTGAAAGGAAAGGAGGTAGTCAGGAATAAACCGTGGGAAGGTTCATGTGACCACGACAAAATTAGAGTTTAATACCTGTATACGCCAACCTAGCTGTAGCCAGGAGATATGTGGACAGAAGTGATTGTCTCTTATGTCCAAATTCATGAATCAAGTGTGTTTATTTGTTACTTGCTGCAGCTTTAGGGCACTTTAGACGCAACAAGTTGAAGTTCAGTTTCACCATAATTGGGTTTGTGTTGACGTATCAGTGTGTGTCAGAGCCCCAGGGGACGTTTGTGTCACACAGTAGGCAGGTCACGCTCACTGATAACCACAGTTCAACTAAACATAACTTGTGGTTCACAAAATACACAAGTAAACATCTGCAGGACTGCGGTTTCCATTTTATGGGAACTAATCTAGACAAATCAAGCAGCCCCATGCTTACAGGAGCTCCCGGTTGCGAACCGTTTTAACTCCCCATTCCCACACTGACCTTTTTGTCCAAGGCCACCTCCATTTCCAGAATGAGGCCACAAGCAAACTGGAAAAACAACACCACATATGCCGCTTGGATAGCTTACAACCCAGCGGTATGAACATTGAATTCTACAATTTTAGGTAACTACACAACCCTCTCCATCTTTCGTCTTCGGCCTTCGGCCCACAATGTCTGAGCCGACCATGATGCCAGTTTAATTCATCCCATCTTCCTGTAAGTGTCCATAGCCCTATATTTCCATCTTGTTCATGTGCCTGTCTAAAAGACTCTTAAATGTTGGCATTATATATAATTCTATCACATGTCCCAGGCAACTACCATTCTCTGTACGACAAAACGTACATCACATATCTCCTTTAAACATTCCCCCTCCCACCTTAAATCATTGCTCTAATATTTGAAATTTCCAGCCTGGGAAAAAGACATATACTTTTATAAATTTCTATCAAGTCGCCCCTCAGCCTCCTACACTCTAAATAAACCAATCAAAATGTATCTGATATTTCCAGGATGTTACTCTCCATTCCAGGCAACATGTTGGTGAACCTGTTCTGCACCCTCTCCAAAGCTTCCAAATCTTTTCTGTACTCTAATGACCTGAACTTCACTCAAATGTAGCAAATCAAATGTAGCATAATTGAAGTTTTATACAGATGCAACATGACCTCCAAACCTTTATAGTCAGTGCCGATGAAGGAAAACATGCTGTCCGCCTTCATTACCACCCTATTTACTTGTGTTGTCATTTTCAGGAAGCTATGGACCAACATCCCCAATTCCCTCTCTACATCAATGGGCTTATAGTTCCTGCCATTTATTTTATACTTGCATATGACCTCCCAAAATGCAACACCTCACGCTTGTCCTTCAGCCTATGCCCTCTCGTTCCTGAATAACATTCACTCTATCTATTTCCTTCATGATGGTGATCAGCCATGATCACATTGAATGGCGGTGCTGGCTCGAAGGGCCGAATGGCCTAGTCCTGCACCTATTGTCTATTGTCTATCCATAAGATTATCCTTCAGCCTTCTGTGTTGCACGGAATAAAGTCCCACCCTGCCCAACCTCTTCCTATCTCTCAGGCCCTTGAGCTTGGCACCATCCTTGTAATTCTTCTCTGCACCCTTTCCAGCTTACGCTTCCATTATAGTTTGAAAAAAAAATTCTGATGTGATTTATCGTCTGCTGTTTTTCGAATCCTAAGCAAAGATCAATGAATAATTGAGAGGAGTGATTATTAAGTAGCAAGCTCCAAAGCCTCAAATGATCAAGCAGAATAAGACGGAAAACCATCTGAGCACCAAAGTCTAAGTCATACCTCATGTGACAATATGTTCCACAGTTTTGGTGTTTTCCTATCTGCTGTATAATGTAATTGAACTTAATTGAGTTTTCTGTTCTGAACTGTATTGTAGGATTATGAACTATTTTCACTCAATGTGAACAGCGCAAAGAGCAGTTCCCTCAACAGCAATAACAACAATAGCAACTGTCATGCATTGGTAAAGGTTTGCCACAATGGAGTGCTTTTGGATTTGAGACCTGTGCATGGTGTGAGATCTGTATTGCCTCGCTTTGGCCAACTGCTTTCTCTCTTGCATTTCTTTTCCTGTTGATCGTAAAGGCCAAGTTTTTCCACTTTGATGGAAAGCCCATGAAGTAAATGATGCAATTGAAAAGATTATGCATGTGGCCACATTACATGTCCTGGCATTAGCCCACCAGAGCCGTTTTGATGGGTTCTACCCGGAACTCGACTTGCATCATGGACCTTCTTTGAGAAGAAGGGAGGGAAATCACACCTGGGCTTGGGCCAGTATTTGCTCTCCTGGGAAAGCAAGACAAGACCATCTCCCCTCCAGGCGCCTGATGAGAATGGCCGGAATGATTAAAATGCATCATTTTATACAGTGCAACATACTTTCCCCCAAAATAGTTTGCCTCCAAGAAGTCAAATCAAAGTTACAGTCATATGTACAATTATGATGGGATACAGGTACAATGAAAATCTTGCTTGCAGCAGCACCATAGCCACATAGACTCAAGGAACGCACAGAAATATAAATTATACATTATTATATGCAAATTACTTACAAATCCTACTGGACCGTGTAAAGAAAAAGACTGTGCAAAAGCAAGAGATCAGTGCAAATCACATTTAGAGAGCAAATCCATGGTAATTCAATAGGTGGTCCTTAATGTTCAAGAGTGTCCCAGATAGAACAATGAAATTCTTACTTGCTGCAGCACAGCAGAATATGCTATCATAATAAATAATATAACAAAACTCAGAAAAACAAACAATAACAGAGCAATAATAATAATAATAATAGTCTATTGTAGTCTATTGTAGTTCATAGCTTATGAGGTTTTAGTGTTTAATAGCCTGATGGTTGTCGGGAAGAAGCTGTTCCTGAACCTGGACGTTACAGTTCTCAGGCCTCTGTACCTTCTTCCCGATGGCAGTGGTGAGATGAGTGTGTGGCCAGTTGCCAAAGTAGGATTTGGGTTGTGCAGGTCAGGTAAAGAACCTGATAGTGTAGGAAACCAGCTGTCACTAAACCTGGTGAAGTGGGACCTCAGGCTTCTGTACCTCGGCCCTGATGGTGAAAGTGAGAAGAGGACATTGTCGGGATCCTTGATGATAGACGCCAACTTCTTGAAGCTGTGTCTCATGTAGATGCTTTCAATGGTGGGTAGGGCCGAGTCCACCACTCTCGACAGCTTCTTACCTTCTTGGGTGCGTAAGAATTGCTGCGTCAGGTCATGATGCAACCAGTTCTTTTTACGAGGCATCTGCAAATGTTTGTTGGAGAATTACCCGTTGAAACTCTATAAACTTATAAGAAAGTAGACGCTCAAGGGAAAATGGGAGTGAATGGGTTACCAGCCAGAAGGGGTTGGCTTCCTTGGAGGTAGATGTTCTTCTTGGTGAAGACACGTGATGGAATATCGCAATGAGCAGGTTAATGGTCCCACTTAACACCCTGGAACTGCAGAAAATCAGGTGGACAAGCAGAAAGTCTATTATATGAAGCAACGATTAAACTCTTAATTGGCTGTAGAAGTCTTTATTTCACCCTTGAGTTTCCTTTACAAAATCAGTTAAAGAGATACAGGGAAGCCTTTTAGCTTACTGAGGCTACACTGAACCAACCCACCACCTCCATCATCAGATTTCACCTACACACTAGCAGCCCTTTACAGAGGCCAGTTAACTTATCAACCTGCACGTCTTTGGGATGAAAGGAATCCAGAGCACCCGGAGGATACCCACACAGTCACAGGAAGAACGTGCAAACTCTACACAGACAGCACCCAAGATCAGGATTGAACCAGGCTCTCTGATGCTGTGAGGCAGCAGCTCTACCAGCTGCACCAGTGTGCCGTCCCATTAACAATGGGTTTACTGAACATCTGTGGATAAACAGCAAATTATAATGTCTTTGTCAGGGCGGTTCTAGTAGAGAAATCATGCTTTTATTCTGTAAGTTGCTGGAAAGCAGTCCAAGAAGTAGAACACAATTGAATTGCTATTTTAAGATGCAGTGTAATCAGACACTACTAGGTCACGACAAATGTGGGTCAGAATAAAGCTCCACCCGTCTAGTTTGGAACAAACTCTGGTAAAAATGTTTCCCCATTCCAGTTTCAGACACTGCTTCCTCCTCTCATGCCTGTTCCGCAGAGTTTAACCTTTCTTCACGACCAGATGGAGACTGCCTCACCTCCAACCTTCAAGCTTGTAGGTGGGGAGGAAGTTCCAACAAGTTTCATACAAGTGCAAGACCTTTCCCTTCTCCAGTGAAGTGTTACCCGTCATGCAGAAGGTCCTACATTTGATTTCACTTCCCGGCATTTGTCCCATCCATAACATTGTCAATTTTGGGGATTGTGCCCAAATTTTCCAGCAGATTCTTAATCAGGAAGTGATTAGTCTGGCCTGTGGATTCTTGTGGAGATGGGGTAAGTGTTGTTCCCACATGCTAATCAGTAATAGAGAGCAAAAAAAGCTATTGAGTATGTACCTCTGTCCTGTGGAGAGTGATGCTCAATGAAAATTAGTTTAGTTTAAACGCGAAGTGTGGAAATCGTCCCTTTGGCCCATCGAGTCCGTGCCGACCAGCAATCACCCGTACACTAGTTCGATCCGGCACAATAAGGACAATTTACAGAAGCCAATTGACCTACAAATCTGCACGTTTTTCGAATGTGGGAGGAAACCGGAGCACCTGGAGAAAATCCACATGGTCACATGGAGAACATGCAAACTCCTAACAGACAGAACCCGTAGTCATGATTGAATCCAGTCTCTGGCGCTGTAAGGCAGTAACTCCTGGTGGAAGGAATAGACAGGCAACGTTTTGGGTTGGGACCCTTCTTCTGACTGGTTAGTTTGTGGATTTTGGGAAGGAGATAGAAACAGGGAATGCAGGATTATTGAGCTATAATGTTGGAAGCTATGGAGGGGTGATGAATTTGGTGATGGTCTGGGAGATGTTGGCCTGTCGTTTGTTCGTGGGATTACGGTCAAGGCGTAGGTAAGAGGAGGTGTCCGAGTCCTGAAGCCTGGCCTTTGCACAGGAGAGGATAAATGAAAGATGTGAAGCTATTCTGACAACCAGGTACTTAACATGACCAAGACAAGACAAAGACAGGCAGCAATTTGTGATTTTGACAGATTTCCTCTAATTCCAAGTAGTTGAGAGATAGAACAGAATTGTCTATGAGATGTGGTGTACATTCATCGATAGGGAGCTTTTATCGACACCTGGTGGTGAGGTGAGGAACATTCTTCATCACTCACAATGCTCAGTAAGGTTTGACTGGGTTCAACATGGCTCCCTCCTACAGTTACGTGTTGCAACAACGTGATTTGTGAAACGGGACTAAGCGACACAGGCCTTCTTTAAAAGCAACCCCTCTCCCTCTCCCAGTACTTCTTTGGCAGCCTGGTTAAGCCATGCTCCCAGCTCAACGCTGCCAAAAATGTTGACAAACATGTTCATAAGTCATAGGAGCAGAATTAGGCCATTTCGCCCATCAAGTCTATTCAGTAAAATAATCTTGGCTGATCTATCTTTCCCTCTTAACCCATTCTCCTGCCTTCTCCCCGTAATGTTTGACACACTTGCTAATCAAGAAACTGTCAACCTCCACTTTAAAAATACCCAATGATATGGCCTCCAACACTGCCCCGACTTTGAAAGGCATATCCTGCTGTTCAGTCTTCCATGCTCCAGTACCTCTGTAACCTCAATCTTCCAAACACTCCCTCTCCCCCCAATTCCAGACCTTTGCATCAAAAACGTTACTATCCCCCCCCCCTTCCCTTCCCCCTTCCCCCTTCCCATTCCATCTATATCCCTCCCTCTAGCTGTACATTTTACTCCACCTTTCTTTATCCAACATCCTTTTGTCTGCTTTTCAGCTCTAGCCTTTGTCACTTACTCCATCCATCTCACTCTCTCCTCCTACCCGCCCCTCCCTCCCCATCACCTGTCTCCACCTATCACTTGCCAGGCTCTGTCCCACCCGCTCCTCCCTTTTCCAGCTTATGCCCCCTCCTCCTATCAGTCTGGAGAACTGACACACAATCTTGTCCATTTCCCTCCGCAGATGCTGCCTGACCCACTGAGTGCCTCCAGCATTTTGTGTTTTGCTCAACTGCTTTAACTCCTTCCTTTCATTTAAATTTCTGCAATTCCGCAACTTTGGAAGTTTTTCCATAAGCCCCTCTACCTCTTAAGGAATCTTCTTAAGTTAAAACCAAGCCCTTGCAATTTGTAACTAATAAGCCCTTATAGCGTATGCTTTCACCAGACCACTGCTTAATAATACTCAGGTTTGGCATCTTGTGTTTCATCAATCGTAACATTGTAGGAGGATCTTGTGGAAGATTCAGGAATATTAGCTAATAATGCTACATAAATGCAAATTGGTGTTGTTTTCACATCAGCTAGGAGATTTGTTGGTGTTACAGTTATTGGCATCGTGTAACTACAAATGTAATTGGCTGTTGTGATCTCCTTGTTAAATTCACAGTCAGTTCAAGTGTTAAATTCATTCGATTCTTATTCGAAAGGGAATCACGTTATTGCATCTTCTAAAATAATAAAAAGCCAAATCATGTTGGTGCTGTAAAACAGTAAGGCACTTAAGAAAATCGAATTCTAACCTGGATATCAATTAATAATTTTAAGACATTTCAATCAGTGATAGTCCTTTATTAATAATGAATGATCCATGTCAGTAAGATTGCGCTTTCAAGCAACAGGGGCGTGGTACACTTGAGTGGAATATATCATGTTGTATTAAGCAAAATACTGGAAATTCTCTGAGGATCTGACAAGTTTAGTAAAGAATGGAACAGGTTTAATGTTTCAGATCAATGATTCGAAAGATTAAATGTGCTTTTAGTTTTGAGATGTTATTAGGAATTTACACATCTGTTTCACAGAGGAGGATATAAAAATAAAACAAACTCCAGACTACTGCTGGTTATATAGCAAAAGGAACTTGCAAATGTTATGGATGAAAATGAAAGATCTTTAGACTTTAGACATACAGGCTGACCAGCTATTACTCCGTGCATTGGCACTATCTTACACACTAGCGACAATTTACAATTTTACCAAAGCCAATTAACCTACAAACCTGTACATCTTTGGGGTGTGAGAGGAAACCAGAGCACCCGGGGAAAATCAATGCAGTCAGGGGGAGAACGTACGAACTCTGTACAGACAGCACCCTTGCTCAGGATCGAACGGTCTCTGGCGCTGTAAGGCAGCAACTCTACCTCTGCGCCAATGAGCCGCCCGAGTGAATGCTTGGCATCTGCTTAGCAAAATGAGAATGCAATATAAGTATGTGATGCGTGTGAAATAGTCCTGAACAGATTGTTGGCGTTTTTTTAATAGTTGCCTGTTTATTCCTATTCTCCATAGAAAAACAGGTGAGATATTCATCATTGTTCACTGAAACACAAGATGTGTGTAATGGAGGTGGCAATTTTAAAACTAGCGCAGTGCCGTATATGGGGCAGAAATGGCATGAATTGGCTACCCTTTTGGAACTGTTGGTGGAGCAGAGTGTCTGGATGTAGGGCAGGTCAGCAAAGTTGTATGAAAGACTTACGAGCTGAGGTAAAGAATATAAGAGTAGCGAGCTTGTGTTTTTACTAGTTGTTGGTTAGTTTGTGCGCTACTTGCCGTTCTGTTCACTATGTTACGTTACACTATGTTTGGAGAAGAGATTTACAAAGACTGGAACATTTTTACTCTGGGGATGGATGGAATAAGCTTGGGTGTAGAACATAGGAGGTTGAGGAAGACTTAATTGACTGACTGAAAAATACAACATGGAAATTGGCCCTTCGGCCCACCGAGTCCATTCTAACCATCAATCAGCCATTCACACCAGTTCTGTTGTTCCACTTTCACATCTACTCTGTACACACAAGGGGCAATTTAGTCTGTGATATCCTTTGTTTCACTATTCCAAGAGGGTCTGCAACCTCACATAAAAACATAGAAAATAGGTGCAGGAGGAGTTCATTCGGCCCTTTGAGCCAGCACCGCCATTCATTGTGATCATGGCTGATGGTCCCCTATCAATAACCCGTGCCTGCCTTCTCCCCATATCCCTTGACTCCACTAGCCCCTAGAGCTCTAGCTAACTCTCTCTTAAATCCATAGTACACAAACTCCTCCTGACTCATGAAGATGTAATATGGTTAAGTAGCTCTTTTTCAATTGTCGGAGATATGAAATGTCGGTGTGTGTGTGTGCGTGGTGTGAATTTTCATTTTCTGTGATTCGGCATACTTCTAAGTGAAAGAATACCGTGGATTGGAGCAACTCCACTCAGTCAAGTGTGTATGGTATATTTCCTTTCACTTACGTATAAATGTCACCATTGCACTGCACATTCTCATTTGCATGAGTGAGATAAAGCAGAAATAAATAAATACAACAAAAAGTAGTGTGCAGTAAATTCTACAGATCCAAAATGTCTGATCACATCCTCTGTTGTGTAAACTTTGTTAACACCCGCTCCTTCGTTCCACTTTGTCAAATAAATTCATCTTGAATCATGATATGAATTGTCATTGGATACGGGTGAGGTGCTGGAGGATTGGTGGGTGGCTAATATTGTGCCTCCATTCAAGAAGGGCTGTCTGGAAAAGCCTGGGACCTATAGGTCAGTGAGCCTAAAATCTATGGTAGGCAAGTTACTGGAGAGTATTCTGAGGGATAAGAAATGTATACATTTGGATAGACAGGGGCTGTTTGTGGATAGTCATCATGGTTATCAACATGGGAGATCTTGCCTCAAGACGGAGTTTTTTGAAGAAGTAACCAAAAAGGTTGAAGAGGGCAAAGCAGTAGAAATTGTCTTTATGGACTTCAGCAAAGTATTTGATAAGGTTCCATATTGAAAGTTGCTCTGGGAGGTTTGATCGCATCAGATCCAGGGAGAGCTAGTCGACTGCATAGAAAGTTGGCTAAATGGAAGGAAGCAGAGGGTGTTAGTAGAAGGTTATTTTTGTGGACTGGAGGCCTGTGACTAGAGGTGTGCCTCAGGGATCAGTGGTGGACCCATTGCTGTTTGTGGTTAACAGTATATCAACGATTTGGATGACAATGTACAAGGCATGATTAGTAAGTTTGCAAATGACGCTAAAGTAGGTGGTTTTGTAGATAGTGAAGAAGGTTATCAAAAATTACAGCAGGATCTTGATCAGTTGGGCAAATTGCCTGAGGAATAATTAATGGTTTAATGTTGATAATTGCAAGCTGTTGCATTTTGGAAAGCCAGATCAGGGCAGGACTTTCACAGTGAATGACAGGGACCTGGGGAGGATCGTAGAGCAGAGGAGGATCGTAGAGCAGAGGGATTGAGGAGTTGAGGCACAAAGTTCCTCGAAAGTGATGTCTCAGGTAGATAGGGTGGTCAAGAAGGCTTTTGGTACATTGCTCTTCATCAGACTGCATTGTATGGAAGTTAAGATGTTATGTTACAGCTGTAAAAGATGTTGGTGAAGCCACATTTAAAATATTGGGTTCAGTTTTGGTCATCCTGCTATTGGAAGTATATTTTTAAGCTGGAAAGATTACAGAGAAGATTTGTGAGGATGTTGCCAGGATTTAAGGACCTGAGCTAGAGAGGATGGGCAGGCTAGGACTTTATTCCTTGAAGTACAGGAGGATGAGGGTTGATCTTATAAAGGTGTATATAAACATGAGGGGAATAGATAGGATCATTGAACAGAGTCTTGAATTGAATTGAATACATTTTATTTGCCAAGTATGTATACATACAAGGAGTTTGCCTTGGTGCTTTGCTCACAAGTATAACAACACGACATACAGTAGACAATTAAAAATAAAACATTACCCTTAGTAAAGGAATCAAGTACAGGAGGACATAGGTTTAAGGTGAGAGTCGAAGGGGTATGGGCCAAATGCGGCAGGTGGGTCTAGTGTAGATGGGGCATCTTAGCTGTCATGGGCAAGTTGGGCCGAAGGGCCTGTTTCCGTGCTGGTCTATGACTCTTAAATGGGTATTGCTCACACCCTTTTCTCTCCTTTTTATTTCACTCCTCTTCTCTCCTTATCTGACATCTTTTTGTCTCCTTTTCATCTCTAGCCTTTTTCCCATTTGCCAACCAAACCCCCCTCACTGTATTACCAGGCTTTGTCCCACCCCGCCTCTCTTTTCCAACTTTCTCCCCCCCGACTACAATCAATCTGTAAAAGGGCCCTGACCCTAAATGTCACCTGTCCATTTTCCTCCACAGATGCTGCCTGACCCGCTGAGTTACTCTAGCAATTTGTGTTTGATCAAGGCTTCAGCATCTGAAGTTTAGACTTTACACTTTAGAGATGCTGTGCAGAAACAGGCTCTTCGCCCCGTACACTAGCACTATCCTACACACTAGGGACATTTTGCAATTCTACCAAAGCTAATTAACCTACAAACCTGTAAGTCTTTAAAGTGTGGAAGGAAACCGGAGCACTCGGAGAAAACCCCCGTGGTCACAGGGAGAATGTACAAACTCCATACGGACAGTACCCATAGTCAGGATCGAACCCAGGTCTCTGGCACCGTAAGGCAGCACCTCTATCATTGCCCTACTGTGTCGTTGCAGCTCTTTGTGTCACCATTGAATAAGTAATATCCCTGATATTAGTATCTGTTTCTCAGTAATCTTGGTCTGTTGACTGATTTTGATGGAAGATCAAACATGGCTCATGAAACATTCATGTCATCACCAGACAGGAGAGTACGCAACAGACGACGAGGAAGAAGAGATGAGTCCCATGTTCGCCAACAACGACATGGCCATTGAAGTTTTCGATCTCGCGGAGAATGAAGATATGCTTTCTCCAGTGGAACTGGATCCTGAGAAGCTGGTGCTCAAGTTCAAGGAGGTAGGAAGCACTTGATTATCTGCCAAGCATTCCGCAAAATGTTTTTGTTTTGATTGAAAGGTACAGCCTGGAAACAGGCCCTTTTGCCCACCAAGTCCACGCTGACCATTGATCCCGTTCTATGTTGTCCCACTTTCTCATCCACACCCTACCCATTAGGGACAATTTAATAGAGGTTAATTAAACCTCAAACCCAACAGCTTTGGGATGTGGTTGGAAACTGGAACACATGGACGCAACCCACGCAGTCACAGGATGAACGTGAAAACTCCACACAGAGAGCAGCTGAGGTCAGGATCAAATCTGGGTCTCTGGTGATGTGAGGCAGCAGCTCTACCAGCTGCACCAGTTTTCCATGTTTAATGACCATTTATTTTGATCATATCGGCTTCAGTACATTTTCTCCCCTTCTGCCATAGCCTTGTCATCATTAAGGCTGTGCTGATGTTATTCAGCGGCCAGCCCCTAGAGGGCTCAGGTGAGTGGTCTCTGGCAGGTTGAGTCTTCCAGAGGGGCGCTGTGCTGGACCTCCCCATGGTTAACCATGCTTGCTGCAACCTGAGAGTCTCAGTCACCGATGTACTTATCAGCTGGTTTTAAGCTGGCAACCTGTGATGGTTGGATGAATCCTGTGTTGGTTGTTATTATAGCAGATGAACTATTGGGCTTCACATCTAGAGTCAAGTCAAGTCAAGTCACATTTATTTATATAGCACATTTAAAAAACAACTCGTTGGCCAAAGTGCTTTACATTTGTTATAAGAATAGCACAACAAAACAAACTACATACATATATACATGTAGCCCTCACTCAGAGGACGTCAGGAAAGGCTTGGGAGTATAGATAAGTCTTTAGTCTTGACTTAAAAGAGTCGATGGAGGGGGCAGTTCTGATGGGAAGGGGGATGCTGTTCCACAGTCTAGGGGCTGCAACCGCAAAGGCGCGGTCGCCCCTGAGCTTATGCCTAGACCGTGGGATATTCAGCAACCCCAAGTCGGCCGATCTGAGGGGCCTGGAGGTGGAGTGGTGGGTGAGAAGACGTTTTATGTAGGTGGGGGCAAGCCCATTGTGGGCTTTGTAGACATGGAGGAGGATCTTGAAGTTTATACGGAACCGCACAGGGAGCCAGTGGAGAGAGGCCAGGATCCGGGTGATGTGGTCCCTTTTTCGGGTGCCCGTCAGGAGTCTCGCTGCGGCGTTTTGGACCAGTTGCAGGCGGGACAGGGAAGATTGGCTGATGCCAGTGTAAAGGGAGTTGCAGTAATCTAGGCGGGAGGATATGAAAGACTGGACTAAGATTCTGAGATCCGAGTTAAAATCCCACCAAGGCAACTGTGGAATTTAACACCCAGTCTAAAGCAACTAGCAACTAAACAGCAAAACAACTAGTCAACAACTAAACTGCTAGTCAACTAAATAACTAGTCAGCTAAACAACTGCACAAGTAGTTAACTAAGCAACTTGTCTTAACTAAACAACAATAGGCACAAAGTTGTGGAGTAACTCAGAGGCAGCATCTGTGGAGAACGAATAGGTGACATTTCGGGACGGGGCCTTTCTTCAGATGCGGCCTTACTCCAGCACTTTGTCTCTTTTTTTGTACATTGTCATCTGCAGTTCCTTGTATCAACTATATAGCTAGTTTAAACAGTTCAAAATGCCAGTCTTAAACAGCTGTGGAATTCAAACAACTGGTCTTGCTTATGAAGACCATAGATGCTACAAATTGTTGGAAAGACTCGTGGTTAACGCAATGTCCTTCGGGGGAGGGAATTTGTCACCCATAGGTGGCCATGCCTATAGTTACTCCAGACCCATCCTAGGTACTTGATTGTTAAACACCCACTGAATTGACCCCCATTTGTCCGACAATAATGGGTGAGCAATAGATACACAGAGCAATACAACAAAGGAACTGGCCCTTCGGCTCACAGTGTCCGCTCCAAACACGATGCCAAGTTAATCTATCGTGCATCTGCCTGCATGATCCATATCCCTCCATTCCCTGCATATCCATGTGCCTATCCAAAAGCTCTTAAATGCCACTATTATATCTGTCTCCACCACCACCTTTTTGTTTGAGTGCTTGCCTTAACAAGGTCTCCATTACTGTGTGGAGAAGGTGATGGTCTTATCGATCTGCAGTGAATGTGCTCTCATAACACTGTTCGGTGTAGAGTTCAAACCTTTCGAGAGAAGATAGTTGCCCATCTCTTTGCAGAGCGTGTGTTCGCGAAGGTGATCCTAGTGCGAACACTACTGAGTATGACACCATGGAAAAATATAGACACTAAGAATGTATGTATGAAGAGTTTCAGCACGGTTTTTGTCCTGTGCATGTTTTTTTAATACGAACAAAGTTAATTTTGAAATTTTAAATAGTTCAACATTTTAACCTGGCAATGATGAGGGAAAACAGCACATGTCCACAGTAGAAAGTGGGAGGTGATGTGCTGTGGCACCTGCTGCCCTGACTTTGTATGCACTGAGGAACATATGTTTAGAAGGTGCTACGGAAAAAGTTTTGACAAGTTGGTGGCGTGGATCCTGTGAACAGTACTGTAGCTGCCAGCCCTTGTTGGTGACGGATGCAAGAGTTACTAATCTACCAGAGGTCCTTCCCCTTTGCATCCCTCCAGTGTTTTTACAGCGGAACTATTTGGTGTAAACAGAGACTTCAGTCGCAGCTAAAGTGCCTTGTGGGTGGAATCAGAGGTTCAAAGGAGCCTGGAGATTGCAGGCACCTTTCCTTGGGACTGTCGTTACACCCCTCTTGCCGATTCCACTTTCTGTCAGTGGGGCCTCCTAAAATCTTAATGGTGTGAATCTCAGTGATAGTAGGTGTCAGGACCAGAATTTCTTTAGCTTGAGGGTGGTGAATCTGTGACATTCATTGCCACAGAGGTCAAGACATTGGGTGTATTTAAAGCGGAGATTGATAGGTTCTTGATTAATAAGGTTGTCAAAAGGTTACGGGGAGAAGGCAGGAGAATGGGGTTTGGAGGGGAAACAGATTGAGTAGCAGAGCAGACTTGATAGGCCGAATGATGTAATTCAATTCCTCCCACATTCCAAAGACGTGCAGGTTTGAAGATTAATTGGCTTCTGTAAATTGTCCCTAGTGTGTAGGGGAGTGTTGGTGGATGGGGTGATCTGATCGCTGGACGGCACAGACTCGGTGGACGGAGGGTCTGTTTCCACACTGTATCTCTAAAATCTAACGTCCCTCCCACTCCCTCCAAACCCCCCCCCCCCCCACGCTTATCACCTTTACCTTCAGATCTATTTCAACTGACAAACAATCTGGGGATGCTCAGCAGACCTCTGAAACATAGAAACATAGAAAATCGATGCAGGAGTAGGCTATTGAACCCTTCGAGCCAGCACTGCCATTCAATATGATCATCCAGAATCAGTACCCTGTTCCTGCCTTCTCCCCATATCCCTAGATTCCGTTAACCCTAAGAGCTAAATCTAACTCTCTAGAATACATCTAGTGAATTGGCCTCCACTGCATTCTGTGGCACACAATTCCACAGATTCACAACTCTCTGGCTGAAAATGTTTTTCCTCATCTCAGTCCTAAATGGTCCACCCCTTATTCTTAAACTGTGACCCCTGGTTCTGGACTCCCCCAACATGGGGAACATTTTTCCTGCATCTAGCCTGTCCAATCCCTTAAGAATTTTATATGTTTCTGTAAGATATCCTCTCATCCTTTTAAATCCCAGTTCTAAAATGAAGCTCATTGATCTTCCCAGAGCTTGCTGGGGTTGTTTGCGACCTCCACCAACTAGTCCGGTGCTATCCAATTTTACCCCTGCCCCCTCACCTGGTCTATGGCTGGAGTGGCAAAATGTGTTGTTCCCCAACAAGAATGTTCCCATGCGAAAATTTGATGCGAAAAATTGCACTTGTGTCCGTTCTTTATGCAATATTGGTCTTGAGTGAGTGGGTAAAATGGAGTGACGGGTGGCTAGAAGATTCAAGATTCAATTGTCACATGTACCAATTAAGGTTAAGTGAAATTTGAGTTGGATGATGAATGAACAGTACATGACTATCAGTGATTATATTGTGCTTTATTGCCAGCTTCAGATAAAACACGCTGTAACCGAAGCCGAGATTCAGCAACTGAAAAGAAAGGTACGTTAGCTGCTTTTGGTGATGTTTACATTGACAGGAGTAAAAATCATTTGCAACCGTTACAGATGAAGAGAAGGCTGGCATATAAAACCACACTTTGTGCATGATACATTTTGTCATGATGTTTCAGAAACCTGTACAATAATTTGAATATGGGTTTGCATTGGATTATAGACACCGAATGCTGGAGTAACTCAGTGGGACAGGCAGCATCTCTGGATAGAAGGGATGGGTGATGTTTCGGGTCGAGACCCTCCTTCGGACTGAGAGTCAGGGGAGAGGGAGATACAGGGATAAGGAAGTGCAAGGTGTGACAATGAGATATCAAAGGGGATGAGGTTCAATGAAAATGTAGTCTGGCCACTCTGCTGCAAGTAATTTTAATCAAGATTACTATAATCCCCATTCCTGAGATGCTGCTTCTTCTTATCGAGTCTACATCACAAGATTAGAAATTGTTCAGCCAGGGCTGACCACACTTCTTGGCATCTGCATACAATGGTGTCTGTCTTGTGCTTCTTGTACGTGGTGGTGAAAAGATTGGTGGAAACAGGGCTGCAGTGTGAACGCTCTTTCCTTGACCCCCCCTGAGATGCTTCCTGCCTGTGACATAAAAGCATATATTTTACTGGAGAACTTGTAACTTTTAAAGATCAATAATGAGCTTTATGCATGGATTATCTGATTCCCCATGACTAATGTGTTCAGCAAGTGATTAGTATGTAGCTCAGACAGTAGTTCTTGGTTTAGAACTTGCTTGGCTTGCTAATTTTCTTCTAAGAATTTGCAGTTTTGGTACACATCTCTTTGCCCGCTTAAAGCTGTTAAGTTTCTGCAAGTGCTTTTATACCAACAGTGGTTTTAGCATTTGCATCAAATTAACTATTGAAGAAAATCTTTGAATTGTTTAAATTAAACAACTAATGACTTAATTAAGGAGAACAGAAAGGGCTAGAGTAACTCAGCGGGTCAGGTAGCATCTCTGGAGGACAAGGACAGGTGACATTTTGGGTCAGGACTCTTCAGTCTGATTGTAGTAGGGGGGAGAAAGCTGGAAATGGGGTGGGGGTGGGATATAGCTCAGCATGTGATAGGTGGATACACATCAGTGATATTTACTTTATCTGGTTAGAGCTGTTCAGTTTTGCCAAGTTCCTTGAGGATTTTATTAAAATGGCTCTGTTGAGAGCCATTTACATGGCATTGCAAATATGTTATCTGCTGTTTGAACATTAGCGCAGAGTGATTTAAATTTCATACTGAGTTTGCCACTTGTCCAAGTGATTGAGCACATCATTGATGTAAGTAGATCGCATCAGCGATCTGAGTACATTTAATGTCTATTTTAGTTTTTTAATTTTTAGTTTTAAAGATACAGCATGGAAACAGGCCATTTGGCCCATCAGGTCTGTGCCTACCAGCGATCCCCATACACCAGCACTATCCTACACACTCAAGACAATTTTACTGAAGCTAATTAACCTACAAACCTGTATGTTTTCCAAATGTGTGAGGAAACTGGAGATCCCGGAGAAACCCCACACAGTCACAGGGAGAACATACAAACTCAATACAGGCAGCACCCGTAGTCGGGATTCAACCTAGGTCTCTGGCGATATAAGGCGGTAGCTCTACCACCGCCCATGTAGCTATTATGTGTGCAGGTAAATTTGTGCTGGAGTCATCATTCTTCACGGCACTCTGGGTTAACTGGGTGTTTATTTTCACGCTGTGCTTGTGTCTCTGCGCAGCTCCATTCGACGGAACAGGAGAAAATGCGTTGGCGGATGGAAAAAGTCCAGCTGGAGCAAAGTGTTGAGGAAAACAAGGAGCGGATGGAGAAGCTGGAGAGTTACTGGATGGAAGCGCAAACACTCTGCCAGGCAGTGGATGAGCATCTGAAGGAGACACAGGCTCAGTACCAGGCACTGGAGAGGAAGTACAGCAAAGCAAAGCGCCTGATTAAGGAATACCAGCAGAAGTAAGAAATGCTCCCCGCAGAACTGGGGGAGATTTTTACCTTCATTCCCCGGGGGTGGGTGATGTATTGGAGTGGATCAGTTTCCTTTGCAGTAAAAATTATAATGGGCCACCGAAGATAGACTCAAAATGCTGGAACAACTCAGCGGGACAGGCAGCATCTCTGGAGAGAAGGAATGGGGGATGTTTCAAGTCGAGCCCCTTCATTAACTGGCAAGTGACCTATTCCAACAGATAATTACCTAGATCCTGAAATTCTCACCACTTGGATCTTTTTAGTGTGCGTCAAGAGTTGAGAGCATTGTAGTTTTCAAAAGGATAACTACTTCTGCTGTTGGGGTTTATGTGTGGTGATGTAGATAAGGTGGTCAAGAAGGTTTTTGGTACATTGGCCTTCATCAGTCAAGGTGTTGAGTATAATAGTTGGGATGTAATGTTACAGTTGTGCATGATGTTAGTGAAGCCACATTTGAAGTATTATGTTCAGTTTTGGTTACCCTGCTATGAGAATTATATTGTTAAGCTGAAAAGAGTGCAGGGAACCATATAACCATATAACAAATACAGCACAGAAACAGGCTATCTCGGCCCTTCTAGTCCGTGCCGAACACTTATTCTCACCTAGTCCCATCTACCTGCACTCAGACCATAACCCTCCATTCCTTTCCCGTCCATATAGTTATCCAATTTATTTTTAAATGATAAAATCGAACCTGCCTCCACCACTTCCACTGGGAGCTCATTCCACACAGCTACCACTCTCTGAGTAAAGAAGTTCCCCCTCATGTTACCCCTAAACTTCTGTCCCTTAATTCTCAAATCATGTCCTCTTGTTTGAATCTTCCCTACTCTCAATGGAAAAAGCTTATCCATGTCAACTATGTCTATCCCTCTCATCATTTTAAAGACCTCTATCAAGTCCCCCCTTAACCTTCTGTGCTCCAAAGAATAAAGACCTAACTTGTTCAACCTTTCTCTGTAACTTAGTTGCTGAAACCTAGGCAACATTCTAGTAAATCTCCTCTGTACTCTCTCTATTTTGTTGACATCTTTCCTATAATTTGGCGACCAAAACTGTGCACCATACTCCAGAATTGGCCTCACCAATGCCGTATACAATTTTAACATTACATCCCAACTTCTATACTCAATGCTCTAATTTATAAAGGCCAGCACACCAAAAGCTTTCTTTACCACCCTCCACCTTCTGGGAACTATGCACAGTTATTCCTAGATCCCTCTGTTCAACTGCATTCCTCAATTCGCTACCATTTACCATGCACGTCCTATTTTGATTTGTCCTGCCAAGATGTAGCACCTCACACTTATCAGCATTAAACACCATCTGCATCTTTCAGCCCACTCTTCCAAATGGCCTAAATCTCTCTGTAGACTTTGAGAGATTTAGGCCATTTGGAAGAGTGGGCTGAAAGATGGCAGATGGAGTTTAATGCTGATAAGTGTGAGGTGCTACATCTGCGAAATATTTACGAAAATGTTGCCAGAAGTTGAGAGTAAGAGCTAAAAAGTAGAGATTGGGCAGGCTAGGACTTTATCCCTTGGTGGATAAAGGGTAATCTTATTGAGGAGTGCAGGTTCATTGTTTCTTGAAATTAGCGTACAGGTGGATAGGGTGGTCAAGAAGACTTTTGGCACGTTTCAGAGGCTGAGGGATGATCTCATGGAGGTGTATAAGATCATGAGGGGGATGGATAGGTTGAATGCATGGAATCGTTTATCCAGAGTAGGGGAATTAAGAACCAAAGGACCTAGCTTTAAGATGAGAGGAGAATGATTTAATAGGAACCTGAGGAGCAACATACACATGGAGGGAGATGGGTACATGGGACGAGAGGGGAGGCGGCAATAACGGCAGGTACCATTACATTTAAAATATATTTGGACAGGTACCTTGATTGGAAAGGTTTAGAGGGTTATGGGCCAAATGCAGGCAGGCAGGACAAGTGCAGATTGGGCATCTTGGTTGGCATGGGCAAGTTGGTCCGAAGAGCCTGTTCCCGTTCTCCATGACTCTATGATTGTTCTTTAAACATAAGTTATCCGCTATGCTCAAGAGGATGTCAAGGGCTTTGTTATTTTCTTATTTTCCCTTTTGTGAAAACCACTTAAAATTGTTTGAAACGTTCAGAAAAACAAAGAACTTAAATCTGTAGTGGGGTTTGTTACATTCAACTGCACAGCTTCAGACTTCTGTATTATTAAAAAGCTGCCAATCTCTGATCTGTGTGTGTGGGTGGAATTTGCTTCTGAGCCTTTGCTGAATAGACAGATGCATTCAACTTAACAAAAAATTATTCAGATCAGGCAATTACTTGTACTTGTGCAATGATGCATATTTATCCTGCTACTCTGTTGAACATTGAAAAGAACATGGTATTCAACATGTACAACACAAAGTGCTGGAATAACTCAGCAGGTAAAGGAGCATCTCTGGAGGATATGGGTAGATGACGTTTCAGGTCGGGACCATGACTCTGAAGAAGGGTCCTGGCCTATCCATGTATTCCAGAGATGCTCTGACCCGCTGAGTGACTCTCGCACTTTGTGTTCTCTGCAGATTCCAGCATCTGCGCATCCTTGCCTCCACAATATTCAAGATGCAAGGAATAGACTTTTCAGCTTGTGAGGAAATATTAAATATATTCATATTATGCCGTTGTGCAAATAGGAGGCAGATGGTAGTGTAATTATTTATATCTATGTGGCATTTGCAAGTAGAGGAATATAATATAAGCATATTAAAGTCCCATATATCAACTTTGCCAGTAATAAATAACAAATGGCATAACAGAAAGGAAATTGGTACTTTGTCATGGAGTATAGAATTTGCATGTTAATGGTCATTTTTCATGGCTATTGTATTTTTTAGGGAAATAGAGTTTCTGAAAAAGGAAACAGCTCAAAGAAGAACATTGGAAGAAACTGAAAATTCACACAAAGAGGAGATTGAGAAACTTCAGAATAAGGTATGGCTGGTGACGATGGAAAATGTATCCGTGACGTTTTTGTGTGTGTGTTTATCAATGAATATTTGTCAGTGACATTTGTCAAAATGTAGAAACAAGGAATTGCATATGCTGGTTTACACAAAAGGACCCAGCGGGTCAGGCAGCATCTCTGGAGAAGATCGATAAATGATGTTTCAGGTCTGAGGAAAGGTCCCGACTGGAAACGTCAATTATCCACGTTCTCCAGAGATGCTGCTTGACCCACTCCATCACTCCAGCACTTTGTGTCCTTTAGTGACATTTGTCAATTCTATACAGAAATTGCATTGTAAATTTCCTAATATATCAATAATTTCCTAATATATCAATAATAAGTATGGAGGTAAGAGGATTGGATCAATTCTATGACACAGAATTTCATTGATGGAATGTTTGATTTTCAGAATTTCATTGATGGTATGTTTACAATCCATTTTATAACAGATCATTACAGCAAAGCTCACAATTTATCCTTTAATCCATCGTATAGCATGGAAGCAGGCCATTTGGCCCACCACATCCATGCTGACCAATAGGTTCCCATTCACACTAATTCCATATTCCAGCACTTAGCCCGTAGCCTTCTGTGCCTTGGTGATTCAAGTGCCCAAAGAAGACAGTTAACAATGGGGTCCATTTTACGGTGGTTTGGTCTGACATTTGTAGACAAATCTGTAGTTCTCTGCAACTACTCGTATTTTTTTACAACACAAAAAGCGCTCGGATGTCATCGGAGTAGTAGTAGGCCATTCAATCATGGCAGATCTGTCTTTCCCTCTCAACCCCATTCTCCTGTTTTCTCCCCATAGCACCTTGACACCCTTCCGGACAAGTATCTGTCGATCTGCCTTGTGGGCCATCAGTTAATGCTGGCTCTTAGAGCAGTGTCATCAGTCCCATTCCCCCACATTTCCCTGTAACACACTCCCTCGTACACAAGAGGGGGAGCTCAACAATGCAGCCGAGATTGACACAGTGACTGTGCCACAAGGGTTAAACAATTGAGACAAATTGCACTCAGAAGGTTTATATTTTCTGGCATTTAGAACATTCAAGGTGCGATTTTTATTTAGGGCATGAGACACCTCAGCGTGAGACGTTGCCTCAATGTTTAGAGCCAGCTTATTCACGATTGAATGATTTATTCACAGAAATTGTGCTGGTAATTTGGTTAAAGTTTTGAGGAAGATGTAAATTGAAAATGTGTTGAGCTTCAGGTCAACCATGAAGTAATCGATGGGCGGAAAATGTTTGATGAATTAGAAGCACGGCGTGGCCTTGACTTTGGATGGTGCCTGTATAGGAATATCACACTGAAAGTCAAATGTAGATATTGGTTCTACAGCTCAAAGATTCAACAGGGAATGAAGCCCAGGCCTTGTTTGTGTCTGGGAGGCCTTTCAGGGGAAAGCAGGGTTCGAAGACATGTCTGGGGGTTTGAAAACAAGTGGAGAATTAGTGGTGAAGAGATGATTCGATTGGACCAATAAATTGTGCAATTATGACAAAAGTGGGCTGAAGAAGGGTCTCGACTCAAAACGTCACATATCCATGTCCTCTAGAGATGGTGCCTGACCCACTGAGTTACTCCTGGACATTCTGTTTCTGCGCTGCCCAAATCTCCAAAGCCCAAAGTGTAGATCCCACAAGCAGACTGAAAATCTGTAACACGTTCTCTCGTACACACTGTGAGCATCACAGCACAAGAAGCGCATTGCAACAATGCAGCAAATGTTGGCTATCGTCTGCAGTAATTCAACAATGTGATCATCAGTAGCCTGTGGAGGGCAGGTCACAGAAATGGCCTCCAGGTGTATAATGCACATCACTGCACCTGTCTAAAATCCTCAGTGCGTTCGAGATCAGATGCACAGAGGACCAGCGAGCACAGTATCCTGGACTAGTAATCCACTTGGTAAATCCTGGATTCCCATCAGCATTTTGTTTCTTTTCATGGCTTGCACAGTGGCTCAGCTGGTGGAGCTGCAGCCTTCCAGCGCCCATGTTCAATCCTAGTTTAATTTAGTTTTGTTTATTATTGTCATGTGTACCGAGGTACAGTGAAAAGCTCTTGGTTGCGTGCTATCCAGTCAAAGAAAAGATTACATCAAGCCATCCACAGTGTACAGGTAAAAGATAAAGGATATAACATTTAGTGCAACTTAAAGTCTGAATAAAGATATTTCAAAGGTCTCTAATAAGGTAGGTGGGAGGTCAGGCCCACACTCTAGCTGGTGAGAGACCTTTAACAAGTGCAGTATAGTATAATATTCCTGTCGGACAGAACACGTGTTAAAAAAACCAATGTAAATAGTTGGCTGAACAGTGGTTTGATGCGTGACTCGCAAATTTCTGTCTTGATTAAAAGGGAATACAATGAATATCGTAGGTACTATTTAGGGGTTAGGGATAAAAATTGGGCTCATAACCCCAAGCAAACATCTATTACAATGCTGGTTAAAAGGCAACAGTAATGGCAAATGTCCTCAGGTGCTGTCTGCAAAGTTTGCACGTTCACCCTGTGACCGCGTGGATTTCCTCCAGGTGCTTCTGTTTCCTCCCACATCCCAAAGTCATGTGGGTTTGTAGGTTAATGTAGGTTAACTCCTCTGTAAGGAGTGGATTAGAAAGTGGGATAACATAGAACTAGTGTGAACGGGTGATCATTGGTTGGCATGGACTTGGTGGGCACTAGGGCCTGTTTCCATGCTGTATTTCTGACCATTGTTGAGTAATATTATTTCTTGGAACTTACATTACTATTTCTTTCAACAAGAAGAAAGCATATTGTCTTGCAGGTGTCACCCCTTAATGATCTGTTAGAAGACTGCAGAAGAAAATAACTTTCAAGGGTAGGAGATTAATCCCAATCCATTGAACAAAATTCAAAACAAAAAACAAAACGTCACCCATTCCTTCTCTCTTCTGTCCCGCTGAATTACTCCAGCATTTTGTGTCTGTCTTCGAACAAGATGAGGTCCAGAGTGCCCTACTCCAAGGGAAGGCAATTCTCCACAGATCATCTTTACTTTAAACGTAAAATAACTTTGGTAATATTTATTGCACCTTGTGCTTACTGCTAATGTGAATCTGTTCCAATTTTCCAATCTTTGTTCTTCTCGCAGGTAACAGAACTGGAGTCAAGTTTAGAATCACTGAAGAATTCCAATGCAATTTAGATAAGAAAATAGCATCACATCACCTGTACTTAAAATAAACTTTCATGCAGGAGCAACAGGTCTTGAAAAATGGACATTTTACCTGTTTGTACTCCCCTGAAAGGTTTGTACCAGTTGCACTCAGTGCAAGAGGTTGTGTTTAAGGGAATTTTTGCATTATTGTCTTACATATAACAGTTTGCCAAGTCACTTTGGAACAGATGGCCAAATTGAATTTGTCCAGTGCATTATGAATGGGCTGCAATGAACTGGTCTGACTAGATTGGACTTGTTTCTCAAGTCACAGAACTAGTAATTTCCCATTCGGCTTATTTAGTTTAAATAATAACCAACGGCTCGAACAAATGAATGTTCACCAAGGGCATCCTCGTTTCAAAAGTTAATTGCAAGGTTTCTGGTGGTGACACGTCCTTGATGACTCATTGCTCAAGACTACCAGGAAGTCTAGCTTGCCATCACGTCATGAGTGAGAAGGCACAAGTCAAATCCTTGAAGACAGCGTGTTTTTCTTTCTTGCTACATGTGTGATTTATTTTCACAGATGATGTAATCATTCTTTGACCTTTCCATTTTATTTCATTCTGTAATTAAAAGCATTGCGGCGCCATGTTAACTAAGCTGATGCCCTTTTATATCTGCATAGTGTGAAGTTACCAGGACCTGTCTTAACAAAGATTGTCTTTAGATGTGTAATTTAAAAAAAAATTATAAACCAAATTTCAATAATTTGTTTATGAGCAGGTGAAAATGAAGTGGAATATACAACACATATAGAAAATTTGGAATGGAATGTTGAATGATTGTCACTGTTATGGACTAATGAAGTCAATGGTTGCAAAGTTAAAGACAATGAAAATGTTACGTTTTGCAGTTTTTCTATTGTACCTATTCAGATCTACCAAGCTTTATCATTCATTCCTATTGTTGTTCATTGTGCCATACTTGGTAGATCTTCCCACTTATTGCCATTACATATGTACAGAAAAAGGTGGGTGTTTGTGTAGATGTTTGGCTGAAGCCCTTGTAATTTGTAGTATAAAATGTACGAACCAGACTGCACTGTACAAAGAACTATTCCACGGTCCGATCCGTTTCTGGAGCTGTGTATTACAGATGCCAATGTCTGATGTTGTGACTGAATGAATTCTTCACAGGATGGAGGATTCCAGTGCAAGGAATATACTTAATAAACCATTCCAGCAGAGAATATATTTTAGAATGAGATTTACCTAACTCTACCCTTTTATCATCACAGGTTTATGCCCAAGATCAAATTAGTTCTTCAGTTTGACTGACATTTCAAACGAGGTTGAGGTATCTCGACGACCTTGAGTCAGTCATATCATAAGGGAGAGAATTGCCTCTCCCATTTGGAGACTGGAGTGACACTCGGGTGTGTGAAAGACATTGCCCCCCTTTATCTCACTTGTTACCATGCCGGGGGGAGCGAGGGGGGCATATTGTAACGATTCTATCACTGGAGTATGTTTGGCATGGTGTAAGGGTGCTTGCTGCTGTTTGAATAGATAGATGTACCGTTTACACAACCACTTTTCCTATCGAGACAGATGTCCTATCCATCCATTACGTGACACAATTGCACCCAATCCAGGGACCGGCTTTAGCATGTTCGGCCAACAACTTTGGATAGGCTGCAGGTTGAGGCTGAGGCATCATCGACAAGCTACTGGTCCGTTGCCCAGAAATACAATGCATAGCGGGGGTTTCATTTTAATTAACAGTGTAATTCAGTAGACTGTTTCCAACAAATCCTCAGCAATTTATCCTCTACTATGCTACACTTGGCATTTACTGAGTGGCGAGAGGTATCATTGAGAGTGGCGAGAGGTAACGACACTCTGTGGTGATGTGGTCAGTGGCGGACTGGCCAGGGTGTCAGCTTGCCCGATGGCAAGTGGGCCCCTGATGAAGTGGGCCCCCTTTGTCTCCTGGCAACCAATATTTTTAGACCCAGTCCGCCACTGGATGTGGTGATAAGATATTGTTTTTGAGAGCCACCAAATGAATAGAAATGAAGATAGATTCAAACGAGGGCACTTGATATGTGAAGAGCTTGTTCCAATCACTAACGTGACAAAGTTAGTATCTAACTTTGTATCTAAGTTAGTAGCTAACCAGATAATCAGACAGGTAACCAACATCAAAGCTGGAGGATGAAGATCGAACAGCACCATTTAACTGTGGGCCTCAAGGGTTCAGGCTTGCAGTCCTGGGCCACTGTCCTGGGCCTATCCAAAGGCCTAAAGAAAATTCCCTGTTGTCTACACGTTTCCACATTTCCCTCCAAAATATCCAAATTACGTACCCGTCCCACTTTAGTTGAACAGTGAGGAGAATCCACCTATTTTTAATTTTCTTCCGACCGATTTTCCCATCCCTTGGCACCCAGCCGCGGTGCACAACACCTCAACTATCGCCATGCCCCCCCCCCCCCCCTCCCCTGAAGCCCCTCTGTTCCTGTTACACAGCGGCCTGCGTGACACACCCCTCGACTGCCGGTGCCTTGAATTCCAGCCCTGCCACTCCTAACAGCAGGTTCAGATGGATCCTACTCTACCCAAGGAGGCCAGCTCAACAGGTTTGGCATCTTGCTCCCATCGGCCCCACGGGACTAACTGAAACGTTTGGTTGGAAAGGCAAGCATCAACTCTAGCTCTGAGAGAAGTTGATGAAAAAACTTTTATCCTCACCGTCAGATGACATCTCATTCAACTTTTGTTTCACCGAGTGTTCCTAGTGGCCGGCTGAACCACAGGAGGAACCAACTTGCAGTCCATGAATAATCCCCCAACAAAAACAGCAACACGAGTTTGGCCACAATCTGCTTGATCCTTCTGGATAAAGAAAGCAGCCAGGCTGTCGACTGCAGGACAGGAGGAACGAGGATAATGCATTTGCCTTGAAATTCATCCCTGTCTGGCAGGGTCGCCCACTCTATGTGATGGTGCATTGTACTTGGCCTCTGAAATTCATTCCATTGGCTTCAGTTCAATGGGACTGAAATTCTCCGGGCAAACAGTGCAATTGGCAGGGCCAAACAGGTAAGAATTTCCAGGCCTTATATTTAAAAACAGAAAATATATTAAAAGCTGCTACTTACAAAATGTGACTATTCTTTTCCACCTGTGGTATTGTCGAAGGGACTTGGTTGTGTGTTCTACCAACACGCTGGCCCCTTCAACTCAGGAACTTGGAACCTTGCCTCATCTCTTGAAATGAAAATCTGCTTCCTTGCCTCCGAGTTTCTGACGTGAAATAAGTTTTGGCCCTCTGTGTCCATTTCACGAGAAGCAAGAGCCAACAGCTGTAATTATCGTTAAATTAGCAATTTAACGTGAGATAGGTCATAGAGGAGAGGGGGGAAGGTAGGACAGGGTTAAGGATCAAACGGTATGGACATAGAGGAGGCATCATGTTCATGCCCCTGGAATGCTAAAAGTGTTCATTTGTCTTGCAAATACTTGAACATTATTCCACATCCCCTAGCACTGACACGCATCACTTTTGATGGGCAAAGAAAAAGCTGTTAACTTTCCTGGATATTACAATGAACCTTCACAACTAATGATTGAACTGTTGAATCAAAGCAGCAGGTTACACATTGAACTCAATCCTTGTTTTGACTCCTTCGGTTGCAGGGAGAGGTTGCCAACACTGAGCCATATTGGATTTTTGATAAATGCTTTTATTGTTGCAGATTATTACCGTTTAGAGGTTTCAGTAGCCAACTGGTTTGCATAAGCCTTGTGCCCACTGTTTGAGATTGTATTTCCAATTGGTTAATTTTACTTGTGTATCTGTGATAATTGTATTTGGTGAAATGTATACAACTTCAGAAAAAAATTTAAATTGTTTCTTTTATTCGTTTCAACCATGTTAGCTGAATGTTGATTACATTTCCTGTTACAAGGTATTATCTAGCTTATAAGAAGTCATTAATCTTTTTAATTTGATTAAACTTGTCCAATAGATTCTTAAGTAGTGTAGTGAGGATCTTTTGAAGTGTCAAAAATGAAAGAAACTGATGATTTTTTAATGTCTGCAGGATATTTTTTGTCTAGAATTGGGAAGACATGTTATTCCCCTTCAAGTTTAAATTAAATATAAAAAAAATTTAAATTAAATAGTCCCTCAAAACCTATTTTATTTGAGCGTTTCCTCAACGATTATATCATATCTTCATGAGGTGTAGAATGAATTCTTACAAAGCAGAACAACATTGGCAATGCTGCTTTTTTCAGGATGTGCCCTTTTAAGTTTATATAGAAGAGAATTCTGGGTCGAGACCCTTCTTCAGTATCTTGTTAGTCCTTTCACAGGTTTGATTATTTTCAGGAAGTGACATTGTGTCGCAATCAGTAATGCCATCATATTAGTGATAAGACCTGGTTTTGTTAATTAATTTTGCACTGGAAGTCATTGCAGCAAATCCCTGCACAATGTCAATGAGCTTCCAAAACAACACTTATTCATGCTGTACTCGTGTGAACATGGGAAATTGAAGTAATCCTACCATATCCTGTTTCTCCTCGTTTGTAGAGCAGCTTAGGTGTAGGTCATTGAGGGCATCACTCTGTTTCTGAGAGTTGCATAGTGGCGCAGCTGGTAAAGCTGTTGCCTCACAGAGAGACCCAGATTCAATCCTGTCCTCGGGTGCTGTCTGTGCGGAGTTTGCATGTTCTCCCTGCGACCGCCTGTGGTTCCTCCGGCTGCTCCGGTTTCCTCCCACGTCCCAAAGACGTGCAGGTTTGTTGGTTAATTGGCCTCTGTAAATTGTCCCTAGTGTGTAGGGAGTGGATGAGAAGGTGGGATGACAGGGAGCTAGTGTGAATGGGTGATCGGCGGTCGGCAGGGATTCAGATGGCCGAAGGTCCTGTTTCCATGGTGTTCCTTTCAAACCTGCTCGTTCCGCAGTCAGCCAAGGTCACGTGAAGAGGTGAACAGGGAGCCGTTTGGAAACACCCATTCGATAATGACCAGATAATTGTTTTTGTGATAAAGATTATGAGACAAATGTTACTCGTTTTTCTCTTCCTCAGAATGTGCATGGATTCTTTTACACAGAACCCAAGAGAGCAGATAGGGCCTTAGTTAAAACTTTGTCCAAAACCTACCTGCCGTCTCAAATAATTGAGCACTCCATCAGTACTGCTGTACAGCCCAGTGGCTTATTGAGGTCAAAGACCTTTGCTCTGCACTTGTCAAGCAAATCTGTAATATCATCAAGCAACACAGTTTGGAAGATGTTTATGATGCATTGCTGGCCTGGGCTGAGTTAGATATTCTCAAGCTGTATTGGGTTAGATGTATTGTAAATGACGTGTTCTCATACCAAAAGATTACTGTCGGCTGCTGTTGTGAAGATCATTTTCTCTTGACATGGATCAGCTTCATAAGATTAAAGCGAGGGTTTCAGACAAACTTTCTTCAGAAAGATTTACTTTTGGTCGCTTCGCAGCCATTGAGGCATCTTTGAAATCAGGAAACACTGTTGCCAACGTGCAAACAGCAAGCTCCCAAACACACAGGACGGCCCAGTGGCACAGCGGTAGAGTTGCTGCATTATCGCACCAGAGACCCGGGTTCAATCCTGACTACGGGTGCTGACTGTACGGAGTTTGTACGTTCTTCCTGTGACGACGTGGGTTTTCTCTGGGAGCGTTGGTTTCCTCCCACATTCCAAAGACGTACAAGTTTGAAGGTTAATTGACTTCGGTAAAAAAATGTCCCTAGTGTGGCACTAGGATAGTGCTTGGTTACGGGGATCGCTGGTCAGCACGGACTCAGTGGGCAGAGGGGCCTGTTTCCGTGTTGTATCTCTAAACTAAACACCGCTATAATAATGATCACATAATCTGCATTTGAGATTATCATTGTCCTGGTTACCGGAATAACTCCCTTTCGCTTCCTCAAAATGGTGCTAAAGGCTCTTTAATTCAAACCCTAGACAGGAGGTGGGGGCTCAGCTAATTATTTATTCAAAAGTAAGCATCTCCATTGGCAGCTTAAATAATGAGTCTCCCTCAGTACTGCATTTCAACCCATTGAATCATTTAGAATAAGCAGCATGAATTATTTTTGACCCAGACTGAAACAGTTTGCCTCTGTGTTTAGTTTGGTTTAGAGACACAGCGCGGAAACAGGCCCTTCGGCCCATCGAGTCCGCGCCGAGCAGCGATCACCCCACACACTAACACTATCCTACACACTAGGGACAATTTACATTTTTATCAAAGCCTTTTTGACCTACATAACCGTACGCCTTTGGAGTGTGAGAAGAACCCGAGAAAACCCACACGGTCACACTGTGAACGTACAAATTCCGTACATCCAGCAAACCTGTTATCAGTCTGTTTGGCATTGTTGGCGTTTCGGTCTTGGTAATGGATTATTATTGTCACCCGTGCTCTGAGCTGCAGTGAGAATCGTTTGTTTGCGTGCTTTCCAATTCAATCAGACCCCATGAAATGCGTGAGCACAATCAAGCCGTACACATGAGATTTAAGAGTCATACAGTGTGGAAACAGGCCCTTCGGCCCAACTTGCCCACGCTGACCAACATGTCCCATCTACACTGGTGCCACCTTCCTGCCTTATGCCCATATCCCTCTAAGTTTATCCTTTCCATGCACCTGTCTGAATATGTTTTAAATGTTGTGATAGTACAGACTTCAACTCTCTCCTCCAGCAGCTCGTTCCTAATACCTACCAACTTTTGTGTTGAAAAAGTTGCTCCTCGGACTCCTATTAAATCTTTCTATCCCCACCTTACACCTATGAACATCGGTTCTCGGGTCCCATATTCTGGGATAAAAGACTGTGCATTCACCTGATCTATTCCTCGCATGATCGCATACACCTCTATAAGATCTCCCCTCATCCTCCTGCGCTCCAAGGAATAAAGTCCTAGCCTGCTCAGCCTCTCCCTATAGCTTGAATCCTGGCAACGCCCTATATCTTTTTACCCTTTCCAGCTGAACAACAAAAGAGTAGAACATCTGTAATGGATGATAGTAGATCCTTGTCTGGGACTGCACATGAAGAGTCACCACGCTTCCAAGGCATCTTGGTTTCCCAAGGTCTTTAATGTAGCAAAATCACAAATTTGTCTTTTGTGAAAAAGAGTTCATGGTTTCATTAAAAGTGTTGGCCTGAGGAAGACCACCTTCAAGGTACTTCTACAGTAATATGAATAAACAGAGAAGTAAAACAAATCACACTGCAGCAACATCTTTGGGGACATGTATCCAATGAGGATAGGTAAGATGGTCCCGGGCTCCCCGATGAAAACGATTGCTCATCACTTCGGCTAATGCGAAATAACCATTTTATCTGAAACTTGTTGCAGACAACACCGGCAATCTTAAGATAAAACAAAAACCACAGACTGAAAGGAGAAAATGCTTGAAAACACACAACCGGCCAAGCAGCACCTGTGGAAAGAAAAACGTCTGAACTGGGAAAGAGAGACAAAAATACAAGTTTGTAAATGGATTGTCGCAGATCTGACAAAGGATCTTCGACCCGGAGTTTGCACGTTCTCCCTGTGACCGCATGGGTTTCCTCCGGGCGCTCCAGTTTCCTCCCACATCCCAAAAAAATGCAGTCATGTAGGTAAAATGGCCTCAGTAAATTGTCACTAATGTGTAGGGAGTGGAAGAGAAAATAGGATAAGATAGAACTAGTCTGAACAGATAATCGGATTATTATTGAATTGAATTGATAGCATGGATTTGGTGGACCAAAGTGCCTATTTCCATACTGTACCTAAAACTGAAACTGAAAACTATGTTTTCTCTTTCCGTAGATGCTGCCTGACCTGCTGACAGATGTACACTGAGTGCAGGTCAACAACTTCACCCCAGTAGCAGAGTATTAGTGGGGTGGGGTCGGGTTGCAGGCAGATGCAACAAATAATATATACAAGACGGTGCTGCAAAATCTCCAAATCAGATTAAATATTTTCTCCAGCTGTTTGAATTTCACTCAAGATAACAGCATCTGGTATCTCTAGATTAAATCCTTGTTTTAAACGGAGTTGCATTCCCACCTTTTAACCTCAGCATACAATATATAGCTACTCTCAATCAATCCCCCAGCACATTGGCATGGCTGATACACCAGCTATCTTACACTTCAGAAACCTGGGTCCAATCTTGCCCTCAGGTGCTCTGTGTGGAAACGACACGCTCTCCCTGTGACCACGTGAGCTCCACGCGCCGCCCCCCCCCCCCCCCCCATGTCCCAATGTCGTGCAGGTTAATTATTTAATTTATCAATGTAAAATTATCCCTTAGTGGTTGCTTACAGTGGTGACCATTACAGCACGGAAACAGGCCCTTTGGCCCGCCAAGTCCATGCCGACCATCCATCACCCTTTCACGCTAGTACTATGGTATCCACTTTTGCATCCACTCCCCGCACCTGAGGGTCAATTTGCAGAGAACAATTAACCTACAAAAACGTCCTTGGGATGTGGGAGGAACACCAAGCACCCGGAGGAAGCCCAAGTGGCCACAGGGAGAAGGTGCAAACTCCACACAGATAGCACCTGAGGGCAGGATGGAACCTGGGTCTCTGGCGCTGTGAGGCAGCAGCTCTACCCGCTGCGCCACTGTGCTGCCCTCTAGAATCTGGGGTAAATTGATAGGAACGTGTATGTACAGGGTAAAATGGGATTAGTATAAAATGGGTGGTTGATGGTGCAGACTTGGTGTGCCAGCAGATTTGCTTCAATGCTGTGTGATCCCATGACTCCCCAAACAACCTGAGAAATATATTTTTCTTTGATCACTGATGAATAATTGACACATATTTTATTAATCTCTGGGCAATTCAGTAAACCAGTGTGGAGGCAAGTACAATAGTGAAAGGCTTGGATAAAGTGGATGTGGAGAGGATGTTTCCATTAATGGGAGAATCTAGGACTAGAGGCCATAGCCTCAGAATTAAAGGACGTTCTTTAAGGAAGGAGATTAGGAGAAATTACTTTAGTCAGAGGGTGGTGAATCTGGAATTCTTTCCCACAGAAGGCTGTGGAGGTCAAGTCTGGATATTTTTAAGGCAGTTAAATTCTTGAGTACAGGTGTCAAAGGTTATGGGGAGAAGGCAGGAGAATGGGGTTAGGAGGAAGAGATAGATCAGCCATGATTGAATGGTGGAGTAGACTTGATGGGCCAAATGGCCTAATTCTACTATCCCTTATGACAACCTTCAATCAATGTTCTGTCAGGCATTCACCAGAACAAATATCAATTTTGGGCAGAGCAGTAGCGTAGCTGATAGAGCCGTCACCTTACAGAGCTAGCGACCTGGGTTCGATCCTGACCGCTGGTTTTGTCACATTGTCCCGGTGACGGCGCGGGCTCCTTCCGGGTGCTCCGGTTTCCTCCCACATCCTAAACAGCTTTGTAAGTTAATTGGCCTCTATAATTTGCCCTTAGTGCGTAGGGAGTGGAGGCGAAAGTGGATAATGTTGAACTAGTGTGAATGGGTGATCAAAGGTGGTGTGGACTCTGGGCCGAATGGGCTGAAGTCCCAGGTCTCCAGCAGTGTGAAGGAACGACTCTGTCATCTGCACCACTGTTCTGCCCAGCATTGATTGATTCAATCAATCCCAATAAACCATTAAAGATTTGGATTAGTTTATTTGCAGCAACATTGCACCATGCCAGGAAATCTGTCAATGTAAGTGGTGAATCCATGTTTGCACCATCATCTAAACCTAATTTACTCTATAACTATATAACACGTTATAGAAACAACAGTTTGAATATTGAAAAATACTAGAAACCAGTTGGATTCAATGTGGTCATTGGATCAGCAATATTTAGTTACCCTTTACATATTTAAAAACAAAAATAGAAAATTAAGCCAGAAATATTGTGTTATAGATGTTTTAAATATTAACTTGTAAGCATAAACAGGAACTGATTGTGATTATCAATTGCTTTTTTTGCATCAAAATGCTGCAAAACATGAGCAATTGACTAATATAAATCATGTCATGATATTGCAAGCAATTCGAGCATCTGACAGAAACAAGATTGCTTAATCATTTCACAAAACAATTGATGAAATTCTAGAATTCCATCAAGCAGCACCCTGTAAATATGTCTGTTAATAATGAGTTGCAATGAAGCAAGCTAGAGTTTACGTGTAAATTGTGTAGCCAGTCAGCAAGCCATTCTGTGCTCAAGGCACGACAGTGTTTTATTGGGCTAATAATAATCCAAGTTTTATGCTATTTTCAATCCGGCGATATTCCAAATCGATCTCTTTAGTGTGCTGAGGAAATATAGGTATTGATCAATTGTTCTGGGGGTTTTTTTAAACAGCTTTCAACATTACAACACCGCCTGTTATTATTGCTATTGTATAGGACGGTTCAGTAAAGTTAAAAGTGGGGACATGCATCACATTCATTTTTAAGTTCGATTAATCATAAATACCAGGACCTTTAAATGTATCAATTTGTTAATTTGTATTGTTAATTTATTAATATTTATTGGATTAGTCTAATATTAATTTATTGGATAGTCTATCAGCTTCATTAATTGGCAGACACTGAAACACACAGATGTTAAACCATTGTGGATATTATTAAAACAGGCTGAATTAGGTAAATTAGAGAGATCACAGTTAGATTACTGTTTAAGAAAGAACTGCAGATGCTGGAAAAATCGAATGTAGACAAAAATGCTGGAGAAATTCAGTGGGTGAGGCAGCATCTATGGAGTGAGGGAATAGGCGACGTTTCGGCTCCCGAGTTTCTCCAGCATTTTTGCCTACAGTTGGATTACTTGTAAGTATGAAAGACTGTAACAAACTCCTTACTTCAAATTTGCTCCTGAGCAACTATTCAGCCATGGTACAGTGAAAAGAAATGCCACTGTAGATGTAGGAGTGGATTTTCATCTTATGATTGAAGTAGATTATTTTGGTAATGCCGGGAATCACACCAGTCCCACAGTTTGTTATAAGGTCAGGGATTCCATTCTCATCCACTCCCTGCCATCATATAAACCAGCGCTCCACCAGTATATACTCACTGGTTTAGTTGAGGTGCTGATATATCGCAATACATTTATGTCATTAAGATGGAAAGATTGCAGAGAAGATTTACCAGGGTGTTGCCAGGAGTTGAGGGTCTGACTGATAAGGAGAGGTGGGAAAGGTTAGAACTTTATTTATTGGAACACAGGAGGCTATGGGGTGATCTTATCGAGTTGTATAAAATCATGAGGGGAATAGATAGCGTGATTGTATAGTCTTTTGCCCAGGATAGAGGAATTAAGAGCTAAAAGACATAGATTTAAAATGAGAGGGAAAAGATAACAAAGATTAAATAGGAACCTGAGGGGCAACTTTTTCACTCAAAGGGTGGTGAGTATATAGTGCGAGCTGCCGGAGGAGGTATTTGTGGCATGTACTATCACCGTATTTAAAATATATTAGGAAGGTACATTGATTGGAAATGTTTAGAAAGATATGGGTTGAATGGAGGAAAATGGGACTAGCTAAGATGGGGCATCTTGGTTGGAATGGACGAGTTGGGCCAATGGGTTTGTTTCCATGCTGTTTGATTCAATGACTCTGACAATCATGTCTGTATTAACTAATAGGCTTATTTGAGGAAAATTGTATGTTTTACATTTGTAATCCTTCACATATGCTGACACTTTAAATCTTCCTGGTTTCTTACATGATTCACTCATACAAATTTTTCATTGATACTTATTTAAAAATGGAATTTTAGAATAGATGCCCCAAATGAACATGGTTCTTAAAATTAATTTTAAAAGCATCAAAGTTGAAGGAGCTGCATAAACGAAACATTGTGCTGAAAAGTCTCAGTAACATTTACTTTAACTGAGTGATTCCACAGTTAAAAAGGTTTATTGAGAAGAGTGGAACTAGTTTAAAACGTTTGCATGCACTTGAATTGGAGTTACATGTTACATGCAAGTATCAATTGTTGGGTGGAATTTTTTGTTCTGAGTTCTACCACAAGAGGGAGCAGCTGCTCAATAGAGAAGGTTTGTTATTGTCACATGCACCACAATGCAATGAAAAAGCTTTATTTTATCTGCTATCCAGAAACTCATACCATGCATGATTACTGTGTAAGAAGGAACTGCAGAAGTTGGTTTTAATCAAAGACAGACACAAAATCAGGTACGCAAGTACACAAGAGAAAATATACAATGGTTCAGTGGTATTTATGCAGAATAGAATATTACAGCTAGAGAATGTGCAGATTGAAAAAAATTGTAAGGACCACAACAAGGTAGATTGGAAGATCTTCAATTCATAACATATCGCTCTGTTCCCCGTGCGGCTCTGGGTCTCTCTGGTCATCGTTTAGTTCACCTTATTCTGACCTACAGGCAGAAACTAAAATCTGCTAAGCCTGTGGTCAGAACAATGAATATGTCGACAGGCGAGGGTATTGAAAACCTACAGTCCTGCTTTGACTGCACTGATTGGAATGTGTTCAGGAAAGCGACCACAAGTTGAATATACAGACACCGTGACATCATATGTCAGCTTTTGTGAGGACAGTTGCATTCGCAGTAGGACCCGGGTCTGGTTCAATAATGACAAGCCCTGGTTTACAGCAGAACTCAGACAGCTCCACCAGTCTAAAGATTAGGCCTACAGACCTCTACAGGAAGGCCAAATACAAGCTGAGAAAAGAGGAATCAGAGCTGCCAAGGAAAGGTACTCTTGAGAAGTTCTCAGCTAATGACTCCTCTTCAGTATGGAAGAGATTGCAAGAAATCCCCAGCTACAAGAGGGACACCCCCCCCACACTCATTGGACAATCGTCAGCTGACCAGCGACCTGAACGAGTTCTACTGCAGGTTTGATAGACAGAAACATAACCCCACTCACCATCAACAACACCACAGTCACATCTGTGAAATCACTTAAGTTCCTTGGAACCATCATCTTCTGGGACCTTAAATGGGAGGCCACCATCAACTCCACAGTCAAAAAGGCCCAACAGAGGATGTACTTAGAAACATAGAAAATAGGTGCAGGAAGAGGGCATTCGGCCCTTCGAGCCGGCACCGCCATTCATTGTGATCATGGCTGATCGTCACCAATCAATAACCTGTGCCTGCCTTCTCCCCAATACCCTTGATTCCACCAGCCCCTAGAGCTCTATCTAACTCTCTCTTAAATCCATCCAGTGATTTTTGCCTCCACTGCCCTCTGTGGTAGGGAATTCCACAAATTCCCAACTCTCTGGGTGAAAACGTTTTTTCTCACCTCAGTCTTAAATGGCCTCCCCTTTATTCTAAGAATGTGGCCCCTGGTTCTGGGCTTGCTCAACATTGGGAACATTTTTCCTGCATCTAGCTTGTCCAGTCCTTTATAATGTTATATGGTTCTATAAGATATCCCCTCATCCTTTTAAACTACAGTGAATACAAGTCTAGTCTTTTCAATCTTTCCTCATATGACAGTCCCGCCATCCCAGGGATCAATCTCGTGAACCTACGCTGCACTGCCTCAATCACAAGGATGTCCTTCCTCAAATTAGGAGACCAAAACTGTACACAATACTCCAGTCTTACCAGAGCCCAAAACAACTGTAGAAGAACCTCTCTACTCCTATACTGAAACCCTCTTGTTATGAAGGCCAACATTCCATTAGCTTTCTTCACTGCCTGCTGTACCTGGACGTCAACTTTCAGTGACAGGTGTACCTCTCCCTTACCTAACCTAACCCATTGAGATAATAATCTGCCCCCTTGTTTTTGCCACCAAAGTGGATAACCTCACATTTATCTATATTATTTCTTATTTCTTATTATTATCTATATTACTTCTTGCGGCAGCTGAGTAAACACAGTCTGCCACAGGCAATGATGGTCCAGTTTTATACTGCCATCGTAGAGCCCGTCCTCACCTTTTCCATCATGATCTGGTTTGGTTCAGCCAACAAGCATGACACCTGGAGGCTGCAGCGCATCGTTCAATCAGCCGAGAAGGTTGTTGGCTGCAACCTTCCCCCCCATCGACGAACTGCAAGGTCCAGGAAGCAAGCAGGTAAGATCATCTCTGACCCCTCTCACCCTGGCCACAAATTCTTTGACTTCCCTCTGGAAGGCGACTACGGTCTGTCAAAGACGCCACAGCCAGACATACAAACAGCTTTTTTTTCACGAGCTGTAGCTCTACTCAACAGCCAAGTCTGTAGCCTCCTTTTGCTCTGGTATTTTATTTTATTCTTCACATGTTTAAATTATAATGTTTTATTTTTAATTGTCTACTGTATATCGTGTTGTTATCCTTGCGTGCAAAGCACCAAGGCAAATTCCTTGTATGTATACATGCTTCAATTATTCAATTCAATTCTCAGCATATGAGACATCCGAAAACATTTGGAGAAAAAAATGTTATTGAATCTGGTAGCATGTGCTTTCAAGCTTTCGTATTTTCTGCCTGATGGGAGAGATGAGAAGAGAGAATGATCCAGGTGCGATTGATCCTTGATTTATGTTGGCTGCTTTCCTGAGGCTGTGGGAAGTATAGGTGGAATCAATGGGGGAGAGGCTGGTTTGTGTGATTCACTGAGCTGCATTCACAGCTCCCTGCAATCTCATGCGGTCTTTTGCAGAGCAGTTGTCATTCCAAGCTGTGACCCATCTGGACAGGTTGCTTTCTATGGTGCAACTGTAGAAATTGGTAAGAATCATTGGAGAGATGATGAATTTCCTTAGCCTTCTGAGGAAGTAGAGGCGATCGTGTGCTTTCTTGACCTTAGCACGGATGTGGTTGGACCAGGCCACATTATTGTGATATTTATACCTTGGAACTTGAAACTCGTCAATTCAGCACTATTGATAATCTGATGGGTGTACTTCACCCTGCTTCCTAAAGTAGTTAACCAGCTCCTTTGGTTTGTTGACTTCATGTTGACCAGTGAGTCCCAACCTTTTTAAACGAAAGCTCAATATTTACAGTATGCTTTCCCTCTCAGTACTGCCCGATGACATCACTGCTCATACCTTATAAGGAGTGAGGGTGGTACAAGAGATTCCTGGGGAGTGCTAAACAGCTGGTGAGTTGTGTATATTTTTATTATATGTACTTTTTGTGAACTTTCTCACTAAATTGCCTCAATGTTAGTCACAACCCCATTGTCACCTTTGGAGTCTCTTGGTGGGGGTCATGTTCATAAATTCCAGGAGCAGAATTAGGCCATTCGGCCCATCAAGTCTCTGCCATTCAATCTTGGCAGATCTATCATTCTCTCTCAGCCCCATTCTCCTGCCTTCTCCCCATAACCCCTGACACCCATACTAATCAAGAACACCAATCAGGAATCAAGTCATTGGCCTCATCCTGTCTACACTCCACCAACAAGCCTCTATTACTTTTTGCCTTTCCCTCAAGTATTGCTTTATTTACCTCAAAGCTCAGAGTGCTTTGAGGAACTCAGTGGGTCAGGCAGCATCTGTGGATGTAGTGGACAGACGATGTTTTGGGCCAAGACTGTTCTTCCTGCTGTTAATTCCTGCTCTTTTGTTTTATCTCCATCTAAATTTCACTTTGAAATTTTACTCTCTCCCAATTTTAACAGCCCGTTCAAAAGAAAGTTAACAAAATCTATTCAGACGAATTTGTTTGATGTTATCGATTTCAGATTTCACATCTGCAAGAAAAAATCCAAAGAGATTAATTAACCAGAATTTCTCCTTCAAGTAGCCATTATGGCTGTCACTCTGCAACTGGTTACTCGTGATGTATAATTCAGTATTTCACCAAATATTAATGTCCATCGCTGCCCACTCTTGAATGGGATGATTGCCTCCAATCCAGTGGACACACTTGTGTACATGGTGATCAATGGTGTTTCACAGAGTTCATCAACTATACACGGTGCCTCAGTAAGGTCATCAGCATTCATAAAGACTCCTCACACCCTTGCAATAGTCTGTTCGAACTTCTACCATCCGGCAGACGTTACAAGGCCTTCTACGCCCGCACCTCCAGACTTAGGAACAGCTTCATCCCCAGAGCTATAGCTGCTCTGAACCGGTCCTGCTGAGTGACCCCCCACCCCCCATGAACTGTCTCCCTCGGATGGTCACGTCGCACATCGACCTGGCACAGACCTATTTGCACTTTACTGCTTTAACTTTTTTTTAATCTTGTTTCTCTGGGTGTCTAAATTTTTAGCTAATTAAATTATTACATCGAATGGAAGTTGCATTCCAAATCTCGTTATACCTCTGTGCAATGACAATAAAGATATGTTATTATTGTTATTATTATCCTTTCTAGTCTGCCTTTCTTGGATATTCAGCATCAATATAATGGAAAATACCAAAATCTGAAAGACTCAGTCTGTAAAAGGGCCCACACCCAAAACTTCACCTGTCCATTTCCACTACAGATGTTGCCTGACCTGCTGAGTTCCTCCTGCACTTGTTGTTTTGCTCAAGATTCCAACATCTGCAGTTCCTTGTGTCTCCAAGGAACATTGAAGTTATAGTATAAAAAGAAAAGAACACCTATTTAATTTCCTGCCATCCTGGGGGTCTCAAGATACCTCAAGGATATAACCGGTATTGATAAATCACAACAATAAATCTTTATCGATTCATCTGTACAGACCAGACAGGAGGGCAGGGGTTATTGGACTAATGGATGGCTTTTGAAACTGCTGTTCAAAACTCAGCTGTTCTTTCAAAGAATGCTACACTTGTCCATGGCTCAAATTGAACTGTTATGAAAAATATCAGCAAATCTGCTTTAGCCATTTCCCAACGGAGCTCGTTTTACTGAATTCCCTCGTTTGCAAAAATGACATGGTATTTCTTCTTATTAATGCAGTTACATGTTATTGTAGTCTTGTTAAGAAAATATCGATTCTGAATTGATTTGTTCTGCATTGTTTTTCAATTTCACTCTCCATGGCATTTTTGAGGAAACTTTTCTTTCTCTGTCTGCTTGAAGTGCAGTGTTCGAGGGATTCTATTCTGCTCTATGCTCTGTAGCAATAAACATTGCCAATTATTTTTCCTCTGATGATCCCTTGTTCTTACATTTGCTGTAATCTTCCATTGATCCCTTCACTCGAGAGAGATGACCGTGTTTGAGTACAACACTTTTGATTATCTTGTGGATGAACTTCACGTTATGGATTCTGAAACCAGAATACTTGCTAAGCTACGAGGATTTTCAGCAGAGCCATAAATCATTTGATTCATTCCCGGGATCTATTCCGCCATTTTACCCGTGTGGAAAACACTCTTATTTGCTTTACCAAAATCTAGTAGTCGTTAAGTCAAGTACCCAAAGCTGAGATGTACATACGAAAGCCAAGATTATCAGTGGATTGCTAAAATGTTCATCATAAAATGCATAAAAGCAATCACAGCATTAGTGTGATTTCCTGTAAATATAGGCAGTGAAGATATTCTAATTCTTTGGAACTGTTTCAGTTGGCAATGTACACTGTATCTCTAGCCATTAATCTCCAAGCAGGCTATTGTTTATTTCAATGAGATTGAAGAGTAATCCATAGACACATTCATAGGCCTTGGCTCTGTTGTCTTCAAATGGACGGCAGGCCTATAGCACTCTACTTACTTTGAACGGCTGAGGTGGACTTCATTTTAACGTGGAATTTGTGCTTAGTTTAGTTTGTTGTACCGAGGTACAGTGAAAAGCTTTTGTTGCGTGCTAACCAGTCAGCTGAAAGACAATACATGACACAAGGAGTCACCTGGATTGGATATTAGGGAGAGCACATTAACAGCCCCAAATACCACCACAACACAGTGATTAATTGCCCATATCCATCCAATAAATTATCATCATGGCAAATAATTAGAGCAGTTTGGTGCTTTTCATTAACAATTAAGAATCTGGGTTTATAAGTTAAATACCTTATTTTCTTATCACGCATGTTAATTATGCACGATTCAGCAATCTCTATTTAATTACTGCAATCATTTTGCTTCCTTTGATGCAATTTACAGCTGCTTGCTGTAATACAATTTGATTGATAATCTATCTATCTATATATTAAAACTGTGTGTGTGGGTGTGGGTGTGGGTGTATGTGATTTGGCCTTTGATTCCTTGGTCTGCCAAAACCACACCGAAAGACTCTGCGATTTTTTCCATTTTGCTAGCGATTTCACTTTTACATTCACTCATCCACTCCTCAAAACATTTGGACATTTTTATGTACACGTTTTTAAAAATAAAATCCCCCCCCCCATCCACACTCACTCATTTTAAAATCTAAAACGAGCTGTTGACGTCACAATCCCACATGCCGACCAATCTTCCTCCAGTATGCCTCCAAGTACGCTCGCGCCACGGCTCTCGCTGCTGGACTCCAGCGCGCCCGCCTTCCCAAAGATACTAGAGGATACTATAATCTTTGCGCCTGCCCGCCCCCCCCCACTTTACCTCTTTCCCCCATCCTCTCCTTCCTCTCTCCCCCCCCCCCCCTTCACCTCCACTCCGCCCTCTCCCCCCCTCCCCTCCCCGTACTCGGGGTCTGAAGCGCCGAGGATGCGAGCCCATGGAGCTCAGAAATATCGAGAAAGTTCTGCAGAAGCCCGCCCGCCGCGGCCTTGCTCGGGGTCCACGCCCGTGCACACCCTCGCTCGGGTCCGACATCTGGTGGGGAGGCTGCTGCCGCGGGCCAAGCCCGGCTCGACGCCCGCCCGCCCGCCGCCTCGTTCAGGGTCCTCAGGTCGATCCCCGCCCGTGGCCTCCCTCGAGTCCATGTCCGCCGCCTAGCGCCTGTTGGGGAGTCTGCTGCCTGGGCTGGAGCGAGCAGAGCCTGGGCTGGAGCAGAGCCTGGGCTGGAGCGAGCGGAGCCTGGAGCTGGAGTGAGCAGAGCCTGGAGCTGGAGTGAGGGCCAAACCCGGGGTTTGGGATGGGGCCCTGACCGGGGCCAAAGACAAGCCGCCCTACGCCCGCCAGCAGTCTGTCTGTCTCTGCCCTCTCTCTGTCCCTGCCCTCTCTGTCTCTCCCCTCTCTCTCTCTCCCCTCTCTCTCTCTCTCTCTGCCCTCTCTCTCTATCTCTCTCCCTGCCCTCTCTGCCCCTCTCTCTCTCCCTGCCCTCTCTGCTCTTTTCTCTGCCCTCACACTCCCCCCCCCCCAGAAAACAGACCTTCATGGTCAGGCCAAGACCTCTGCACTTAGTACAACTGGGAGTTGGAAATGGTGCCAAACTGGTGACTCTGTATACCAGGAGTCTCCATCCAAACGATGCCTCTGTCCTCTCTCTGTCTCTTCCCTCTCTCACTGCCCTCTCTCTCCATCAGCCGGCCCTCTGCTACATTTGATCGTTTGCTCCGCTCGCACCAGCATGGTCGCCAACTCAATAGACGCCACAAATCGGAAACCCCAGCTCCAAAAGGCAGGAAGCTCCCCTGCCTCTGTGCCTCTCTCTGTGTGCCTCCGTGTCCCCACGCCCGCCCGCCCGCCCGATCCAACCCTCCCCATTGTTCAAATTGTGCAGAAATAACCAAAGATCCCATAGAAGCTAAGCGGCTATAGGATCTTTGGAAAGAACGAACATTCACAGCCGCCGCTCGAACACACCTGCAAACCGAACCCCTTTGAAAAAATCTTACGAGCAGGCAAACGAGCTTTGAAATAAACCTTGCGACCCACCCCCCCCCTCTCTCTCTATCCATCTCTCTGTCTCCCTCCCCCCTCTCTCACCCCCTCTCTCGTTCTTTCCCCCTCTCTCTCTCCCTCCCCCCTCTCTCTCTCCCCCTCTCTCTCTCTCTCTCTCTTCCTCCCTCCCCTCTCTCTCTCTCTCTCCCCCCCCCCCCCCCCCCCCCCCCCGTAGTTGCCAACATCAGGTTGGCAACTACGTATGTGCAGGAAGGAAATGCAGATGCTGGTTTACACCGAAGGTAGACACAAAATACTGGAGTAGCGCAGCGGGTCAGGTGGCATCTCTGGAGAAAAGGAATAGGGGACGTTTTGGGTCGAGACCCTTGTTCTCTCAGTCTGAAAAAGGGTCTCGACCCACAACGTCACCTATTCCTTTTCTCCAGAGATGCTGCCTGGCCCAATAAGTTACTCCAGCATTTTGTGGCAACTACAGTTAACTGAACCACAAGAAACAGCAGATGCAGGAATCATGAGTAAAATGAAAGGATGGAGGAAATCCGTAATGCATCTGCAGGGTCTGAAGAAGGATCCTGACCCAAAATGCCACCTGTCTATTCCCTTCACAGATGCTGCCTGACCCGCCTTTTGTTAATTGTTTAAGATTCCAGCATCTGCAGTCTCTTGTGTCTCCAATGTACTGCTGCACTGCCAAAAACCCTCAAGGTATGATTACTTTGAAGAAGTTCTCCTCCTCTCTCTAACGGGAGTTCCGTGAAATGATTTCTCCCTCTCTGATTCCTGCAGATCTTCTGCTCCTCAACCACATTCTCACCCAGACTAGCTGAGTCTGAAGAAAGTCCCCGACCAGAAACATCGTCCATGCATTTACCTCCACAGATGCTGCCTGACCTCCTGAGATTCTCCGGCACTCTGTTTTTTGCACATACAACTGAACTTCTGTCCTAGATGGAATTTTGAAAAGAATCCAAACTATGCACCAGACCAGATCAAGGCATGCATTTTCCATCAGACACCATATGATACACAGGCTTATGAGCACTGAAGTCCTTGGACTGTTCTCCCAGCTGGTAGGGGTAAAATAAAAGAATTATAAAACAATTTAATTTAACCAACAATTAGTTTCTGCTTACAAACCACGTCTTAACTTAAAACATTTGCATATTGTAAGTTTGAAAGAAGGTTTTATCTGTATTACTGAAGTGCCAGTAGTCTAACACTCACTCGATTTTCTTTCAACCTTTTGTAAGGGAAACTGTGCCATCAACAAGGCTTTGAATATTTCTATAATCAATTGTTTAGGAAAATACATTTATGCAGAGCATTGCACATGTGAAGCGCGCATTCTCTACAATTAAATTGTAATTAAAAAATGCAATAATATTAAATAAAACAAGGGACGTAGCAGTAGAGTTGCTGTGTTACAGCACCAGAGATCTGGGTTTGATCCTGACTATGGGTGCTGTCCATAGAGAGTTTGTACCTTCTTCCCGTGACCACGTAGGTTTAGCCCTGGTGCTCCGGTTCCCTCTCACACCCCAAAGACGTACAGGTTTGTAGGTTTCTGTAAATTGTAAATTGTCCCTAGTGTGAAGGATAGTGTTAGTGTGTGGCAATCGCTAGTCGGCGCTGACTCAGTGGGCCGAAGGGCCTGTTTCCACGCTGTATCTTTAAATTAAACTAAACTACATTAAATTTGCCTTAAGTAGTGCAGCAAGTTATTCACTTGCAAATTTAGGACAGTTCTGTCTGAGCTCAAATGTTGCCAGGTTTAGGAACATGTCAAGGATAGAACGGTGTGGATCCCATAATAATCATTCAGCATGTTAAGAGCACACATATATGTCCGACAATGTGTAATGTGTTTATGCTTACACTCAGACCCGATCACATTCATACTGCTGCCTCTGTCCAACTTCAGGATGAGTGAAGGAATAATGAACTGCAGATGTTCGTTTACAATAAACGACACAAAAATACTACAGTAACTCAGTGGATCAGGCAGCAGCACTGGAGTCTGGAGAAGGGTCTCGACCCAAAACGTCGCCTATTCCTTCTCTCCATAGATGCTGCCTCACCCACTGAGTTCCTCCAGCATTTTTTGTCCACCTTCAATTTTTCCAGCATCTGCAGTTCTTTCTTAAACAGTAACTCAGTGGATCAGGCAGCATCTCTGGAGTCTGAAGAAGGGTCCCAACCCAAAATGTCACTTATCCATATTCTCCGGAGATGCTGCCTGACCCGCTGAGTTATTCCAGCACTTGATCTATTTTTGCGGTCCAACAAAGATTGACTAACCCTTATATCTTGCTTAGAGGATGCTTAGAGTCTGAAGATGCATCTCAACCCAAAACATCACCTGTCCATGTCCACCAGAGATGGTGCCTGGCCCACTGAGTACTCCAGCACTTTATGTTGGTTGAGTGTACTGTTTGGAAAAGCTGTCACTTCTTGGCCATTTTGCTGACTGCTCATATCTCTTCATATGAATTTATAAGAAATAATGAGAATTGCAGGTATCAATGCTTTGATTCGATCACAATTTGGTGATTAATTTAAATACCTGCAATCTACTTTCCAAGCTTTGCCCCTTGATATCTACAAGAGCATTTATTATTCAGTTTATTGGAATTGATCATCAACAAAGATATGCATTTCCAGAGCTGCTTATGGTTAATCATCAGAAATCTGAATTATTTATATTGATTGTAAACCATGTTACTGATAGTATCCATGTCTGCATAGAATACGATAATCCTTAATTGGTCAATCTGCCTTTTGATATATTCCTTACTTAATGAGTATGTGATGAAATGTGACCTTTGTTTTACTGGAAGTAAAAACAAAAATCAATAGTTACTTAAAACTAATCATCCACAACATCGAATGATAGAATTCATTAATCCAGCTTACTTTTAAAGACATTATGAAATGATTGTGGACCTGGCAACCAAATAACCCTACAGACGCCATGGTGATATGGCTTATACAATAGGTTTGTCTGCAAACTGTACTAACTTGCAATTTAGCAAATCATAATATGCAGCGGGCCTGTCATTTTATGTGTGTGAGTGAGTGAGTGTGCAGTGCACGCATACCTTCAGATGTGTGTAAATGTACGGATAATGTTTTTAACCATTGCATCCTCTGTAGTTCAACGTGCATTTGTTAAAATTGGTTGTGCTGAATTTTATCTGATTGTAGAAACTTAAGAAGTTGTTTTAGCGCGTTGTTGAGGAAGTACCTTGAACATGCTTTGCTGTAGTGCAGAAACCCTACACTATATGTATGGAGCACCACTCTGCAACCTGGATCATGTCACTGTTTATCTTTCGGGACATCAGCATAGCCTTTAATTACATATTTGCATTTTGCAAGCACTAGAATGTGCTGCTAATTAATTTGGCACTCTGCTGACAGTTTAGTAGTAAAGGAGATTGTAGCATTTAAAGAGTTATCTTTAATTTGTACTGTACTTTGTACTTCATCAGTGAGTCATTTGACTCACTGATGAAGTATAGCAATAAAAATGTATTTCTTTTGATGACATTGCAAAACATATGGGTCTGATTTATTTTAAACATATGGGAGAAGAGGAGAAATTGTCCCCTGATTATCGGGTGTTAATGGCATCATAAACAATGGATTTTCTTCGAATAATACGAATGGTATTATAGTGGAATTACAAGACTTTTACTTGTCCACAATTTTGATTTCAGTGGATAAAGCAAGCCCTTCGTGACAATGAGTTATGTTCTACCACATCATATTTTTCCTGTTAAATTATTATAGATGATCTGACGGCATTCAATGTATACGGCAGACTTTAGAAATACACTTATCAGCAATAATTTTGCCTTCTCTCCCCGTGGCGTTTTAAAAGCCTGTAGCTCTAAATGAGGGCACCTTAATTGCATTCTTGAAAAGCCTAATCCTTCAATAAAAAGTAATATATTATCTTTTTATCGATAAATTCCACTGGTAATTAACCATCAAGAGTTCAGTGGTTGTGTGAAATTTAATAATCCCTGTGCTGGCAATGAATAGGTGACTGTAAGGTCAGTAATGCATTTCTACCATAAAATTTGTCACAGCATTTCTAATATCAAACACTGAGCGATGATATGTCTGGGAAATCAGCACTCAATCGGCGAGCATTCACTCTCCACACCAATTCCTGTCAGCACTAGGATTTTTCATATTGTTTTTGCGGTATGTGTATGTTTAAAACCCTTGCTGAATAATTCCAGTGACACCAAGATTGCTTGCTTATACTGTAAATGAGCTTCTGACTAACTGTTACAAAACAGGAATCCTTGTAAATGTCACTTGGAAGGTAATGATACCAGAAGCAAACATGCCATCGCCTTTGAATAAAGCCACTGAGAGAATGAAATAAACTTTTCAGTATTAAGAGTGAATATTGCCTTACACCATGTGAATTCAGCATCATAGATCTGCAGCTTTGAATTTAATCCTGGCTATTTAAACAGTTCCATTTGTTTTTCCTTTCAAAAAAACTTACGCTGCTTTATATTTTCTGAAAAGATGACCTTCCTCCCATGTTCTCTGCACCCCCCCCCCCTCCCCATGCAATACTATTGAAGGCACAGCTTCATAAAGTTGCTGTAAATTAGTAAGATTAAATGAGAACTTACCAGTTTGAAGTTTGATCTTTATTTTATGAGGAGTTACGATGAGCTATTACGTGAAGAAGGCCGCCAGTCCGCATGCGCGTCAATCTTCAAAGCAACGGTGTGAAATCACAGATAACAGTAATTGAAGTAACATAGTAAGATTAGAGAAGACTAGAACTACCAGATGACCTTTATGGTACGAGGGTTGGGAGCGGTGGGCACGTAATCGCTCATCGTAACTCCTCATAAAATAAAGATCAAACTTCAAACTGGTAAGTTCTCGTTTAATCTTACTATTTTACTTCGGAGTCACGTGAGTGATTCCATGAAGACTTTGAAGCTCTGTGATTTCATGCCGTGGAAAAAACAAGTCCACACAAGCACGACTGCATCGATTGACCACAGATAAGGGAAACATTCATAATGCATACAGACATGACATAGATTTAAAACATGCTGATGCTGATAAATGAACAAATAATAATAATAGTAACCCCTCTCATCCGGGGGAAACTATAAAATAGAACCTAAAATAGAGTTGGCAAATACCCCTGGTCGGGCAATGGGTTAAAAATAAAATGTTAGGAAACTCGTTTGTTAGACCATCCTGCAGTCGGCAGGATGTGGTCCAGAGGACCGTACATAACCCTTGCTGCTGATGAAGTAGCAGCCCTGGTGGAGTGAGATTAGCTGATGAGGCAAAATGGAGCAACGACACAAAAGAACATTCCTCCCTCGTGTAGCGACAATGTATCTCTCGCTACTGCGATGCCACATGTCTTTACAAACTGGTAAATGAGCCTGGATGCAAACATATCGATATTCGGTGTTCCATCGAGCCATAATGTCATAAAATACTTAGTGATCCAACATCCATTCTGTGTTGTCATTGATTTTATGTGATGATACACCAGCGCCAAATAAAGTTGGGTAAATTATGACAGGATACTTTGATTTGATTGCACCCATGTGACCAACATAAGCCACCACCACAGTGTATCAACCTGGAATCGAACATGCAGATCATGCATATCCACACAACAACCCTTTAACCCATTGTATGCACCTAGTGTCTATAGGTAGTTGATACCAATAAATGAATAATTGGTAATTCATGCAAATCCCATCCCTCCGTAACTAGAGATGGCATTCGTAATTTTTGCTTGATTGTCCCACATCTCCAGCCTGGGCTGCCTTGGTCATTCGTCCCACCAGGGGCGGCACAGTGGCCAAGCAGTAGCGTTGCTGCCTTACGGCACTGGAGACCCCGGTTCGATCCTGACTACGGGTGCTGTCTGTATGTGAGTTTGTGCGTTCTCCCCGTGGCCACGTGAGTTTTCCCTGGGTGCTCCAGTTTCCTCCCACACTCCAAAGATGTACAGATTTGTAGATTAATTAGCTTCGGTAAAGATTGTAAATTGTGTAAGATAGATAGTGCTAGTGTATGGGGATCGCTGTTTAGCATGATCACTAGGGATTAGGAATTGAACCAAGGACCTTTCTGGGTCATATATCGTACACATGTGATAATATTGAGATATAGAGGAACTTTCACAATGCTTTGTTGTAACTATCACTGAACAAATGCTATGTTGCAGGCTTAGTGTACGATTGTGTATTTTCTATTAAAGTTTGTATAATATCAAAATGTCAGGACGAGTTAATAAACAGAAGATCATAATAAATGATAATGAAAGTCGCAATGGGAAATTGGCCAAACCAATTGCAATTACTGGGTAAAGTCAGTCATTTGCACCCAGCCTTATTAATAATCTGAAACACTTTTATATTACTGACAAACTTTGATAGAAAAAACATGATGACACACTGAATCTGGAACATATTACAAATACTGTAACTAGAATCTTGTCACTGATGGTAAAAACATTATAAATGCTCCTCAATGATCTCTTCAGGAAAAAGCTGGAAAGGATGATAGATAAATGCCTTGATCCTCAGCACATCTGTAATAGTTATCGGAATGGCAAACTCCCAAGACGAGGAATGGTAGCAACCTTGGGAAAATACTGGGAATTTCCAGCAACCTGAGTTATTTAGCCAAGGATAGACACAAGAAGCTGGAGTAACTCAGCGGATCAGGCAGCATCTCTGTATTCCTTTTCTCCAGAGATGCTGTTCAATCCTGATCTCAGATGCTGTCTGTGTGAGATGTGCACGCTCTCCCTGTGACCACATGGGTTTCCTCTGTGTGCCCTGGTTTCCTCCCATGTTCCAAAGATATGCGGGTTTGTAGGTTATTTGGCCTCTGTAAATTGTCTCTAGTGTGTAGCGAGTGAATCTGGAAGTGGGATAACATAGAACTAGTGTAAACGGGTGATCGACATTGGCATGGACTCAATGGGGCCCGCTTCCACGTGGACTCAGTGGGGCCCGTCTCCAAACTCGAAACAAAATGGTTGACTAGGTGCACCACTCTTTTTCCTGAACTCTCGAGAATACAGCATGTGTAGGAAAGAACTGCAGATGCAAATTTACACTGAAGATACACAAAATGTTGGAGAGACAGCATCTCTGGAGAGAAGGAATGGGTGACGTTTCGGGTCAAGACCATTCTTTAGACAATGGTGGTTGTACAAGGACACCAGGCTTTTCTGAATACTAACAGTTAAAAATCTTTCATTTTTATAAAATGCTTGGCTTTTCTTTTTTTTCCCATTAAACAGATGACATTACATGTAAGAAAGCAACAAAATGCTGGAGCAACTCAGTGGGACAGGCAGCATCTCTGGAGAGAAGGAATGGGTGACGTTTTGGGTCGAGACCCTTCTCCTTACAGGTGCCTGCCCAGACAAATCCTTGCACACTTATTTAGCATGTGCAATATTTCCCCCTGAAGACTTTCTGCACCCCTTACAACTTATACAACTAATAGCAAATGTGGATATATTAACAGATCTCCAAGTCCTTAATGATTATATGAAGGTATCATTTCATCCAAGTTGCTCGCCCAGTTTAATCTTAAAATAAGTTATTTCCCATACCAATTTTGTCCAGTAAATTATGAGTGAAACCTGTTGATGAAAAAGAGATATAGAGCCATGCAACACAAACAAGCTCTTGGTCCCACCATGTCCACACTGCCTATGTACTGACCCACATTAATCCACTTACCACATTAGGTCTATAAGCTTCTCGGCATCCTCAATAATTCAAGTACTTGTCCAGATGTTTTTTTTCAATGTCACTTTAAGGCTGAACATTCCAGACTTCAAGTAAGGGTACTGTTTTCCATGCTCACTGATGCAAGACTTCATAAGACTTTTTGTTATAAGTAAGTACCTGTGAGTCCTCCTGGTTTGCTATCTGGCCTCCAGCTATTGATGTGCAGTGTGGACATTGGGGCCCTAGCATCATTTCCTGGAACACCACTGGTTATAGACTCTTAACCTGAAAATGAAGTCTTGATTGTACATTCTGTTCTGTCTGTCAGCTGATTCTAAATCAATGCAAGAAAATTACCCAACTACAGTGAGCTCGTCAATGCATTTACAACAAGATGTGCTTGTAGCTGCAAATATTAACTGAATTGATGTGGCTATTTCAGAATAAGTACATTTTCTTTGATTTCATAACTATTGCCACGCAAGCTTTCTTGCTCTGAAAATGTATTTTTATCTGATATATCATTTTATATTTTTATTTCTGTCTGAAAAAGGGTCTCATCCCGAAATGTCACCTATCCATGTTTTCCAGAGATGCTGCCTGACCCACTGAGTTACTCCAGCGCCTTGCCTTTTTTTTTGTAAACCAGCATTCCAGTTCCTTGTTTCTAGACAATATTTAAACTGGGTCTTGTTATTCCACGGACAAGTCTCAGATATTTTGTAGAGAAATCCCAGATATTTAGTAGAAACATTTTGTAGAATATTGTATTATGCTATAATCTTCCACTTACAACAACTTGCTAGGAGACAGCTCATAGATAACAAATTGAAATGCATGGTGCTCTCTGATCACAGTATATACTCACTGCACATCACAGCTCTACTATGAACTGTGGAATTCGGGGGGGGGGGGGGTTGCAATGGTATTGGGTTTATTAATGTATTGTATTTTGTTTATTATATATTTTATGTGCTTTGTATTTATAGGCCTGTTATGCTGCTGGAAGTAAGAATTTCATTTAATATGAAGGGTGGCACGGTGGCGCAGCGATAGAGTTGCTGCCTTACAGCGATTGCAGCACCGGAGACCCGTGTTCGATCCTGACTGTGGGTGCTGTCTGTAAGGAGTTTGTACGTTCTCCGCTGCCTGCATATGATCCATATCCCTTCATGCTCTGCTAATCCATGTGCCTCTACAAAACCCTTTTACACTCCACTATTGTACTTGCCTCCACCAGTGCATTCTAGGCACCCACCACCCTCTGAGTAACAAACATGCCGTGCATCTCCTTTAAACTTTTCTCCTCTGATCTTAAGGCTATGTCTTCTCATCTTTTACTTTTCCACCCCGGGAGAAAGGTTCTCACTGTCTGCCTCACCTAACTTGATATAGTTTTATCAAGTCTCCCTTCAGCCTCTGACATTGCAGAAAGAACAATCTGAGTTCGTCCAACCTCTGCTTATAACAATCACCCTCTAACTTAAGCAGCATTCTGGTGAAACATTTCTGCAATCCCATTTTGAAGGAAATTACCCGAAATTCAGGAAATTCTGGTTGTCTTCTGCTAATTTTAGGGAAATGAAATAATTTTGGGACATTTCGGGAAATTTCCGCATCCGGCCCGCGAAGGGTCCAATCCGGCCCGCGGGATGATTTGGGGGAAAAAAGTATATTTACGACCTGTGCAGTTGGGGGAGGCCTGTCAGCCGCGTCACAATTGAAAATGGCGCAGGTGACGCGGTAGGGACACAAAATGATGCCATCTCCCCGCACGTGCGCAGTGGGCCCGGTATCCGCGTGTTAGCAGTTGGGTGGCAGTTGCACATGCGCAGTTGGGGAAGGCTTAAATTTCAGGAAATACCATAAAATTCCATGAAATTTAGAATTCTATTTTTTTTTGAGGTGTGGAAGAACTGCAGCAATCTCTCTGAAAATTCCACAACCACCCTGCAATGGCTCCAAATGCGACTGAGCCAAAGATTTATAAGGCTGCAACACGAGTTCCCGGCTTTTATACTCAATGGCCTGACTGACTGATGAAGGTATGTCTTCTTTAACACTTCATTAGTTCATAAATTCATAGGTTCTAGGAGCAGAATTAGGTCATTCGGCCCATCAAGTCCACTGCCATTCAATCATGGCTGATCTATCTTTCCAAATCAACCCCATTCTCCTGCCTTCTCCCCATAACCCTGACACCCGTACTAATCAAACTTTATCTCCTTCTTTTGCCACTTTCAGGGAGTTATGGGCTTGGACCCCAAGATCCCTCTGTGCTTCTCACTTTCTTCTTTCCTAGTGTCTCAGGACTGCCTGTATGATGCCCAGGATAACGCTAACTCACCAATAGAGGGTGCAAACTCTGTTACATGTGTTTGTGCAATTTATAGCTACGTATATTCCAGATTACAAATGATCCTTTCACACTGGCTTGAGTGCCGATCAGAGGGTGGGTGCAAATTTAATACCAAATCCCCCAGGTATATAGACTGGATCTAGGTGTCCATTACTACACAGAACACAGTCCTGAAACATTTGGGATGATGGCATGCTGGGGTGATCTTGGTATAAACTGACCGAACCATAGATCTTTATATGCACACTTAAGGCCAGTTTACATTACCAATTACTGATTCATTTAACATTTTTAAAATGAGGGTGTTCCTAACCACAGAAGGAAGGGAAGATTTCTCTGTGATTAAAAATCCATTTAGTTCAAAAAAAGCATTCTGCCATATGACAACAATGATAAATAACAGCACCAAAGGCTGTATTTCCATTTGTCGGTTGATACGCTGAGTACAGTAACATGCCCTTAAGAAAATTATGAATGCAATAACCATTGAATTTACAAAGCCCATCTTTTGCTAATTTTATTACATTTTATTATGTGTTTACACATTTACATTAATATTGATTGTGCTTAAATATGACTGGTTTATATATCTGCTGCATGTATGACTATGCATTCTATGCCAACAACTCAGGCAATTTACTCTGAACTTGCTCAATATTCATTTTCTAAAGTGCTTTTGCTCTTTCAATCCATAGAAAGGATATTGGGGTGACACAGTGGCATAGCTGGTAGAGCTGCTGCCTCATAGTACCAGAGTCCCGAGTCCAATCCTGACCTCACGTGCTGCCTGTGTGGCGTTTGCACATTCTCCCTGTGACCACATGGGTTTCCTCTGGGTGCTCAGGTTTCCTCCCAAATCACATAGACGTGCAAATTTGCAGGTTAATTGACCACTGTAAATTGCTCCTACTGTGTAAGGAGTGGATGAGAAAGTGGAATAACATAGAACTAGTGTGAATGGGTGATTGGTAGCCAGCGTGGACTCAGTAGGCCGAAGGGCTTGTTTCCACGCTGTATCTTTAAATCAATCAATCATGAAATCAACAGGTGACCTGAGTGCTTCTGTCCGAAAGTGTAATCATTCAGGGTGAGCAGTGATCTACAATAAACTTTTGGGATCCCAATTCTGACCTTATTTATAGCCTATTTATGGGGGACCTTATGGAAGGCCTTCCAAAAAACCTAGGTAAGTGATCTAAATAGGTGTCACTACTCTTCCTTAATAACCTTTACCTGGTGCAACACAGTGCGCTGCGGTGGAGTTAGTTAAGTGGTACAGCACCAGAGACCCGGGTTCGATCCTAAAGGGCCTGTCCCACGAGCATGCGACTGCATGTGGCAAGTGCGACCAAACCGGAAGCGGGGGCCGCGCAGAGGTCGAGTGATCCCGTACGAGTTGATGTGAAGTTCGAGCAAAGTCCGCGGGAAGTTTGAGCTAGGCGTACGCCGTCAAGACGCTGCGTACGGCGTTGAGATGGTGCGTACGCCCGTCGAGGCGGTGCGTACAGCCTCAATGCGGCTGCGGGCTGGCAGGCCGTTGCCGCGCGGAATTTTCAACAGTGTCAGTTGTTCTGAGCCCCGCGCGATGTCGGGACCAGCTCCGCACAACTCCATACGGCTCCGGTGATCAAAGTGGGAAGAGCCCCGCGAGGCCGTACGGCCCAAGCGACCACGTTAGGTCGCGCTTGCCGCATGCAGTCGCATGCTCGTAGGACAGGCCCTTAACTATGAGTGCTGTCTGTCTGGAGTTTGTACTTTCTCCCTGTTACCGCGTGTGTTTTCTCCGAGTGCTCCTGTTTCCTCCCATATTCCAAAGATGTGCAAGTTGTGCAGGATAGAATTAGCGTACGTGTGATTGTTGGTTGATGTGGACTCAGTGAGCCGATGGGCTGGTTTCCACGCAGTATCTCTAAAATCAACTAAAACTTCCCCATTTGTTTGAAGGATCCTAGGGTCCTGATGTGGTGTTGCCTGTCAACTCTGTCCCTAGATGCTGCCTGACCCGTTGAGTTCCTCCAGCACTTTGTGTTTTGCTTCCTATTTGGTTATTAAATTCAAACCTATCCTTTTTTATTCTTTCCTTTCCTAGATGCTTCCACTGTTTCTTCTTCTAATACCATTCTCTTAGTAGGTAGCCTGCAGACTGCAATTTTCAGTCTGATTGAATTTTTTCTACCTTTATTATAGCTGCATTTCCTTTTCTCTGCTGCCATTGTTAATCCCTAATAGGTACTTGTACACCAAACACCCTTTTTCATCTCTGCTTTTTCCTAATATATCATGTCTTCCAAAGTTTAATTCTTAGTCCTCATTTCTCTAGAGCTGTCTCAGCAATCATTCGTGAGCAAGCATTCTCCTCTTCTGACACACTACACCCTGTGTAAAGCCCACTATCATTATAAAGTGGCTGTTCAATGGATAATGAAGGTGATTTATTACGATTGAAGATGTTTGAAGGTCCGTGAATGCTAGAACCTAACACAGCTCAGAAGCAACAATTTATCATGCTCCGATTATAGAGGGAAATCTCCAGTTCTCTTCTCAGCAGCAATTTAAAGACAAGTTTCATTTCCAGACATTTTGGCAGTAATAAGCTTGTCATCGTAATGGAGGTTGCAACAGTAGCTAGCTGTTCATTGCTAGGTTTTCTCTCCTTTGAAGAAAGACTTCATAATTCTGCCTCTGCAGAGGGTCCAGAGGAGGTTTATAAAAATGATCCCAGGAATGCTTGGGTTAACATATGACGAGCGTTTGATGGCACTGGGCCTTTACTCGCTGGAGTTTAGAAGAATGAGAAGGGACCTCATTGAAAAGTACCGAATAGTGAAAGACTTGGATGTGGAGAGGATGTTTCTACAAGTGGGAGGGTCTAGGACTAGAGGTCATATCCTCAGAATTAAAGGACATACCTTTAGGAAGGAGATGGGGAGGAATTATTTGAAGATGGTGAATCTGTGGAATTAATTGCCACAGAAGTCTGTGGAGGCCAAGTCAATGGATATTTTTTAAGGCAGAGATAGATAGATTCTTGATTAGTACGTGTTATGGGTAGAAGGCAGGAGAACGGTTAGGATGGAGAGATAGATCAGCCATGATTGAATGGTGGAGTAGACTTGATGGGCCGACTGGCCTAATTCTGCTCCTACCACTTATGACGTTATGACAATTCACAGAAGAAGCATTATTTTATTGAACTTATTATTATTTGTTATGGTGTCTAATTAGTACTGTATATACAAACCTGCTGTGCTGCTGTAAGTAAGAATTTCATTGTTCCGTTTTGGTACATATGACAATAAAACACTCTGAACTCTTGAAACAATCTCTATGCCTTCACTTTAAATTAATATACCTTAAATAATGCATTTAGATATCATTGAAATTCTACTTTCATGAAAATGATTGACAAAAAATGAATAATACCTTGATATATTTAGTTTAGTTTAGAGATACAGTGTGGAAACAGGCCCTTCTTCCCATTGAATCCACACCGACCCGTGATCACCTGCCAATAATTCTATCCTACACCCTTTGGACAAATTTACAGAAGCCATTTAACCGACAAACCTGCACATGTTTGGAATTTGGGAGGAAAGCGGACCACCCGGAGAAAACCCACACAGTCACAGGGAGAACATGCAAACTCCGTACAGACAGCGCCAGTAGTCAGGATTGAACCGGAGTCCCTGGCGCTGTAAGGGAGGAACTCTCCTACTGTGCTCCCCTCACTATTCTATGGATTTGATACGCTAGATGTGCTAGTGAATAATCTAAAACGATTATACTAGTGAATAATCCAGAGTAGCCTTATGCGAGTGTTTATGATAATAATATCCTAGGCAAAAACAGAAAAGTAGATTATTATCTGAATGGTGGTCGATTAGGAAAGGGGGAGATGCAACGAGACCTGGGTGTCATGGTACACCAGTCATTAAAAGTAGGCATGCAGGTGCAGCAGGCAGTGAAGAAGGCGAATGGTATGTTAGCATTCATAGCAAAAGGATTTGAGTATAGGAGCAGGGAGGTTCTACTGCAGTTGTACAGGGTCTTGGTGAGACCACACCTGGAGTATAGCGTACAGTTTTGGTCTCCTAATCTGAGGAAAGACATTCTTGCCATAGAGGGAGTACAGAGAAGGTTCACCAGAATGATTCCTGGGATGTCAGGACTTTCATATGAAGAAAGACTGGATAGACTCGGTTTGTACTCGCTAGAATTTAGAAGATTGAGGGGGGATCTTATAGAAACTTACAAAATTCTTAAGGGGTTGGACAGGCTAGATGCAGGAAGATTGTTCCCGATGTTGGGGAAGTCCAGAACAACGGGTCACAGTTTAAGGATAAGGGGGAAATCTTTTAGGACCGAGATGAGGAAAACTTTTTTCACACAGAGAGTGGTGAATCTCTGGAATTCTCTGCCGCAGAAGGTAGTTGAGGCCAGTTCATTGGCTATATTTAAGAGGGAGTTAGATGTGGCCCTTGTGGCTAAAGGGATCAGGGGGTATGGAGAGAAGGCAGGTACAGGATACTGAGTTGGATGATCAGCCATGATCATATTGAATGGCGGTGCAGGCTCGAAGGGCCGAATGGCCTAATCCTGCACCTATTTTCTATGTTTCTATGATTGATCTAAGACAAGAAATATTAAACATTCTTTAAACTCTAAATATAACTGCAGCACATTTAATTGCAAATTGCATCAAGGGTGGCCCACTAGCTGACCATACAGATGTATCCCGTGAACCATCCATCATGTTCAACAGATTATTTAAATGATTGCTGGTGTCTAACATTGGATACATTGCCCCAAATTAGTGAAACAATGACCTGTTGGCCTTGAGTCCCATCAGTTACACATGGAACTATGTAGTAACAAAACTGCTTGGCTTCCGGTTGAAGTCTAGATTGACATTAAACACCCCAAGGGCTTAAAAGTGGAAGATTTTGTATATTTACACAAGCTAGTTTGTGCCACGTTGTCTGTCAGTGCCTCCTTCCTGTGTTTTATAGCAGATGTTACGAGGCTCTAACATCAGAACATGATTGTGCTCGCTTACCTTATGCTAAAGAAATGGCATTTTTCCGTGATGATGTGCTTGTTTAAGTTAGCTGTAAATATATCAAATATATCTTATTGGCACAATTTAAAAAAAAAAAAACCTACTGCTTGACTATTCTTGTGTAAGTAATAACTGCAGATGCTGGTTTAAATGAAAGGTAGACACAAAATGCTGGAGTAACTCAGCGGGACAGGCAGCATCTCTGGAGAGAAGGAATGGGTGATGTTTCGGGTCGAGACCTTTCTTCAGACTATTGACTATATCAGACAACCATGACTATTCTTCGTGCCTTCCAACCGCATAGTATTCTTATTTGAAAGTCTCATTTTATTGGTGTATTCTTTAATGAGGTGAGTGAGAAGTTTAATGATGTTAGTGTATCAGATTAAAAGAGACATAAAATGCTGGAGTAACTCAGCAGGTCAGGCAGCATCCCCGGAGAAGACGGATGGGTGATGCTTCAGGTCTGGACCCTTTTTCAGACTGATAATACATGAGGGGTGGAGGGAGTGGGGAGAGGGTGGGGGGGGAGGAAGGGGGGTGGAAGCTAGTAGTGAAGAAGGGCAGCAGGTTCTTGCTTGATATAGATGAGGGTTTTTGATAGGCAAATGGTGGACAAAGGACAGAGATAAAAAGACAGAAGGCGTGAGACAAAAGGGTTGAAGAGTTCCTCTTCTCCTCTGCCTCCTCTCTTTCAGCTTTCTTCCCCCTCCTACAATCAGTCTGAAGAAGGGACCCGACCCAAAACATCCAGAGATGCTGACGAACTGAGTCACTCCAGCATGTTGTGTCCTTATTGTAAAGCAGCATGTGTTGTTCCTTCTATCTAGTGTATTGGTTTAATCCTCGGTTACTTTTATTAAGTCGAAAATGTTCTTCTTCTTCTTTTCGTGTCCATCTTGTTACAAATGTTGACCTCAACTCACTGTCATCGTTCGTCCTGAAAAGGACGCAAGCTTCCGGCGACAATCAGTGGAAGCCATCACTTGTCGCAACAGATAATGGTGGTAGCAGAATTAACTCAGGATACTTCCAGTTTGCAGCCCCGTGACGTGGACCCTTCTGCTATGGGGCCAGTCCACAATGTCGCAGTAAATGTATGAGTGAATGTGACCCAGTTTACACCAGCAGTACAGGGTCTGGGCTTGTAGGCTTGACGTATAGGAAGAGGTGCAATGGGATATGGCTTTCTTCTTTGGAACGTTGGAGGGTGAGGGGTGGCCTTATTGAGGTGTACAAGATCATGAGGGGCATGAATAAAGTAGAGGATTCTACAACCACTGTATAGGGTCTTTAGGTGGGAATGGAGAGATTTAAGAGGGAGCTCAGGAGCAGCATTTTCACTTAGAGGGTAGTTCGTATCTGGAATGAGCTGCCAGTGGAAGCAATAGAAACAGATACAACTATAACCTTTAAAAGACAATTGGCAGATATATAGATAGGAAGGTGGGCCGAGGGGCTTGTTTCCGTGCTGTACAGCTCTATGACTCTGTGAGTTTACAACTTAGCGAGTAGCACTAGTTGGAAGATGTGGATCGCTTACTGATAGTTCCATGGAGAACTGCCATTGAGTTCACAATCGTGCCCCTGGTTGGATCATCAGCGGTACATCAACCATAACTGGTGAAGTCGAGCAGCTCCATTCACTTAAATGGAATCAGTGACCTGCAGTGCAAGTAAATGTTTATTCGATTCAAATCTTAATGCATTCATCTTAATTTCTATGTTATGTGTGTTATAAGTAAATTATTTTTTTTAACAGTTAATTTTCTTAGCTAATCTCAAAGCTTCTTTAAATGTCTCTAGTTATCAGAGACAATTTAATATTAGGATGGCACTGTGGCTTGGCAGTAGAGTTGCTGGCTTACAGCGCCAGAGACCCAGGTTCGATCCTGACTAAGGGTGCTCGTTGTACGTTCCCCCTTTGTCCACGTGGGTTTTTCCCCGGTTTCCACTCACGTTCCAAATATAGACAGGTTTGTAGATTCATTGGCTTCAGTAAAATTGTAAATTGTCCCTAATGTGTAGGATAGTGGTCGTGCATGGGGTGATCGCTGGTCGGTGCGGACTCGGTGGGCCGAAGGGCCTGTTCCTGCTCTATATCTCTCAAGTCTAAAGTAAAGCTAAAAATACCTTTAACGGCATTGAGCTGTCAGAAGACCATCTAGACAGTCTGGGGCTGTCAGCTGAGCCTCAGTTGCAGTTCAGGGACCAGTGGTACACCAGTGCCAGTGTTTCCTGAGAAGGAGTTTGCCCAGATATATATGGGTAGCAAAGGTGTAAAGAGCTAAGGGCCAAATGCAGGCAAATGGGCCAAGTCAAGAATGCCAATTTAGTCGGCATGAAGATTGTGGGCTGAAGGGCCTGTTTCCGTTCTGTACAGCTCTGTGACTCTCTGACAGACCTGTGAAGGTTCTGTACAACCACTTGAATAATCTAGAGAGCAAGCACGAGAAAATGTGAAACTTCAGATACACCCCACACATGGCATTCAATTACCTTATTAAACTTACTCTCAAATGAAGGCTTTATTCTCAAGAACTGAAAAAAAAGATATATCTTTGCACAGCATTTAATGTGGATGTGGAAAACAAGCATTACTTTGCCTTCTTGACCTTTAATTATGCAGAAATGTCCAGGTCAACCTTATCCATCAATACCACCCCCCTTTAAAATTCAGCCTTAAGCCCACAACCAGGTTTTTTCACTCTACACCTCCATCCCCCACCAGGAGGGTCTCAAAGCCCTCCGTTTCTTCCTCGACCAGAGAACTAACCAATCTCCGTCTACTGATACTCTCCTCCGCCTAGCAGAGCTGGTCCTCACCCTTAATAACTTTGTTTGACTCCTCCCATTTCCCCCAAATACAAGGTGTAGCTATGGGCACGCGCATGGGCCCTAGCTATGCCTGCCTCTTTGTAGGGTACGTTGAACAATCCTTGTTCGTGACTTACCAGGGCCCCATCCCCGACCTCTACCTCCGTTACATCGATAATTGCATTGGTGCTACCTCCTGCACCCACACACAACTCACTGACTTCATCCATTTCACCACTAACTTCCATCCGGCACTCAAATACACCTGAACCATTTCCGACGTTTCCCTATCATTTCTGGACCTCACTATCTCCATCGCAGGTGATAGACTTCTGACCGACATCCACTATAAACCCATTGACTCCCATGGCTATCTGGACTACACTTCTTCCCACCCTGCTTCCTGTAAGGACTCCATCCCCTACTCCCAGTTCCTCCGTCTATGCTGCATCTGCTCCCAGGATGAGGTGTTCCACACCAGGGCATCGGAGATGTCCTCATTCTTCAGGGAACGGGGATTCTCCTCTTCTACCATAGATGAGGCTCTCACCAGAGTCTCTTCAATACCCCGTAACACTGCTCTCTCTCCCCATCCCCCCACTCGTAACAACGGCAGAGTCCCCCTAGTTCGCACCTTCCACCCTACAAGCCGTCACGTACAACAAATAATCCTCCGTCATTTTCGCCAGCTCCAACGTGACCCCACCACTCGCCACATCTTCCCATCTCCTCCCCTGTCCGCTTTCTGCAGAGACCGCTCCCTCCGTAACTCCCTGGTCAATTCGTCCCTTCCCACCCGAACCACCCCCTCTCCGGGCACTTTCCCTTGCAACCGCAAGAAATGTTACACCTGTCGCTTTACCTTCCCCCTTGATTCCATTCAAGGACCCAAGCAGTCTTTCCAGGTGCGACAGAGGTTCACCAGCACCTCCTCCAACCTCATCTATTGCATCCGCTGCTCTAGATTTCAGCTGATCTACATCGGTGAGACCAAGCGTAGGCTTGGTGATCGCTTCGCCGAACACCTCCGCTCGGTTCGAAATAACCAACCTGATCTCCCGGTGGCTCAGCACTTCAACTCCCCCTCCCATTCCGAATCTGACCTTTCATGTATCAAATGTCGGGCCTCCTCCATGGTCAGAGTGAGGACCATCGGAAATTGGCCGAGCAGCACCTCATATTTCGCTTGGGCAGTTTGTACCCCAGCGGTATGAACATTGACTTCTTTAATTTCAGGTTGTCCTTACTGTCTCCTCCCCTTCTCAGCTCTTCCTCGAGCCCTCTGGCTCCTCTTCTTCCTTTCTTCTTCCCGCCCCCCAACCTCACATCAGTCTGAAGAAGGGTTTCGGCCCGAAACGTTGCCTATTTCCTTTGCTCCATAGATGCTGCCTCACATGCTGAGTTTCTCCAGCATTTTTGTCTACCTTCGATTTTCCAGCATCTGCAGTTCCTTCTTAAACAGGTTTTATTCTCTGTGGGAAAAGGTTAGCGTAGCAAAATGTATGGATGATGACATTTGACATTTTATCAGGTAAGTGGATGGCTCGATTGTAATCATGTATTGTTTTTCCGCTGACTGGTTAGCAGGCAACAAAAGCTTCTCCTGATACCTTGGTACACCTGACAATAAACTGAACTCAGACTCAGACAATTTAAAACCCAAAATGCTGGAGTAACTCAACGAGTCAGGCAGCATCTTTGGAGGAGAATCATTGACATGAGAAGTTAACTGTTTCCTTGACAGCAAAAAAAATCCTTTTATATATAAGAATTGTATTTGTTATCATTGGCAACCAATGGGGCTAAAAATGTGGTCAATTTTACCTGTCTGAGTCGTCCAGAACCTGCTGTGCGTTATAGCTCCAGGGGCCATGGTTCAATCCTTAACTTTAGATCTATCTGGGCAGATAGGCAATGTTTTCTGCTGGGATCCTTCTTCAGACTTTGTCCTAACCTGAAAGGTCATCTATCCATGTCCTCCACAGATAATGCCTGACCCGCTGAGTCCCTCCAGCACTTTGTGTTTTACTCAAGATTCCAGCATCTGCAGTCCCTTGTGTCTCAATCCATAGTTTGTTGACCAATTCCAGAAAATATTGGCTGCACCCTCTCGGAGGTATTCTCTTTATCTTAGCCATTCCTCAGCTCTCCACCCTTCAACTTAACACCGACTTGTTCTCCCGCTATTCCAGTTCTGATGAAGGGCTTTAAATCTGAAACGTGAATTATTTATCTTTCTGCAGATGCTGGGCATTCTGTTCATACTTCATATTTCCAGTGCCGGCAGTTTTTATGAATTTCATTCCTGGCAATTAATTCATTGTGTGATAAAATTAACCATTTTTAAATTAAATTAAATAATTAAAAAAGTGGAAGGAAATTTAAGAACATAGAACAGTACAGCAAAGGACCAGCCCCTTTTGCCGACAATGTCTGCGCTGAACATGAATGCCAAGTCCAATTCTTACCCGCCTGCACATGATCCATATCCCTCCATTCCTTGCACACCCATGTGTCTATATAAAAGCCTCTTGAATGCCACCATGGTACCTGCCTCCACCACCACCCTCGATAGTGCATTCCAGCCACCAACCACTCTCTGTGTAAAAAAACGCCGCACACATCCTCTTTAAACTTGGCCCTTCCCGCTTTAGAGCCATGCTCTCCAGTCTTGGACACTTCCACCCTGTGAGAAAGGTTCTGACTGTCTACCACATCTATGCTTCTCTTACGAGAGCAACCAGAGGTTACAAAGGAAACCCAGGGGGCCATGAAGCAAAACTCTGCACAGATATATCCCGAGACTGGGATTGAACCCTGGCACCCTGAGCTCTAACGCACAGCAAGTTCTGAACTGTTCGGATCGTTAATATTGACCACGTTTTCAGCCACATTGGCTGCCAATAATAACAAATATAATTCTTACATTTAAATATTCTGCAGGCAATGAAACAGTTAACCTCTCATGTCAATGACTCTTTATCAATCACATATATTTTAATCAAGAGCTATTCTTCCTTAACAAATCAGTCACGATTAAAAAAACATATATGCCTGGGCATTTAATGTCTTTCTGGTGTTGCATATCGTTGCCAGAGAACAAAGAGTTGGAGAATTATTTTATTGACTGTTTTTGTGATCTCAGCTCAGTAGGAATTCTGTCCAAGCGCAAATTGGCACAAAACACTGACATTTCTACTTCTGGCATCTTTGCTCCTCTGGTTGTAAGTGCCATTTGATGTTGAACGACAAGTACTCAGCTTATCTCCTTGGGCGAACCAAGTGTCTGTTGGAAACCAGACATCTTTGTTCCCCTGGATTCAAATCAGTTCGAATTGAGCAGGGTAAGGATAAATAAAAATACAGTTTCCCAACACAATGATCAAAGTAAACCACTGGTCTTGAGCTCCCTGCAGCATGTTTTTACGCATGTTATTTTACCGATGCTAATTCGAAGAGTTTAAGTCTATTTTATACTAATAGAAAATGTGCTGCATTAGTTACACAGTACTGACTTGTGACAGTAAATATAAAGTTTCAAAGCAGACGTGGGCAGAATGCAGATATTTATTTGCTTGGCGATGATGTCCTATTCATTTTGCAACTTACATATTTTTTCAAAAGACTCCATTGAAAGATTTAAACTTAATATCAGCCTGAGGGAACTTATTGGAAAGATTTACATGACTTTGCTCCATAAGTGGATTAAGGAAAATCTGGCACTGTAATTGAAACTGTTCCACCAGAAATAAGCAGAATTGTAAGCAGAAATGTAACATACCATTAGAAAGATCAGTAGGAGAATTGCAATTCTCCATCTTCAACATCCTAACCCTACCCCAAACCCCACTTTTATCGCTTACGTTGAGGAAGGATGTGTTTACGAGAATGATCCCAGGAGTGAGCGTTTGACGGCTCTGGACCTCTTCCAGCTGGAATTTAGAAGGATGAGGGGGATGTCACTGAATATTACCAAATAGTGAAAGACCTGGATAGAGTGGATGTGGAGAGGATGTTTCCACTAGTGGGAGAGTCTAGGACCAGAATTCCCTCTGGTCATACCCTCAGAATTAAAGAACGTTCCTTTAGGAAGATGAGGAGGATTTTCTTCAGTCAGAGGGTGGTGAATCTGTGGAATTCATTGCCACAGAAAGCTGTGGAAACCAAGTCAATGGATATTTTTAAGGCAGAGATAGATAGATTCAGGATTAGTACGGATGTCGGGGGTTATGGGGAGAAGGCAGGAGAATGGGGTTGAGAGGGAAAGATTAATCAGCCATGATTGAATAGCGGAGTCGACTTGATGGGCCAAATGGCCTAATTCTGCTCCTATCACTTATGATATGAACATATACATGATAGACTCCATGCAGAAGATTCTCCCCAAAGTAGTTCAGGTACTATAGTTGGATATGAAGACGAAACAAAGAAAGACGGAAAGATTACATTTATGTAGTGCCATTGAAGTATGAAAGCCACCAATACTTTCATTCGATGTGTATTCAATGTTTTAAGGCTGGAAGAACTACAAAGACATGAAACTGTTTCATTGTAGATCTTAAACAAGAATGGGACCTTCAAAGAGCAATATCTAGAAACAGGTTGATGGCAGAGTTGACCTTCTTGCTCTGTTGTGGCAACACCTCCAGACCTCTCCCCAACACCCCAAAGGTTAAAAGACTAAAGTGGTGGGAACCCCCCAGGAATCCCAACACCAGTAGATTTTGTACCAGGTGACAGGAAAGGGACACCAGATATATGGAGAAACACAAAGATCAATGGCAATAGGCCCTACCATCTATTTGCCTTGTTATTTGTGCTCAGATTGGCAGAGAACAGCAGCAGGAACCAGTGGTAGAAGCCATTCCATCCCTCCTTTTCTTGTATTTGAAACATTCCATTTAGTTTAGTACATGGAGGTTCTACCACAGGAAGCAGCTATTTCAGATTTTAATGATGTCTAACAAGATTCTCATTAGCAAGAACTGAACACATCAGCAGTTTAAAGATGAATGTTTAAGCAAAACGTTATCCTCGTCACTCCCTTATGAAGTTTATAGTTTGTTTTTAATTTATGGTAGAAAATAGGATGTGAGGTACTTACAGTAAATACTCCTAACCAAGGACTTTTTTTCCTATGTTTAGTGTAGTTTACAGATACAGCGTGGAAACAGACCCTTCGGCCCACCGAACCCGCACCAACCAGCGATTCTTCCACATTAATACTATGCTTCACATTCTAGGGACAATTTTACATTTATCCCAAGCCAATATACATACCCGTTCGTCTTTGGAGTGTGGTAGGAAACAGAAGATCTCGGAGAAAACCCACGCAGTCACGGGGAGAACGTACAAACTCCGTACAGACAGCACCCATAGTCGGGATCGAACCCGGGTCTCCAGGGCTGCAAGCACTGTAAGGCATCAACTCTACCGCTGTGCTGCCCATGTCATATGTCATTTGACCATGTTTAAAATAGGTAATCAGTAATAAACAATGTTAAAAATAACAATTTATTCTGAACATTCTGAGGGCCCTTGGGTCAATTTTGACCCATTGGTGCACAAATAATCCTTTTTGCCCACATCTTACAAGGAGCCATTTCACTGTTACATTATTTCATCAGGTTGATTTACTGTGAGGACTCATTAATTATTTATGATATTTATAGGGCCACGCGTTGAGAGTGGATCACAGAAAGAATCTTAACAGTCTCGTGCTGACGTGCACACTCCAGATAGCTCCCTTCCCACCTTACCTGCGACCAACGTTAACAGATCCTTGCTTTCCCTCCCCTTTGAAAATAGACCCTTGACCTGCGGTTCAACTCTACTTCTGCACGTGCTAACAGGCATCACATTCTACCCATTCTGATTGAAGAAAACCTCCTCTGAATTCCTTACTGGGTTTGTTGGTGAATATCACGCATGTATGTTTCAGTAAGCGTCATCCGCTTGGGGAGCTTACAGTCTCATGGGATGAACATTGAATTCTCCAGTTTTGAGTAATATTCAATGATTCAATTATTCTCTATTGTCACATGTACCTAGGTGCAGAGAATTCTTTGTTTTTGCACACAATCCGGTAAAATCATCCAGCAGACCTCACCTAGGCAGTACACAAAGAGTCACCACATTTCTGGTGCTGGAAGAGTTTCAGAAGTTCTTTGTACGGTTTTATCTTCTCGTGATGCTAAAGCAGGCTTTCCTCCACCCTTGTCCGCAGGTGACCCACCCAGTCCCTCTTAGTTCTCGACGCCTCCCCACCAGGTCCCCCCTTACCGCTCCCTATTACTCTCTTATTCTCCCCGTTATCCCTCTCCTTTCCCCACCTCTCCTCACACCACCCTAATCACCCTGCAACTTTTTCCTTCCTCCATAGGCTCATCTCCCATCCCCAAGTCCCATGTTTTCCTTGTATTCCTCCCCCTTTCCCACTGTCCCCTTTATCCACATCCCTCCCTCCAGCTCTACATTTCACTCCTTCTCTACTTTCCTTATCTGACGCCCCTTGTCTCCTTTTAAACCTCGAGCCTTTGTCACTGTCTCCACCCAGATACCAATCCCCACCCCCTCTCCCCACCTGTATCACTTGCCAGGCCTTGCCCTACCTCTGCCTCTCTTTCCCAGCTTTCTCCCATTTCTCCATCAGTCCGAAGAAGTGTCCTGACTGAAATATCATCTGTCCACTCCCTTCACAGATGCTGCCTGATCTGCAGAGTTCCCCCAACACTTTGTTTTTTTTCTCTCAGGATTCCAGCATCTGCAGTTGCTTGTGTCTCTGCCGTGCATGTATGTTTACTGGTTTTGGACCATTATGTGATCAAGGATGTACTGCTGTTCTTCAACACAAGGCCTATCCTTCACCCTCCAAAGCAAAATCTTCAACTCACTTCACTGCTAATTAATGAAATCCTTTATTTATAACTTCACTTGATTGCAATTATACTCTGCATTTAAACTATTGCACAGACTCTGATACTAAAATGTATTTTGCTGTTGCTAATGTGAAGTTGCAGAGGAATCTTGCATTTATCATTTATTTATACTTCTCACTTCAGCCATTACGTGAAACAGATGTGGCTAACATTGCTCAATAACTCGATTTTTAGAATGGCATCTTAAACACTAAACATAAATGGAAGCACAGAAATAATCAACATCTTTATTGATTTGAAAGCTGTCTTGTTACAGCAACTTAAACCAGTATCAAGGCTTTAATGTGATAAATATACAGAATCCTACTACAAACAAACTCTGAATATAGTAATCCACACTCTGATGCCATAGAGTTTGAGTTCAAAATCACTAAAAATGAGTGCTGCTGTTGGGGAACGCATTATAACAATTTAACTTGGAGGTTGGCAGAGTGGTGCAGCTGATCGAGCTGTGCCTCACAGTATCAGAGACCCGGGTTCAATCCTTACCTCAGGTGCTGTCTGTGTGGAGTTTGCACGTTCTCTCTATGATCGATTGGGTTTCTTCCAGGTGCTCTAGATTCCTCACACATCACAGTGATGTGCAGGCTTGTCGGTTAATTGGCCTCTGCAAACAGCCTCCACTCTGTTGGGAGTGGATATGAAAGTGGGATAACACGGAACGAGTGTGAACGGGTGACCCTTGATCGGCGTGGAGCTGAAGGGCCTGTTTCTGCGTTTTTATCTTTCAATCAATCGACAGAATTGAACTCCAGGTCTTTTGATGGGTTTTGCTTTTTAGATAAATAGTAAGTAATTGAGCATTAATTTGTAATAATGCAAAAGGGAAAAAGAACATTAATATTTTTAATTTATGCCTTACATAATTATAGCTTGCAATTAAATCAGAATTAATGAATACTAATTTACACAAAAACATACATGAATAAAAAGATGCATGGAAAACCGAAAGGTGAAGTACTAATAATATTCAATAAACATAAAAGGTGTTAGACAAATGTACAAGATATATGTGCAATATAGTGGATACATAAACCTCTTTGGCTCGAGATATTAAAATAAATTAGATACTTGTGGATGTATTCATTGATATTTCTTTCCAAAGTTACTTTGATTTTGGAATTGTTTCCTTGGTTTGCAATGCTGCAAATGTTGCTCCATCATTTAATGCAGAGATGAACGAGCAAATTATAGGCATGTTGTTCTAGTTTCTATAGTGTGGGAATTATTCGAGTCAGCTTTTACAGAAACTGTGGCCAACCATTTGAGATGTGAAGATTTCAGCAAGCACGAGGGTGGGATGTTAATGGGTAAACCATTTCCGATGAACTAAATTGACACAGGGTTAGGGTTAGACGTTGAGACGTTGGAGGTACTGTGCGGAAACAGGTTCTTTGGCCCACCGAATTCATCCCGTGCACCAACACTATCCTACACACTAGCACGATTTACAATTTTATCAAAGCTAATTAACCTCTAAACCCAGACGTCTTTGGAATGTGGGAGGAAACCGGAGCACCCAGAGAAAACCCATACAGTCACAGGGAGTATATACAAACTCCATACAGACAGCACCCAAAGACAGCGAACCTGCGTCTCTGGCGCTGTAAGGCTGCGCCACCATACTGCCCCTTTAGGACCAGAGCCTGGGCCTTCACAGGGCATCTGAGCGTTGCTTAATTATTTAATGGATCCTGCACTGGGAACTCACCTAGAGTAGGTCCTCATTAAGTTATGCATTGGTCATAAGCCTGACTATTCCTCCCATCTGCTACTCCGCCCCCCCCCTTCCCCCTTCTCAATGCCATCCCATGAGACTCACAAAGCATAATCTGCTTCTCATGCATACTCCCTGATCTCAGTGCACGTGAAGGAAAGGCCATTTTTTTACTGCACAAAATTTGCTCATTTGTGCACAGCCTCGTGCTATATAATATTTTGCAGCATTAGATACATGGGATACCAATTATTAACCTGGAATGCAACACCAATTAAATAACATGTCTTTCCAGGCACCAAACAATTCTGAGACAATATTTTTGAAGTCTCCATTTTATGACATGAGTGAATGAAATCCAATAGTATAGCTCTCCTTCCAGGCAAGCCTAGTTGATTGATGCTGTATTAACAATTATCACATGTTTAACAGACCTGACTTTGTGTGGCCATTTCAGTGAGCAGCTAATGTGCAATTGCAGCAAAGGCACTTTGGCCTTCATCAGTCAGTGTATTGAGCATAGAAGTTGGGAGGCCATGTTGCAGTTGTATAAGACGTTGGTGAGACCGCATTTAGAATATTGTGTTCTGTTCTGGGCACCATGTTATAGGAATGATATTGTCAAGCTTGAAAGGGTTCAGAAAAGATTTACTAGAATGTTGCCAGGACTAGAGGGCAGGGCCGGCTTTAGGAGGTGCGGGGCCCAATTGGGAATAATTTTGGTGAGCCCCAGGTTCCCAGCCAAGGTCTGTAGAATCATAGAAATACAAATAAAGTATTATAGATTTTATATCTCTATGGTAGAATGGAAAGTAATCAAAATATGCGCTTAAAAATGCGCTTCATAGTTACAATACCACTTGTTTTAGTGATTGTGAAATGAAAAAAAACATTTTACTAGATCCTGGAAAACCAATAACTATTGGCGAAATACCAGTCCAGACATTAAGGATGTGGCTGAAGCCCAAAATTGAATGCCTGGACTGGGTTTCCAGGATCTAGTTAAATTTTTATTTTTATTTTACAGTCATTATTTCAAAGTGGTATTGTAACTATGTACTTTTCAATGGTGATCTAGACATTTTGTTTGTTACTTGTAGGTACATGTGTGCAAATTTATATTAAAATGTAGCTTAGATCTGTTTGGTCCATTAACTCGCATGCACTTTTTAAGCGCACATTTTGATTACCTTCCATTCTACCATAGAGATATAAACTCTATAATGGACTTTATTTGTATTTCTATAATTCTACAAGCCTTGGCTGGGAACCTGGGGCTCACCAAAATTGTTCCCAATTTGGGCCCTGTACCTCCTAAGGCCGGCCCTGCACACACACACACACACACATATCGCAAAGTCGGGGGCCAGGGAAGGTCGGTTTGTGTGTGTGTGTGTGTGTGTGTGTGTGTGTGTGTGTGTGTGTGTGTGTGTGTGTGTGTGTGTGTGTGTGTGTGTGTGTGTGTGTGTGTGTGTGTGTGTGTGTGTGTGTGCCCCAGCTATAACTATAAACAGATAACTATTTTAAAGTCTTATAATTTGCTTAATACAATTAAAGATAATTGTTTTTTGTTTAATGTTTGGGTAAAATGTTCCTTCCTTTTTTAAGTCTATGTGTAAATTCCAATCTGTATTTTGATTTGAGTAATATATTTCAGAAGTTGATTATAAATTGTGCTGTTATTTCCTGGTTTTCTTCCCGTGTGATTTCTTCAGTGTGTGTGAATGGCTCCTTGGCATGTTTGATGACATTACTGTTGTGAATGTGGTGAGTGTCCTGGAACTGGTGTGGAGAGCCATGGATGGACACTGGGAAAAGTGTCTCAGACTAGATCAGATGTGAAAGCACCATTGCATTGCTTACTGTACAACTGCAAAATTCCAGCTTTTATGTTTGGGTCATACAACATAGGTCAGGAGAGCACAGGAGCAGGCCCTTCAGCCCATGATGCCTGTACTGTCCATGATACCAACTAAAACTATCAGGCAATGTCCAAGATGTCGTCTTTAAACTGAGACCTGGTCTCCATATATAAAAGACTCCATCTGAAGCACACCCAGGAATTCGTTGCAGATGCAAGGAACTGCAGATGCTGGAATCTTTGAACTAAAGAAGGGTCCCAACGCAAAACATCGTCTGTCCATTCCCTCCGCTAGCCCACTGAGTTCCTCCAGCATTTTGTGTTTTGCTCAGGAATTCCTTTTGTTGGCCTGACCGATTAGCGACATTGACTATCATGAATGATCTAGTGATCGTCGCTGTCCTAATTTGGGGAAATTGCCTTGCATTCGTTGATCTCAAGTGTATTTGGATTGGTTTCCAGGATTGTTTGATCTCTCAGGTGTTCAAATAGGATGAAATTGGAGAATAGTTTGTGAAATGTGTAGGGAGGAACCGCAGATGCTAGTTCAAACCGAAGACACACACAAAAGGCTGGAGTCGTCGTACTAGTTTTACAGTCGTCCTCTTTTTGTGCATTCTTTGTCATCTATCAACAATGGCCTATTGTGCGCCACACATTTCCTTTATTATCATTGGTTTTTACGTGTCTTCCATTAACTTTCTCTTAAATACTGTCCATTACTCTCTGTTCCCCTCTCCCCTGCTTCTCAGTCTGAAGAAGGTCTCGACCCAAAACATCGCCTATTCCATTTCTCCAGAGATGCTGTCTGTCCCGAATAGTTTGTGAAGCCTTACTGTTGGATGCCAAGTAGACACACCATGTGGGTTTACTGAGTTATCTCATCTTCATGGCCGAGTAAGCTTTTTCACACTATTGAGGCTATTTCATGTAAAATAGCCACTCCTGCTTGTTGGGGGGGTAAGTAGCAGATGGAGCACCGAGCCACTGCCTTCTGAATAGTGGGAGAAAGCAAAAGAGGAGCAGCTTATATAATCATCAAACCCAGATAGAATCTGATATTTGTGAGACATCTTTTACCTTGTCAAAGCAAACGTCAACAAAATTATTATTTTGCTTGGTACAGGGCTATTAATCAAGAGCAGGGATTAGTTATTAAAATAGTTTAACATGTCATTGTGTTACATTTGCTCTCTCGCTCGGCATGCTCGTTGGTGATAATGAGAAATCAATCATGACCTTCTCTGAGCCTGTTGTGGAAAGCCGACAAAGGCTTGTGATCTGAGATTTCAAAGTACCTTGTGTGAACATCAGACACAGGTTATTGGGAAGCAAAGGAGAAATGTCAGACAAGGGTAAAGAGAGAATTTAAATAAGTCAAAGCTGAATCCTTCAAATCGACTGGATGACAAATAACAACAAATCCCCTTTTATTTAACAGCATGACTTTCCGTTTGTTGCCTCAGGATTTGCCTATTCCCATCTATGCCCGGCCAGCCTTCCATGTTTAGTTTAGTTTTGTGTGTTTGATTGCTTTCCATTTAACTAAAAAACTATCAAACCCAGTGAAGATCAATGTTATGTACTGATTGATTTGAATGAAAGATACAGCATCGGCCAACTGACTCCATGTTGACCATTGATCACCTCTTCACAATAGTTCCATGTTATCCCACTTGCTCATCCACTCCAGACATGAAGGGGCAGTTTAAAAAAAACCCCAGGACAATTAACCTATAAACTCGCTCATCTTTGGGATGTGAGAGGAAACCCGAGCACCCAGCGGAAACCCACGCGGTCACCGGGAGAACGTGCAAACTTCAGGTCGAAGATCCCTTATCAGACCGTAGACAAACAATTTCTAAACTTGCTTTTATCCTTTTTCTGCCTCTCTTCCACAGTTCTGACATAGGGATCTTCAACCAGAAACATTATTTTTCTTTCCACAACTGCTGCATGGTGAGGTGTATTTTTATAGGTTCATAAATTCATGTTATAAGAGCAGCATCAGGCCATTTGGCATTCAATCACGGCTGATCTATCATTTCCTCTCAACCCCAATCCCTGACACCCATACTAATCAATAATCTGTCAATCACCACCTTCATATCCATTGACTTGGCCTCCACAGCCATCTGTGGCAATGAATTCCTCAGATTCACCACCCTCTGAGTAAAAAAAAAAATCCTCATTATCTCCTTTCTAAAGGTACATCCTTTCAGTCTAAGGCCATGACCTCTGGTCCTAAACCCTCTCCACATCCATTCTCTCCAGCAATGTCAGTCTGAAGAAGAGTCCCGACTCAACATGTCATCTATCTATTCCCTCCACTCACCTGATCCACTGAGTTACTCCAGTATTTTGTGTTTTGCTCATGATCCCAGCAACTGCAGTTCTTTGTGTCTCCAATGCCATAGATGAATGATCTATAATGGGATTTAAGAGGCGTTTGTATAGGCACATGGATATGCAAGGCATGGAGGGATACGGATCACGTGCAGGCAGAGGAGGTTAGTTTCATTTGGCATCATGTTCGGCATGGACATTGTGGGCCAAAGGGCCTGTAATAGTGCTGTACTGTTCTGTGTTCGTATTGCACTGCAATATTTTTACTTTAAGAATGCAATTGTTGAAGCTGGAGATCTTTATTCCCCATTGTGTACTTCTCTTTCGAATAATGCTGCGTGCCTCTTGTGGTCTGAGTAATAGAGTTGTGAAATCTAAAGAATTGGTCTAGAAATTCTCATCAAGTTATTTGTGTAAGGTAAAATTGTACCTTATTGGAAAAAGGATGGACTGGTTTTCTGTGATTTTTTATCTCTGTCTGAGCTGCAGTTATAAATCAGATGCGGAGTCAGCAGACGATGGCTATTTTTGTTTTACATGCACTGATATTATTGTGAAGCGCAGTAGCTCAACAGTGAAACAACTCTGCGGGCCTGACTTGTCTTATTAACTCACTCTCAAACAAACTCTATAGTATTCTTGTTCAATTCTTGCTATAGAGGGAGCGCAGCGCAGGTTCATCAGGTTAATTCCCGGGATGGTGGGACTGACATATGATGAAAGAATGGATCGACTGGGCTTGTATTCACTGGAATTTAGAAGGACAAGAGGGGATCTTATAGAAACTTGTAAAATTCTTAAGGGATTGGACAGTCTTGATGCAGGAAAAATGTTCCCGATGTTGGGGGAGTCCAGAACCAGGGGTCACAGTATACTGACATGCGGAAAAGCTTTTCCACCCAGCGAGTTGCAAATCTGTGGAATTCTCTGCCACAGAAGGCAGTGGAAGCCAATTCACTGGATGTTTTCAAGAGAGAATTTATTCTTTTCCTATTCAATCGGCTTTACTCTAAATGTGAAACTTCTGAACCATTTAAAACACCATCACCAATCTTTCACTTATTTCATAATCCTTGTGATGTTTATTTCTTTTGACTTTATTTTAGACTTTACAGATACAGTGCGGAAACAGGCCCTTCGGCCCAATTAGTGTGTGATGACCCCATACACGAGCACTATCCACACACTAGGAACAACTTACAATTTTACCGAAGCCAATTAATCTACAAACCTTAACATCGTTGGAGTGTGGGAGAAAACCGGAGGACCCGGAGAAAACCCACGTGGTCACAGGGAGAACATACAAACTCAATACAGACAGCACCTGTGGTCAGGATCGAACCCGGGTCTCTGGCGCTGTGAGGTAACAACTCTACCGCTGCGCCACTGTGACTTCCTGAGCCTTTAACGAGCTTTCAGCTTGTTTTTTTCCAAAGACAAAAAAGATCTTCCTCCACCAGATCGCCTGATGAAACAGATTTTAGGTTGGTTTCAAGATGCAGCATGGAAACAGGCCATTCAGTCCACCGAGGCCAGTTCACCCATCATTCACTCGTTCACACTAGTTCTACATTATCCCACTTTTGCATCCATTTCCTCCACATTAGGGCTAATTTCACAGAGACCAATTAACCTGCAAACTCGCATGTCTTTGGGATGTAGGGCGGAAACTGGAGTACCCGGAGTAAACCCACACTTTCACAGGGACAATATACAAACTCTGCACAGACAGCACCAGTAGTCAGGATCGAACCTGGTCTCTGGTGCTGTGAGGCAGCATGAAGAGGTAAATAAGACCTGCTTAGTTGGGACATCTTGGTCAGCATGGACGTTGGACCAAAGGGCCTGTTTGACTCAATGTCTATTTATTTACTTAATGAGTGCTCAAGCTGATGTGAGCATTTTCATCGGAAGTTGCAATCACTTCGTATTCTTTTTCAACCATATCTACAATTCCTGAAAAAACAGCATTTAACATTTTTTTAAACTCTTCGCAAAAGAATCAAGCATTAGAAAAATGTAATCCCAACGTCAGTGTTTTCGGATCATTCTTATTGAATTGATCACATTTGTTTAATAGTCCCTGGATGGTCAAATTAAAAGTAGAATATACATGCGTTAGGACATTGATGATCTGATTAAGATGTAGTTTAATTTGTTGAAATAATCCATATGACAGAATCAAAATATGCTAGTGATCAGATGGACCATTATTGATCAGATGGACCATAATTTAGATGATTTTGTTAGATCCTCACCTTGTGCAAGAGCAATGCTTACGTGCAAAGCCATGAAGCTGGATTTTGGGGAGTGAAGGAAGGAATACCCACGAATTGAAGTAAGATAAATGTGTCAGTAAAGGGAAAGAATATAAATAGGTGAAATATGATACAATCATTAAAAAGATTAAAAGGTGATTTTGCTCTCCAGATATGGAACAAAAATAGAAGGAACCGATGGTTTCCATGGTGATTGAAATTTATGAAATAACTAAAATCTATTTTGTACTTTGATGAGGAGGTCACATTGAAAGCCACTTGGAGTCACACATTGAGATTAACTTTTTCATTAGTTAGTCATGAAATAGTGATTTCCTATTAAATTTGCATTTTCTAGCGGACTGAAGATGTTAATATGAACAATATTAAACCAAGCACAGGCTTGGCGATCGCTTCGCCCAACACCTCCGCTCAGTTCGCATTAACCAACCTGATCTCCCAGTGGCTCAGCACTTCAACTCCCCCTCTCATTCCGAATCCGTCCTTTCTGTCCTGGGCCTCCTCCAAGGTCAGAGTGAGTCCCACCGCAAATTGGAGGAGCAGCACCTCATATTTTGCTTGGGTAGTTTACACCCCAGCGGTATGAACATTGACTTCTCCAATTTCAGGTAGTTCTTGCTTTCTCCCCCCTTCCCCTCCCATTCCCAGCTCTCCCACAGCCTACTGTCTCCGCCTCTTCCTTTCTTCCTCCCGCCCCCCTCCCCCCTCCCCCCAACCCCACATCAATCTGAAAAGGGGTCTCGACCCGAAACGTCACCCATTCCTTCGCTTCATAGATGCTGCCTCACCTGCTGAGTTTCTCCAGCTTTTTGTTTACCTTCGACTTTTCCAGCATCTGCAGTTCTTTCTTAAATATTAAACAAGTATCACATGTGTCGGATCTAAGATATTTTACATTATATTAGACAGATGTTACCAAGTTATAAAAAATAATATTTAAAAATTTCAAGGTTTAGTTCACTTCAAGCTGCAGAAACAAGGAACGGCAGATGCTGGTTTGCACAAAAGGACACAAAGTGCTGGAGAAACTCAATGGGTCAGACAGCATCTCTGGAGAACATGGACAGGTAACGTTTTAGCCCTCTTCAGACTGATGAAAGGGGGTCCCAACCCAAAACATCACCTGTCCATTCCTTCCAGATATGCTGTCTGACCTGTTGAGTTAAACCAGCACTTTGTGTCTTTTCTCGTCAGTGCTTGTATTTCAAGCAGGGCCCATACAAAATAATTCTAATTTAAGCTTCTGATCCTAAAACATCCAATTTATTGAAGAACGGTCGATACTGAAATAAATAAGCATAAATGTTACAGAAACAAAACCTGAAAAAGAAAGGAACACTCCACAGATAAGACAGCATTTGTGGAAAGAGAAACAGAGTTAATGTTTCAAGTTGAAGACCCTTTGTCAGATTGGGAAAAAGAGAACATGTTAATTTTAAGTTAAGAGTTCATGGGTGTGGGGTGGATAGGACAAAGGGAAGATCACTGATAGGGTGAAGCTAGGATTGCTGTGGGGAAAAATGTGCAGTAAATTAAGCCCATCTGGTCTACCCTTAAATCTACCAACACACACCTCCCCCTAGCAGAACTGATCCTTACCCTCAATAACTTCCCATTCAACTCCTCCCGCTTCCTCCAAATCCAAATTATGGGCACCCGCATGGGCCCCAGCTTTACCTGCCTCTTTGTATGGTACATCGAACATTCACTGTTCCAGGCTACACTGGCCCTATCCCCGAACTCTACCTCTGCTACATTGACAACTGCATCAGTGCTACCTCCTACACCATGCAGAACTCACTGACTTCATTACCTTTGCTACTAATTTTCAACCTGCACCAAAATGCACTTAGACCATCTCTAACAACTCCCTACCATTTCTTGATCTCACCGTCTCCATCACAGTCAACAGACTATCAACTGACATTGATTATAAACCCACTAACTCCCAGAGGTGAGACCATTCCCTCCGCAACACCTTGGTCAACTCGTCTTTTCCCACCCAAACCACCCCCTACCCAGATACTTTACCCTGCAACCGCAGGAGATGCAACACCTGTCCATATACCTCCTACCTCGAATCTGTCCAAGTCTTTACAGGTGAGGCAGAGGTTCACTTGCACCTCCTCCAACCTCATCTACTGTACCCGCTGTTCCAGGTGTGGGCTCCTATATATCGGTGAGACCAAGCGCAGGCTCGTCGATCATTTAGCTGAAAACCACTGCTCAGTCCGCTTTAACCTACCTGTTCTCCCGATTGCTAAGCACTTTAACTCCTCTTCCCATTCCCACACTGCTCTTTCTGTCCTGGGCCTCCTCCATTGTCAGAGTGCAAATTGGAGGAACATCCCCTCATATTTCACTTGGGCAACTTACACCCCAGTGGTGTGAACATTGACTTCTCCAACTTCTAGTAACCCTTGCTTTCCCTTCCCCTTCCCAGTTCTCCGATCAGTCTGACTCTCCGACTACATTTTATCTCTGTTTGCTTTGATGTTACTTTCTCCCAGCTAACAATGATCTATTCTGCCCTGGACATTTTAATGATTGTTTTTACTGTATTTTAATGTTGCTGTTTCACCTACTTTTAACTATTTAGACTGTTTCATCAGGGACTGGATTGTTTTTACTGTTATTATGTGTGAAATGTTTAAGTTTTATGTGCGATGCTCCGGTATTCCCTGGGAAACATCTTCTCATTTTGCACTGTACAATTGTTGCTTTGCAAGATGGTAATAAAGGTTGATTTGATTTGATTTCTACATTTTCCTGGATCTCTAGTCCCTTTGCCCTGTTTTCATACCTTCACACTTCCTTTTCGATGTATCTTCCTCCCCCCTTGATGTTGGTCTGAAGAAGGATCTCGACCTGAAACGTCACCCATTCCTTCTCTCCAGAGATGCTGCCTGGAGTTACTCCAGAACTTTGTGTCTACCTTCACACACCTGATTGATTCTATGGATAGGCATTCAGTTGCTCTGCTTAGATAGCTGTCAGTTTCCCATTTACATCCATGCTTAAAAGCATTCAAATGCAAATTCATGTGCAAAGGCAATATTTTTCAACACTCCCTACAACCAAATCTGTATTGTTATTTTTGATCTGGAGGTACAAGATAAGACCTTAGACAGTTACAGTAGCTCCAATTCTCTTGAAGACAGGCTGATGTGCCACATTTACCTTTGAATGATACAAATATAATACTCTCCCAGGGCAATAATGTCAGTAGAGATATATCTTTATTATCCATTCATTTCCTTTCACTCCATTTCTCCCCACAGGGACTTAAATAATTGCATTGCCATTTTTTTTCCGATTAGTGTACACACCTAACATCTGTATCAGAAAAAGATAAAACATTTGAGCTCTCCACAACCTCCTCTGGTCACTGCTACTCTTCTAATTTCACTGAACAGAACAGTAGAGCACAGGAACGGGCCCTTCGGCCCAAAATGGCCGTGCTGAAGCTAACGCCAAGGTAATCTATGGAATTAATTGCCACAGAAGGCTGTGGAGCAAAGGTACTGTACACACAGTGTAAGCCTAATATAAAACAGAAGAGGTGGGTTAAACTCAACAGATCACGCAAGATGTGGGGAGATAGTTCATGACCTTCCATCAGAACCTTTTAGACAGCAGCATTTACTACTGATGTGCTTCTTGTTAGACGTCGCTTTACTCTTTCCCCAGAAATAACAGTGAGAATAATTACCTTCATTTGGTGCAATGTTCTGAGGCATAGATTATTCTGAGGTATTTCTGCCTTCTCCATGGGAATGCATATGGCAAATTTCCCTGGAGTGATGGTGGAGTGGACGGTGGGATTTACTCCGTCAGTGCGGGTGCACCTAAGTGAGAGGGTCGAAATGAAACCATATAGTTCCTCGTTCTCTCCCCGGCAATCACGTTTCCATTGAATACTTTTAACAATGTGTGAGCGTCCTAGAAAACTGTTGTTTTCAAGTATTTTAATGTGACAGGTACAACTTTACTGAATTCCACCCGAGTAGGGTGCCTTAACAGTCACGTCGCATATGCACATTCATGAGCATGATTCTTTCCATTTCGCAAAGCACTCATCTCCATTTCCACTCTCCTATTTTTCTCTGTCTGTGAGGTTTAATGAAAAAATAGATTGCAATAAACTGCAAAATGCATGCAGCATAGATTGAACACTGCAAAACAAACTTAGATCTTCCTTCTTTTTTAATCATTCTTATTCCTTCGCATTTTAAATTTTTTTCAATGATTAGTGAAAATATTACTTGCTTAAAAAACCTGGATAGAATGATAACATTATGAAATTGTAAAATAATCTTGAGTGGGTGGAAATGAATATTAATCATGAAATTAAGTGGATGATACGGATAGAATATGTTGGTACTGCTTCCTTTGAATAAGATGTCAGAAGAGCCTAAATGGAATATAAATGTATCAATTAAATATTTAAAACATTTATGTTAAGGCCTGAACTCAGAGCTTCCGTGGATTTTGAGGAAACAGCAGCAAAGAGAAGCAGGAAAAAGCACTGATTGGCTCTAGCCCGTGGGAGGAGAGTTAGAGGTGAGTCAGAGGGGGAAAACAATTTAAAAAGGGTAAATACCTTAGTCTCACACAGATTAAAGCACAAGCATCTTTATTGTCTAGTTCATCATCACATATGCAGTACATCACACGTTCAGTCTACTGCAGCTACTGAAGACCAGTAGGCGAGTTCTTACACTATAAATCAGATAATTAGGAGGAGTTATAATTACTAAGCATTCTGATTGGCTAACATGCAATAGCCAATCTACATCTCTTCTTGTAGAAATAAAAAAGCAACTAAGGCATTTTAAACGATAAGTCGAGTGAATAATAATGGGGTTAAACTAAATCGCCATATCTAATAGGTGGCCTGCTAACCCGCCCGGTCCTCGTACGCTATGGGGCTACCTCATCAACCTTTTCCTCCGAAAAGATGAGGGCTGGGGTAGGTAGAACGGCGGGCGACCCAATGGGTCTCGGTTACAACAAGGGACGCAGGGACAGGCCGACGCGGGGAGTGGTCTGTCCCTGCATATGTGATGATGAACTAGACAATAAAGATGCTTGTGCTTTAACCTGTGTGAGACTAATGTATTTACATGGTGTCAGATTACTGGTCTAACCCTCGTCTGTTTACCACGATTTATTTTGTTTATCAGTTTTTATTTGTGAGTGATTTTGATGACATGGCTAACTCCTTTCGAAAGCCAAGTCCGCTTGTATTTGATTCTGACATAGCCGAGCGCTGGCGAATGTTTGAGCGAGACTATGCTCACTATATCCGCATCGTTCACTGAAATGACCCCGATGATCTGAAAGCATCGCTACTGTTAAATCTAGCGGGTGCGGAAGCAATGATCCGCGCAGACACCTTTGAATTCACCCCAGCACACCTCGATGCGAACAGTCAGGTACTGGTGCCACTGAAAGACTTCGCTGGCAGAGTTGATGCCGAAGGGCATCCTTAAAAACCTGTAGCGGCCGAATGGTGTGGCAAAAGTTGTTCGGGCAGACGATGCTCGGTCCAGCGGTATTTGCCAGAAAGAGCTTTTGGCATCAATGACTGAGAATACCATTGTATTGCCAATCTGTGCCACTATGTCCTCAGTGGTTCTCATCGGATAGTGTTGCCGTTTAATTGCTCTATTTAAATCTTTAGTGTTGATGCAGATCCGTAATTCTTTCTTGTCTTTCCATGGTGGAGACCCAGTCCGAGGGTTCGCTGACCTCGGCAATGACTCCAATTGGAGGAGTGGGTTCGATTCCCACTTCTGACACCATGTAAATACCTTAGGCTCACACAGGTAAAAGCACAAGCATCTTTATTATCTAGTTCATCATCACATATGCAGTACATCGCACGTTCAGTCTACTGCAGCTACTGAAGACCAGTAGGCGAGTTCTTACACTATCAATCATATAATTAGGCAGAGTTATAATTACTAAGCATTCTGATTGGCTAACATGCAATGGCCAATCTACAAAAAGAGGCAAAACACAGACATACTTAACTCAGAGCTTCCGTGGATTTTGAAGAAACAGCAGCAAAGAGAAGCAGGAAAAAGGCACTGTTTGGCTCTAGCCCGAGTGGGTGGAGAGTTAGAAGTGAGTCAGAGGGGGAAAACAGTTTAAAAAGAGAGGCAAAACACAGGCAGACTTAACTCAAAGCTTCCGTGGATTTTGAAGAAACAGCAGCAAAGTGAAGCAGGAAATAGCACTGATTGGCTCTAGCCCGAGTGGGAGGGGAGTTAGAAGTGAGTCAGAGGGGGAAAACAGTTTAAAACTGAGGAATTTGGTTTGTAAATTGGTAAATTAGGCAAGACGGCTCTGAGGGAGCGGCCTTGTGAGTAAAGTATGAGTCTTTGGCTCGAGAGTCTTCGGCGAGGAGGCTGAGGAGAGGAGGCTATGCATAAAGCTCGAGAGGGCGGAACGCGGAGAACACATGTCTGGGCAGATGAGACAGTGTGAGGTGTGCAAAATGTGGGAGCCCAGGGACACGGATGGAGCCTCTGGCTGCTACAACTGTGGCAAGTGCATCCAGCTTCAGCTCCTAAAGGACCGTGTTGGGGCATTGGAGAAGCAGCTGGATGACCTCAGGGCCATCCTGGAAAACGAGAGTTTCCTGGACAGGACCTACAGTGAGGTTGTCACGCCGAGGATACGGGAAGAACCAAGGTGTGTGACGGAGAAAAGGGTGGAAATCGTGGAGTGCAGAAGACCCAGGTGGCTGTGCCTAATGAAAACAGGTACGCCCTCTTGGGAACTGTCCGGGGAGACGATGTTTCCAGTCCGAGCGGCGGACACGTCGGTGGCTCCAATCCTGGAGATGGGACTCGACCGGCGAGACCGACATCGGGCAGAGCCCTAGTGGATGCGAGGATGGTCTGTTGACTACCTGGTGCCAGGGTTCAGGATGTCACGAGCCAAATTCAGAACATTCGAGAGAGAGAAGGTGAACAGCCGGCAGTAGATGTGCACGTAGGCACAAACGACATCGGGAAGAAGAGGAAGGAGGTTCTCCAAAATGAGTTCAGAGAGTTTGGAAGAAGACTAAAATGCCGGACTTCTAGAGTGGTTATCTCTGGATTGCTTCCTGTACCTTATGCGAGTGAGGACAGGAACAGAGAGATAGCGGATCTGAATGTGTGGCTGAGGGGCTGGAGCAGGGAGCGAGGATTTAAATTTATAGACCACTGGGATCTCTTCTGGGGTAGGGGTGACCTGTACAAATGGGACGGGTTACACCTTAACTGGAGGGGGACCAATATTCCGGCAGGCAGGTTTGCTAGGGCTACACGTGTGGGTTTAAACTAAATAGTGAGGGGGAGGGATTGAAAAATTGGGAGTATAAAGATGGAGTTGAAGGGGAAGTGGCTACAGGAAGAATCACAAAAGATTCTTGAATTAATGGGAAGGATAGCTTGAGAAGGGACAACAGAGTAAGGTCAGGGCCAATTGTGAGCGGTGCGAGGGGGGAAATGAATACGGAGGTCAAAGTGCTATATATGAATGCGCGAAGTATAAGGAATAAAGTGGACGAGCTTGAGGCTCAGTTAGAAACTGGCAACTATGATGTTGTGGGAATTACTGAGACATGGCTGCAAGAGGGCCAGGGCTGGGAACTGAATATTCAAGGGAATACCTCATATCAAAAAGACAGACAGGTGGGCAGAGGGGGTGGGGTTGCTCTGTTGGTGAGGAATGAAATTCAGTCCCTTGCAAGGGGTGACATTGAAACAGGACATGTGGAGTCAGTATGGATAGAACTAAGGAATTGTAAGGGTAAAAATACCCTAATGGGTCTAATCTACAGGCCCCCAAACAGTAGCCTGGATATAGGGTGCAAGTTGAATCAGGAGTTAAAATTGGCATGTAGCAAAATAATGCTGTGGTTGTTATGGGAGATTTCAACATGCAGGTAGACTAAGAAAATCAGGTTGGTACTGGACCCCAAGAAAGGGACTTTGTAGAGTGCCTTCATGATGGATTCTTAGAACAGCTTGTATTGGAGCCTACCAGGGAGAAGGCAATTCTGGATTTAGTGTTATGTAATGAACCAGATTTGATAAAGGACCTCGAGGTGAATGAGCCATTAGGAGGTAGTGACCATAACTACGACGATGGCTGACAAGGGACGTCAGGGACAGTATACAATACAATACAATTTTATTTGTCATTTGAACCTCATTGAGGTTCAAATTAAATGTTGTTTCTGCAGTCATACACACAAGAAGAAGACCCAAGACACAACACAATTTACACAGACATCCATCACAGTCCATCTCCTCCTCGCTGTGATGGAAGGCAAAAACTTATCCCTCCCCTGCACTCCCGATTCCCCTCCCGATGTCAGAGTCAAAGCTCCCGGCGGGCAATGGTAATTGTCCCGCGGCCATTAACGCCGCACCGGGTGATGCAAGGCGGGCGCTAGCAAAGTCCCGCAGCCATACCAAGCCGCGCGGGGCGATGATGTAAGGCCCCGCTCCAAGTACTCTTCAACCCCGCAACTCGGGCGGGTGAAGTCGCCGTTGCGGAAGCTCCGAAAAGCGGTCTCCCAGCAGGGACCCGCGGGCTCCCGGTATTACTGTCCACCAGACCTGCGGTAAGCCTCCGAATCTCCGGGGGTCCGGTCGCAGTAGCGCGCCACCACCGCTCCTCACGCTCCGAACTCGGCCAGCTCTACGATGGTGAGTAGGTCCGCAGCTCCGCGATTGGAGCCCCAGGTTGTTCCTGCTGGAGGCCGCTCCACGTTGCTCAGCCCCAACGACAACGGAGACCCGACAAGGAAAAGGTCGGGTTCTCCGTGCAGGGGAAAGATTTTAAAAGTTTCCCCCCCCACACACACACACACCCCGTCAAAAAAAATAAAAACTACATTGAAACAAGACAAAAAATAATAAAAAGACAGACGGACTGCAGAGGCCGCTACGACGTGAGTCGCACCGCCCACCGGAACAAAAATGGCAGGTATTTCTAGGAATAATACAGAAGGTGCAGGATTTTATAAAAATAAAAGAGAAGTACAGCGTAGCAAAGATGAGCGGAAAGCAAGAGGATTGGGTAATATTTAAAGAACAACAGAAGACAATACGGGGAGAAAAGATGAGGTACGAAGGTAAGCTAGCCAAGAATATAAAGCAGGATAGTAAAAGCTTCTTTAGGTATGTGAAGAGGAAACAATTAGTTAAGACCAAAGTTGGACCCTTGAAGACCAAAAAAGGTGAATTTATTATGGAGAAGAAGGAAATGGCAGATGAGTTGAACAGGTACTTTGGATCTGTCTTCACTAAAGAGGACACAAACAATCTTCCTGATATAGTAGTGGCCAGAGGATCTGGGGTGACGGAGGAACTGAAGGAAATCCACATTAGGCAGGAAATGGTGTTGGATAGACTGATGGGACTGAAGGCTGATAAATCCCCAGGGCCTGATGGTCTACATCCCAGGGTACTTAAGGAAGTAGCTCTAGATATCGTGGATGCATTGATGATAATTTTCCAATGTTCTATAGACTCAGGATCAGTTCCTGTGGATTGGAGGGTAGCTAATGTTATCCCACTTTTTGAGAATGGCAGGAGAGAGAAAACAGGGAATTATGGACCAGTTAGCCTGACATCGGTGGTGGGGAAGATGCTGGGGACCATTATAAAAGATGAAATAGCCGAACATTTGGATAGCAGTAACAGGATCGGTCCGAGTCAGCATGGATTTACGAAGGGGAAATCATGCTTGACTAATCTTCTGGAGTTTTTTGAAGATGTAACTAGGAAAATGGACAAGGGAGAGCCAGTGTATGTAGTGTACCTGGACTTTCAGGAAGCATTTGATATGGTCCCACATAGGAGATTAGTGGGCAAAATTACGGCACATGGTATTGGGGGTAGAGTGCTGTCATGGATAGAGAAGTGGTTGGCAGACAGGAAACAAAGAGTAGGGATTAACGGGTCCTTTTCAGGATGGCAGGCAGTGACTAGTGGGGTACCGCAAGGCTCGGTGCTGGGACCGCAGCTATTTACAATATACATCAATGATTTGGATGAAGGAATTCAAAGTAACATTAGCAAATTTGCAGATGACACAAAGCTGGGTGGCTGTGAGGAGGATGCTATGAGAATGCAGGGTGACTTGGACAGGTTGGGGGAGTGGGCAGATGCAAGGCAGATGAAGTTTAATGCGGATAAATGTGAGGTTATCCACTTAGGTAGCAAAAACAGGAAGTCAGATTACTATCTAAATGGCGTCAAGTTGGGAAAAGGGGAAGTACAACGGGATCTGCGGGTCCTTGTTCATCAGTCTATGAAAGTAAGCATGCAGGTACAGCAGGCAGTGAAGAAAGCGAATGGCATGTTGGCCTTAATAACAAGAGGAATCGAATATAGGAGCAAAGAGGTCCTTCTGCAGTTGTACAGAGCCCTAGTGAGACCACACCTGGAGTATTGTGTGCAGTTTTGGTCCCCTAATTTGAGGAAGGACATTCTTGCTATTGAGGGAGTGCAGTGTAGGTTTACAAGGTTAATTCCTGGGATGGCGGGACTGTCATATGCTGAGAGAATGGAGCGGCTGGGCTTGTACATTCTGGAATTTAGAAGGATGACAGGATATCTCATTGAAACATATAAGATTGTTAAGGATTTGGACACGCTAGAGGCAGGAAACATGTTCCTGATTTTGGGGGAGTCCAGAACCAGGGGCCACATTTTAAGAATAAGGAGTAAGCCATTTAGAACGGAGTCGAGGAAACACTTTTTCTCACAGAGAGTGGTAAGTCTGTGGTATTCTCTGCCTCAGAGGGCGGTGGAGGCTGATTCTCTGGATGCTTTCAAGAGAGAACTAGATAGGGCTCTTAAAAACAGTGGAGTCAGGGGATACGGGGAGAAGGCAGGAACGGGGTACTGATTGGGGATGATCAGCCATGATCACATTGAATGGCGGTGCTGGCTCGATTGGCCAAATGGCCTACTCCTGCACCTATTGTCTATTGTCTATTGCCTGCTAAATGAATAAACAAAGGAACTACATTTATTTACATCCATAGGGTGGCATGGTGGTGCAGCGGTAGAGTTGCACGGGAGATCCGACCTTTTCTTTGTCGGGTCTCCGTTGTCGTTGGGGCTGCAACGAGGAGCGGCCTCCAACAGGAAGACCGGGGACTCTGGTGCCAACTACTCACCTCACCGTCGCGGAGCTGGCCGAGTCCAGAGCGGGTGGAGCTGTGGTGGACGCTGCTGCGGCCCGACCTCCGGAGATTCGGTGGCTGCAACTGCGGGTTTGGCGGACGGCACCGGGAGCCCGCGGGTCCCTGGAGGGAGACCGCTTTTCAGGGCTCCCGCAACAGCGACTTCTCCCGCCCGAGTTGCGGGGTTGAAGAGCTCCTGGAGCGGGGCCTACATCACCGCCCCGCGCGGCTTGGAATGGCCGCGGGAGTTTGCGAGCGCACGCCGGGGGCTCTAACATCAAGAACCCGGTGTGCGACCTTGCATCACCCGGCGTGGCTTAAATGGCCACGGGACAATCGCCATCGCCCGCCGGGGGCTTTGACTTTGACTCCGACATCGGGGGGGGAGAGTGCAGTGGAGAGAAAAGTTTTTTTGGCCTTCCATCACAGCAATGTGATGGATGTTTATGTAAAATATATTGTGTCTTGGGTCTATTTGTTTGTAATGTATGGCTGCAGAAACGGCATTTCGTTTGGACCTCAAGGGGTCCAAATGACAATAAATTGAATTGTATTGTATTGTATTGTATTGTATTGCTGCCTTACAGCGCCAGAGATCCGGGTTCAATCCTGACTATCGGTGCTGTCTGTATGGAGTTTTACGTTCTCCCCATAACCTGCCTGGATTTTTTCCGGGATCTGCGGTTTCCTCCCACACTCCAAAGATTTACAGGTTTATAGATTGTTTTGCTTGGTAAAAATTGTGTTAATGTGCGGGGATCGCTGTTCGGTGTGGACTCAGTCGACCGAAGAGCCTGTTTCCGCCTTGTCCGTAAAACTCTCATACTCTTGATCAAATAGATATCTGCTAATCGTGCTAACTATAAATTGCTGGGCTCTTTCCTATTCACTTCAGCATACGGTTGTCACTGACATGGACAGCATTTATTGCTCTTCCCTGATTGCCTTTGAGGAAGTGGTGGGGCGAAGTCTTCCTGGTTAAGAAGCTCCCAAAGTCCAGCTGGGGATGGAGTTCCAAGATGTAGACCTACAACAAAGGGTCAGTGATGCCAGCATGTTGTGTGACTTGGAGAACGAGGCAATTCCCTCACTTGGGCTGGTCTCCTTCTCAATTGTCGGCGTTCGAGGAGTGTTGATGGAGTGACTCAAACCAGTAACTGCAGAGCAGAACCTGCCTTCCTAATTACGGGCATGCACCACCTTGTATTCCATTATACTCCTGTCTTTTATCTTATTGATGGCAGAAAGGCATGAAGACATTAAGGGATGAGTCATTCGCTGCAGGATAGCAAGTCTTTGACCTCTTCTTTTAAATACAGTACTTGTTTGGCTGGTATAGTTGAGGTTTTGGTCAATAATGTCCCTGACAACATACACTAATGATAGGGAACTAAGCGATGTTAAGGCCATTGAATGTCACATGTAGGTGATTAGACTCCCTCCTGGTGGAGATGATCATTGCCTGGCACTTGTGTGACATGAATGCTACTTGCCACTTATCAGACCAAGCCTGATGTGGTCAAGGTCATGCTACATCAAGGCATGAACAATATTATTTTCTCAGGAGACACAAGAAAATGCAGACACCAGGATCTGGTGCAAAGCACAATGTGATGTAGGAACTCAGCAGTTCAATCAGCATCTGTGGAGGGAATGGACAGACAATGTATCGGATTGGGACCCTTCTTCAGTCTCTTCATCAAAGTATGCCCACTTTGAAGAAGTTTTCCTCTTCTCTCTGGCGAGGGTTATGTGAGTCTCTCGGACTGCTCTTCCTCTGTGATTGTTTCTGTGTCTGAAGAAGGGTGTCAACCCAAAATGTCATCTGTCCATTCCCTCCACAAATACTGCCTGACCCGCTGACTTCCTCCAGCACTTTGTGTTTTGCTCAAAATTGTAGATCGGTAATTTTGAATGGAATTATGCAATCATCAGCAAACATTCCTATTTCTGACCTGAATAAGGAAGAAGGTCATTGATGAACTAACTGCAGATATCTGCGTCTAAAACACTCTCCTGAGAATTCCTGCAACAATGCCCTAGGATAAATGACTGTCAATAACCACATCTGAAGAGGGAGTCATACAGCAAGGAAACAGCCCCTTCTGCCCAGCTCGTCCACACCCACCAAGATGCCCCCATCTAAGCTAGTCCCAGTTGCCCACCTATGGCCCATAATCCATTTAAACTTTTCATATCCATGTATCCATGCAAGTGTCTTATAAATGCTATTGTAGTATCTGCCTCAACTACCACTTTCAGCAGCTTGTTCCATATACCCATCAGCTTATGTCCTACTGCAATTATATAAGGACTAAGCAAGACCATATTAAGGATAATTAATACAGCTTTGGCCTCCTTTCCTAAAACAAAGTCTGCATTGGCCATAGAGGGAGTATATTGGGATTCACCAGGGACTAGACCTATACAACTGTCTTCCTTTCTGAAGATATGATTCTAACCATTACCTTATATTTAAGCACAATATTTACAAATTAATTTCTTAATGTTAAAACTGAATATAAAAGTAAAATCAGAACAAATAAATGAATTTATAATGTAATAGAGTATTTATAAAATAACGTTTTCAAAATGTAAATCTCGGTAAAAATATTTCCATGATAGTCTTAGGTTTGTGGCAATAACTATATAGTTTTCATTTGAAAGTGTTTCGACAAAAATATTTATCAGTGAGATGGCAGATGATCAATACTTTTCTGAAATCTATTAATGTACATGCAGCATGGTGATGATCACTGAACGTTTCAGAGGTAATAAGGCAGCTGTCGGACGATAAGGTGTCAAAGGCCTTTGATGCAAGCTCAGCATCAAGGAAATTGAAGAGACTTAATACTGAAGTATGTAACGTCATACGACAGCAGGAAGGGAATGGATCTTCAAATTGCTGGGTCACTTCTTTAAGCCCAGCACCATTTATTCAATAAATCCTCTCAGGTAGGAGACCCATGGTTCATGTAGCCGGTGATACAGGTTTAAGTTTATTATTGTCACATGTATCGAGGTACAGTGAAAAGCTTTGTTTTGCATGCTGTCCAAACAGATCAGAATACCATACATATATGCAATTAGTTCAAACTTAAGTATAATAGATATAGCAATGGGGAAGATACAGAGTGCAGAATACATTTCTCAGCATCATCGTGCATTGTCATCCATCAGTTCCTTTGACAAAGTCTAATGTCCTCAATAGGGAAGAGGTGAATCGAACTGTACCCTAGCTTATGGAAGGACCATTCAGAAGCCTGATAAATGAAGGGTAAGAAGCTATTCCTGGGGCTTGCGGTGCGAGCTTGCAAGCTTCTGTACCTTCCGCCTTGTAAGAAAACTACATCAGTGAGTGAAATTAAAATTTGGAGCAATGACTGAATTGATAAACCTATTCCATTTAAAGTATTTTTTATCAAGACAGCCATAAATTGAGGAGAGTTCTGAACACAGTCCAGTTCATCATGCAAACTAACCTCCCCCCCCCCCATCAATACCATCTCTCCCTATCTCTCCGTACGGTGCGTGTAAACTCGCACTGTGAAATGCTTCTTGTTATTGATAAGCACCAATGGGTAAAACAACTGGGAAAGCTGTTCAGCAATTCATTCACATAATTCAAGGTAGAGTCCAGGCAGATTGCATTGAATTGCAGATTAGTGAAAAATTACACTAATTTTATAAACAATTCAAAATTATCCAAAGGAACATTTATTGTTACATTCAAATAATCACAAAACGAATGTTTTTTTTTGGTACTATGCCGCTAAGAAGCAACATTACAACATGGCTTGCAATTATTTTATTACTTTTGAGAAATTAAAAGCAAAAAGCAGATTTTCATTTATAATCCCAATTTCACACCGTTGTAGCGTTAAGCATTGTACACATGATGCGCTGTCTGAACTAATCACAAACTACCTTTTAATTTCAGTTTGCAATAATAATTAAATGGCACCATTTAGAAATGTCTTTTTAATCCAACAGCATTTTTAAAGCCAATTAATAATCTGTGACCGTGAAGCCCATATCTAATTTTACTGGAGCAATCGTGCCTCAGATTTTAGGGAGGAAACACTCTTCGCACCAGAGACGTGTTTATGGCTGAAAGTGTAAATTTAATAAATTAGATGTCAGATGTGCATAAATGTTGTTTATCTTTTTTCATTTAGAACTTTTAGGTCACCATCCTTCATTTTTTTAAATTTGCTTCTGGCATTTGAGATTGCCTATTCACCTTTTAAAAAACGGCAAATTATTCATTTGCTGTTAACACCTATGGAAGAATAATATTAGGGTCGAATGCTCTCTATTCATTAAAAAATGACAATAGTTGCTCAATAAAATGGCATTTAGATCCATGTAGTAGTAATGGCTACGTTACTGTCATATCAAAAGTCAAGAGTGTTTAATTGTCATATGTACCGAAAACAGAACAATGAAATTCTATTTGCAGCAGCATAACAGGTATTTAAACACAGCATTCGGATAACATAATAAACAAAAAAAAGTTAAATGAGTATAAAAAACAATATCAATGCAAAAAAAGACCGAGGTCCTTAGTGCAACCAAGATGGTTCGTAGTTTTTAGTTTCGTTGGTGTTTGTAGTATTCAGGAGCCTGATGGTTGATGGTAAGAAGCTGTCACTGAACCTGGAGGTTACAGTTTTCAGACAAATATCTTCCCGATGGCGGTAATGAAATGAGAGTGTAGCCAGGGTGGTGTGTGTGTGTGTCTCTGCTGATGCTGAGACAGCACCTCCTATAGATCCCTTCAATGATGGGGAGGTCGGTGGCTGTGATAGACGTGCTTGCATACAGCGATATGGCTGCATACAGAGAAATGCTTTGTTTGCATTCAACCCAGTAAAATCACACGTAAATAAAAGAGTGCAACAATTGAGTAGATTTCCTCTGAGGCATCACTGAAAGAATCAACACATTTCCAGTGCCATCTTGTAGCTTTCAAGTAGGAAGTTCTTAAAATTATTGAGTCTTATCTTGGCCTTAGAGGCCTGTTGTTCTTGTGGCAGCACTGGATAAGTGATGTAGAGGTCGGCCTGGCCTGGCGATGCTTCTTGTGATGAGACGAGAGTGGAATGTATTTGGGTCTATGCTCCTTCTCCTCACCAAGTCTCTTGGCTCCAGGCTACATGAACTGAAGCATGTTGTTTTTGGTGACAGGAAATGCTGGGGTTTGATATATTAGCCCAATGGGCCGCAGGTTGTGAATAAAGACATTGAGTTTTAAAAGCTGATTTCCATTAGTTCAAAGGCCTGACTTAGATTGTCCAAAGGCAGGATCTGTGCGACTACACAGCTCACTGCAACAGCCCCTCTCAATGGTAATACTTTCACCAGTAGGTTCCAATGCACAATCTTGAGCACATAATCCTGGCTGTACTGTGTTTTTCTCAAGAAAATGAATCGGGACAATAAATACTGCTGATACTGGAATCTTGAGATTTAAAAAAACAGACTACCTGAAGGAACTCAATGGATCAGGCAGCGCTTGTGGATGGAAATGGATGGGCGATGTTTCAGGTTGGGACCTTTCTTTGGACTCAACAAAGGAATGGAAGGTTTCCTCTGAGTCTCTGACAAGTGCTTTTTTCTCTCTACCAATGTCACTTGTGCAGTTTATTGGGCCATTAACTCATTCTTACTGATGGAACCTTGCTGTGCACAAATTGCTTTGCTTCCTATTTTATAAGAGTAAGCACTTCAAACATACTTAATTGCTTGCAAAGTGCTTTAGGATAACTTGAGGCTGTGAAAAGTGCTCTGTCAATACAATTTCTTCCTGGAGAGCCAACATCGGTCAAACCAGATAATTGGTCCTGATTTCAGATTTAGCACTTTAATGTTAAACACCCTTCCAGAAAGGAGTGCCAAGTGGGAAATATAAAGTGCAAATCATCATAATTTATAGAGTTCAACCCACCTGCATCTGGTTGTAGATATATAGATGTCATTAAGTCCTGAAAGCAGCTCTGCCACATGGTATTGATAATGGTTTATTATTGTCACGTGTACCGAGAAACAGTGTCACAGTGAAAAGTTTTATCTGCATGCTATCCGATCAAATCGTACCGTACATGATTACAATCAAGCCATACACATGTACAACAGGTATTTTTAAGAGAAAAATAACCAGAGTGCAGAATATAGTATTGCAGCATTATAATGTTAGAGGGGGCGGAAGACTGCAACCTTCAAATGGTCCACCCTGTTTCGACGAATGCAATCAACTTGGCGTGCACAAACAGAAGATCAAACAGAACAAGTTGTCTTACAACTTTAGGTTGTGCACGCCATTGCAAGAAGAAGATAATGTTAGAATTACAGATAAGGCAGTGAGGCAGTACAGTGTAGGTTCACGAGATTGATCCCTGGGATGGCAGGACTGTCATTTGAGGAAATATTGAAAAGACTAGGCTTGTATTCACTGGAGTTTAGAAGGATGAGGGGGATCTTATAGAAACATATAAAGTTATAAAAGGACTGGACAGGCTAGATGCAAGAAAAATGTTCCCAAGTGAACCAGGGGCCACAGTCTTAGAATAAAGGGGAGGCCATTTATTGACTGAGATGAGAAAAAACGTTTTCACCCAGAGAGTTGTGAATTTGTGGAATTCCCTGCCACAGAGGGCAGTGGAGGCCAAATCACGGGATTGATTTAAGAGAGAGTTAGATAGAGCTCTAGGGGCTGGTGGAATCAAGGGATATGGAGAGAAGGCAGGCACAGGTTAGTGATTGGGGATGATCAGCCATGGTCACAATGAATGGCGGTGCTGGCTCGAAGGGCCGAATGGCCTCCTCCTTCACCTATTTTCTATGTTTCTATGTTTCTGTAATGGGCAAATATAAAGAAAAAAGTGCAAGGTCCACAATGAAGAAGATTAAGGGAATTGCAACCACACCCTAGATTTTGCGAGGACCATTCAGTGGTCTTATAACAGAGGAGACAAAGCTGGTCCTGAATCTAGTGGTACATGCTTTCAAACTTTCGTATCTTCTTCCAGTCAGGAGAGAGGAGAAAAGGAAATGGGGTGAAAATGGTCCATTGGCTAGTTTCCTGAGCCAGTGTGAAGTGTAGATGGAGTTGATGGTGTCAGGCTGGTTTGAGGGTTGGACTGGGCTACATGCACAGCTCTGTAATTTCTTGTTATTTTGGGCAGAGCTAATGCCAAACCAAGCCGTGATGCAGAGTGATGGTATGTTTTCTATGGTGGAAGTTGGTAATAGTTGTTGGACACATGCCAAACTTCCTTAGTCTACTGAGAAAGTAGAAGTGTTGGTGTGCTTCCCTGGCCATTGCTTCATTGTAGCCGGTCTAGGACAAACTCTGATAATCATGCCTAACAATTTGAAGTTCTTGACCATCTCCAGTTCGGCATCATTGATGCTGACTGGGCCATTTACACCGCCTCGTTTCCTGAAGTCAATAACTAACTCCTTCATCTTGTTGATATTGAGTTAGAGATTGGTGTCTTGACATCATGTTATCAATCTTTAATTCTCCTTCCTGTTGTCTGCCTCATTATTATTTGAGATCTGGGCCACTGGTGTCATCTGAAAGCTTGTAAATGGTTTGGTTTAGTTTAGTTTAAGCAATATAGAAGTGCAAAATGTACCCCAAAGACAAAAGAGTGCAGAATGTATTGTAACAGCATTGCAGTGTTACGCTACAGCGAATGTGCATATGAAAAAAAGTGCAAGGCCCACAAGGTAGGTGGGAAGATCAAGGCTTCGTCATCATTCTGGGAAATGATAGTTAATATTCACACTGTTGATGTAGACCCATGGTATAGATGGTGAGTGGACCAACATATAGAGTGGATGTGGAGAGGATGTTTCCATTAGTGGGAGAGTCTAGGACTAGAGGTCATAGCCTCAGAATTAAAGGATGTTTCTTTTAGGAAGGAGATGAGGATAAATGTATTTAGTCAGAGGGTGGTGAATCTGTGGAATTCTTTGCCACAGAAGGCTATGGAGGTCAAGTCAGTAGATATTTTTAAGGCAGAGATAGATAGATTCTTGATTAGTATGGGTGTCAGAGGTTATGGGGAGAAGGCAGGAGAATGGGGTTAGGAGGGAGAGATAAATCAGCCATGATTGAATGGTAAAGTAGATGGGCTGAGTGGCGTAATTCTATTCCTATTCCTTATGACCTTATGAACATCCCCAATGCTGACCCGACATTATCTCTCTTGATTTCAAAGGATGGGATTAAGTCAAGTTCACATGGGGTGCCAATACTGTCATCACCGACTTTACTTGGAAGGTTAGGGATGATTCATACTGTGGCTGTGACCATGAGTTTCATGCCATGGAAAACTTAATGTGAACTTGCCCATTTAATATACATTATACAATTAATGGCATGACCCTCTACAGCATTAATGTACAGAGTGGTCTTGGGGTTTACGTCTCCATAACTCCCTGAAAGTGGCAACACAAGTAGATAAAGTGGTAAAGAAGGCATGTGGTATGCTTGCTTTCATAGATCGGGGCACTGAGTATAATGATGCAGCTTTATAGGACTCTGGTTAAACCACATTTGAAATATTGTGTGCAGTTCTGTTTGCATCATTGCATTAAGGATATACTGTAGAGGCTTTGGAAAGGGTGCAGAGGAGGTTTACCAGAATGATGCCTGGACTAGAGGGTGTTAGCTACAGGGAGAGGTTGGACAGACTTGGATTGTTTTTTTCTGAAACACTGGAGGTTGTGGGGAGTGATAGAAGTATATAAAATTATGATAGGCATAGATAAGGTAGACAGTCAGAACCTTTTTCACAGGGTGGAAAAATCAAATACTGGTAGCCATAGCTTTAAGGTGAGAGGAGCAGTTTAAAGGAAATGTGCAGGGTGACATTTTTACACAGAGGGTGGTAGTGCCTGGAAAGATTTCCAAGGGTTGGTGGTCGAGGCAGGGATGACAAGTGGCATTTAAGAGGATTTTGGAAAGGCATATGCATATGCAGGGAATGGAGGGATATGGATTGTGCACAGGTAAATAAGAGAAGACCTTGGCATCATGTTCAGCACAGGATGTGTGTGCCGAAGGGCCTGTTCATGTGACTTAAACTCAGACTTTGACTTAGATCCTTTATTTGTCATTCAGACCTTTCGGTCTGAACGAAATGTTGTTGCCTGCAGCCATACATGTAATAATAAACAACAAAACACACAATAAACACGAATTAACATCCACCACAGTGAGTTCACCAGGCACCTCCTCACTGTGATGGAGGCAAAAATCTTAGGGTTACTGTCTCTTCCCTCCTCTTCTCCCTCTGCGCTGAGGCGATACCCCACCGGGCGATGGTAAGTCAGTCCCGTGGCTCACCGAGCTCCGCGAACGGGCCGGATCAAGCTCCGCGGCCCGGAGTGGTCGAAGCTGCCGCCCTCCAGGCCAGCGGACGCAGCTGTTGCCGCGGGAGCTCCGGAAAACAGGCACCAGCCTGTGACCTGCGAGCTCCCGACGATGTCGTCCACTGGCCCACAGCCGAGCCCGATTCAGGTCGCCGCCGCCAGAACGCGCCTCAGCCACCGGAGCACCGTCTCCGCCCTGCGCCGGGCCGCCCTCACGGGAGCGCCGTCTCAGCCCCGCGCCGGGCCGCCACAGCCACCGGAGCACCGTCCCAGCCCCACGTCGGGCCGCCCTCACGGGAGTGCCGTCTCAGCCCCGCGCCGGGCCGCAACAGCCACCGGAGCGCCGTCCCAGCCCCACGCCGGACCGCCCTCACGGGAGTGCCATCTCAGCCCCGCGCCAGGCCGCCACAGCCACCGGAGCGCCTTCCCAGCCCCACGCCGGACCGCCCTCACGGGAGCGCCTTCCCAGCCCCACGCCGGACCGCCCTCACGGGAGCGCCGTTCCAGCCCCGAGCCGGGCCGCCCTCATGTGCTATCCTGTTCTATGTTCTATGTACTAAGACCTGTAACGATCTTCACTTAGAATCATAAAAGGCTATTGAATGAAGAGCTGGAGTGGATAAGGACGTTTGTCATGTTGCACTAAAACAAGCCAAGGCTTTAAAGAGCAAAACAAAAATGCAATTGTTGGAAAGCTAAAAATAATCGAGCAAGACTGGCAACGTATGCAGAGAAAGTAGATGAGCTGATATTCCACATTGATGACCTTCAGTTTAATTCAGCTTATTATTGTCACATATACCAAGAAACAATAAGAAGCTTGTTCTGCACATAATCCAATCTGGGAGTATAATAGATCCTATTCTGAACCAGTACGCAGGGAGTCATTGTGTTCTGGCACCATTTTGCATCTTCCAAGTCTCTGAGAAGTCTGATCTTGACCTAAGGAGACAGACAATTTCTTATGGACTCACAAGTAACTGGAATCTTGAGTGAAGCACAAAGCACTGGCTGAATTCAATGGGTCAGGCAGCATCTAGTGAGGGAATGGACAGGTGACATTTTGGCTGGGGACCCTTCTTCAATCCTCCGGCACTTTGTGTTCATGCAACTTTTATCGCCAAGGACTGCTCTCACCCCAACCATGGACTGTTTACCCTCCTACCATCCGGGAGGCGCTACAGGTCTCTCCGTTGTCGGACCAGCAGGTCCAGGAACAGCTTCTTCCCTGCGGCTGTCACACTACTCAACAATGTACCTCGGTGACTGCCAATCACCCCCCCCCCCCCCCCCCGGACACTCCCCCCACAGGAAAAACACTATGTCTGTATACATGTAAATAGATTTATTTATTGAAATCATATTCTATGACACTCTTCCAGGGAGATTCCAACTGCGTTTCGTTGTCTCTGTACTGTACACTGACAATGACAATTAAAGTTGAATCTGAATCTGAATCTTTTATACGTTCACTTTAAAGCCTATAGTCTGGATGGCACTGGATTGATGAAGTATGGACCAGCTTGGCCCAGCATGATACTGTGGGTTCCCTGTGCCCCATCCACTTGCTCACCCGGTTGCTGTTAGGCTTCCAGCAGCAACCGACAACAACACCATGACTACTGCCACCTTGAACTCGTCTCCTCCAGCACCCCGCACCTCCGCCACTGTGTGCCGAGGCCACCATGCCCGGCCGTTTAGCTCCACTTCCCAAGACAATGGCGGAACTTCAGATCGCTTTCTGAGTGCGTGGCAGATGTGTTCGCGGACTGTTCACGGCCACCGACTTTCCCCTTCCCCTTCCACCTTTCGTTTAGTTTGAGTTTAGTTTAAGTTTGAGTTTGGTGGATGGCACGGTGGCGCAGCTGTAGATTTTCCCGCCTTACAGCGCCAGACACCCGGGTTCGATCCTGACTACGGGTGCTGTCTGTATGGAGTTTGTACATTCTCCCCGTGACCGCGTGGGTTTTCTCCGAGATCTTCGGTTGCCTCCCACACTTCAAAGATGTACAGGTTTGTAGGTTAATTGGCTTGGCTTAAATGTAACTTGTCCCTAGTGTGTGTAGAATAGTGTTAATGTGCGGGGATCGCTGGTCGGTGCAGACTCGGTGGGCCGAGGGGCCTGTTTCCACTCTGTATCTCCAAACTAAACTAAAAAAACTAAACTATTTAGCGTTGAAACAGGCCCTTCAACCCACCGAGCCCATGCCGACCATCAATCAACCATATCATGCTAGTTCTATGTTATCCCACTTTCTTATCCACTCCCTACACAAAAGTTTTCCAACCTGCGATGCTGACAGTGTTTCTCACTACACAGATGGTGCCTGACCCACAGCATGTCTCCATCAGTTTCTGTTTTTAATTAGGCAGTTATTTCATTCCCCAATGTAATACAGATGGTGCAGCATGTTATGTATTGTAGCAATAAGAACGTTTGCCTGCCATTGATCTCCATGAGCCTAAGCTGTGTAGTCAGCCAGATGTACTGAATGGATATTAGGTGAACAGAGCTCAGCCACCAATCTAGGGAGGAGGTAATCAAAATTAGTCAAGTTATCCCTGGTAGCACTACATGGGAGAATGTGAGCAGATTAATATATTCAATGCTTTGTACAGATATGCAAAGAGGTGGAAACCAAAATAAACACAAACCACTTAACAATGTTGGGAAGAAATAAATAAAATATCACCATCAATAATGTATTACCTCCTTGCAGATTTTTAATAATGTTTGATCATAAAATCAAAATAATTTTTGCTGCATCGAACAAAACAAAATTTAGATGTGGAAGCAAGCTTTAGAACTTAAAATTATATTTATTAAACATTTCTGCTTTGAATATATTGTGTTCAAATGAATAAAAAGGTTTACAATGTATCATAACATGGAAGATAGAATAGAATATAGAACAGCACAGCACAGGAACAGGCCCTTCGGCCCACAATGTCTGTACCAAACATGATTCCAAGTTAAACTAATGTCATCTGCTTGCATGTGATCCATACCCCTCCAATAGTCTGAAGAACGGTCTCGACCCAAAACGTCACCCATTCCTTCTCTCCAGAGATGCTGCCTGTCCAGCTGAGTTATTCCATCATTTTGTGTCTATCATTGGTTTAAACCAATGTCTGCAGTTCCTTCTTCTACCCTCCAATCCCTGCATATCCAAGTGCTTATCAAAATGCCTCTTAATTGTCACTATTGTTTCTGCTTCCACCATCACTCCTGGCAGCGCTTTCCAGGCACCTATCACTCTCTGTGTAAAAAAAAAATTTAAACTTTCCCCCTCTCCACTTCAAGTTATGCCCATCCTGGGAAAGAGGTTCTGAATGTCTACCGTATCTATGTAGCAATGTTACAAAGTTTTGAGATTTAAAAAATCAAGTCTGTAATTTATCCCTTCAGATAAAGCATAAAAAGAAGTTTAATTTGACACCTAATTCACTTTTATATCTTCAGTATTAAAATAGTTATGGCCATTTTCATACTCGGAAATTAGCATCTTGTTCCCTATTGCTTTTTCATTGACTTAACACAAAAGCTGTGATCGAGGACAGTCAAAAGCCCATAACGTTCTTAAAAATTAAGAGAACTGAAAGAAATTTTCAGTTATTATAGATTGAAGCATTCTGAAACAAATATGAAACAATCTTACTTAGATGACTTGAAATTAAAGCATATAATTAGTTAGTCACCTAATTGTAGCTAATTACAAAATTCAATTACTAGATCTAAACATCTATCCATTTCTTAAGAATAGATTAACATTTTTAAATAGCCTAAGCATCCAAATAACATTCACACAAGAATTCACAATATAACATAATTTTTAAATCTCATTGTCATGGGTTTATAGGCCAAATGGAAGGAATTTAATGTTTAATGCCTGTAAATTAATGGCCATTTAAATCAGCGTGCGAGTGGGTTTTTCTGGAACGCGACCATTTGGAACGTTGAGGTTGCGGTGATTTTAGTCCCTCATATCGGCAGCAAATACACTGCCGGTTCGTTCGGGGGAAAAAAATCACCGTTTCGAAACTTAAAATGTGAATTAAATGCATCTTAAGAAACACTTTTATACATAAAAATAAACTACATTCTTTTACCTGTCCCCTACGTAAAATCCAGCCCCGTTGTCGGCGTTGACGGCTTTAGAAGCTGATTTTAAAATCACTCCAGCGATTAACTTGTCGGGCGAATTTAAAAAAAAAACACACAGAACGCCCATCGGAACGATTCTTCGGCAAAATCTTGCACTCCAACAAAATATAATACAGGACAAGGTAGGGAAAAAAACGCGTTTTAGCTGCCTGGCATTTGGAAGAAGGGTCCCGACCCAAAACATCACCTATCCAGAGATGCTACCTGGCCTGCTGAGTTACTCCAGCACTGTGTCCTTTTTAGTTAAATACAGTATGTTGCCCATCTAGCCATTCTTTATTGGTAAATCACTGCTATTCAGGGGATGCGTTAACTATGGAAAGTATAATCGCTAATTCCTAAACTTAATTCATGTGACATTTTCAAATGGTCAGCCTTGATGAAGTGAACATTGAGGTCGGGACCCTTCTTCAGACAGTGCACTATTTGTGCCTTTTTGTTCAAACAAGTAAGAAGTTTAACCAAAAATAGGTCAGTAAACTTTTTCTCAATTGCATGCAAACCCACAATGTAATGGTGAGAAGTTCATTTAGTCTTTCACCATCACAATATTGTGGAAATGATGACTGGAGCATCCAGCGTTCTTGTGAAACAAACTCACTTTCAAGTGATGTGCATGAACAGCTTTGTCAGATGTTCAGATCAGAAAGACTTGTTAAATCTGATGAAGCGAAGAAGGTGGATTGGCAACTGACGGTCGTAACAGAGCAGGAAAGGATGAGGCTGATCAACCCCAACAGTGATTGTTAACTGTGTGTCATTTCCCACTGACATTTCATAATGTCCACTAACTATCGATAGGTTGTTATCAGCAATCAAATGATTAGCAAATGCTGAACAAATTACAAAGTGCTGGAGTATCTCATCGGGTCAGGCAGCATCTGTGGAGGGAATGGATAGATAACATTTCGGGTGGGATCCTTCATCAGACCGATTATAATAGTGGGGAGACCCTGGAAAAGCGATGGGAGTGGGACAAAGCCTGGCAAATGATAGGTGGATAGAGATGAGGGGTGTTTGATTGTCAGAGAGGTGGAGCAAATGACAAAGGCTAGAGATGATAAGGAGCCAAAAAGGTGCCAGATAAGGAGAGAAGATGAATGATATGTAAAGTCAGAGGGAGATATATATCTCCCTCTGTCTGTCTGTTAATATATATCTGTTTGTCAAAAATCTGGCCCAGAACATGTAATTAAAGAAGAATGTAAAAATTAATAATGATTACTTGTAACTGTTTCGCTCAGAAACTAAATGTTTTGAATCTTTAATTATTGTATAATAGTTTCCTAGTTTTTAGTCAGCTGACAAATCAGAGTTTGGAACGCATACTGTGGTTATTTGTGTTGAAGAGGGTTGGAAAGGGTTAAAATGGATTTGCCTGGGCTCCAGAAGCAGTGAAGCTTCCAATTGCAATTATGATCTACAGTGTGAACAAGTTGCCATTCTGAAAAAGCCAGGCAGCGGACATGTAGCAGCGTATCTGACAGGATCCCAGGAATACCTGTCTCTGTTTAAAATCTGGCTCTGGAAACATCAAGTGAGGCTGGCAACCGGCTGAAGCCTTCTTTCGTAATCATCGCTGAATAATACAGTGATTCTCTTCGGGGAGGAGAATAGAAGGAGCTTCTGCAATAGTGACTTCTACAGAGCAGGGTCCTGTATCATCGTCCTCGGTGCAGCCACAAAATAATGCATCACCGTAAACTGAATGACTCTTAGTGGCACTCGAGGGACTATAGCATTCATGATGTGACAGTCAGGAAGCAGCAGTGTTTATTAATGACTTATCACGGCAAAGGAGCAAGCTCTTCTGGGCTGTTACCGTCCTCCTCCCATCTGGACCCTGGACCCATCCCATTCTGAATGCATCGAGGCACCCATCCCTGTTTTAATCAAGCTGGCTGAGGTGCTCCTGCCCGAATGAATTGCAAACATCCCTGCAACCCGCGGATGGACGTTATCTTGCTGGAGGGGAATCATTCTAACCAACTGAGTACTATTGTGGGGAGATGCTGTGATTAACATGCCGTGAATCTTCCTCAGGTAAGTTCTGATTTAATTATTGTTCTTTCTTCTTCCGACCTCCCCACCCCCACCCCTTCATCCTCCCTTCCTTCCACTCCCAGTAACAGCTCGGAGCTAGCAGGCAAAGCTTTGTCGTTGTTCTGGAGTGGAGTTGTGCTGATTATGTTAGTTGGCCCTGCATGTTAGGCCAAAAATAAACCCCTTATCTGATGGCCTGCTTTTCCTACCCACAGTCCCAGCTGCATCATGTCTAGAAAAAAACCAGGAGATGCAGACGAGGTTTTCGGTAAGTAGATGCTAATCTATATTTCAACTGAGTCTTTAACCATTTATTGAAAGCTCAGCAGAACAAATTCTTACTCAGAGGCTTCTTTCTGCTTTTGCATCCAGACCCTTTGATGCCAATTTGCTCAATCAATCAATGTAATCAAAAATGTAATCAGTTTTCAACATGAAAGTGGGAAATGAGCAATTCTTAACAGTTCAGGGCAATCCTAAAATAAAGTAATCTCTGATTACTGTTTTAAAAATAAACAACAGCGTGCAAATGTTTACTTGAAGGAGAAAATCAGTCATGACAAGATTAATGAAGAATAGTTCAAGAGGAGTACCTCCTTATATTTGTAAGTGTGTTCGCAGTTAGAGTCACAACCTGATTTTAAGCCGTGAGTCCTGATCAAATTGTGCGTTGTCTTATTGATCGTGGAAAGGAACTTTATTGGGGATGGAGAATGTGTAGTCACCTCCCCCACAAACCTGCCCCTAACCTATCGGCGAGTCCTTTGGCTGTAACACAATATTGTTTATCATGGAATAGCCTTTGTTACAGTACTGTTGTTAATTTGATTGCTACAAGGGCTCTTAAATCTTTAATGAAAAGAAAGCCTCATCATTAGCAGCCACCACATAGTTAATGGGCAGTATATGTTCATGTATAGAGAAAGCATCAAACGGAATAGATCAAAGCAAGCCACACTACAATCAATCACCAGAAGACACACACACACACACACACACACACACACACACACACACACACACACACACACACACACACACACACACACACACACACACACACACACACATACATATATATATAAATAAATATACACACACACACACACACACACACACACACACACACACACACACATATATATACATATATATATATACACACACACACACACACACACAAACACAAACACAAACACACACACACACACACACACACCCACACACAAACAACTTGATATATGTTGATGGAAAGAAGAATACGTTTTAAGGAATGGGTTCAATTAACGGTTTATTGAATAGTTCTCGATCCAATCTGTGGCTCTTTAAAAACATGGTCTGTTGTACCCTCTTGAACGACTGACTTGACCCTTTAAAAGGGATTCTATATTGAAAAGATCACCTTCATTTAAACGTGGCCCTGCGACTCAGTTTGATTAATTATCTGGACAGTGAATGTGAGATTACTCCCATCAAAACCAAACTAAATTGAATTTGGCTATTTCCCGGAATATGAGCTCAATGTATCGATATCTAATATCTTTCCAATGAAGAAGCAAATTATCTCGTGTATGAAGAGCATTGCTTATTAACTATTTTGCAACTTATTCTACTTGCGGTAATTACAGTACTGCCACTTCCTCATGTCGCCGTTTCTGCTTTGGAATTTAGAAACCAAAAAAACCCAAATGTTTTGCTTATTTATCAGATGGCTTATGACCCACCACAACAATTTGCAAATACTGCATCGGACAACACAATGTAATATATTCGAGCACAGAACAAATGGCAGTGTGAGTTTAGCAGATAGTAGAATATCCTGTAGTTTGTATTTTGGTGGTTAACAGTAGCATTAATTCGCTAGCCTTGGAATCTAGAACAGATTCTACCAATGATATGTAAAACCATACAAATGTTCGACCTGTGAAACTCCACTGCTAGTAGTTTCCTTCCAGCATTTCTCTCAAAAACAACCAAATGCCACAACTGTGTTGAAGTGCCAGCTCATCTAATTAATTGCATTTCCACCACTTGGCATCTTACTCTGAGAAAAAGTAACTGAGTGCAGAATAGAGTGTTACGGTTACAAATACAGAACAGATTAAAAGAAGATGCAAGCGCCACAACCAGGTAGATATGGAGATCAGCAGTTTATCCTCAGTCTGATGACAGTGAGAAAGAAGCTGTTCTTGAATCAGATGGCACGTGCTGTCAAACTTTTCTACCTTCTGCCTAATGGGAGAGGGGAGAAAGGGAGAATAACTGGGTTATTAGTGGTCCATGATTATATTGGCTGCTTTCCTGAGGCAGCGTGAAGTTTAGTTTAGTTCAGTTTAGTTTAGAGATACAGTGCGGAAACAGGCCCTTCGGCCCACTGAGTCCGTGCAGACGGGCGATCCCCGTACATTAGCCCTATCCTACACACCTGGGACAATTTTCAATTTTTATTGAAGCCAATTAACCTACAAACCTGTACGTCTTTGGACGACAGATGGCACAATGGGCTAAGTGTTCGGCTGGCAACCGGAAGGTAGCCGGTTCGAATCCCGCTTGGAGTGCATACTGTCGTTGTGTCCTTGGGCAAGACACTTTGCCTGTGTGTGAATGTGTGTGAATGTGTGTGAGTGATTGGTGGTGGTCGGAGGGGCCGTAGGCGAAGATTGGCAGCCACGCTTCCGTCAGCTGTGGCTACAGAAGTAGCTTACCACCACCGAGTGTGACTGAGGAGTGAACGAATAATGCGATGTAAAGCGCCTTGAGTATTAGAAAGGCGCTATATAAATCCCATCCATTATTATTATTATTAATGTGGGAGGAAACCCACGCGGTCACGAGGAGAACAAATAAACTCCGTACAGACAGCACCTATCATCATGCACGATCGAACTTGGGTCTCTGGTGCTGTAAGGCAGCAACTGTACTGCTGCGCCACCGTGCAGCCCAAAGGGCCCCAAACAGGCAGATTTGGAGATCAGGAAACCATCGTTAGTGTAAGTATTGGCTGCATTCACTTCTCTCTGTAATTTCTTGCTGTCTTGGGCCGAGCAGTTGTAATGCATCCCGACAGGATGCTTTCAATGCCCTTCTGTATAAATTGATGTTATTGGAAACATGCACCATTTCCTCAGCCTTGTTCTGAGGAAGTAGAGGTATTGGTGCACTTTCTTCACTGTAACATAATTGTGGTTGGGCAAGGAAAAATTGTTGGTGATATTTACACCTGGAGATGTGAAGCTCTCGCCATCTCCACCTCAGTATCATTGATACAGAATGGGAGTGTACTCCACTCCACTTCCTGAAGTCGATAAACAACTCTGTTTTGCTGATTTTGGAGGAGAGTTTCCTTTCCTGACACCATGTTATGAAGGTCTCTATCTCTTTCCTGTACTCTGTCTTGTCAGTGTTTGAGATCCGCCCCACTCCAGTGATGACATCTGCACACTTGCAAATGCAGACCTGAACATAGTTCATAGAGCAAGATTTGGCCGCTCTGTCGTTAGTGTATAAGGAAAATAGTGAAGGGGTGAGAATGCATCCTTATGGGGCACCAGTTTTGAGAATTATCGTGGAGGATGATTGTCACCTATGCTCGGTGTTTGTGGTTTATGGGTCAGAAAGTTGACAATCCAGTTGCAGATAGGGATGCTGAGTTTCAGGTCTAGAGGTTTGAAGATGGGTTTGAGGCAACAATTCAAGGCTGGTGAATTTTCTCTGCGCCCTTTCCGGTGTAATCACATCCTGCACATCTCCTTTAAAGTTTTCCCCTCTCATTTTAAATCTAAAACCTCTATTCTTTGACATCTCCACCATGGGAACCAGGTTCTGCCTGCCAGTCTATCCAGGGCCCTCGCTTAACGTTTTTTCTCTATTGTCAGCCAGGCAACCTAGGCACCTTTTTAGGTTGCCACATGACAGTTTAGGTGGTCATTTAAGATGGCGTGCATGACGTGCGCAATAATGTGCTCAGACGAAGTGCATAGTTACCAGACGGAATTATGGTCAATGAAGCATTCATATATTATTTCTGCTGATTTAGGTTTCAATGTTAAAAATGAAGCTGTACAATAATTGTATAACTGTTATGTCGATCGCCTTATCCTTGTGCAATTGCTTCTAATAAAATAAACTCAAAAAAAGAAAGAAAGACGAGAACAAGAGTGCAGAATATAATGGTGTAAAAAAATAACAAGGATGCAGAATATAATATTGCAATGTTACAGCTGCAGAGAAAGTACAGATAAAAGTAGTGCAAGTGCCGCAATGAGGTAGGTTGGGAGATCGGGACTGCACGCTAGCTTATGAGAAGTCTGATAACAGTGGAGAAGAAGTTCTTTCTGAATCTGGTGGTACATGCTTTCAATTTTTTTTTAAATCTTCTGCCCAAAGGGAAAGGGAAAATGAAGAAATGATCGGGCTGAAAAAGTCCTTGATTATGTTAAGGGCCTGTCCCACTATACGAGTTTACCCAAGAGCTCTCCTGAGTTAAAAAAAAAATCAATCTCGTGGTAAGTATGTAGAATGTACATAGTGGGTACGTCGGAGCTTGGGACATCTCTTAACGGCTCGTAACGCTAACGGCAGGTTCTCGGGAAACGCGGTAGCTCGTGAAGTTTTTTCAACATGTTGAAAAATGTCCACGAGAGCTCCGAGTACCTACAAGCGGCTATTACCGTAATTCTCCGAGTTTGAATCAGGGGAAACTTGGGAGAACTCTTGAATTACCTCGTACAGTGGGACAGGCCCTTTAGCTAGCTTTCTGAGGCAGTATGAAGTTAGATGGAATCAATGGAGGGGAGATGGTTGGTCTGTGTGATGGACTGGCCTGTATTCACTATTTCTTGTGGTCTTGGTCAGCTGTTGCCAAACTAAGTTGTAATGCAATGTGATAATATGTTCTCCATGGTTCATTTGTAGTAGTCAGTATGAGTTGGTGGTGACATGCCAAACTTCCTTAGTAGAGATGATCGTATGTTTTCTTGGCTGTAGTGTCTATGTGGTTACCACCTTTGTGGTTGAACCAGGACAACATATTGTTGACATATACACTCAACCATCTCCACATCAGCATCAATGATGCTGAACACTGCATACTCCGGAAGTGGCGGCGCTGTTGAACGGCTGCGGCTCGCCTGCAGTCCGTCTGTTTTTACTTTTTTGTTGTTGTTTTTTTGTCTTGTTTAGTTAATTTTTTGGTTATTAGGTTGTGTTATGTGTGTGGGGGGGGGCTGAAACAGGGCTTTCTGTCTCTCCCTTCGGGGGAATGCGATTCTTTCTGTCGATTCCCCCCTTCTCTGCCTCCGTCTGCGCTGAGGCCTAATGGCGGAGCTGGCGGCCTCCAACCTGCGACCGACCTCGAGGCTCCGGAGGCAGAGCCAGCCAGGACTCACCAACGCGAGGCTGGCCGTCTTCGAGCTGTGGCGGCGTTCGGGCACTCCAGTGGCAGCGGCACGACTCGGGGCTGAGACGGCGCTCCGGTGAGGGCTGCACAACTCGGGGCTGGGACGGCGCTCCGGTGAGGGCGGCCCGGCGCGGGGCTGAGACGGCGCTCCGGTGAGGGCAACCCGGCGCTGGGCTGAAACGATGCACCGGTGGCAGCGGCACGACTCGGGGCTGGGACGGCGCTCCGGTGAGGGAGGCCCGGCACGGGGCTGAGGCGGTGCTCCGGTAGCTGAGGCGGCGTTCTGGCGGCGGTGACCTGAATCCGGGGCTCGACCGCGGGCCAGTGGACGACATTGTCGGGAGCTCGCAGGTCACAGGCTGGTGCCTGTTTTTCGGAGCTCCTGCGGCAACAGCTGCGTCCGCTGGACTGGAGCGCGGCAGCTTCGACCACCCCGGGCTGCGGAGCTTGAACCGGCCCGTATGCGGAGCTCGGTGAGCCGCGGGACTGACTTACCATCGCCTGGTGGGGTAACAACATATCGCCTCAGCGCAGAGGGAGAATGAGGAGGGAAGAGACAGCAACCCTAAGATTTTTGCCTCCATCACAGTTAGGAGGTGCCTGGTGAACTCACTGTGGTGGATGTTAATTTGTGTTTATTGTGTGTTTTGGTGTTTATTATTATATGTATGGCTGCAGGCAACGACATTTCGTTCAGACCGAAAGGTCTGAATGACAAATAAAGGATCTAAGTCTAAGTCTAAGTCATACACTGGGGCATTTACTCCAATTCATTTCCTTCATTTTGCTGACATTGTGGAAGAAGTAGTTGTCCTAACACCATGTTAATCCTTTGTCTATCTCCTTCCTTGACCGTTTCATTATTGTTCAAGATTCAGCATCCTACAATGGTGTCATCTGCAAACTTGTCAATGGAGTTTGATGAGAATTTGGTTGCGTGACATAGTAAGGGGCTGAGAATGAATCCTTTGTTGAAAATTCCTATGTATGATGTTTGGTCACATCCTTTGAGATGCATGGACATTTGCTGCCTTTCGTAATCTGTGACCAAAGGTCGGAGAGAACCCTTCTGAAATGCCAAGGTATGTAGGAAGGAACTGCAGATGCTGGTTTCTATCGAAGATAGACACAACCTGCTGGAGTAACTGAGCGGGCCAGGAACGTAAGAATGGTTGCGACCCGAAACGCCACCCATCCTTTTTCTCCAGAGATGCTGCCACACCCACTGAGTTACTCCAGCGCTTTGTGTCTACCTTCAGAAATGCCAGCTGTGTATCATATAAATTGAAGCAACAATGGAGAATCTGTTTGCAATATATTGAAAATTACATCAAGCACACATTTCCTGTTTATTGGAGTTCAATTGAAAAATTCTCCGGATCACATTTCTATCACCAGAAAATGGTGGGGCCATGCTGGCATGGTGGCGCAGTAGTAGAGGTGCTTGCATTTCCGGAAACCCGGGTTTGATCCCAATTACAGGCGCTATTAGACGGAGTTTATATGTTCTCCCCGTGACCCACGTGGGCTTTCTCCGAGATCTTCGGTTTCCTCCCACACTCCAAAGACATTTAGGTTTGTAGGTTAAATGGCTGGGCGAATGCGTAAATTGTCCCTAGTGTGTGTAGGATAGTCTTAGTGTGCGGGGATCGCTGGTCAGTGCTGACTCGGTGAGCTGAAGGTGATGCCTGTTTCCGCACTGTATCTCTAAACTAAACTAAACTAAGCAAACATGAAGAAAACTGTACAATGCCTCTTTCACAACATTTGATGTATCAGCAGATTTTTTTCAGCTGCTAATACCAGTGACAGTTGTAAAGAATGTCACCGGCACCACGTTCAATGGTAATAATTAAAAAGATAAGTTCTATGGGCAAGAATAATATTTAGCAAATACACCTGCAAAATTTATATTTGTGACAAAACTTCACGCAAAATTCATCTAAATCTAAATAAAATACTTGTTCTAAATTCTGAAAATATATCTATACATTTCTGGGATTTATTTCCCTGTCAAGTCGATACATCCCTTTCAAGAAGCCCATTCAATTTTTGCTTCATAATGTATTAGCTGCAGTCCCAAGTTTCGCCCTCATCGTGCAGTGCTTTTTATTTCAGCAACATGGTGGCGCAGTGGTAGAGTTGCTGCCTTACAGCGCTTGCAACGCCAGAGACCCGGGTTCGATCCAGACTACGGGTGCTGTCTGTACGGAGTTTGTACGTTCTCCCCGTGACCTACATGGGTGTTCTCTGAGATCTTCGGTTTCCTCCCACACTCCAAAGACGTACAAGTTTGTAGGTTAAATGGCTTGGGTAAAATTTTAATTTGTCCCTAGTGTGTGTACTGTAGGATAGTGTTAATGTGCGTGAATCGCTGGTCGGCGCGGACTTGGTGGGCCGAAGGGCCTGTTTCCGTGCTGTATCTCTAAACTAAAATCTAGACCACTGTTATTTAGAATTGATAGATAATGTTTAAGGTTGAAACCCATCTTCAGATTTACTTTTTGAGCCTGAGGAAGGGTCTCGACCCGAAAAGTCGCCTGTCCATTCCCTCCATAGATGCTGCTGAATTCCTCCAGCGCTTTGTAATGTGCTCAGGATTTCAGGGTCTGCGATCTCACTGTTAAGGGCCTGTCCCACTTGGCCGTCATTTACGCGACAGGCTGGTAGTGACTGTCGCGCGCCTTCTTCATGCATCAGCACAGCCGTCTGGAGCGCATGACGCCATTTCAATACCCAGTGGAAAGTTGTTTAGTGCATAATACTGTATTTTCTTTCGAATTATGGTGTAATTCAGAAAATTGGTCGCCTTGAGTTATGTTTTCATCCCCCCCCCCCACGGAATATACATGTTTGCTCCGTGCTCAGTACAAGTGGTATTGGTTCCAATCGCTGTATTGCGGATGGTACCCCGCACTGAGGAAATGGCTAAACACCTATTAATTAAATGACTTTTGCGCGTTCCCTTGGGGGTGTGGGATGGGGGTTCGAAATTACAACAACTTGAAGCTGTAACAAAAAATAAATAAACAGGTAAAATAATCAGAGCCGACTCAGCGTAAAAGCAAAATACCGAATATTTTTATTTGACTCCCTGACTTTGCATTAACATTGAACCTTGCGCCGCGAACTCAATTATCGGTGCAGCTACCCGTTGAACAAAATGTTTTAAACTCTATAAAAGAGTGTCAAGTGTCTGAATATTCGCAATTTTTAATGAATCATCATCAGCATCAAACGTTGCAGATCTGCCCACCGCAATATGTCACCTACATGTATACAGGCAAATGACTCAATAGACATGACTTATTCTCTGGGGACTTTCTGATTTCAAACTCCATCGCAAAATGCACCTACATTCCACCATCAAAAGCATGTACAATCAATATATTCGTGATAGTTGATTCGAATACTACAGTACTGCACGTACGAGGTCAGGACGTCAGCACGCGACTGCAATACGTCCGCGTGCGTACGCGAAAATTTTGTGCACTACAAAATCCTGGAGCACCGCGCGATACCGCGCGCAACTCCATACCCCTCCGCTTCTCCATGCGACCGTCCCGCGCCGCCCACAAGCTACACGTGCGTCTCAACGTGATGACGAGGGCGCGCAAATGACAGCCAAGTGGGACAGGCCCTTTATTTACCTGCCAAAGCTCAATGTTATGCTTGTTCTTGAACCGTACTCCATGTTCCTGACACTTACTTGTAATCCCCTAAAGCGGCCTTTTCACGGGGCGACTTGACGCAAGAGTTAACCGGAGTTTAACATCGTGGGAACCTCGTGCGATAACAGTACGGCATTCGTGGACCACCGTGGACCACCGTAGCGCTAACGGCAGGTCATCGTGTAACTTGGTCACTCGGGAGAAAATGCAAGAAAGTTTGAATTTCTCCAAGATTGACGTACACTTGTGGTTGAGTATTGCAACATTATATGAACGTAGTGGCCAGTGCGATATCCGTAATAACTCTTGCGGGTACCGTGGGAACTCCTGCGAATGGTGAACCCGGAAGCTGGACAGAGGGGACAGAAGGTGAGTAAAAATTATCTTCTGTGGGATTGAATTTAAAAAATAAATAAAAATAAAGATTTGCATCCGCATATGGACATCAACTTATTCATGAGTTATGTTAATGAGATTCAAGAAAATAACTATAATCTTTAAAAGGGAATTTAAAAGGGACTTTACTGAAAGGTTACGCATTTTTATGGTCCGTGAGAAATTTTTCACATGTACTTCTTTGAGAGATACAGGTCGGAGTCCTCGGGTCCAGGGGTCCGGAACGCTACCAATCAATGTTGTACAGAGACCCGTGTAAGGAGTGAACTGCACATGCTGGTTTAAACCGAAGACAGACACAAAAAGCTGGAGTAACTCAGCGAGTCAAGCAGCATCTCTGGAGAAAAAAAGCTGATGTTTCGGGACGAGACACATCTTCAGACTCAATTCCGATTAGGCTGTCTGAAGAAGGGCTCCGATTCGAATCGTCACCTATTCTTTTTCTCCAGAGATGCTGCCTGACCCGCTGACTTACTCCAGCTTTTTATGTTTTTCTTCCCAGATCTGACTTACCTGCTGAGTTACACCAACATTTTGTGTCCTTCTGTGCGTATTAACCAGCATTAACCAGCGTCTGCAATTCCTTTAGACATTACCTAACTTCAGATTTTAGAGATATAGCGCGTGGGAACTCCTGCGAACGGTAAACCCGGAAGCTGGACAGAGGGGACAGAAGGTGAGTAAAAAAGGTGGTCTCAATATCGACAAGGGAACATGTGTCCTTCGAGGACGTCCCACCTAATTGTCATTGTTGGATAATCTTTTTAACAGGAACACTTGCAGAGATGGCTCCCAGAAAATCTCAAAGAAAGGGGGTAAAGCGTGTCAGAGATGTTTTTGCCATGTTGCGCTATTCAGTTTCTATATTGTTTCAGTTTCTATATCTATATTGTTGCTCTATTCAGTTTCCCAGGGGGTCGGGACGGGACTGGAGTTGGGAGGGAAAGGTGGGGGAGTCGAGGGAGAGGAGGGGGAGACAGATGGGGGTGTCTTCATTTACTGGCGGCGGGTGTCTGTCACTGAAACAGGCAGGTGAGATTTCACATCCACCTTGTGTGTGCCTCTCTCTCTCTCTCTCTCCCTCCCTCTTACACAGGCTGAGAGACTCTGCCTCTGTGAGTGTACGTCTCTTTCTCCCCCTCTCCCACACACAGTAAGACCGAGGTACTGTGCTCAATTCATCTGTGTCTCCCACATACACAGTAAAATATGTCTCCAAATGAGCCAATTCAACCAAGGGAGGATATATATAGTGTGTGAAAAAAAAAGTTACATCATTTGTGTCACGTGTAGTTCACGATGTTCATTCAAGATTTAACGCGAAAGCTCGGGAAACGGACAAGTCACTCGCACAAATAACAGAAATGCCGAGTACCGTGGGAACTCTTTATCTACCCCCGTTATATCGTGCGAGACTCGTGCTGGACCACGACCTCTTCACTCTGGTGACATCTTGCGTCAACTCGCCCCGTGAAAAAGCCCCTCCCCAGATGTCTTCTTTGATCCCAATCTGTCCTACTTTTTTTGAAACTTTTTATATAAACCGCACCCATGTTTGTGACATACATACAGCCAATTAAAACACGGTCAATCTTCATTCTGCACTTTAGTTACTCAGTAAATGAATCATCGTAGATGTAATGTTGCCGATTAGGAATTTAATAGTTTCTTATTTTATTTACCAGTTTTGGTTATTTCAAACCATTTTAATTGTTCAGAGATGTTTATTCCCATCTTAAACTAAAGCTCAGTTTATTACTAATTATAAACAATGCTACAATTATCTAATTGGTTTGGTACTTTATAATGTTTTCACTCTATGTAATAAATGAGTAAATTAAATTAACCTATTAACTGAATTTTCACAATGTGTCACCAATTGCTTTATTCAGTAATTACTTCCCTAGTCTCTCCATTTAATAATTTACTCTCTTAGAGGATTTAGCAATGGATGTTAGCTTTGTAACATAATGACATGAGAATATGTAAATTTATCTGCACCATATATTTCACAAGGTCCCCAACAAAGGTTTGGGCATCTAGAGTAGTTTGAGAAACTTTAGTTTCCAGACTATGGTTTCCGTGGCAACTCTTCACTCTCCATAAAGAGAATCAAAATGGCAGCTGGCTATGGCACGGTATATATTTGTACCGACCTGTCACAGAGTTCAATAAAGTGATTAATATCATGCCTAGCTCTTACTGAAGGGCGCCACGGCTTATAGTTTGTTGGCTCCATTTCCTTCTGCAGACCTGAATATTATACAAAAAAAAAGATCTTCTGTGGAAATCATTTTTGCAGAGCTCAGGATTTTCTTCAGTGTCAAATGTAGTAGAATGAGGTTGGGTGTGAGACTTATGGCCTTGTGTGTTAAAAAAATGGAAATACCACGGACAGATGATTGGGGGGTAGGGGGGAACAAAGCTCAAAGATAAGAACAATAGGTGTGAGACAGGTTTGAAGAGATGCAGATTGTGAAGCCAAAGGGAGGATAGTAGCAGGAGGAGGGAGAGGGCTGGAAGGGAGAAATAGGTGGGAGTCCAGGTAGTTTCTGATTTCGGCAATCACAGACAGCAAGTTTGACCATTTGGCAAATCAATAGCAGGGGCCCCACTGTGCAAAAAATGAAGGGGATAGTTGGATTTTCAGAAAGTAATAGAATGCCCCATGAATGCTGTAACACATATCTACTTTGACAGCAGGCATCAATCCATTTAAGTCGAACTGTACTAAGCTTGCACAGTAAGCATGTGAATGAAGGGAAGGGAATTACCTTTCAGAAAATGGACAGAGAGCTACAAATACAGAATTGCCACCTGCACCTACACAAGGACAGTACTTCCATGAATTACAATAAATTGGTACATTTTAGGGCAGCACAGTGGTAGAGCTGCTGCCTTACAGTGCCAGAGACCTGGGTTTGATCCGGACTATGGGTGCTGTCTGTACAGAGTTTGTACAGAGTTCTCCCTGTGACCGCGTGGGTTTTCTCCGGGTGCTCCGGTTTCTTTGCGCATTCCAAAAGACATACAGGTTTGTAGGTTAATTGCCTTTGGTAAAATGGTAACTTGTCCCTAGTGTGTAAGATAGTGTTAGTGAACGGGGTAATCTGTGATCAGTGGGCCAAAGGGCCTATTTCCGCACTGTATCTCTAAAGTCTAAAAGTGCAATGTATAAAGTGGAGGCACTGCTGAAATGTGTCCTTACAAGGATGCTGGATGAGGCAGATTTAATAGTTGCATTAAGAGGATTTTTGATTGGCACATGGATATGCAGGGAAAGGATGGATATGGACCACGTGCAGGCTGAGTAGATAAGTTTATCTGGACATTATATTCAACACAGACAGTGTGGGCTGAAGGGCCTGTTCCTGTGATGTACTGTGCTATGTTCTATGCTCTCAGTGTAGACATTTAAAGCCGGTTGTGGGTAACTTCAGTCTTGTTTAGTTTTGAGATACAGCATGGGAACAGGGCTACAGCCCACCGAGCCCACGCTGATCTTTGATCACCCGTTCATACTAGTTCTACGTTGTCCCACTTTCTCATCCACTCCCTACATACAGTACTTGGGGCAATTTGCAGAGGCCAATTAACCTACAAACCTGCATGGATTTGAGATGTGGGAGTGAACCGGAGCACTTGGAGGAAACTGACATGGTCCCAGGGAAGACTTGCAAAATCCTAATAGACAGGATCGAGCTGCGAGACAGCAGCTCAACCAACTGTCCCACTCTGCCGCCCTCCAACTTAGATTTTTACAATGCGTTCCAAATGTTTACAACAGCTGCACTTATTTCATTGATTTTGATCTTAAACTCTATGGCTTCAGAATGTGGATTTTTTATATTCAGACTTTGATTGTAGCAGATTATTTATGTCAAATAAAATTACAGATACCAGCTTAATTCACCTAATAATGAAAGATGCTGTTATAATTTGTGTTTCTCTTAAAATATTTGTGACATTGCCTGGTTTTTAAGTAATTACAATAAATAGCAAGTTTGTGAAGAATTTGGAAGTACACTCTGGAAGTAGATTGCAATATATGAATACAAAAGTGAAACTCAGTATTAAGCTCAACTCATGATTTTTGCTGTATAAACTTCCTCCAACCTTTACACATTGGACCCACTATCTTTAAACTTCTGATAAAACATGATTGATTTGAAATGATAGAATGGAGCAACTCAGTGGGCCAACAAGTATGCCCTACCTTGTTGTTTTTTTTGCCCTAGATTCCAGCACCTGTAGTTCATGTGTCTCCAACCTGAAATGTTAACTCTGTTTCAGTCTCCACACATGTTGTCTGACTTGCTATCTACAGAATTTCTTCTATATTTCAGATTTCCAGCATCTAGAATTTTAGATTAAAGGGCCTGTCCCACTATACGAGTTTACCCAAGTGCTCTCCCTTGTTTAAAAAAAAAATCAAACTCGTGGTAAGTACGTAGAATGCATGTAGCGGGTACGTCGTAGCTCGGGTCGTCTCTTAGCGGCTCGTAACACTAATGGCAGGTACTCGGGAAACGCGGTAAGCTCGTGAAGTTTTTTCAACATGTTGAAAAATGTCTACGAGAGCCTCGAGTACCTACGAGCGGCAATTACCTTAATTCTCCGAGTTCGAATCGGGGAAACTCGGGAGAACTTGAATTACCTCATACAGTGGGATAGGTCCTTAAAGCCCTGTCCCACGGTACGAGTTCATTCCAAGAGTTCTCCCGAGTTTGCCCTGATTCGAACTCGGAGATTTACGGTAATGGCCACTCGTCGGTACTCAGGGCTCTCGTGGACATTTTTCATCATGTTGAAAAATCGTCACGAGTCTTCCCGTGCTCACCTGCCGTTAGCGAGTCTTCCCAAGTACCTGCCGTTAGTGTTAAGAGACGTCCCCGAGCTCCGACGTACCCGCTACGTTCATTCTCTGTGCTTACCACAAGTTTAATATTTTTTAACCTCTGGGGGAGTGCTCTTGGAATGAACTCGTACCGTGGGACAGGGCTTTTAAGAGTACATTTCTCTCTCACAAGAGTCCTTTCTCACTCTTGTGATTTTTAAAAATTTACATTTTGCTTTTGCAAACCTTGCCTAGAGAGTACCACATATTGCCCATTCTCCGATTGAGAAGGTTTCTCTTAAATTCCCTACGATAGTTATTCGTTATTATCTGACCCCTGTGGCCCACAAAGTTGGTATTTTACAATTGTAAACAGCAAACCATTTGATAGTTAAGTCCTTTATCAGGTAACTTTTTAGCCTTCTCTTTACTCTACTGCGTAAACTTTGGTGGCAAAAACAGGAAAGTAGACTATTATCTGAATGGTGGCCGGTTAGGAAAGGGGGAGATGCAACGAGACCTGGGTGTCATGGTACACCAGTCATTGAAAGTAGGCATGCAGGTGCAGCAGGCAGTGAAGAAAGCGAATGGTATGTTAGCATTCATAGCAAAAGGATTTGAGTATAGGAGCAGGGAGGTTCTACTGCAGTTGTACAGGGTCTTGGTGAGACCACACCTGGAGTATTGCGTACAGTTTTGGTCTCCTAATCTGAGGAAAGACATTCTTGCCATAGAGGGAGTACAGAGAAGGTTCACCAGACTGATTCCTGGGATGTCAGGACTTTCATATGAAGAAAGACTGGATAGACTCGGCTTGTACGAGCTAGAATTTAGAAGATTGAGGGGGAATCTTATAGAAACTTACAAAATTCTTAAGGGTTTGGACAGGCTAGATGCAGGAAGATTGTTCCCGATGTTGGGGAAGTTCAGAACAAGGGGTCACAGTTTAAGGATAAGGAGGAAATCTTTTAGGGCCGAGATGAGGAAAACATTTTTCACACAGAGAGTGGTGAATCTGTGGAATTCTCTGCCACACAAGGTAGTTGAGGCCAGTTCATTGGCTATATTTAAGAGGGAGTTAGATGTGGCCCTTGTGGCTAAATGGATCAGGGGGTATGGAGAGAAGGCAGGTACAGGATACTGAGTTGGATGATCAGCCATGATCATATTGAATGGCGGTGCAGGCTCGAAGGACCGAATGCGCCCTTCGAGGACAACAGATGGCACAATGGGCTAAGTGTTCGGCTGGCGACCCGAAGGTAGCCGGTTCGAATCCCGCTTGGAGTGCATACTGTCGTTGTGTCCTTGGGCAAGACATTTCACCCACCTTTGCCTGTGTGTGAATGTGTGTTAGTGATTGGTGGTGGTCGGAGGGGCATAGGCGCAGATTAGCAGCCACGCTTCCGTCAGTCTGCCCCAGGGCAGCTGTGGCTACAGAAGTAGCTCACCACCACCGAGTGTGACTGAGGAGTGAATGAATAATGCAATGTAAAGCGCCTTGAGTATTCTAGAAAGGCGCTATATAAATCCCATCCATTATTACTCCTGCACCTATTTTCTATGTTTCTATGTTTCTATGAATCACAGTTTCCCTAATCTTTTCTGATAGTTTCAAATCTTGTGAATCCTACTTTCACCTTTGTCAATGTTTTGATTTTGCAGAATTGTGCACAATATCCTGAGTAAGATCATTTGATATATTTCTTACAATTTGCGATAAAAATCTGTAGCCTTAAGGCAGATATCTTAACTGGGGGTTACAATTGAAGAGCACTTCCTTTACATTGAATGTGAAGGTTTATTTACCCGAAAGAAAGGGAATATGTTTATTCTATTTATTTGGTATCAGATAGAAAATTGTATTAACTTGTTTCCCAATCAATAAAAACAAATTGGTGTCTATTGAAAAAATTTTCAAAGCTTTTTTCCAATGTCATGTTTTCTAAATATGGGCAGCTTCCACATATTGGTCTCCCTCCTGCACAGTTGTACAACCCCTGACATACTTTAAGCAATGCCATGAGTTTCGTGTTGACTTTGATATATAACGAAGCCATAAGGGTTACAATTCTCTTCCACATCCCATTTCCCTGCAGTTTATTTCCTTCAGGCTTCTTTCTGTTTTCCCATTTCTACCAGATGTTATAAAACAAAACACAGAACAACTGACCCAATCCATCGGTTGTCCAGGCTGCTGTGGATGAGGAGTCTACAGTGCATTCCAATGCTGTTGTTTAACAAACCTATATCATCTTAAACAGACGCAAGCTGTGACTGTTGCTGTTACAAGCTGAATATCAAAGGCACTTTAGTGTTAGTTTTTGAGATATAGAGCGGATACAGGCCCTTCGGCCCACCAAGTCCACACCGACCAACGATCCCCGCACACTAATACTATCATACACACACTAGGAACAATTTACAATTATACCAAGCCAATTAACCTACAAACCTGTACATCTTTGTAGTGTGGGAGGAAACCGGATATCCCGTAGAAAACCCATGCAGGTTACAGGGAGAACTCCGTACAGACATCACCCGTAGTCGGGATCGAACCCGGATCTCTGGCGTGTTAGGCAGCAATGTACCGCTGTACCACCGTGCCGCCTGTTGTTAAATTAATGACAGAGAGAATCAAATACAAAGTGTTGGAGTAACTCAGCAGGTCAGGCAGCATTTGTGGGGGGAATAGATGGGTGATGTTTCAGTTTGGGACCCTTCTTCAGGTTGATCAGTCAGAAGAAGGGTTTCATCCCAAAAAGTAGCTTATCCATTTCCTTCACAGGTGCTGCCTGACCCATTGAGTTACTCTAGCACTTTGTGTTTTCTCAAGATTCCAGCATCTGCAGTTCCTTGTGTTTACTAATAGAACTAATCTGCCATGAGTTGTAGTCTATTTGCTGAATCAAGATATGTCTCTTATCTCCTTATTTATTTCTCTTTTTCTACTGACCTTTCTAGCATTTTTCATTTTTCTCTCGTTCCTCACTGTCTGACATAGAATTTCCTTGGCTCTATTTTTTAACAGCTGTGAATGCTGGGCCAGTGTTTCTCAATCTTGCTCATTAGGGAAAGATAGAGGAGTAACTGTCAGAATTGACCACCATCATGTCTGGTTGAAATGGCTTGACATTATGATTTCCTTCAGGATGAAGCTCCTATTAATGATCAGCATTCTGTCTAGTTATTTCAATTTCATTTTGTGTTTTGAATGAAGTTAAGTGAAATTGACGTGCGCCATAAATTGTGACACATATAATTAGATGTCTCTGAATCGGTGTGTCGACAATAACTTAAATCCAATTCCATGAGAAACCATTAGAAGTAAGTAAGTAAGTAAGTAAGTTTTATTTATATAGCACGTTTTAAGTCAACTCGCATTGACACCAAAGTGCTTTACATAAATTAAATAATAAGTTCCATTACAAACCATAGAAAAAGGTTAAAAAAAAATGAATAAAATGGACCCAACACATTATAGAGTTCAACACAAACGTCCCCAATATTTCATTTATTTTCAGAGAATATAATGCTGGATCAGTTAACATATATTTTACAGATTTTTATATCATTAGACTTTGTTTAGTTTGGGGATACAGCCAGGAAACAGGCTCTTCGGCCTACCGAGTCCATGCCAACCAACGATCATCCGTACCATTCTACACACTAGAGAGAAATTCCCAGAAGCCGTCTAACCTACAAACCTGCACATCTTTGCAATGTGGGAGGAAACCGGAGCATCTGGAGAAAACCCTCGCAGCCATAGGGAGAACATGTAAACTCCGTAGAGACAGCACCCATAGTCAGGATCGAACCTGGGCCCATGACGCTGTAAGGTAGCAACTCTACCCCTACATTACTGTGCCGCCCTCAAGGGGTTTCAGTTCCATATTTTGTTACAATCAGCCCATGATTTCAAACTTTTATTTACTTGGCGTTGCTGACTAACCAACCTTAAAAGTACGTCACTAATTGCTTGTGATGTGGGAGCTTTGCAATGCAATGCCTTTTCAGTGTCAATCCCATGAGACCAAGTTTGGGGTTACAAAAAGGCCACCAGGATGAGGTTAACCTACAGACCATTGAATGGACGGCAATGGGCGGCACGGTGGCGCAGCTGTAGAATTGCTGCCTTTCAGCGCTTACAGCCCCAGAGATCCAGGTTCAATCTCAATGATGGGTGCTGTCTGTACGGAGTTTGTACGTTCTCCCCATGACCGCGTGGGATTTCTCCGAGATCTTCAGTTTCCTCCAACACTCCAAAGGCGTACAGGTTTGTAGGTTCATTGGCCTGGTATAAATGTAAAATTTCCCCTAGTGTGTGTAGGATAGTGTAAGTGTGTGGGGATCGCTGGTCGGTGCTGTATCTCGAAACTTAACTAAACAAGTGCATGTCCCATAACCAATGTTCAGTTTCTACAGCAATATGGGAGGTTCATAGTCACCATTTGGGTGCCGCAGATAGAGCTGCAGCCTTACAGACCCGGGTTCGATCCTGACTATGGGCGTGTCTGAGCGGAGTTTGTACGTTCTCCCTGTGATCACGTGGGTTTTCTTCGGTTGCTCAGGTTTCCTCCCACATTCCAAAGATGTGCTGGTTTGTATTCCAAATATGTGCTTCTGTAAATTTTCTCTAATGTGTAGGATAGAACGAGTGTATGTGGGGATCGTTGGTCTGTGTGGACTCGGTGAGCCGAAGGGCCTGTTTCCATGCTGTATCAATAAACTAAAACTAAATGAATTCAAATGTGGAACTCAACAACTCCCAGTGGAAGTCCAACCCCTGGACCATATCGAAAGGAACAATGCAGTCTGCAAGCCTGGCCAGCCAAGTTGGGGCAGTGGATAATCTGCCCTATTCTCTTGCAAATCCCTGTAAATAAGAGGATTTGTGCAGGGGAGTGATCACAGTTTGGAAGGTACATTGAATAACAAACACTTGCTTTGACTTCCCATCTGCTGCTGTTTAATCTGCCATCGGCTCCGGGATGGAAAAGCTAGAGACGACTTGGGAAAGTGCCCACAGTTTTCTTGCCGCCTATTGTGACCCTGGCTTTTAGGCTCGGTCTCAGTCAATGCTCGTGTTTGACTGGTTGCAAGAAATGTTACCTCCTCCTCTCTCATGGTTCCCTTTGTTTGTATCATTAGCTCTGGTATATTGGACACTAGGCACTCAGCATTCTGAGCAACACAGCAATTTCTTGTTCAATCTGGTCCTGTGCAAGTCATCATGCAGCATTGGCTGGCAGAAGGCAGACCAATGTTAGCATTCATTTTGAGAGGACCAGAAGGATGCAATGCTGAGGTTTTATAGGGCGCTGGTCGAGAAAACATTTGGAACTTGTGAGCAGTTTTGGGCTCTATATCTGAGGAAGGATGTGCTGATGTTGGTGTTGCTCTGTATGATCTTATGATAAAATGAACTACAAGATGGTACTTATCCCTGTTGCGTTATAAAACTGACTGCAGCATAACCTCTCACCCTTAATCCACACATGCCCCACACCTCCTCTGCTGCCCCTCCATTGTAACTCAACTCTATGATAAAGTCCAGGAAGCATGCCTCCGGAATTTAATTAACTCACATTCAGAATCAAAGGTTCACAGACAGGTGGGAATCTGGAGATGCTGCCTGATCAAAAGTGGGATAAGCTTTGTCAGCGTTGTATCCAGCCAAACAAGAACATTGACTGTGTCTTTCAGTTATGCTACAGTTGTACAAGGCATTGATGAGGCCACACTTGGAGTATGGTATGGTCTCGTATCATATACCAGTAAAGAGGATCTGAGCTTTAGGGAGAGGTTGGGCAGGCTAGGACTTTATTCGTTGGAGCGCAGGAAGCTGAGAGGTGATCTTACAAGGTCGTATAAAATAATGAGGGGAATAGATACAATGAATGCACAGAGTATTTTTTCCGTAGGTAGGGGAATCAAAAACTAGAGGGCGTAGATTTAAGGTGAGAGGGTTAATATTTAATAGGAAACTGAGGGGCAGCTTTTTCACACAGAGGGAAATATGGAACAAGCTGCCATAGCAAGTAGATGACACAGTTACAATAACAACTTTTACAAGACATTTGGACAGGTACCTTGTTAGGAAAGATTTAGGATATGGGCCGTATATGGGCAAATGGGACTAGCTTAAATGGGACATCATGGATGGCACGGACTAGTTGGGCCGAAGGGCCTTTTTCCATGCTGTATAACTCTATGGCTCAAGCATGATGAACAATACATATATTTTCAAGTGGCATTCTGATTACGTTAATGTTTCATGTATTTTGTGTTATGATTGTTGGCAGATCAATTTGCCACCTGGAATAAATAAAGTTCTATCGTATGGTATGGTCTTGTATCATATAAAGGCCTCCCAGTAAATGCCTTAAAGTACTCACTTACTGCACCATCCATCTGGTTCATTAACAACTTCATTCTTGCACATTCAATGCACACGGCATTGGGGGTTCAGTATTGATGTGGATAGAGAACTGCCTGGCAAACAGGAAGCAAAGAGTAGGAGTAAACGGGTCCTTTTCACAATGGCAGGCAGTGACTAGTGGGGTACCGCAAGGCTCAGTGCTGGGACCCCAGCTATTTACAATATATATTAATGATCTGGATGAGGGAATTGAAGGCAATATCTCCAAGTTTGCGGATGACACTAAGCTGGGGGGCAGTGTTAGCTGTGAGGAGGATGCTAGGAGACTGCAAGGTGACTTGGATAGGCTGGGTGAGTGGGCAAATGTTTGGCAGATGCAGTATAATGTGGATAAATGTGAGGTTATCCATTTTGGTGGCAAAAACAGGAAAGCAGACTATTATCTAAATGGTGGCCGACTAGGAAAAGGGGAGATGCAGCGAGACCTGGGTGTCATGGTACACCAGTCATTGAAAGTGGGCATGCAGGTGCAGCAGGCAGTGAAGAAAGCGAATGGTATGTTAGCTTTCATAGCAAAAGGATTTGAGTATAGGAGCAGGGAGGTTCTACTGCAGTTGTACAGGGTCTTGGTGAGACCACACCTGGAGTATTGCGTACAGTTTTGGTCTCCAAATCTGAGGAAGGACATTATTGCCATAGAGGGAGTGCAGAGAAGGTTCACCAGACTGATTCCTGGGATGTCAGGACTGTCTTATGAAGAAAGACTGGATAGACTTGGTTTATACTCTCTAGAATTTAGGAGATTGAGAGGGGATCTTATAGAAACTTACAAAATTCTTAAGGGGTTGGACAGGCTAGATGCAGGAAGATTGCTCCCGATGTTGGGGAAGTCCAGGACAAGGGGTCACAGCTTAAGGATAAGGGGGAAATCCTTTAAAACCGAGATGAGGAGAACTTTTTTCACACAGAGAGTGGTGAATCTCTGGAACTCCCTGCCACAGAGGGTAGTCGAGGCCAGTTCATTGGCTATATTTAAGAAGGAGTTAGATGTGGCCCTTGTGGCTAAGGGGATCAGAGGGTATGGAGACAAGGCAGGTACGGGATACTGAGTTGGATGATCAGCCATGATCATATTGAATGGCGGTGCAGGCTCGAAGGGCCGAATGGCCTACTCCTGCACCTAATTTCTATGTTTCTATGTTTCATTCATGTTGTTTGATCCCAACAGTCTATTCCGAGCGGGCTGGAGAAAATGTTTCTGGTAATAACTGTAGACAAGCCGTTAATTTATAGGAAGCTTTTCTTTCCAGTAATTAAATATTTCTAACCTTTTGCAGCAACATTTGGTGGCATTGTTCCTTTCGTCTTTGGAATGTGAGGAATAAAATGGATGAGGGGAAGATTGGTGTTAAGGTAGGGTGGCATGGTCTCAGTGAACCGAAGGGCCTGTTTTCATGCTGTGCAGGAGACTGAGGGGTGACCTGATAGAAAATGATGAGAGGCTTGGATAGGGTAGGCAGTCAGGAGCTTTATACCTGTGTGGAAATGTCAAAGATTAGAGGGCAAAGCTTTAATGTGAGTTGGGCAAAGTTTAAAGGAGATGTCATCAGGTCATACTTGAGAGGAGTAGAATTAGGCCATTCGGCCCATCAAGTCTACCCCGCCATTCAATCATGCCTGATCTATCTCTCCCTCCTAACCCCATTCTCCTGCCTTCTCCCCATAACCTCTGACACCCGTACTAATCAAGAATCCATCTATCTCAGCCTTAAAAATATCCACTGACTTGGCCTCCACAGCCTTCTGTGGCAAAGAATTCCACAGATTCACCGCCCTCTGACTAAAGAAATTTCTCCTCATCTCCTTCCTAAAAGAATGTCCTTTAATTCTGAGGCTATGACCTCTAGTCCTAGATTCTCCCACTGGTGGAAACATCCTCCCCACATCCATTCTATCCAAGCCTTTCACTATTCAGTACATTTCAATGAGGTCCCCCCTCATTCTTCTAAACTCTAGTGAGTACAGGCCCAGTGGCGTCAATCGCTCATTATAGGTTAGCCTACTCATTCTCCATACTCACGTACAGGGCAAGTTTGTACACAGACTGTGGTGAGAGATTGGAACATGCTACCATCTGTGGTGGTGGAGGCAGATTTGATAGTAGCATTGAAAAGATTTTTCGATAGGCACATGGATGTGTCGGGAATGGAGGGATGTGGATCATGTGCAGGTAGATGTGATTAGGTTATCTTGGCATCATGTTTGGCACAGATAATAGGGCCTGTTTCTAAGCTGTACATTTTATACTTGTTCTGTGTTCTCTCTAATATTTGTGTGCTGTTCTGTAACTATCATATTTTTCTTTCACAGAATGTAGTTACACAAAGCCCCAAATATTCCGTAACACTGCAGATGGAGTCATGCACTTGCCTGTTCTGGAGGGAGTGTACATGCCTTGGCGATCTGCTACAGTATGAAGGAAAGGCTTGCATTATTTAGTTTTGGTCTGGTTCACTGACTGCACTGTGAAGGAAACAAGCAGTCAATTTATTCAGTTATTTATGGAGAGGGAACCCGGTGACTGCGAGAGTTGCCATGGATACGGCCGGTGCTCTCCACTTCTGTGAGGGCGTGCACAGCTGTCAGAATATAGATTTCAGACGTATCCGAAGAATAATTTTGGAATAAGAACAGTTTAAAATGGTTGATGATCTTACGTAGAATTACATGAATGAAAAAGATGTATGACTGACTCCATGCCATGCTTATATATTATGTAAACCTCCATCTTACAATTCTACAAGCACAACCCTCTCTCCCCCTGGCCTTGCTGTGCCTATCGAGCTTGCTCGGAACCACATCTGTGTTCAATACTGTGATAACGATTCCCAATGTGCGGGCCGGCATGGACCCAGTGGGCCGAAGGGCCTGTTTCCGTGCTGTATCTCTAAACTAAACTAAATGGAAGGATGAGGGGAGTGTTAGTAGAAGTTACTTCTCCTCTGTCTGCATATGATCCATATACCTACATTACCTGCATATCCACGGGAGTGGGACAAATAATTAAATCAGTAAGCAAGTACAAGCTGAGGAAATATTTGCAGACTTTAAAGATTTTAGCAAAGCAATCATCTGATCTCCAGTTGGTCCTCAATATTGGAAGATTGTATTGTGGGCAGAATAGAAACAGGCCCTTTGGCCCAACTTGCCCACACCAGCCAACTTGACCCATCTACACTAGTCCCACCTGCCTGCATTTGGCCAATATTCCTCTAAACCTATCCTATCCAAGTCCCTAGCAGGTGGGGAGCAGAAAAAGGTTTGTTGTGTGGTTTACCAAGAAGTGTGTTTTGGATGTGCCGCTGTGGCACATTTGAGTCCCACCTCATAAATTTTCTCTCATTCCTTCTGCGAAATTAGTTGAAATCACATCTCTCCCTTATTTTGTTTTTTCACCATGGCGTGGAAAGATATTTACGTGGGAAAATTTGGAGCCTTTGACTCGTGGTCTCTGAAAGAGCTTAATAGAATGAAAGCTGAGAGGTAGTTTCTCTCAGGCTGCAGAGGAAGTGCTTGTCCAAATGAGATGAGGAGAAATTTATCTGCGTGGCATGTTGTCTGTTTTCTATATGTTGTTTTACACAGAAGGTGGTAGGTGCCTGGAGCTCACTGTTTTACACAGAAGGCGGTAGGTGCCTGGAGCTCACTGCCATAGGTGGTGATGGAGGCAGATATTTATAGTGGCACTTAATGGGCATTTAGATGTGCATATGGATATGCAGGGAATGGGGGGATATGGATCACGGGCACGCAGAGGAGAATAGTTTATCTTGGCATCATGTTCGGTTCAGATATGATGGGCTGAAGGGCCTATTCTTGCGCTGTATGTTCTATGCTCTTTTCTCAGAAGGTCATCAGCCTCTTGAATTCTATACTTAAACGAACATTCAGTTATTGGGTAAATTGAGAGCCAAAGTCGAGGGATTAATGGCGAGAGGATGAATTGTGATCTGATTGAATGATGGAGCAGGCTCGAGAGGTATTGCCGCATATTAGTATTCCATTGTGCTTTGTTTGGTCCGGGTGTGATAAATATTCATGTGTGTTGCAAATGAATTAGTCAGGGGATGGGAAACAGTGCCATCATGTAGCATTTCCCACTGGCATTGGAGTACGGTGAGGCAAGAAAAGCAAAGTGTTTAATTTCCACAAGCTTTATCATCTTTGAATGTACTGTATGGAAGAGATTTTCTTCAGACTCCAATTCTCATTAAATTCAACGCAGGCACTGATTAATCAATAATTGCCGGGCTGATGCTCTAATCATTTCTGGTTCTCTCTCCATAGATGCTACCCGATGTTTTGGGTGTCCCCAGCATTTATTTTTTTATTTTGGGTTTCCAGAATCTGTAGTTTTATTTGATTTTCTGTAAACGGCTGTTTCCAATTCAGTCACTAAAGTTTAAGCATCCAAGAAGTATTACACTGACATTTTCACAAAGCTAATCAAGATTTAAAAGCTCAGTACAACAGGCTCTGAGTTGCTGCTCATTTATACAATAGTTCAGTCTCCATAATTTATGCCATTAGAGCTGGTTCAAAGAAGATTCATTGGAGTAATCCTAGAAATGGAGTGGTTGTTCATAGTTTAGTTTAGAGGTCCAGCATGGAAACAGGTCCATCAGCCCACCGAGTCCATGCCGACCAGCGATCACCTGTGGACTAGTTCTATCCTACACAACAGACAATTTACTAAAGCCATTTAACCTACAAATCTGCACGTCTTTGGAAAGGGAGAGGAAATTGGGCCACCCGGGGAAAACCCATGCGATCAGAGGGAGAACGTACAAACTCCAAACGGACAGCAGCCAGAGTCTGGATCGCACCTGGGTCTCTGGCGCTGTAAGGCAGCAACTCTACCGCTGCACCACCTATAGGCCTGTTCCTTCTATGTGGAAAGATTAAACAGGTGGTTCAGCACTCAATGAATGAAAGACAATCTCACTCAAATGTGAAAGTCTGAGGGTGGTCAACTGAGAAAATGTTGATAGTATGCTTCTTTTCATGGGAGAATCTGGGGCCAAAGGGCATGGTCTCTGAATAATAGGAGACTGAGAGAAGGAAGAATTATTTCTCTCAGAAGATTGTGAATCTTTGGAACTCCTTGCTGCAGATGGCTGTAGGTTCACAATTACGTATGTAAAACCCTTTACTGCATTGATGTACAAAGGGATCTAAGGGTCCACGTTCATGGACCCCTGAAACTGGCAATACAGGTAGATAGAGTGGTGAAGAAGACCTATGTTATGCTTGCCTTCATTGGTCAGCGCATTTAGTATAAGAGTCAGTAAGGCTGCATTTGGAGTATTGTATGCAGTTCTGGTCACCCCATTACAGGAAATTGAAAATGTGTTTTGAAAGAAAGAAAGAAGCTTACCCGAATGCTTCCTGGATTAGAAACTATAAGGAGAGATTGGGCAAACCTTGACTGTTTTTTCTGGGAATCGGAGGTTGAGAGGTGACCTGATCGAAGTATATAACATTAGGAGAGGCATAGGACGGCACGCTAGCACAGTGGTAGAGTTGCTGCCTTACAGTGCTTGCAGCGCCGGAGACCCGGTTTCGATCCCGACTATGGGTGCTGTCTCTATGGACTTTGTACGTTCTCCCCGTGACCACATTAGTTTTCTCCGAGTTCTTTGGTTTCTTCCCATACTCCAAAGGATCAACAAACTCATTAGGAAGGTTGACCTTTTCCTGGAGGCGGAGTTGAATTCATGGGAGGTGGTCTTGGAGGGGAGGATGCTCCTCAAACTGCGGAGCATCCTGGATTATACAGCTCACCCTCTCCATGACACACTGGTTAACCTGAGGAGTACCTCAGACTGGTTCCACCAAGATGCAGTACAGAACGCAACAGGAGATCCTTCTTCCCTGTGACTATCAAACTTTACAACTCTTCCCCCTTCTGCCATGGGGTAGACCGAGTCTGAATCCCCCCTCCTCCCTCCTCCTCAATCTTTGCACATCCCCCAAGCCTTTCAACTCGTCACTTTAATTTCATGTATTTTGTGTTTTTAATAACTGTTGGCAGATCAATTGCCCTCCTGGGATAAATAAAGTTGTATCATATCGTGCAGGTTTGTAGGTTAATTAGCTTGGTAAAAGTGTGAAAATTGTCCCGAGTGTGTGTAAAATAGTGTTTGTGCAGAGATCACTGGTCGGAGCGGACTCGGTGGGCCCTAGGGACTGTTTCGGTGCTGTATCCCTAAACTAAAAACATAGATAGAGTACACAGTCAGAACATTTATCCCAGAGTGGAAATGTCAAAGGCTAGAGAGCATAGCTTTAAGGTGTGAGAGGCAATGTTTAAAGGGGATGTTTGGCACTAGTTTGGTGGGCATCTGGAATGGTTTGCCTGTGGTGGTGGAGGTGGTGCAGGCAGATATGATTGTGGCATTTAAGTGGTTTTGAGATAGGCATATGGATGTGTAGGGAATGGTGAGATATGGGTCATGTGCGGACAGAGGAGATTAGGTTAACCTGCATCATGTTCAGCACCGACACTGGGGCAGACTATTCCATGTTCTATATTTAACGCTGAGGGAAGGAAAGTGGCTTTCATGGGATCATTCACAATCCCATTGATTAGTGATCCAGGTTTAAGAGTCTGAAAGTTACACTACTGTACACACTTTTTATGGTCATGTATTCCCATGGATCAGTGATTTGGACGCTCTAGTGGGCCCAGATTCATTGAATTAGTTGGTTGATTGAGAGAGAAAGAGAGCATGGAAATAGGCCTTGAGGCCCAGTGAGTCCACTTCAACCATCAATCACCTATTCACACTAGTTGTATGTTACCCCACTTTCCCATCTAGTCCCTTACATGCTCAGGGCAATTTACTGAGGGCAATTAACCTACAAACACTCGCGTCTTCGGGATGTTGGAGGAAACTGGAGCACCCGGAGGAAACCCACTCGGTCACAGGGAGAAGGTGCAAATTGCACACAAACAGCACCCAGGGTCAGGATTGAACCTGGGTCTCTGGCGTTGTGCGGCGGCAGCTCCGCCATCTGTACCACTGTGCCACCCTTGCTACACAGATGTGTGTGGGAGATTTTCATAAGATGCAATCGTTATTTCATGAAAGAGGAGGCATAATTCCAGTTATATCTTCACGTTGATGACATTCAGGGAGGTGGACAAACTGAAGAGAAGTTTTTATTCATTGGAAAAGAAGACGGCTTGGGAGTGGGCAGAGTGTACTAATCTAACGCTGACTGGTAAAATTGCATAGTGGATTTCAAGCACCTCATTGGTGCTGTGAAAATGGGGAAGAAGGATACAAAAAAAAATCCATAGAGATTTTGAAGAACATGTAGATGAAAATAACTTCTGAAAGAAAGTACAAAATAAATCAAAGTTGTGCACAGAGACGTTAAAATATTAATTTCTGGTCTATTGGAGCATTCAGTTTTAAAGCTGCCTCACTTAGCACCATCAGAGCTTTAAATAAAAGAATTGTTGCTTTTTTGCAGTTTGCAATTTAGTGGACTGAATACAGTGGTTTATGAGAAATGGGTCATTACTGGCGCGCTGACATGATAACTTGGTTTATTCCAAATTGCTGAAATAATCTGAAGTGCTAGGAAGCAATAAAGTAACTGTTCAATTCATCAAGGGTTAGATATTAATTACTGTGGTGCAGCACAATGACGATGGTGTAGGAGCAGGACAATGCTGTTCGCTCCCTAATCTGTTCAGTCATTCAGTAAGTGGCGGCACAATTACACAGCAGTTAGTCCTGACCTTGGGTGCTGCGTGTGTGGAGTTTGCATATCTTTACACCCTCTCAGTGTCCCGACATCACAAAGCAATGCTGCTTGGTTAATTGGCCACTGTAAATAATCCCTAATGTCAGTAAGTGGCAAAGAATCGAAGGGGGTGAACACATTTTTCAGACTATTGGACGGCGATGTTATAATTGGAGACGGAGTAACATTATTCAGCATATACTACTGTAATATATTAGTATTTCCAGGTAAGTTTAAAGGGAGGGTGTGAAACAGACCACCCAAGATGTTAGTGGGAACACAACAAAGGGCGGCATGGTGACGCAGTGGTAGAGTTGCTTCCTTACAGCGACAGAGACCTGGGTTTGATCCTGACTATGGCTGCTGTCTGTACGGAGTTTCTACATTCCCCCTGTGACCATGTGGGTTTTCTTCAGGATCTCCGTTTTCCTCCCACAGTCCAAAGGCATAGTGTTGTAGGTTAATTGTAAATTGTCCCTAGTGTGTGTAGGATAGAGTAAATGTGTGGGGATCGTTGGTCCGTGCGGACTCGGTGGGCCGAAGGGCCTGTTTCCACACAGTATCTCTAAATTAAACTAAACTAAACTAAACAGACAGCACCTGATGAGCCAAATGCTGAAACATCAGGATCTCCTAACAATCAGATAGCAGATTATCAGCACTTTACTGTAGCTATTAAGATACCATTAACACCATAAAGAGCAGGATCGAACTTCCTACAATTTAGTCGCACAAAGAGGTTCCATGTAGCGCCTAAACTATTTGATTAATGTTTCATGTTGTGAAGCAGCTATTTCATATATTTGTGCGAAAATTTAAACCTTCCAGTGCTTTATGTACGGTTACAATGAAGAAATTATGGAAACCTTGCAACATAGAAACATAGAAACATAGAAAATAGGTGCAGGAGTAGGCCATTCGGCCCTTTGAGCCTGCACCGCCATTCAATATGATCATGGCTGATCATCCAACTCAGTATCCTGTACCTGCCTTCTCTCCATACCCCCTGATCCCTTTAGCCACAAGGGCCACATCTAACTCCCTCTTAAATATAGCCAATGAACTGGCCTCAACTACCTTCTGTGGCAGAGAGTTCCAGAGAGTTCCAGAGATTGTGAAAAGAAACTTAGGTTAAAACTTGGACAGCTCCCGAGTGGAATGATTCTTGCTCACTGAACAAGTGACAATTAGATGAAGCACATGGGATAATTATATTGCTTGTTAAAGCGCAAAAGGTCAGAGCATGTATTAGTCTGAGGAGCTAACTAATGCAGATTCACTTGCAGAACACAGATAATCTAAGAATTCCGTAATGAAACACCCGTGAAGAATTCTTGAGACAGAAAGGCATTATAGACAATAGGCAATAGGTGCAGGAGTAGGCCATTCGGCCCTTTGAGCCGAATGGCCTACTTGAGCCATTCACTGTGATCAAGGCTGATCATTCACAATCAGTACCCGGTTCCTGCCTTCTCCCCATATCCCTTGACTCCGCTATCTTTAAGAGCTTCTACAGTTGATATTAATCTCAAGGTTTGCAAGTCGCGCTTTATAATTTCAATTTCCATTATGTAACTTTGCTTTCTGCTGAGCCATAAATACCTCAAGATTAATCCCCAAATCAGACTCGACGAAGAGAATTTAAGACAATTTTTTCATGCAGAGATTAGAGAGAATATTTACTGTGGCAACTATCCCTGTGGCAAGTAGTGTATTAAGTAACGCATCAGACATTTTAGCGTCTTTGATGCAAGAAAGTATCATAATGTAATTTTTAACTGTAGAATACTGTGAATGAAGATAACAGGATGATCAATATCAATCGGGTAATTGTAAACAATCTCAACCTTGGAGATACAAGGCACTGCAGATGCAGGAATCTTGAACAAAACACAAAGTGCTGGAGGAACTCAAACAGGTCAGACAACATCTGTGGAGTGAATGGACAGGCAACGCTTCAGGTGGGGACCCTTCCTCAGATTGTCACCTGTCCATTCCCTTCCACAGATGCTGCCTTACCTACTGAGTTCCTCCAGCACTTTGTGCTTTGCTTCTCAAAACCTTGTTGGCAGACAACAAGCTTTTGAGCTTTTGCAGAGAGGCACTCTGTGGCTGCTATATTATACAGCAATATCATAGGATGGTAAGACTATTCAAATCAGGATCAGATGGTAGATTTTCCTCTTCTAAATCTAAATTGTATTAGTTATTTATGTTATGACATCGGATGGAAGCTGCATACCAAATCTCGTTGCTCTTATGTGCAATGACAATAAAATATATTATTATTATTATATTATTATTATTAGAATTTCCTCTTCCTTGTCATACTGATCTCAGGAATGAGGGAAAAAGTTCAAAATCTGACAGGAGGAATATCAGGAGAATGCCTAACCTGTTTTCCAGGTATCGAATGATTTAAACGCTTGAAAACTAAAGGCAGCATTAATTAATTTAGGATCATCGATGAAAAAAACAAGATAGAGGGCGGTAGAAGTGTTGGATGGTCTGTGGATTCATGGAGCCAGTGATGTTTAAGGAGAAATGATCTTCTACCAAATAATCTGCAAGAAAATGGAGCTAGTTTAGGACCAATTAATGCCATCTTCTCTGATGAAACATGGGACCTGATGACATGTAAAATTCCTGAACAGCCTTAAAATCAACCTTAGAAATGATAATGGCATTGAAGAGACTTTATATAGGAACCAGGATATGCAGGGAATGGAGGAATGTGGATCACGTGCAAGCAGATGAGATTAATTTAACCTAGCAGTACGTTTGGCACAGACATTGTAGGCTGAAGGGAAATTTCCTAACTGCACTGTTCTATGTTCCATGAATCAATTATAAGACTGAAATGGAATAAATATGTGGAATTTAAAATTCATTGCTTACATTTCTGATTGTACCCTTCAAATCAATGTCATGCTGGTTTAAAATTAAAATACTTGAAATTATGTTATTACAGTACATATTATTGAAATACTTTTGACCATCACGAAAAAATAAATCAGTTCGCCATTCAATTAAAATAATAGAATGAATCATTGCCAATGTTTGTAAAGATATCAAAGTGAGAGGAGATGTTTCGGATATGTATGTCAATATCTGATTCATGCATCGGCAAATTGCATCAATTGAGGTTTGGTGAATGTCATTAAAATGAAAGTGGGAGTTGTGTTTAGTTTTATTTTTTATCTGACCTTGGTTGAAACTTCAAAAAGGCTTTCAAGCTATTTTGTAACCAGCCATCCAAAGCTTGACAGGAGTTGCCGCAGAATTGCAACTTTCAGAAGTGACGTAGATATCAATAGGTTGGAGTGAGTTTGAATGATAAGAGGTTTGTCTGGTCAATTGGCTCTAATGTGGAAAGTGTTTTGCAGTTTATTATGACATATTACTCCAATATATACCATTAAGTTTAATAATAGTTGAGATCAGTATTTGACAAGTGTGAGTATCTAACATTGCCGAGCATTTCTAATATTATTTTGGTCATGATCTTGATCTGATTTGGAGCCTATTGGCCAGGTGGTGGTTTGTAATGGTGGTCAGTCTGAGAACAGAAATAGATGTGTCTCCTGATTGTGGTCTGGTTTTAATTCATTCTTTTAATCGATTCATGGCGATATACAGGTAACTTGTTCATGCCAATCAGGCTGGTGTTCTGGGCTAATCACAATTGCCCACACTTGCCCGCTGGCGCTCTAAACACCTTCTACTCCCACATTTGTCCAAATGTCTTTGGAAATTCGAAAATTCCTATGGCAACCTGTTACAGATACAGACCACACCGCATGTGAAAAGGTTGTCCCTGGGTTCTCTCTTAAATCTCTCTCCACTCATCTTAAGCCTGTGCCCTCTAGTTTTAGAACCCTCCATCCTGGGTAAAAGATAGTGTGCACTTACTTTATCTGTGTCCTTCAGGACTTTCTATCAATAATGTCATGCCTCAGGCTCTTATGTTCAAAAGAGTAAAGTTTCAGCCTCTCCCTACAACTCGTATGTAGTTATAGACTCTTATAGTGTCATTGATCTAATAGAGGTGTATAAAATCATGAGAGGAATAGATCGGGTAGATGCACAGAATCTCTTGCCCAGAGTATGGGAATCGAGGACCAGACGACATAGGTTCAAGGTGTAGGGGAAAAGATTTAATAGGAATCTGAGGGGTAACTTTTTCACACAAAGGGTGGTGGGTGTATGGAACAAGCTGCCAGAGGAGATAGTTGAGGTTGGGACTATCCCAACATTTAAGAAACAGTTAGACATGTACATGGATAGGACAGGTTTGGAGAGATATGGACCAAATGCAGGCAGGTGGGACTAGTGTAGCTGGGACATGTTGGCTGGTGTGGGCAAGTTGGGCCAAAGGGTCTGTTTCTACACTGTATCACACTATGACTATGACTAAAACTGGAGTCCACAATTCTGAGTAATATGTATTCTACATCCTAACCTAAAGGCATACTTCCTAATCTGGGGGTAACCAGAACTGCACACGGCACTCCAACACCCAGTACAGCTGTATCCTGATGAACCAACTCAATGCCCTACCCAATGAAGGTGTGCTAAATGCTTTCTTCACCACTGCTGTTCACCTGACTCACCACTTTCAGGGAACCATGTACCTGTACTCCAAGATCTCCATGGTGTATAAATCATAAGGTTCATAGATCAGGTTGTCGTACTAGGTCTTTTGATCTGGATAGAGGAATCTGGAACTAGGGGACACAGGTTAAGGTGAAAGGAGAAAGATTTAGAAGGGGGAATCTTTTCCCACAGTGGGTGATTGATATATGTGACGAGCTGCCAGAGGAAGTGGTCGAGACGGATTGTTTAAAAGACGTTTCAATAGATATATTGGTAGGCAAGCTTGAAAGGATATGGACCAAAAGCAGGCAAATGGAATAAGTTCAGGAAAATTAGTTGCTTGGCATGGATAGGTTAGGCTGGAGGTCTTGATATAGGCAGTATAATATAGATAAATGTGAGGTTATCCACTTTGGCGGCAAAAACAAGGGGGCAGATTATTATCTCAATGGGGTTAGGTTAGGTAAGGGGGAGGTGCAGCAAGACCTGGGCGTCCTTGTACACCAGTCACTGAAAGTTGGCTTCCAGGTACAGCAGGCAGTGAAGAAAGCTAATGGAATGTTGGCCTTCATAACACGAGGATTTCAGTATAGGAGTAAAGAGGTTCTTCTGCAGTTGTATAGGGCTCTGGTGAGACCACATCTGGAGTATTGTGTACAGTTTTAGTCTCCTAATTTGAGGAAGGACATCCCTGTGATTGAGGCAGTGCTGCATAAGTTCACGAGATTGATCCCTGGGATAGCGGGACTGTCATATGAGGAAAGATTGAAAAGACTAGGCTTGTATTCACTGGAGTTTAGAAGGATGAGGGGAGATCTTATAGAAACATATAAAATTATAAAAGGACTGGACAAGCTAGATGCAGGAAAAATGTTCCCAATGTTGGGCGAGTCCAGAACCAGGGGCCACAGTCTTAGAATAAAGGGGAGGTCATTTAAGACTGAGGTGAGAAAAAATGTTTTCACCCAGAGAGTTGTGAATTTATGGAATTCCCTGCCACAGAGGGCAGTGGAGGCCAAATCACTAGATGGATTTAAGAGAGAGTTAGATAGAGCTCTAGGGGCTAGTGGAGTCAAGAGATATGGGAAGAAGGCAGGCACGGGTTATTGATAAGTGACGATCAGCCATGATCACAATTAATGGCGGTGCTGGCTCGAAGGGCCAAATGGCCTCCTCCTGCGCCTATTATCTATGTTTCTATGTTTCTATGTTTGATTCCGTGAAGTTTAACTAACCAAAGGCCAGTATACAGCTGCTTTAGCTGCTGACCTAAATGATGGATTTGAAAGTATGATTGGCAATCTTCTGATTCATAAGGCAAATGAACCTCTGTTAGATCCAAATGGAACTGTAATTGGGAGCTTGTTTTACTTATAATCTAATACTAGCGATGAGGACTGGATCTACAATTATGAGATTTGAAACCCATTAATGCTCCAACATTCAGCTTTCCAATCAATGGAGAAAAGTGCAGAAATGTTGGCACAGCGATTATGTTCTGGTTAAATTGAATTACAGTGAGATTTATTAAATTTATCGGAAAACTCTAACAGCAACATAGAGACGATGCAACATTTATTAAACTTTCCCTTTATGAATTAGTGTTCCTCGGCAAGATGATTCAGCATGTTCCGACTGGCAGCAATATATTAAAATGGACAGAAAAATCATGCGTGTTGCGCAGATAACCTCTGTTCCTGACGGGTGAATTGCTGTCAGAATGTTAACCAGACCTGGGAGCAAATGACTGAATATTGAATGAGAGAGACCAAACATTGTTGAGCTTATGATAGGCACAAAATGCTGGAGGAACTCAGCGGATCTGGCAGCACCTCTGGAGAAAAAAGAATGAGTGGTGTTTCGGGAAGAAGGGTTCTGAGCCGAATTGTCACCTATTCTTTTCACCAGAGATGCTGTGTGACTTGCTGAGTTACTCTAGCATTTTGTGTCTATCTTCAGTATAAACCAGCATCTTCACTTCCTTCCCACACATTTTGTCTGCTCCACTGCAAAATCTCCTCCAGGTACGGAATCCGAAGAAGGATTCTGACCTGGAATGGCACCTATTCTTTTTCTACAGAGATGCTGCGTGATCCGCTGAGTTACTCCAGCATTTTGTGTCTATCTTCGGTATAAACCAACATCTGCAGTTCCTTCCCACACATTGTTGAGCCTAAGATTATCCAGCCTCATCTGTGGTGCAGCAGGTCTATGGTGATGCACACCACTAAAACAAGTGCTCTATGTCTTTAGCACCAATGCAATAACGGAAAGGCGAGGCCAAAATTATTTTATTTTACCATTTCTACATCTGAGGCATTAAAGGTAAAACGGGAGTAGCCCTGTAGCCCCGGACAAAGCTATCTGGTTGAAACATTTCAGAAAAGGACCAACAATTGTGTGAGCAAAATTGTCATGACTCATTGATTAATTGAAAGATACAGCATTTAGTAAACAGGTCCTTCGGCCCACCGTGTTCATGTTGACCATTGATCACCTGTTTGCAATAGTTCTCTGTTATCCCGCTCTCTTATCCACTCCCTACACACTAGGGGCAATTAACAGAAGCCAATTAATCTACAAACTCTCCCATCTTCAGGATGTGGGAGGAAACCAGAGCATCCAAAGGAAACCCATGCAATCACATCGAGAACGTGCAAACTCCACGCAGACAGCACCCGAGGTCTAGATTGAACCTACGTAGGTCTAGGACAATGTGAGGTAGCAGCTCTACCATTTGTGGCCTTGTGCTGACCATCATTGGCAGAAAATGCAGGACAATTAAAAAAAAGTAATTATTGCTAATCCTGCTTTCAACCATCACATGGTGTGTCTGCCAATTTGTGGTGGCTCCACGGTTGTATCATTCAAGGAGCCACAAAATCTCAATCTGGGAAAGAGGTTTAGTTTAGAGATACAATGCAGAAACAAGCTCCTCAGCCCACTGGGTCCACGTCGACCAGTGACCCAGGCACACTTGCCCTATCCTACACACACTAGGACAATTTACAATTATACCAAGCCAATTAGCTTGTAAACATGTACATTTTTGGAGTGTGGAAGGAAACTGGAGAAAACCCACGCCAGCCACGGAGCGAGCGTATAAACTCCGTACAGACAGCACCCGAAGTCAGGATCGAACCTGGGTCTCTGGCGCTGTAAGGCAGCAACTCTACCACTGCTCCACTGTCTCTTTGTCTCTGAGAGAACACTGATGATGCTTCATGGTCATCTGAAATTGCTGATCCACAACGGGTCACAGTCTTTTTCTCATGATATGGTCATCTAGAACTAAAGGGCAGATTTAAGATTAAAGGGGAAAGGTTTAAAAGGCATCTGAGGTGCAACCCTTTCATTCAGGAGGTTGTGGCTAAATGGAACAGCATGGGAACAAGCCATTTGGCCTAATTCATCTATGCCAGTCATGTTGTTTACCCAAACTTGTGCCATTTGGTCCTTGTCCTTCTAAACCTTGCCTATTCATAAATTTGTGTCAATGTTATTTGAAAAACCTGCCCCTACCATTTCCTCATTTTCACTGCCAAGTCATATAGAATCATATAGCACGGAAACAGGCTCTTCTGCACATCTCGACAAAACTGTGCAAGATACTCCATTTGAGAGTCTAATTTGCTCACATTTCATCGATATAGAAACATAGAAACATAGAAATTAGGTGCAGGAGTAGGCCATTCGGCCCTTCGAGCCTGCACCGCCATTCAATATGATCATGGCTGATCATCCAACTCAGTATCCCGTACCTGCCTTCTCTCCATACCCTCTGATCCCCTTAGCCACAAGGGCCACATCTAACTCCCTCTTAAATATAGCCAATGAACTGGCCTCGACTACCCTCTGTGGCAGGGAGTTCCAGAGATTCACCACTCTCTGTGTGAAAAAAGTTCTTCTCATCTCGGTTTTAAAGGATTTCCCCCTTATCCTTAAGCTGTGACCCCTTGTCCTGGACTTCCCCAACATCGGGAGCAATCTTCCTGCATCTAACCTGTCCAACCCCTTAAGATATCCCTCTCAACCTTTCCGATCTGCGTCCCTGTCTAAGTGTCTTTTAAATGTTGTTAGGAGAATTCCCCCTCCCCTCCCCCCCACTCACTATCAACAACACCACAGTCACATCTGTGGAGTCCTTTGTTCCTTGGAACCATCATCTCCAAGGACCTTAAATGGGAGGTCACCATCGAATCCACAGTCAAAAAGGCCCAACAGAGGATGTACTTTCTGCGGCAGCTGAGGAAGCACAATCTGCCACAGGCAATGATGATCCAATTCTATATTGCCATCGTAGAGTCTGTCCTCACCTTCTCCATCATGGTCTGGTTTGGCTCAGCCACCAAGCACGACATGCGGAGGCTGCCGTGAATCATTCGATCAGCTGAGAAGGTTATTGGCTGCAACCTTCCCCCCATCGACGAACTGTACACTGCAAGGCCAGGAAGCGAGCGAGTAAGATCATCTCTGACCCCTCTCACCCTGGCCACAAACTCTTTGAAGCATTTCCCTCTGGAAGCCGACTCCGGACCAACAAAGCCGTCACAGCCCGATATAAAAACAGCTTTTTTTCACGAGTAGTAGCTCTACTCAGTAACCAAAAGTCTGTAGCCTCCTTTTGCTCTGGTATTTTATTTAATTCACATGTTTAAACTATAATATTTTATTCTTAATGTTTTAATATTTTATTCTTAATGGTTTACTGCATGTTGTGTTGTTATTTGTGAGCGGAGCATCACGGCAAATTCCTTGTATGTGTACATGGCCAATAAACGTATTCATTCATTCGTTATAGTATTTTCATCAACGACCTCCTCTGGTAAATAGTTCCATGCACCCACTACCTTCTGAGGGAAAACATTGCCCCTCAGATTCCTATTAAATGCTTCCCCCTCATTTTAAACCTATGCCCCCTGGTTCCTGATTCCCCCACTCTGGATCAAAGACTCTGTGTATTCATTCTAACTATACCAGCCCCGATGCGAGGTTCGATCATCCAGCGGGGGAGAGCTAACATCCCCCCGATGCGGGAGCGGATCACCTCGACGTTGAGGGCCCGAAATGCAGCCGGCTACGGGAGTCAAGATCTTCCCGTCAACGGGGGCTCCAGGCCCATGATCGAGGAAGAACAAAAAGAAGAGACTTGAACTTTATTTCGCCTTCCATCACAGTGAGGAATGTGTAGGTGGATGTTCATGTTAAAATGTGTTTTTGAGTGATCTGTTGCTTTTAATTGTATGACTGACCTGGCCGATGAAATTCCTCGTACGTTGCAAAACATACTTGGCGAATAAAGTGTGATTCTGATTCTGATTCTGATTCTGAACTATACCCTTCATGATTTTATACACCTCTAGACCACCTCTAATGTTTAAAAAAATATGTTGGACAATTTAATTTTTTGGGTCATTTTTCCAAGAATGTACATTTATCATTGTTAATTGTATGCCAGTACAATGTGGCAGAACAAGTCAGTCGACTGGTTTTTCACTCTGTAAGTAAGGCAGCCGTATTTTTAAAAAGCTTCCAGTGACCACAATTGCTTCAGTTCTCAGTGAAATGTTTCTGCTCGAGTTTCTATCTCACCACACTGGGCTGTTGCTGTTGCTGATTATGTTGTATATTTCTAAGGTGATACAATATTGATGAGAACATTCACATTGATTGCTATATCATCAGAAGGTCATACGATCATAAGGAATAGAAGTAAAATTAGACCATTCGGCCCATCAAGTCTATTCTGCCATTCAATCATGGCTGATCTATCTCTCCCTCCTAACTCCATTCTTCTGCCTTCTCCCCATAAACTCTGATACCCGTACTAATCAAGAATCTATCTATCTCTGCCTTGGCCTCCACAATCTTCTGTGGCAGAGAATTCCACAGATTCATTACCCTCTGACTAAAGACATTTCTACTCATCTCCTTCCAAAAAGAATGTCCTTTAATTCTAAGGCTATGACCTCTAGTCCTAGACTCTCCCACTAGTGGAAACATCCTCTCCACATCATTACTACTTTGTCATTATAGTTTGAACTGCGGAACAAAATCACTTTGGTGGGGAGTGGGTGAGTGAATGGAACAGGGGTTCTATGGACTCCGAAGACTCAGAGTACAGAAAATTGAATGTGGAAGCACATTTCTGAGAAATGCTAACTAAAATCATTCAATCAGGTGCTAGTCAGGGATTTCAAGAACTCAAACATTAATTGGACAGGGTATAAGATGTAGAAAGTGCAAAAATCTTCAAATGCATTAAGGTTTAAAATTTCAATCAGCAAAGTAATGTAGTTATGGGAAAGGATGGCGATAGATCAGAAATGAAAATTGCACATTGGCACAAGTCCAACTTTCCAAGGCTGAGATATAATTTAGCAAAATTGGTCTGGAAGCAGCTACTATATGATAAATCTGTGTAAGACCACTGAGTGAGATTCAAAGAGGAGATAGTAGGTGTTCAGATCAATATGTTTCCAATACAAGGGAAGAGGGAATGTTGATGGTAAATTGTGGCAACAACTGAATCATAGTCTCACAGCGTGGAAACAGGCCCTTCGGCCCAACTTGCCCACACCGGCCAAACATGCCCCATCTACACGTCCCACCTGCCTCCATTTGGCCCATATCCCTCCAAACCTGTCCTATCCATGTACTTATCTAAATGCTTCTTAAACGTTGCGATAGTACCTGCCTCAACAACCTCCTCTGGCAGCTCGTTCCATACACCCACTACCCTTTGCTTGAAAAAGTTACCCCTTCAGGTTCCTATTATTGTAAATCTTTCCGCGCTCACCTTAAATCTATGTCCTCTGGTTCACAATTCCCCTACTCTGGGCAAGAAACTCTGTGCGTCTACCCGAGCTATTTCTCTCATGATTTGGAAGTTGTGGAGGATAGATCACTGGCTCCATTTGAAATTATAGAGTTTTAGAGTCATACAGCATGGAAACAGTCCCTTTGGCCAAATTCAAGTCGTCAACTTAACTTGTCTATGCCAACCATGATGCCCATCTAAGCTGATCCATTTCATAGTCTCATGTTTAACCCATGTCACTCTAAAACTTTCCTATCCACGTACCTGTCCAAATGTCTTTTAAATGGAATGTAATGCTGAGGCTCTATAAGGTAGGCCGCGTTTGGAATATTGTGAGCAATTTTGGCACCATATCTGAGGAAGGATGTGTTGGTTCTGGAGAGGGTCCTGGGAGGTTAACAAGAATGATCCCAGGAATAAGTAGGTTAACCTATGATGAGCGTTTGTCGGCACTGGGCATGTTCTCACTGGAGTTTAGAAGAATAGGGGGGGACCTCATTGAAACATACAGAATAGTGAAAGGCTTGGATAGTTTGGATGTGGAGAGGATGTTTCCATTAGTGCTAGAGTGTAGGACTAGAGGTCATAGCCTCCGAATTAAAGGACATTCTTTTAGGAAGCGGATGAGGAGAAACGTCTTTAATCAGAGGGGGAGAATCTGTGGAATTCTTTGCCACAGAAGGCTGTGGAGGTCAAGTCAGGGGATATTTTTAAGGCAGAGATAGATAGATTTTTGATTAGTACAGGTGTCAGAGGCTATGGGGAGAAGGCAGAAGAATGGGGTTAGGAGGGAGAGATAGATCAGCCATGATTGAATAGCGGAGTAGACTTGATGGGCCAAATGGCCTAATTCTACTCCTATCACCTATGACCTTATGAAATGTTGTTATTGTAGCTGCCTGACCACTTCACAGGCAATTTGTCACAAATACACACCAACCTCTGTGTGAAAAAGTGACCCCTCAGGCTCGTATTATATATTCTGACTCGCACTCAGGAGGTAGATAATTTTTTGAAAGATGAGGGAATTGATAGCCATTTGGATCAGTCACAAAAGAGGAGGCGAGGCCTTGGGGAGATCAGCCATGAACGTATTGAATGGCGGGATAGGCTTGAGGGGCAGAGTGGTCTACGCTGTTCTTAATGTTTTTGCGTCCTTATCAAGTCATTCAGCACAGACACAGATCCTTTGTCCTACCAAGTCCATGCCAACCATCAAACATTTCTTTACATTAATCCTAAACTCATCCCATTTTATTTTCCTCCAAGTCCAATCAACTCCCTCTACATTCTACTGCTCATCTAAACATTTGAGGCAATTTACAGAAACCAATTAATCTACCCACCTCCTTATGATTAGTATGTGGGAGGAAATTCAAGCACTCAGAGGAACCCATGCAGTCACGGGGAAATAATTCAAACTCCACACTGGTAGCTCCAGAGGTCAGGATAGAACTGCAGTTGCTGGGTCTGAGAAGCTGCAGCTGTACCAGCTATACCACTGTGTTGTTCAGCAGTGCAGGAAGCCTATAGGAGAAAGTGCGATGAAATTGAAAGGAAATTAGATTGGCAAGAAGAGTGCATGAAAAATACTGGCAGGTAAATCCTTAATTTTTCATTCATTGCATGAATCGGAAGTGGATGATAAAATGGGGGCACAGTGGCACATGTGGTGGAGCTGCTCCCTTATAGCGCCAGAGGCCTGGGTTCAATCCTGACCTCGGGTGCTTTTTGTGCTTTTTTCCTCTGAGTGCTCCGGTTTCCTCCCACATCCCAAAGACGTGCGAGTTTGTAGTTTAATTGGCTTCTGTAAAATTTTCCTTAATGTGGAGGGAGCGGATGAGAAAGTGGGAGGGCGTAAAACTAATGTGAATGGGTGACGGATGGTCGGTGTGGAATCAATGGGCTAAAGGGCCTGATTCCAAGCTGTATCCCTAAACTAAACTAAATCTCTAAACGAAACAATTGAAAACTTTGCCAAAGGTACCAGTGTGATTGATATTGAGGAAGTAAATTTGAGTCTGCAGGAATAAGTCAATAAAACATAATTTGGAGAATATTACGTACTGATGAGTAACACAGGGTGCATGGTCTATGTAAGAAAGAACTGCAAAATGCTGGAGTAACTCAGCGGGACAGGCAGCATCTCTGGAGAGAAGGAATGGAAGACGTTTCTCTCATATATAGGGGGCGCTGCGCTGCACTGGCAGCAGCCTGTCGGCAGCGTGTCCGTCTTTTTTCAACTTTTTAAATTTTTTTAGTATGTTTAAAAGTCTGTTTTTAATGTTTCTTTGTGTGTTTTGTGTGGGGGGTGGTGTGGGGGGGGTAAGGGGGAAACCGTTTCGGCCGCCTCTTCCATGGAGAGACGACTTTTTCAGGTCGCCTCCCCTGTGGCCTAACAGCATGGATCGGCGCCGACTTTCCCGGAGACGCGCCCGGAGCTTCAGCGGCGGGCACAGCGTGGACTCTCGGCGCGGAGTGGCTGAGACCTCGCTGGAGGGGAGCGCTCCGTTACGCTGGCCCGCGGCAGCCGGCAGCCGGCAGCCTGAAGCCGCAGTCTGCAGAACTCCAGCTGGTGCGGCGTCTACAGCCCGGGATCTCACGTGGAGGACCCGGGGGAAGAAGCTTCCACCGCCGGCCATCTTCTACCGCGGGCGCGGTATGGACTTAACATCACCCCAGGAGGGGAGCTTCGACCGCCGGCCCTGCAGACTGTGGTGCTTCCGGCGGCGGCACGGCAGGTACTTTAAAACTTTGACCGCCGGCCTGCGGCCTACACCAGCCTGAAGCCGCGGTCTCTGGTTGGGAAGAGCCGATCCTGGACTCACCTTTGACTTTGACTTTGTCCCTTACCATCTGGACACCCGCAGCAACGGCTGTGGAGAGTGGTGGTCCCGACCACGGGGAAAATGGAGGAGGACTGGCCAAGCTCTGTGCCTTCCACCACAGTGATGAATGCTGTGGTGGATGTTTGTGTAAAATTTTTATTGTGGTTGTGTTCTTTATTATTGTACCGCTGCTGGCAACCCAAATACCACCGACCTTGGTTGTGTGGCAATTAAATTATTTCAATTCAATTCAATTCAATTCTTCCGGGTTTCTGAAGGCTGATGAGTCAGGTCGTAAATCATGTGAGATTCTTGGTTTTAGTTGATGGGGCATATGCAAGAGTAGAGAAGTCATGTTCAATCTGCAAAAAAACGTTAGTTAGGCCACAGATGGAGTTTTGTATATTGTGCTGATTACTACAATTACAGTAAGTGGAGAGACATCTGAATGTGTTTGTACTGTTCGTAATCACTATGAGGAGCAAATGTTATTTTTTTCCCTGGTGTGATGTGGAAAAAATTTTCAATCCATGCATGACTAGAATACTCTGATATGTGAAATCATTAGATTCTGATCGTTAGCCGTTCCTTTATAAATTTGAGAAAAGCGGGACAATTAAGTTATCCTGGAAAATAATTGCTTGTGCAAAATACAAAGTACTGAAATAACACAGCGGGTCAGGCAGCATCTGTGGAGGGATAGACAGGGGATGTTTCTCTTTGGGACCCTTCTTCTGACATTGTAGTAGGGGGGAGAAGAAGTCTGGCAAGTGATTAGTGGATACAGGTGAGGGGGGTTAGGTTGGCAGATGGGTGGACTAAGGCTAGGAAATGGAGACAAAGTGGCATCAGATAAGGAGAGAAGAGTAATGTAAGGCCAGTGGCAGATATATAAGTAAAAGGGGACATGGGGAGAGGTGTTTCATCAGTGGAAATAACTGATTTGTTGCTTATCTTCGTGAATCAAAGGACTAATATTATTACCTGCATTATTAGTGTTAACCAAACAAAAGACAAATCAAATCAGTCCATCAATGCCAAACTGTATTCATCGCAAAATACAATTCCAATCACTCTGTACCAATATGATTTATCCCCTAGCCCGTTTTCTTATTAACCCTTGGGTTTTCACCAGCGTTTCATTTCTGCTTGGTAAGCTTAGTTAATGCTAATTTTATTCCAAATTAATTTCGCAACAATTCCCTTCTGACCTCACATGCACGTTAATACAAACATGAACAGATTGTCTTTGGATTTTGTGATGTTTTTATTAATTAGAGCACATTGGCAAAAATGGTATTACGGTAAACCCTCATTATAACAGACAGTAGGGGAGGGGTGGGGTGGGGGGAGGGAATGGTGTCCGTTTTTGCTGATTGTCCGCTCTAACTGAGTAAGATATTATCATTGTGTAAGTTGTAGAAACAAACAACTGCAGCTGCTGGTTAATACACAATAGGACAGAAAGTGCTGGAGTAACTCAACAGGTCAGGCAGCATCTCTGGATAACATAGATAAGTGACATTTCAGGTCGAGACCCTTCTTCAGACTCTCGGTCCGGAACTGGGTCTGGAATCCAGGTGAGATTACGGCCCTGGCTTGCTGGCGGCCAGGGGAGAGGCGAGGATCGGTGGAGTCAATGGTCGCGGCCCGCGGGCGGCTGGTGTGCAGGTAAGGGTCGGCGGTGGCCGTGGCAGTGGTGGCAGCAGGCATGGCTTGAAAGCGGCTGAGGAAGCTGTGTGGGGCAGTGTGGGTGTGGGCAGACAGGGCTGACAGTGGCCAGGGAGGCGGCGTGGGCCGCGGGTGGTGTCGACAAGCGTCGGTGGGTCGTCCGCTATAACTGAAATCCGTTATAAAGAGGTCCGTTAAAACAAGGGATTACTATATTTTACATCATGGATGTGTCTTGCTAATTATCCACAGGCATAATGATGATGATTAGACTCCTAAATTATTATTTTTGTTTCTTGCTGTTTTGTAATTGACCTGAAATAATTGTTCAAAATAACAAAACAAAAGCATTTATTTCAGAACGTCAACAGCCATTCAAAGTAAATGGCACAAATCAGGATCAATTAGCCAGGTGGGCAGAGGAGAGGGTGCAGGGTCCATTCTTTGCAGACTGGGGTCTGGCTGTGTTTGTTGGGGAGGAGGTTTCAGGGTTACGCTTCTGATTTTCAAGCCTGCAGTAATACTCATTCAGGTTGTTCGTCGGCTGACGATTGCCCAAAGAGCGGGGGGCTTTCCTCTTATAGCTGGTGATTTCTTGATCTTGAGCTATTCAAAATTTAATAGCTCCAAAACCCACCTTAATATTCTTTTTTAACTAATATATATATATAAAATAGAATGAATAAGGGCAGCATAGTGGTGCAGCTGGTAGAGCTGTTGCCTCCCAGAGTCAGGGACCTGGGTTCGATCCTGACCTCAGATGCTGTCTGTGTGGAGTTTTCATGTTCTTCCTGCGACCATGTGGGTTTCCTCCAGTTTCCTTCCACATCCTAAAGTAGTTTGGGTTTGTAGGTTAATTGGCCTCTGTAAAATTATGCCTAGTGTGTAGGGAGTGGATGAGAAAATGAGATAACATAGAACTAGTGGGGAGGGGTAATTGATGGATGGTGTGGACTCAGTGGGCTGAAGGGCCTGTTTGCATGCTGTATCCCTCAGTCAGTCAATTCAGTTCAGTCAATATGATATGGCCTTGTGTATTTTTTTGTGACTATCTGAATATACGTAGAACTAGAATAATTCCTACCTCAATATGATTCACATACACAGTAGTGATTTTTTTTTCACATTCATAAGTTCATAAGTTCTAGAAGCAAAATTAGGCCATTTGGCACATCAAGTCTACTCCATCATTCAATCATGGCTGGTCTATCTTTCCCTGTTAACCCCATTCTACTTCCTTCGCCCCATAACTCCTGATCACCCTTACTAATCTTTGGAGAAAGATACTTCATATTTTAAATGTCGCCATGACAAATGTACTTCATTCTTTATATTTAATTAACATTTGTTTTTGCAGAACCTGAATCTTACAATAGCATTTCTATTAGTTGAAGAATATGTCTATGATATCATTAATACAATAACATATTGTTATTATTCAAAATGAGGGAGATTTTATATGAAATATGTTTGAGTCATCAATTGACCCATTTGGTTTTGGAAGAAAGAGCAATTGCCCCATCCATCTGCATGTTGGAGGAAATTAGCATAGGGAATATGGTTTATGAATCCTTTAAGTATACTCCAATAATTAAGCTGCTTCTTCCAGTTAAAATTGCCAAGAAATTATTGTTCACACTTAAATGTATCCCCACTGAGTCCTGGAAACTCATTGCATATGAACGCATGGGCGTTGGTACATTTGGTACAACCCCTCATATTCCGCTTGGATAGCTTACATCACAATGACATGAACCTTGAATTCTCCAATTTTAGCTAACCTCTAACAACCTCCCCCTCCCACTCCCCTTTCTCCCCCGACACGTCCCTACATTTACTCCCCCCCCCCCCCCCTCTCCCCCTGTGCGCCGTCTGGCCACACCTACTTCTCCCCTCCCCTTCCTTGTACATTCCTTCCTCTGGCTTCACAATTTGCAACTCCTCCATCAGTCTGTCTCACACCTTCCGCCTTAATTTCTGGTCTTTGTTCCAACCATCTGCCCAAGGAAAGCCCCATCACTTGTGTCCACCTATTCTCTACCACACTTTGTCCTGCCTCTCCTCTCTCCTCTCTCCCAGCTTTCTTCCCCCCCCCCCCCCCCCCACCCGAACAGTCAGTCTGTAGAAGGCTCCCAACCTGAAACGTCACCTGCCCAAGTTCTCCAGAGATGCTGCCTGACCTGCTGAGTTACTCCAGTATTTTGTGTCCTTTTGTTTAAGCCAGCATCTGCAGTTCCTTGTTTCTGCAAGGAACGTTTAGGATAGTTTTGTGAACCTTGAGTCCAGGCATCAGGAAACAGAGGAGATGAGTTTAGCTTGGCATCATGTTCGGCATGTACATTGCGAGCCATAGGGCTTATTCCAGGGCTGTACCGTCCTATATTATAAATTTTATTCAACAAATGCAGTTGTGATTTGAATCAGAAAACTGAGTGATGTCGAGGCTTGTTTTTACCAAGTATAATCAGCCATGTATGTATATTCCAGCTGGGATATCATCCAAGTGGAGATTGACAGCTTCACTCAGGTAGAAATTACTCTGTGAGCAAAAACACCAGCTCAGCTAAAAAATGTGGCACTGCAATCTCCTGATGGGTCAACAAACTTATCCAATGAGCATCGAAGCATGTCTGTGAGGTCTCGCGTTCAATTCCCCAGTTTGTACTTGATTGAATAAGACGGGCCTATTCCCTCAGGGGCTGAGAAGAACTCGAGGTGATTTCATTGAAACCTTGGATTTTAAAAGGCACTGACATGATGCCCAGAGGCTGGTCCTTTGGATAGAAAGTCTTGCACTGGGAGCAGAGCTTTGCACAAAATGGGTCAGCCCTATAAGGCTGAGAAGATGAGCAATGTGGGCTGTTGAACACGAGAGAGATGTTTGGTTTTACTTGTATTCAAGGACTGGACTTCCAGAGTTTGCATGAGGGGAAACAAAGGTGAGGGGACCTTTGTTTCCCCTCATGCAAACTCTGGAAGTCCAGTCCTTGAATAGACAGGGAAGTGAAATCAATGTCAAGATTCAAGAGTGGGGATGATCAGCCATGATCACATTGAATGGTGGTGCTGCCTCGAAGGGCCGAATGGCCTACTCCTGCACCTATTGTCTATTGCCTATTGTCAGCCACAATCCTACCGTATGGAGCATTGTAATTATATTTATATGGAGTATTGTATGCAGTTCTGGTCGCCCCATTACAGGAAGGATGTGGAGGCTTTGGTGAGGTGTTCCAGAATGCCGCATGGATTAGAAAGTATAAGCCAAAAGGAGAGATTGGTCAATCTTGGATTGTTTTCTCAGAGGCTGAGGGGAGACCTGAAAGAAGTGTATCGAATTAGGTGGGGCTTAAGATAGGTTAGACAGTCAGAAGCATTTTCCCAAGGTGGAAGTTATATAAACATGAGGGCAGAGTTTTAAGGTGAGAGGGGCAAAGTTCTAAAGGTGATGTGTGGGGCAGGTGTTTGACACAAAGTGGTGGGTGCCTGGAACATGCTACTAGGGGCAGTGGTGCAGGCAGATATGATAGTGATATTGAATAGGCTTTTGCATAGGCACCTGGATATGCAGGGAATGAATCATGTACAGGCAGAGGAAGTCATACGGTCATGTGATAGGAGTGAAACTAGACCATTCGGCCCATCTAGTCTACTCCGCCATTCAATCATGGCTTATCTATCTCTCCCTCCCAACCCCATTCTCCTGCCTTCTGCCCATAAACTCTGACACCTGTACTAATCAAAAATCTATGTATATCTGCCTTAAAAATATCCATTGACTTGGTCTCCACAGCCTTCTGTGGCAAATAATTCCACCCTCTGACTAAATAAAATTTTCCTCATCTCCTTCCTAAAAGAACGTCCTTTAATTTAAATTGAGATTTTTTTAACTACGCATCAAGTTTAGCATGGTTATTGTGGGTCGAAGGGAGTGTTCCTGCGATGTTCTGTGGAGGAGGCTTGTGGGGTCACGACCTGCTCCAGATGCTTTTACGTTCCTTCTTGGTGAGCTTTTTGAGTTGAAAACAGTATTTCATTTAAAATATCAAACAGTGAATTTAATTCTCTGAATCTTGGTGGGAGGGCCCATGTGTAAGCGAGTCAAGTCCCTACTGTGCCCAAAGATGATTTAAGCATTCATAAACCGTAATCCATTGCTCACTACCAGGGCTCATCCACGATCCAAAATGTTATTCCTTTACATCAAGATCAAAGATATATTCCTTAACTAGATAGATATAAAATGCTAGAGTAACTCAGCGGGTCAGGCAGCATCCCTGGAGAGAAGAAATGGATGATGTTTCGAGTCTAGGCCTTTCTTCAGTCAGAGAGTCGGGGAGAGGGAGACTAGAGGTATAAGAAGGTACAAAGAACAAATCGATGAAAGGTATGAAAAAAACAAATCAGAGCCACCAATGAAGATCAAGGCAAAGTGGAGCCCACAATGGTCCATTGTTGGCTGTGGAAAGGTGATAACGAGTGGATATATACAATGAAACTAATCAGGGCGGCAGTGAAATTAGTAGAATGACAAGGGTGGAGGAGGGACGGAGAGAGAGGGGATGCAAGGATTAAGGGCCTGCCCCACGAGCATGCGACGTCATGCGGCAAGCGCGACCTAAAGGGCCGGTCCCACTAGCATGCGCCTGCATGCGGCAAGCGCGACCTAACGTGATCGCTTGAGCCGTACGACCTAAAGGGCCGGTCCCACTTCGATCGGCGGAGCTGTATGGAGTTGTGCGGAACTGGTCCCGACATCGCGCGGGGCGCCGAAAAACTGACCGCGTTTAAAAATTCCGCGCGGCAACGGCCTTCCGGCCCGCAGCCGCCTCGACGCCGTGTCACTCACTCGACCTCCACGTGGGACCGGCCCTTTAGGTCGCACGTGCCGCATGGAGGCGCATGCTGGTGGGACCGGACCTTTAGGTTGCGCTTGCCGCATGCAGGTCGCATGCTCGTGGGACAGGCCCTTTATTTGAAATTAGAGAAACCAATTTTAATACCTCTGCTTGTAAGCTGCCAGTGACATATGAGGTGCTGTTCCTCCAATTTGTGTTTGGCCTCACTCTGACCATGGTGGAGGCCCATGCCAAAAAGGGAGTGGGAAGGGGAGTTAGTGTTTGTCAACCGGGAGATTGCGCAGGCCAAGGCAGACTGAGCAGAAACCTAGTCCTTAACTAGGCCCATCCAAATATCACCCACATAACAAAATCCTGATGACAATACAGTGATTGGTTGTTTTGTTAAATAAGTTATCTCCTGAGGCACTCCAAATTTTTTCTATTGCTGATAGGAAGTACTTCATTTATTAACAATTTTCTCCTGCTGATAGACTGACTTCTGGAAAGACTTGATTTGCAGAAGTGGCATCATCTGTCAAAGAACACGGAAATTCAGAATAACAGATAATGCAGTCAATGAATTTCGGGTGTTAAAATCAGAATTAATTAGAGAGTGTTTACAGATCACAGAGAAACAGCAACCTACCTGACAGTTGCATGTCTTGCTATGTTTCAGCTACAACTGTTAAAATCTCTGTTTTAAATGATTCTTTGCAGTTGGATAACAAGATCTTTTGCATGTATTATGCAAAGAGCTGGATATTCTAAAGTAGAGAGATCACTACTAAAATGGCACAGTGCAGAGGACCTGCAGCAGTTAACTCAAGGAATTGTGACTGTAGATATTGTGACTCCCTCGGAATGATTCCAGATAGTGATGGAGTACAATTTCAAGAACACATGACTCGACCCTCGGCCCTCCCCGAACCTGATCTCCAGCACCTTCTGGTGGTGGGACTTGATGGTGAGGGGTCTGTCCAGTCACTAAAAAGCATGGTCTTCCTGCACTTGACCCCAGCCCCTGTTGCCCTGGTCACAGATGCTGACCAATCTGGACCGATCAGAAGATAGTGACATCAACCATGTCCGGTGAGGCCCCCTCACTGCCTGATGTTGTCACTCCTCTTGTGCCTATATCCATCCTGATGGACTCAAAAAAGGGTCCAATGCAGCACACAAAGAAGGTGGGGGAGAGTGTGCAACCCTGCTTGTCTCCAGACTTAATGGAGAAGCTACTTGAGGCCCACCCATTCATATGGACTGCTCTAGTTTTAGTTTAGTTCCGAGATACAGCGTGGAACAGGCCCTTCGGCTAACCGAGCCCACTCTGACCAGTGATCCCCGCACACTAACACTATCCTACACACACTAGGGACAATTTACAATTTTACCGAGCCAATTAGCCTACAAACCTGTACGTCTTTGGAGTATGGGAGGAAACCGGAGAAAACGGGAGCAGATCATGGGGAAAACGTACAAACACTGTACAGACAGCACCCTTGCTCAAGATCGGACCCAGGTCTCTGGCAGCAACTCTGTAAGGCAGCAACTCTACCACTGCGCCACCGTGCTGCCCTGGTGTCTCCATGGAGCAGTTGGATCCAACTGTTCAAGAAGGAACTGCAGATGCTGGAAAATCGAAGGTAGACAAAAGTGCTGGAGAAACCCGCTGAGTTTCTCCAGCACTTTTGTCTAAGTCGGATCCAACTGCTGATTCCTTTCCCAAAGCTAATTTTGGAGATCACTTCCATCTTACACGTGCAATACCCTACCAGTGGCCTTCTCCTGGTCCAAGCTGACTGGGCAGAGGTCCACACCACTGTCCAGCGTGGAGGTGATGGTGTCCTCGAGCAGCACAAGGCCATTAGAGGTTTTTGTGCCAGGCATATCGCAGGTTTGATCCGGGTGGATTACCTGTCCCACCGCAGACTTCACACGGTTCGCAGACCTTGTAATCCACACTCAGCAGTTACATGGGTATCCAATTCCCAATGTCCTCCTACTCCCCCTTCTCCTCATGGATTCTGACACGCAGCCAGCCGGAAGCATAGCATAGCATCATATGCACTTCCAGCTGGTCTGCTCACCAGCATCACCATTTAGCAGGTTGATAGAAACATAGAAACATAGAAAATAGGTGCAGGAGGAGGCCATTCTTGATGTGGTACTTGTTGCCTGTAACAGCCAAAGATATATGAATTTCTAGCCACTCACCTGTGCCACCTCTCTTGTTTTGTACTGAAATATAACACTTATGATTAAAAATGCTCTTGGGAACCTTGTAACCGAACTAATACAATGATTAGAACAGAAGGTGTGAGACAAGTTTGAAGAGTTGCAAATTGTGGAGCAAGAGGATGGAATGCATGTGTAAGGGGAGGGGGACAAATAGGTGCGAGTCCAGGTGGGTCACATGGAAGGGAAGGGGGAAGGTGGGAGAGGGTGGAGGGGTGGGGGGTGGGGGGGGGGGGGTGAATAGTTAGGTACATAAAATTGGGGAATTCAACAAGTGTTGTGAATTGTGAAGCTAGAGGAAGGAAAGTAGGAGTAGAGTGAAGAAAGTTAGAGGTTACCTATAATTGGAGAAGCCAATGTTCATACCGTTGGGTTGTAAGCTACCCAAGCAGAAATGGAGGTGCTGTTCCTCCAGTTTGCGGGTGACCTCACTGTCAATGGAGGAGGCCCAGGGCAGAAAGGTCAGTGTGGGAATGAGTATGGGAGTTAAAATGGTCAGCAACTGGGAGATCCACAGGGCCTTGGCGTTGTATAATATACAACATCAGATAGCTTTGCTTCACACATATATCTTCTACCCATTACCATACATTTATTGAACGTGACAATTTTTCCTGAGCCAAAAAGCAGCGACTCAAATTTATTTCTTTTTCTGACAAACTCACTTGCCAGATTTGTACCTTTGCCCTTTGTTGAAGATTGCAGCTGTGTTAACACTTTCAAATCATGTTATTTACATTCAGAGCTCTAACTGCTGGTCTCGGGCACTGCAAGCACATGTTGTTCTTCTTCAGGCCAAAGAGTGCCCATTACTTCTAATGGAAGCAAGCTGTTCTGTGAGAGTATATATATTTTTTGAAATTGTGAGCAATTGAAGCCTGCTTTTAACCTTATAGCCTCATGGACTACTCGTTAATTACCGGCTACTGACCTGTAATCAAATCTCTGATTGTAATAATAACTAAATGATGATTTGTTGTGCAGCTTCACTTCAAACCACCTTTGAATTGAGGTAATCTGCTGTATTAGGCGTCGATGCATTTAGTCTGTCTAAATCTCTTTTAAAACTGGGCTGAGTTTAATGGATTTCTTTTATTGAAATATGTTCTGCCCTGGGATATTTGCTGTTATTAAAAATATTTTGTCCTTACATGGTCCCTAGCAAACCGAATGGAAAGCAGAACAGTTTTGCAGTGAAAGAATGTATGGAAATTTGCCCTTGTGTTCTTAGAGAGTGGAGATCTATCAATCAGTCTGAAATTAATTAAAGCCATTAATCCTGTGACGCAGAGCATTTTGCCGGGGAGAATGAGATTGATATTACCAATACCTCCCGAGGAACAATATGTGCTCACGTTTTATTTTAGCCATACATAACCAGATACTGACGACTTTAGTTACTTGGTGATGGAGCCAAATCCCATCAATTATTAATGACCACGTTCCTCCACAGATTGCTGCTCAATACCAACAAGCGAACTGCGGTCTCCTTATTTTAAACGGCTGTGTTGGGTGCTGAAACTTGAGTCAATAAGGGTGTAGGTCTTTGGATAATTACCCCATCAATCAAGCTTGGGGATGACCCTGCGGGAAGTGACTGAGATTGATTTTATGTAAACATACGGATCTAAAGATTAGGAGAAGGAGTCGGCCACACAGCCCGCTCAACTTTTTTAAAAGAGATCATGGATGCTCGGTTTGTGATCTCAACTCTGCATTCAAGTCCATCAATAATAGTTTAGGTTTAGGTTTCTTATTGGCCTGTGCACTGAGGTACAATGAAAAGCCTTGTTTTGCACGCTATCCAAACAGATCAGGTAATGCTTTACATGAATATAATCGTCAAACTCAAGTACAATAGGTGGATAAAAGGAGATGTGCAGAGTGCAGAATATAGATCTCAGTGCTGTGGTTCATCCTTAGGTAAACTCCAATGTCTGCAATGGGGTAGAGGTGAATTGGACAGTACCTTAACTTATGGGCAGCGCCCTAGTTTAACCTAGCTCAGTTCAAAGGCCTGATATTAGAGGGGAATCATGCACCCGATCACTCTGCACATCTGCAAGCTCTGACCATTTGGAAAATCTGCAAAGATAGGCAGTGACACACACTCCAAACCTATTGTACATCTGATGTATATACTGTAGCAATCCCCCATTCACTGCATTTTTCCAGAGATATCACTCTGCTCTGCATACTGGTATTGTTCAAAGAGGCATAGAGCATGGAAGCAGGCCAAACAGTTTGGCCAAAATTGCCCATGTTGATCAAGGTGCCCTATTTCCTCTGGTCCCTAACATTGGCTTATTTTCTCTCTGTATCTTTTCCATCCCTGTGACTGTCCAAATGTCTTTTAAATGTTGTTATTGTATCTACCTCAATTACTTTCTCTGGCATCTTGTTCCATATACCCACGACCTTCCATGTGAAGAAGTTGTCCCTCAGGTTCCTATTCAATCTTTCTCATCTCACCTTAAACGTATGCCATGCAATTCTTGATTCTACTCTGGGGAAAAAAGACTCTATGCATTCATCCTATCTATGGTCATCATGACCTTATCCACCTCTATAAGATCACCCCTCACTTTCTGAGCTTCAAGGAATAAAGTCCTTCCCCGGCCCAATCTCTCCCTATAGCCTAAGCCCTCAAGCTTTAGCAAAATCCCCATTAAAAAAGTTACAAAGTGCTGGAGTAACTTTGCTGATCACGCAGCATCTCTGGAGAACATGGATAGGTGACTTTTCAGTAGCGACCCTTCTTCAAACTTATTATGGGTAGGGGGTTGGGGGAGGAAATGTAGGAAAGCCTCTTAAATCTTTTCTGCACCCATTGCAGCTTAAGCACATAATTTTCATAGCAGGGTGGCCAAAAATGAGCACAGTACTCGAAGTGCAGCCTCACCAACATCTTTGGTATTGGTTTATTATTGTCACGTGTATCGAGTTTTAAACTATTTTTGTGTGCTATCCAGGCAGATCATACCATATTGAGTAGCACAGGAAGTGCAAAAGAGAAACCAAACAGTTCCAGCTGCAGAGAAAGTGTAGAGAAAAAAGTGCAAGGCCAACTTCTTGGAAGTTATTTTTAAAACTTTCTTTAAATGAACTCTGTTGACCTTGTAAATTGACTCTGTCTACCATTCAATAGAATGTACGCAATGAGTCATTTGTGCAGGTGCCTCACAGTTCCTTCAGCCTGGGATCAATCCTGATTTCCACTGTGTGGAGTTTGCATGCTTCTCCCTGTGACTGCATTGGCTTCCTCTGGGTGCCCCGGTTTCTTCCCATTTTAAATGACCCCTAGTGTGTGGGTGAGAGGCAGAATCTGGGATCAGTTGATGGGAATGTGTGGGGGATTCAAGATAAAGATAGACATAGCTCTTGGGGATAACGGAATCAAGCGATATGGGAAGAAAGCAGGAACGGGGTACTGATTCTGGATGATCAGCCATGATCATATTGAATGGTGGTGCTGTCTCGAAGGGCTGAATGGCCTACTCTTTCACCTATTTTCTCCGTTTCTATGTTTCTATAAAGTAGAATTAGCACTAATAAGTGATAGTCAGTGTGGAATTGATGGGCTGAAGTGCACAATTCTATAACTCATACCTCCTGCCCATTTTCAACTCATTGGCTGATATAATGTTGTCATTATAAAATGTACTGCATTGTATGGGTATGGTAGATAATCATATCAGAGGCACATGGTTGCAATTATCAGACCTGTTGCTATTAAATAGGCATTGCACACTTTCACAAAGATTTGCCCACAGTTGTCTTCAGTGAAGAATTAATTATTCCTGAACAGTCCAGTGGCTCGAGGAAAAATTGGTTTCATTTCTTCTGCAAGGTAAATAAATTGATAAATGAGTCAGATGTAAGTTCAGTAAGTGATTGTTGAAGGGCAAAGATTTGCCCCAAAAATCAATTTTCTGTTGGCAATAGAGAGAATTTGGTTTGTGGATTTTCCAATATATCATCAGGTGTACGTGACTGATCAGGGCATTCATCAAATATCAGTGAAGGTGGCACACTGGCACAGTGGTGCAGCTGGTAGTGCACCCGGGTTCGATCGTGACCTCGGGTGCTGTCTGTGCAGAGTTTGCACGTTCTCCCTGAGTCCCCTCCGGGTGCCCACATCCCAACAACATGCGGGTTTGTAGGTTAATTGGCCTTCGGAAATTGCCCCTGGTGTGTAGGGAGTGCATACAGAAAGTGGGATAACATAGAACTAGTGTGAACAGGTGATTGATGGTCAGCGTGGACTCGGTGGGCCGAAGGGCCTGTTTCCATGCTGTATCTTTCAAAGTTGAAAACAGAGTTGTGTTGAATTGCATGCAGTAGTGCCTGCACCAATTTTCCAATAGACACAATTTCACCTGGGAGTTTGCTGTTCGGGGCTACTTTGGGTTAAATTACTCTTATGTACAGTACAACTTGTACAAATAATTCAATTCCTTAGCACTGTGTGGCATAAAAAATACAGCTTGTCCTTCTTCCTACTGTAAATATTGCTCTGGTTTCTTTTGCTCTTTATCTTCCTGTCTTCCCTCTGCTCCTCATTGCATTGGTTTGTCTTGGAGTTCGGTTCCACAGCTGTCAGTTTTACTTCCATCTGCCTATCAAAACCACTCCTCGCCTGTATCCACCTATTACCTGCCAGTCTGGAAAAGGGTTCCGACCCAAAACGTCCCCAATTCCATTTCTCCAGAGATACTGCCTGACCTGTTGAGTTACTCCAGCATGTTGTGTCTATCTTTGTTATAACCCATCATCTGCCGACCCTTCCTACACATCATATCCACCTATGACCTGCCAGTCTTTGTCCTGCCTCCCTTCTCTCCCAGCTTTCTTCCTCTCCCCCGTACAATCAGTCTGAAGAAGGCTCCAGACCCGAAACGTCATCTATCCATGTTCTCCAGAGTTGCTGCCTGACCGACTGAGTTATTCCAGCACTCTATCTCTCTTATTAAGTGTAAACATAAGTTGCTTCTTTCGTCATTTGAGTTTCTAAAATGTCATCCATTATCAGTACTAACCCTTTTCTACTTAGACTGACAATGTTATCTTTATGAAACATTTTATTCCTTCTCAGCTCCTGCCTACGTCTGTGTTTTGCGTGTAACCAGATTTCTCATTGATGCTAACAATACACTTAAAATGCGCCAAGAACCATAAAGCCATTAATTAATACTGGATATGTAATACTCCTTATTTCACATAAAAAGCCTTTTGGCTTCTCTTAGAATACATTGTGTTTCCCTCAAATATTTTTTTAAGTGCTTTTGCAGAGAGCATGTTCAGTGATTTGAAAACCTTTCCATTGTGGTGCCTTCGACTGTGAGTCTCAATGCAACAGTGAATCACCAACTCAGACTGTGGAATACCTGATGAGAACTGAATAATTGAATTGGAAATTTGTATTGGACTGAACAATGAAGGGTTGTTCAAGGATAACTTGGTCTAATTTCTTCTGCAAGCTGAATAAATTGATAAGTATACGAGTTTGTTCTGGAGCATTGACAATCTCAACGAGACGTCACCTTCTTCAATTCACGGTCATTTGAGTTCTTTCAAAGATGTCACCTATTCCTTTTCTCCAGTGATGCTGCCTGAACCGCTGAGTTACTGTAGCTTTTTGTGTCTATCTTTGCCAGGGTGGTGTGGCTCTGCGAATTCCTACACATCCAAATTTTGTCTTAATTGAAGCCCTTGGAATTGAATTCCAGATGGGAGCACAATGCAGAGCAGCAGGGGTTATGGGGAGAAGGCAGGAGAATGGGGTTAGGAAGGAGAGATAGATCAGCCATGATTTAATGGTGGAGTAGACGATGGACCGAATGGCTTAATTCTGCTCCAATCGCTTACATACTTGTGAACTTATCCCACAACAACTGAAGTATGATACCACCTGACACTCCAATGGAAAATTAATTATCTGTGCTTTACAGCCGCACTTTGGTTCAATTTGTTTTTTAATTTTTAGTTTTAGAAATACAGCATGGAAACAAGCACTTCAGCCCATCGGATCCATACCGACCATCGTTCCCCATACTATATTATGCCCTAGTGTAACGAAAATGTACGAACAACAGATTAGTTGTAGTGAATGATTTTAACTTCCCCAATATTGGGACTCATAGAACATAGAACAGTACAGCACAAGAACAACCACTTCAGCCCACAGTGTCCATACATTGTGTTATCCCAGTTTTGCATCCTACACATAATGAGCAATTTACAAAAAAAACAATTACTCTACCAACCTGCACGTCTTTGGAATGTGGGAGGAAACTGGAGCACTTGGAGAAAACCCACGCGGTCACAGGGAGAACATGCAAACTTCTCACAGACAGCACCAGCAGTCTGGATCGAACCCGGGTCTCTGGTGCTGTGAGGCAGCAGCTCAACTGCTGCTCTAGTTGGAAATGTTGTTATAGGTTCCAATTATAAATTTTATATAATATACAATGAGTTTAGTATAATGCCCCATGGACAATCGTACATGCTCATTTTATCATTCATTCTGACTGCATTAATATGTTTAATATCGTCGCAGATTTTAATGAAGCGATACCAGAGACTGAAAGACTTGATAGTAGCTTGCAAAAAGCTCGAGCCCAACTGTCTGTTAAGGCAAGACGACAGCGACCTTCCAGATCTCGGCTAAGAGACAGCATAAGCTCCACAGAAGGTGATGACAGCCTAGAAAGAAAGGTAAGACATTATTTTGACTGTGGGATTGAAAAGACCCCACATCCTCATCCTGCATTGATCACTTGGTAAGGACAGTGTGTGGTTGATCCCAGCATCCAGCAGACCTCAAACCAGATCTAATCTATGCAATTAGCTAATTCCAGTCAACCATCTGGGACTAGTTTCGATGGAGCATTTTGGTCGTTATGAACAAGTTGGGGTGTTGGCTTTTTTCTCTATAGGCTGTATGTGCTGTATGATTCCATGTCTCATGGCAGAACACTCCATTTGGTCTCAGTTACCTTAACTTGTGATTTGTTATAATTAGCGATTAGTTTAACTTAGTTTAGCGATACAGGATGAAAACAGGTCCTTCAGCACACCAACTCCACACCGTCCATCAATCGGCCATTCTTCCTAGTTCAATGTTATCCCACTTTCTCATTCACTTCCTAAACATTAAGGGTACTTTTACAGAGGCCAATTAACCTACAAACCCGCACATCCTTGGGATGTGGGAGGAGACCCATGATCAAATATTCTCCTCGTTTTCATTGCTTATGTGCCGGGAGTGTAGAATGGGTTTCTGGGTTATTTGCTGAGGTTGCGGACTGGGAGGTAGGCTGTCAAAGTGTACAGGAAGAATAGATTAGCTACAGAAATGGGTGGAGAAATGGCAGATGGAGTTTAATCCAAGCAAGTGTGAGGATTTGCACGTTGGGAGCTCGAATATATGGAACAAGTATACAGTTAATGCCAAGACTCATACACAAAGGAATCTTAAGCTCCAAGTCCGTAACTCCCTGATGGTGACAACACGAGAAGATAGAGTATTATATAATGCTAAGGTATGCTTGCCGTTTTAAGGTTTTGGTTGGTCCACATTTGCAGTATTGCATATAGTTCTGATTGCCACATTACAGTGAGGATTTGGTGACTTTGGAGAGGGTGAAGAAGTGGATCACCAAAATTTAACCTGGATTAGGAGGTAATAGCTAATCGGAGAGGTTGGATTGTTTTTTCTGGAACTTCAGAGGTTGAGGGTAGACCTGATAGAAGTATATAAAATGGTGAGAGGCGTAGATAGGGTAGAGTCAGAGCCTTTTTCTCAGATTGGAAATGTCAAAGACGAGAGGCACAGCTTTAGAAAATATAGAAAATAGGTGCAGGAGTAGGCCATTCGGACCTTCGAGCCAGCACCGCCATTCTATATGATCATGGCTGATCATACAACTCAGTATCCCATCCCTGCCTTCTCTCCAAATCCCCTGATCCCTTTAGCCACAAGGGCCACATCTAATTCCCTCTTAAATATAGCCAATGAACTGGCCTCAACTACCTTCTGTTGCAGAGAATTCCACAGATTCACCACTCTGTGTAAAAAATGATTTTCTCATCTCGGTCCTAAAAGACTTCCCTCTTATCCTTAAACTGTGACCCCTAGTTCTGGACTTCCCCAACATCGTGAATAATCTTCCTGCATCTAGCCTGTCCAACCCCTTAAGAATTTTGTATGTTTCTATAAGATCCCCCCTCAATCTTCTAAATTCTAGCGTGTACAAGCCGAGTCTATCCAGTCTTTCTTCATATGAAAGTCCTGCCATCCCAGGAATCAGTCTGGTGAACCTTCTCTGTACTCCCTCTATGGCAAGAATGTCTTTCCTCAGATTAGGAGACCAAAACTGTATGCAATACTCCAGGTGTGGTCTAACCAAGACCCTGTACAACTGCAGTAGAACCTCCCTGCTCTTATACTCAAATCCTTTAAAGCCCCTGATCCATTTAAGAGACCTAAACAGCAACCTCTGGTGACCTTGCCCGCCACCCAAAAAAAAATCAAGGTCGAGATGACCTACAACCTCCTACCACCTCCCACGCATATGTTCAAAACCTTCCTCGACTATGAAGAAAACCGGCTTCGACTAGACCTGCGACTAAAAAATTCTCGATTTTTAAAACGGCAACCTATTTTTAGTCGAGGCCGGTTTGAATCATGATGAAAAAATAGCAGCAACCTAGATGAAGCCCCGACCATGCGGAAACCACTTTCGATCATTAGGGGGAGTGAAACCTCCGGTGACCTCATGGAAACCTTGGGTGGCGGGCAAGGTCACAAGAGGTTGCTGTTTAGATCTCCTAAGTGGGACAGGTTCTTAAGGATTAGGGGGATAAAGTTTAAAGGAGATCTTTTCACATAGAGTGGTGGGTGCCTGGAGCGCGCTGCCAGAGATGGTGATGGTGACAGATATGACAGTGGGGTTAAAGAGCGTTTCAATAGGCATGTGGATTTTCAGGGGATGGAGGGATATGGATCACATGCAGGCAGATGAGTTTATCTTAGCATCACATTTGGCACAGACATGAGCCAAACAACCTTTCCTAGTGCTGAAGATAGACACAAAAAGCTGGAGTAACTCAGCGGGGCAGGCAGCATCTCTGGAGAGAAGGAATGGATGACTGTTCGGGTCAAGACCCTTCTTCGGACATCCTTGTGCTGTGCTGTTTTATTTTCTATCTGTAGACCCGGTGAATTACATTTCAGTGAGGATCAAGGTTTTCTGGAGAGGTCAATGGGAGAAAATTGTCAACCAAAACAATAGAACATTTGAGATAATGTGGAATATTGTAGCTGAAATGATGAAATAGACATCAAGCAGCATCAGAGTTTAATCCTACTACATTGGTCCGTATGAATATAATTTTACTAAAGGACCCCTGCATTCCCTCTCTCTCCATCCCTCCCCCCACCCAACTCGCACCACATTCCCTTTCTCACCTAGCAGAAGGGTACCAATGGCCTGTTTCCTTTATCATTGTTACTCTTTTGCATATCTTTCATTCATTTGTTCTAGATCTCTCTAGATCACTGTCTATATTTCTCGTTTCCCTTTCTCCTGACTATTCTGAAGAAGGGCCTCAACCCGAAACGTCACCCATTCCGTCTATCCGGAGATGCCACCTGTCCCACTGAGTTACTCCTGCATTTTGCCTCCGTCTTCGGTTTAAACCAGCATCTGCAGTTCCTTCCTACACTTTGCTATAAACCCATTGTGCTTTGCCTTTGATAATTTCAGGTATCGGACAGCTACGGAAGCTCACTGCACAATATGAGATCTCCCCTCCATTCCTCACTCCGAGGCTCCTCTCCGTCTTCAGAATCCGTCATCTCCTCGGCATCTCCCTCCCAGCGGGCCGCGTCCTTCTCCTTCGATGTGAACATTGTGAGGAGGACGTTTGAGGAGGAGGAGCAGGCGTCGATGGCAAAGGCACGGTTCCAGACTCTGACCAATGCTTCCTCCCAGGAAGCCCTGGGACTGACTCCGACCAGCTCCCCCTCCAAATCCTGCCACAGCTCCGACACGTCTCCAGTTTACACGCGGAGGGAGAGGAGAGCAGAGAAGCACAGTGAAGGTGCCGTTACTCTATTTTGTAATTCATTTTCCACTGGTGAGATAATATTCCTTTATTTCTGGCCTTTTCTTTGTGCAAAACATTGGGCAGTATATACAAAACAAAACACACACCAATTGCTGGAGTAACTCAGCAGGTCAGGCAGCATCTCTGAGGGATAGACACAAAGAGCTGCCTAACTCAGCGGGACAGGCATCATCTCTGGAGAGAAGGAATAGGTAACGTTTTGGGCCGAGATCCTTCTTCAGTCTGATGAAGGGTCTCGACCCAAAACGTCATCCATTCCTTCTCTCCAGAGATGTTGCCTGTCCCGCTGAGTTACTTCAGTTTTTTGTGTCTATCATCGATTTAAACCAGCATCTGCAGTTCCTTCTTAAGCATCTCTGGAGGACATGGATTGTCGAAGTTTCAGGTCAGGACCCTTCTTCAAGCATCTGGATCTGAACGTTGCTTCTCCATGTCCTTCAGAGATGTTGCCTGACACCCTGAGTTACTCCAACACTTTGGGGTTTTTTTGTAAGCCAGCATCTGCAGTTCCTTGTATCTCATCGGGCAACTTAAACAAAGTTTACAGTAAACATTGGAGATGTGGCCCAGGATATTGCAGTTAATTGCACAACTTGGATGGAGATTCATTCCATAGAAACCACTTTCTTAAAAGAGGGTGTCCTTGGCAGATGCAGAAAGATAGCCTCGGCTACTAGGATCTGCCCCCTAGTGATGAGAGTCAGAAGCTGCAAAGCTCAGCCACTGGGCCTGAAACAAGTCGTCTAGGTACGTGAACTCATCAGTAATTCTTTGCAGACAAAAGGAGACTTCAGGAGACAAACCAAAGCCACCCATCTGAAAGGGTTGGTGCATTACTGGTTTTATACTTACCCCCGAAAAATATTCTCTTTACATAATATATTCAACAAATACATTTGGAAAGTTGAAACAAGGAACCGCAGAAGCTGGTTTACAAAAGTGGACACAAAGTGCAGGAGTAACTCAGCAGTTCAGGCAGCATCTCTGAAGAACATGGATAGGTGACGTTTCTGGTTGGGACCCATCTTCAGACTTTCTCCATGTTCAGAGTATTCTTGTTACAATATATTAACACCATGCTTGCTTCTTCCTTAAATAATGCATCTACAGCCCATATGAGAGGCTCTTATAGAGGCCCAGTCATGTAGCATTCAATGGTGGCTGAGCCTGGACTATCATGCTTCTCCATGAAGTCTTTAGGAAGCAGCACCTAGCTCTATTATACTTCAGGGGCCAAGGGGATTTTATGGTCATCGTTTCAGGTCTGGACCCTTCGTCAGACTGATTATAGTATGGGGAAGAAAGCTTGAAGAGAGGTGTGGAGTGGGACAAAGCCTGGCAAATGATGGGTGGAAACAGGTGATGGGGGGGGGGGAGGGGGGGGGGGTGGCAGGCAGAATGGTTGGCCAAAGACCAGAGATGAAAAGACAAAAGGTAGTGGGAAAAGGCGATGAGGAGAGGAGAGGAGATGCGCGAATGTGATCTTTACAAACAGGCCGAAGGCGCAGCTCCATAAATGCGGTCTGTATGGCTCTGGATTAAGCCTGTGTGAGTAACTTAGTTTCAACTAACCTTGGTGCCTCCAGCAGGATTAAGCCAGAGGAGCTAGTAGTCCCCAATGCAATTTGGCAGTTCCTCAGCATAAAATGGAGAGCAGCTGGACAAACTCAGAATGCTCCATCTCACTCAAACACTGAATCTGAGCAAAGAGGCACTGATATAATTCACATTGCTAAATTAGTATCATTTTTTTCAGTTGATTCATATCAAATATATCTGTAAACCTAAATCACAATGTTTAGTTAGCCCAATTATCATGACTTTTGTTAATTGGCTGTTGGATAATCTACTTAGGTGTAAATTAGTCCATGTGCAATAGAGTATTATATACACTCTTTTCAATGTAACAGAGTTGGTTTCATTGAAATAAATTGTTTGAGTCATCCAGATTTCTGTCAGATCCACTATAGATTATTCTCAATTTTGAGATTAAAATAAGAGATAATTTACTATTTGTAGTTAGCTAGCATGGAGAATTTTAGTTGGCTCGAGAGGGCTACCATTTATTGACACAAAGTGTTGAATTAATTCAGCAGGTCAGACAACATCTTTGGAGATCGTGGACAGGTGACGTTTTGGGTCTGGATTATGCAGGTCCTTGTTTCTCCACCGCTACCATTTAATTGGTTGCGTTTTAAGGTGTTGTTCAGATTGGATTCTTTCATTTAGGTTCGTCTTGAGGTACAGCACGGACACAGGCCCTTCGGCCCACCCAGCCCGTGCTGACTATTGATCATCTTCTCGCACTCGTTCTATGTTATTCCACTTTCTCATCCACTCCCTATACCTTTAGGCACAGTAATTAAGGTAGCTGAACATTGTTTTTTAGGTTTATAGATATATTTGATATGAAAAAATTGAAAAAGTAATGCTAGTTTAGCAATGTGATTCTATTATTGTCTCCTCGCTCTGATTCAGGGGTCAAATGAGATGGAACTTCATGAGGTCCTCCAGCTGGTCTCCTTTACAGACACCTACAAACACACATATCTCCAAATCTGAGGAAGGACATTATTGCCATAGAGGGAGTGCAGAGAAGGTTCACCAGACTGATTCCAGGGATGTCGGGACTGTCTTATGAAGAAAGACTGGATAGACTTGGTTTATACTCTCTAGAATTTAGGAGATTGAGAGGGGATCTTATAGAAACTTACAAAATTCTTAAGGGGTTTGACAGGCTAGATGCAGGAAGATTGTTCCCGATGTTGGGGAAGTCCAGGACAAGGGGTCACAGCTTAAGGATAAGGGGGAAATCCTTTAAAACCGAGATGAGAAAAACCTTTTTCACACAGAGAGTGGTGAATCTCTGGAACTCTCTGCCACAGAGGGTAGTTGAGGCCAGTTCATTGGCTATATTTAAGAGGGAGTTAGATGTGGCCCTTGTGGCTAAGGGGATCAGAGGGATATGGAGAGAAGGCAGGTACGGGATACTGAGTTGGATGATCAGCCATGATCATATTGAATGGCGGTGCAGGCTCGAAGGGCTGAATGGCCTACTCCTGCACCTAATTTCTATGTTTCTATGTCTTTGGGATGTCAAATGGTTCAATGGTACTTTATTATTACATGTACTGAGGTGCAGTGAAATTCTTATTTTGATTACGGTTCAGCAAGTTTTTTCTATACATAAGCACAATCCCAGCCAAAGGCAGCATCTTTGAAGAGAGAAACAATGAGAAGCCTTTTCAAGCCAATGCTTCTTCTGGGAAGTTCGACACATCTTTAAACTCGCCAACTTTTGAAACTCAGTTTTCCCCAGTCTATAATGAGGAAGATGTTTAAAAATCTGCCACTGATCACTTGCAATCAAACCATTGACAGTGCTTTTGTGTTTGAAACTGAGTTTTAATGAGATAAAATTAGCTAGGACGCATCATCATTAATGATAAACATTGCAGAGATTCACCATTAATTAAGAATATAAAATGGCCAAAAAAATTACCTGTGGTGTCTAGCCTGGATGAACCATGGTCGCAAATGATTAATTCCAGCTAGACAAGGTCTTCATAGTAATTTATCATGGGGTGGACTTGAATCAGAAACCATAAAGTGCTCACAATAGACAGTAGACAATAGGTGCAGGAGTTGGCCATTCAGCCCTTCGAGCCAGCACCGCCATTCAATGTGATCATGGCTGATCATCCCCAATCAGTACCCCGTTCCTCACAAGGTTGCTAGATATTCATGGCTGTTGAAGCAGGAAGTATAGATCAAGGATGTACTATCAATGTTGTGACAGTGCCCTGATGTTTTCCTTACATTTTTGCACCACAGGTTCAGAAGGGAGCAAGGAAACAAGTCCGGCAGAGCCAGCGAGTCCCACAGTTGGGCTGGACAGAAAGGCACGGAGGAAATTTTTGGACCTTGGGTAGGTGTGACTCTATTTGGAATAAATTATTAATCCTTTTTAAAAGTCAATGGTAAGGCCACATTTGGAGTACTGTGTACAATTCTGATCTCCCTGTTGTAGAGAGAATGTCATTAAACTTGAAAGGGTTCAAAAGATGTGAGGATATTGCCAGGTTTGGAGCATTTGTGATACCAAGGAGAGGTTGGATAGGCAGAGACTTTCATTCCCTGGAGCGTAGTGGACTGACTGGTCATAAAGATCATAAGATCATAAATGAAATTCCTCAGTATCAAAGTTGAATTACAAATGAGGGACAATTTACAGATGCCAATTAATCTACAAACTTGCATGTCTTTTGGAATGTGGGAGGAAACCGGTACACCCAGGGAAAACCCATGCAGTCACAGGGAGAACAGACAAAGTGTATGTGACAAATAAACTTGACTTGACTTGACTTGAACTCCATACAGACAGCATCCGTGGTCAGGATCGAACCTGGGTCACTGGTTCTGTAAGGCAGCAACTCTACCGCTGCACCATTGTGCTGCCGAGTGCTATAGCTTAAAATATACAAAAATGAGTCAGCGTAGTGGACTGACGGGTCCTGGTGTATTTGTGTTGATGGGGCCAATATGGCTACTGCAGACTTCCACATATGGAGCAGGAGATACCTGCAATGGTGGATGATTTATGAAGTTGTACAATCCTTCTGCTATTAACATAGTGCTTCAGAGTCAAGCCAATGCCTGTATTCCAGGTTAGAAACATAGAAACATAGAAAAATAGGTGGAGGAGTAGGGCATTCAGCCCTTCGAGCCAGCACCTCCATTCAATATGATCATGGCTGATCATCTAAAATCAGTACCCTGTTGCTGATTTTTCCCCATATCCCTTGATTCCTTTAGCCCTAACTGAATTGAATTGAATACATTTTATTAGCCAGATATGTATACCTACAAGGAATTTGCCTTGGTGCTTGGTTCTCAATGCTACATCATCATTTTGATCAGTATTCGATAAGGGATTCTCAAAGGTCAATGAAACTGTTTTGTTAGTTCAGATTATTAGCTACAAGGAGAGGTTGGACAAACTTGGATTGTTTTTTCTGGAACGCTGGAGGTTAAAGGGAAATCTGTCAGAAGCATATAAAATTATATAGAGACATAGATAGGCTCGACTGTGAGAATCTATTTCCCAGGATGTGTTAAGATGGCGCCTACCTGCGGTGACATTTTGCCAGCGGCACAACAGAAAGTCTTCAAATATAGTATTTCTCAGCTCACCTGTATCAAAGGATCTGCAGAAATCAACAAAGTAAGTAGCGAGCTGCTAACGCATGTAAATGCATTAGCGCTACTGCGAACTCCCGAAGATAGCGACTGTAACGGAATCCCCGATCTCATGGAGGAGCGCAGGTACAGTAAGTACTGTACCTGTAAACACCGGGGAGGCCTTCATGGAGTCCGGAAACGAGGCCGTTGGGCAGGATCTCCCAGCAGCAACGGAGCTGGAGGTGCCGTCTCTAGGGAATCCCCGATCTCAGGGGAATCCCCGACCTCGCGGAGACTCGCAAGTACTGTACCTTTAAACACCGAGGAGAGCTTCATGGAGTACGGAAACGTGGCTGTCGGGCAGGACTACAAGTAAGATTGCAGCGTAGGGGACTTCGGCCCCCTCTCCCTACCATCTTACTAGCCAACGTACAGTCACTAGAAAACAAAGTGGAGGACTTAAGGTCAAGGCTGCTTTACCAAAGTGAGCTGAGGGAATGCTCTGTGTTCTGTTGCACAGAGACATGGCTCACCCCCAGCTCCCCAGACTCAGCGGACCAGCCTAAAGGGTTCTCCATCCACCGTATGGACCATACGCACGCATCTGGGAAAGGGAGAGGAGGGGGCATCTACCTCATGGTCAACTCTTCATGGTGCTCAGACGTGGCAGTCCTATCCAACTCCTGCTCTCCACACCTCGAACATATGGCGATGAAGTGCCACCCTTTCTACCTCCCAAGGGAATTCACCTTCATCATCCTGACCGCGGTCTACATCCCACCCCAGGCATACGTCCGTCTGGCACTTGGGGTAGCTGCACACCATGGTCTACAAGCACAAGACGGCTCACCACCATAGCCGGGGACTTCAACAAAGCCAAACTGAAGAAATCACTCCCTAACTTCCACCAACATGTCTCCTGCAGCACCAGAGGACCAAACACCCTTGACCACTGCTACACCACCATCAAAGACGCCTATCGCTCTATCCCTCGTCCTCACTTCGGAAACTCCAACCATTCAGCGGTGCTGCTTCTTCCTGCATACAGGCAGCAACTGAAGAAAGCACCCCCAGAGGTGAGGACTGTACAGAGATGGTTGGGGGAAGAACAACTCCAGGGCTGCTTGGAGTCTGTAGACTGGGCAATGTTCAGGGACTTGGCAACGGACCTGAATGAATATGCCACAGTCGTTACATACTTCGTAAGGAAATGTGTGGAGTACTGCGTTCCAACAAAAACCTTCCGAGTGTTTCCTAACCAGAAGCCTTGGATAAACCATGAGATCCGCATTCTTCTGAAGGCAAGATCCTAGGCATTCAGGTCTGGCGATGCAGAGGTCCATAAGAAGTCCAGATATGACCTTGGTAAAGCCATCAAAAAGGCCAAAAGGGACTTCTGCTCTAAGCTGGAGGATGAGACGGATGTTTGGCAACTGTGGCAGAGCTTGAATGCCATCACCTCCTACAAGGCGAAATCAGGAGGCGGCTCATACGACAGCGAAGTATCACTCCCTAACGAGCTCAATGCGTTCTACGCACGGTTCGATAGTGAGAACACTGATGTGCCTTCCCGAGCCCCTACTTGGCCTGACGGTATTATAGTCATAGTCACAGAGGCCGACGTCAGAAGATCCTTCAGGGGGGTGAACCCTCGGATAGCGCCTGGACCTGATGGTATACCGGTCGAGTTCAAGACCTGTGCAGACCAATTGGCGGGAGTTTTTGCTGACATTTTCAACCTCTCACTTCTGAGGTCTGAGGTTCCAACCTGCTTTAAGAGGGCATCAATAATACCGGTGCCCAAGAAGAGTAAGGTGACGTGCCTCAATGACCATCGACCAGTGGCACTAACGTCTGTGGTAATGAAGTGCTTTAAGAGGTTGGTTATGGTGCACATCAACTCCTACCTCGACAAGAACCTCGACCAACTACAGTTCGCATACCGCCACAACAGGTCAATGGTAGATGCAATTTCACTGGCTCTCCACTCCGCACTGGACCACTTGGACAATAAAAACACCCACGTCAGGCTGTTGTTTATAGACTACAGCTCGGCCTTTAATACCATCATCCCTTCCAAGCTGGATACAAAGCTCACGGAACTGGGCCACTGCGCATCCCTCTGCAATTGGATCCTCGACTTCCTCATCCACAGGCCACGGTCTATTTGAATTGGAGGAACCACTTAATCCTCAGTAACAATTAGTACGGGAGCACCTTAAGGCTGTGTGCTCAGCCCCCTGCTTTACTCACTCTATACCCATGACTACGTAGCCGGTCATAGTGCGAACTCCATCATCAAGTTCACCGATGACACCACTGTGGTTGGATGAATCACAGATGGGGATGAGTCAGAGTATAGAGTGAGATCGACCGACTGACCAAATGGTGCCAGCACAACAACCTGGCTCTCAACATCAGTAAGACCAAGGAACTGATTGTGGACTTTAGGAGGGGAAGGATGAGGACCCACAATCCTGTTTATATCAACGGGACGATGGTGGAGAGGGTCAATAACTTCAAATTCCTGGGCGTGCATATATCAGAAGATCTTTCCTGGACCCAGTACACCGATGCAATTGTAAAGAAAGCACACCAGCGACTCTACTTCCTGAGAAGATTACGGAGATTCGGCATGTCGAAGAGGATTCTCCTAAACTTCTACAGGTGCACGGTAGAGAGAATTCTGACTGGTTGCATCGTGGCTTGGTTCGGCAACTTGAACGTCCAGGAGCGAAAAAGACTACAAAAGTTGTGACCACTGCCCAATCCATCACCGGCTTTGACCTCCCCACCGTCGAAGGGATCTATCGTAGTCACTGCCTCAAAAAGGCAGCCAAAATCATCGAGGACTCACACCATCCTGGCCACACACTTATCTCACCACTGCCATCAGGAAGAAGGTCCAGGAGCCTGAAGACTGTAACGTCCAGGTTCAGGAACAGCTTCTTCCCCACAGCCATCAGGCTATTAAACACTATGAATAAGCTATGAGCTCTGAACTCCAAAAGACTATTATTATTTGTTATTTGCACTATATTTGTTATTTATTGAACTTCTTTTTTCTCCCATTATATACAATGTTTACATATTCACATATTCTGTTGTGCTGCAGCAAGTAAGAATTTCATTGTCCAGTCCTAGACATATGGCAATAAAACACTCTTGACTCTTGACTTGATTCTTGACTCAAATACTAGAGGGCATAGCTTTAATATGAGAGGGACAAAGTTCAAAGGAGAAGGTACGGGGCAATGTTTTACACAGAGGGTAGTGGGTGCCTGAACTGTGTTGCTGGAGGCATTAGTGAGGCAGATATGATAGTGGCATTTAAGAGACGTTTGGATAGGCATATGGATATGCAGGGAATGGAGGGATATCGATAACGTGCAAGTAAATAAGAGATGGTCTTGGCATCATGTTCGGCACAGACATTTTGGGCCAAAGGGCCTGTTCTCGTGTTGTACTGTTACATGTTTTATGTTCTTCCATTGAGTACATCCTTCAGTCTTTCCCTCTGTCTGATTGGTGACAGAGCTTGAAAGAGATTGTCTCAGGGCATTGGTGTAGGGCATGTAAATGAAAATATGTCAGGCGCAAGTAATATTAATGTGATCCAAAAACCAAGAAGTTTTCTAACCTTGATCTTCTTGGCTGATCTTGCCATTGGCTATGAAGTGGGAAATAGACTGCAACTAATTTTAACACAATCTCTCCAAATCTTAATGAGTAACAGCTTTTCAAAGAAACATTTGAAAGAATCGTGAATCATTTAGAGAAATGCTTTATTCCGCACTGTGATAAATTCCAGAATCTATTTTATTTTTCTGCCGATCAAGTATTCTGAGTCGAAGGAACCACTTTATGTTGTCTGTGGGAGCCATAAAAATGCAGCTTATATTGAACAGTATCTTACGGTAGTGAGAGCACCATAAATAATGTTTATTATATTAGAGTTATTGTGTGGAATATTGATCAAAGAGGATATTTATGAGTTCTTATCATGGACAGCCATAAAAACAGCCATATTTGGCATGTTGGTTCTCATTGAATTATTGACATGGTCAAAGAAAAATTCCTATAGGGCTTGCTTGCTTGAAATCCTTATTATGTCCATTATGGTTTTCCATCCCTTCTCGCAGTTTGATGATATTGCAGCATCTTGTAGGCACAATAATCCAAGCATTAAAGGCACGGTGGCGCAGTGGTAGAGTTGCTGCCTTACAGTGCCAGAGACCCGAGCTTGATCCTGACTACGGGTGCTTGTCTGTACGGAGTTTTATTGTTCTTCTGGTGACCTGCGTGGGTTTTCTCCAAGATCTTTGGTTTCCTCCCACACTCTAAGTACGTAGAGGTTTGTAGGTTAATTGGCCTAGTATAAATGTAAATTGTCCCTAATATGTGTAGGGTAGTATTAATGTACGGGGATTGCTGGTCGGTGCGGAGTCGGTGGGCCGAAGGACCTGTTTCCGCACTGTATCTTTAAACTAAACTAAACTAAACTAATACCTGATGACTGGTTCAATGAATCTCAGGATATGATAATCAAACCATGTTCTCCTATTGTATATTTTTGTTGGCTGCAATTACCACATTCTCCGGTTAAACACTCACTCAGAAAGCAATGCAAATGATCAGCTCATTATTTCTTGAAAGCTTGTTGAATCTTGCCATGAACACATTGACAATTGTATTTTTCCCAAAGTACAAATGTGACTGCAGTTTAAATAAAGGATTTTTTTCCCGTAACATTTCACCATTGTAAAGTGACTGGCACTATAAAGGGCCTGTCCCACTTAGGCGATTTCTTCGGCAACTGCCGGCGACTGTCACCGTCGTAGCAGGCCGCCGAAAAAGCGGCGACTGGAACCCCCATGCGACTATGTGTACGACAAGCTACGACAACCCACCACCTAGCCGACGTTAAGCTACGGCAAGCTACCGACAACCGGCGACCCATTAGGACGTCCACCTATGACCACACCTACGACAACCTACGACCACACAGGCCACAATCTACGACAAGCAAAGTCAGCTTATGTCCACCCGCGACAAGCTACGACAAGCACCAACCCTGTCGGCGACAACTGAAGACATCTGAAGACAATTCAGTCACCGGTACCTGTCGCCGGTTGACGTAGGTTGACGTAGGTAGTCGCCAATGGAATTCACCAAATTCAGCACCCAGCGACAACCAACGTCACCTGGCGACAACCTGCGTCATGCTGGCGACGACCTACGACAGCACCTACGACGGGAGAAGACAAACTATGTCAAGCCCACAGTCAGCAAAAAGTTTTGAACATTTCAAAATCCAGCAGCGACCAGAAAAACGTTTCAACTGTTTAGGCGACTTGAGGAGACTACTCACGACCATAGAGGCGTCACCCCGCGACCATGTGAAAACAGGCTAGTCGCCTGTAGTCGCCAAAAAAAAAGCATAAATGGTATAGGGGCTTTAGGGCGACACAGTGGGGCAACTGGTAGAACTGCTGTCTCAGAGACAGAGACCCTGGGTCTGATGAAGGGTCTCAACTCGAAACATCACCCATTCCTTCAATCCAGAGATGCTCCCTATCCTACTGAGTTACTCCAGCATTGTGTGTCTATTCTCAGTTGAAAACAGCATCTGCTGTTCCTTCCTGCAAAATTTACCCTGCTTCCATGTTGTCTGCATACAGTTCGCATGTTCACCCTCGTGGGTTTCCACTGGGTGCCCCAGTTTCTTCCCCCATCCCGAAGATATGCGGGTTTGTAGTTTAATTGGCCTCTGTAAATTGCCCCTGCTGGCTAGGGAGTGTATGCAAAACTGGGAAAACGTACAACTAGTGTGAATGGGAGATTGATGATCGATGGGCCGAAGGGCCTCTTTACGTGTTGAATCTTTCAATCAATCAGTGTCAATATGTTGAATTTCCTTAACACCTGAAGACAGAAGTAAATGATTGCTGCATGTTGTATGGAAGATGGTTTCATCTTGGAATGACTGCTTGCAAATTCAGTGGAATGGAGGCATGGCATGTCAGGCATTACCGAATCAGCTTAACATGATGTAAGGCCTTTCCTTTGTTTGAAGCGCCTCAGTAGAACACATAAAGGAACCCAGGTTACCTAGAGCCATGGCCGTGTCCTGATGGGAGGAGTGAAGGGGGTACAGGTTAATTGGTATCAAGTGGAGGCAGGGAAGATGGGTAATTCAGAAGGGGGGTTGAGAGTCATCTGTAAGTGCCACTGGTGCATTGGCCAGCAGACGCAGAGAGTAATCTGAAATAAAAAAGGTCCTGGACTTACATAGAGCAAGATAGAACAACACAAAACAGTACAGCACAAGAACAGGCCCTTCAGCCCACAATGGCTGACATTAAGCAGGGGTGGCAAAATGGTGCAGCGGTATTGCTGCCTCACTGTGCCAGAGACCTGAGTTGTGATTGCCGGTTCTGTCGATGGGTGTTGGCTGTATGGAGTGTCTACGTTCTCCCTGTGACCGCGTGGGGTTTTTTCTGGGTGCTCTGGTTTCTTCCCACACTCCAAAGAGTTTGCAGGTTTGTAGGTTAGTTGGCTTTGGTAAAATAGTAAATTGTAAATATTTAAGAGGGAGTTAGATGTGGCCCTTGTGGCTAAAGGGATCAGGGGGTATGGAGAGAGGCAGGTACGGGATACTGAGTTGGATGATCAGCCATGATCATATTGAATGGCGGTGCAGGCTCGAAGGGCCTACTCCTGCACCTATTTTCTATGTTTCTATGTTTCTATGTTTCTATGTCCCTAATGTGTAGGATAGCGCTAATGTAAGGGGGTGATCGCTGGTCGCCGTGGACCCGGTCTAAGTCTAAAGTCATGTTAAACTATCTCATCTGCCTGCACATGATCCATATCCCGCCATTATCTCCATATCCATGTGCCCACCTGAAAGCCTCTTAAGAGCTCTCTCGTATCTGCCTCAACCATTGCCCCTGGCAGCGTGTTTCAGGCATTCGCCATCTGCACCTTTAAACATTACTCCTCTCACTTTCATTCTCTGTTCTCCAGTCTTTGACATTTCTACCATGGGAATAAGATTCTGACTGTCTATCTATCTATGTCCCTTATAATTGTTTACACTTTTCATAGATATTGAATTGCTTGCAAACAAAGATTGTTGGGTTATAATCTGCTTTCTTGGCAAATGTTTATTGGATACCTTTGCTCCGATTTCATCACTCAACAAATATGAACAATAAATAAAAGTGCTCAATAATGACAATAAAGTGAAAAGACAGAGAGAGAGGACTCAACTTCTTTGTAAACTCTGACAACAAATTAACCAATTTAAAATATTAGAATTTGTGCTTGAAATAGAAAATGCCAACCAAAGTAAACTTAGTTGTTAATATTCGGATGTAGCATGAAACAGTTCACATTAGTGTCACAGTGCAACTAAAACGTTGGCTCAAAATATAGAAACAAGGAACTGCAGATGCTGGCTTACAATAAAAATTGCTGGAGTAACTCAGGCAAGTAAGTCAGGCAGCATCTCTGAAGAACATGGATTGGTGACGTTTTGGGTTAGGATCCTTCTTTAGACTGATTATAGTGGGGGGGGGGGAGGGGTGGGCAAAGAAAGCAAGAGGAGTGGAGGGGCACAGGCAAAGCGTGGCAGGTAATAGTTGAGCACAGGACTTGTGAAGGGGCCAACGGAAAAAGTCATCCATCCATGTTCTCCTGGGATGCTGCCTGACCCGCTGAGTCCAACACTTTGTATCCTTTAATCTTCAGCTCACGCATGTGTGTGTATAAACAGCCTCACAGTAGATAAAATGGGGAAACCCCTGAGTATCGCAAGATTTGCAATGTTTTGTGTCAAAAATCCTTTGTGACGCTTTCTCCCGGTGAAGAATCATTAACATTCACATTGGTGAAGTGGCTCATTAGCTGCTTCATGGATTCATCGGGTTAATTTCTGCAGCTATTCAAAATAATGTAGGGCAAATTAAAATAAAATGCAAAATGAGAATGTTACTCACTAAAAATCTTCCCCTTTTGGCCTGAATAAATTAATGTTGAACAAAACAAAGTACAGCTCTGGTGTAGATGCGAAAGCAGAACAGATAGCTGCCAGCCACAAATGATTAAATGGAAAACCAAAATGTAAATAGTCTGTACAACTGCAGAATGTGGGATCAGGCTACTTTGAAAGACCCCAAGAATATATATACCTCCAAATATTTGAAACCAAAATACACCAAAATACAATGAGGCAGTATTAAAAAAATGTAACCTTCATTAAATGTTAACATAAATTTAGGCCATCCAATTCAGGCACAGTGGCGCAATGGTAGAGTGCCTTACAATGCCAGAGACCCAGGTTCAATCCTGAGTACGGGTACTGTCCGTATAGAGTTTGTACATTCTCCCAGTGACCACGTGGGTTTCCTCCGGGTGCTCTGGCATCCTCCCACCTCCAACAACCCGGGTGCTCTGGCATCCTCCCACTTCCCAAAGACATGTTGGTTTGTTGGTTAATTAGCTTTGGTAACAATTGTAAATTGTCCCTGGTGTGTAGGATATAGTTAGTGTATGGGGTGATCGCTGGTCGCTGTGGACTCAGTGGGTCAAGTGACAGTCGAGGACTATCCTGTCGGGTGAAACACTGGACAGTAACTCTCGAACGTCTAAACTCCTCAGGAAATTGATATTTCTTTTTGAGAAGACTGTTAATAACACTGTGTGGATTCCCTATTTATTAATAGAATCACATCTTACAATAAGAATAAGCTTATCCTAATGCTTTCTAAAAGCATGGCTAGGCCTCATCTATAGTGTTATATTCAGTTCTGGACATTGTACTTTAAAAAGGAAGTCAGAGCCGAATTTACAGGGGGCGCTGTCCTTTGCACGACTGCCCAGCCAGCAGCTGTCTGTCTCTTCATCTTTTTATTTTTTAATTTAGTTAGTTAAGTGTTTTGTTGGAGGTCTAGACTTTTTTTAGGTGGGGGGGGGGGGGGCGAAGGGGGAAACTATCTTTCAGGGTCCCTACCTGGTCGGAGAGGCAGCTTTTCTCCAGGCTGCAGCTTCGACCCGTCCTCTCGGCCTACCAGCGGGCCTGGAGCGGTGTTTCCTGTCGGGGACTGCCCAGAACCTCGGCTTCGGCGGCGGCACAGCGCTGGAGCGCTATCGCGGAGCGGGCGATGCCTTGCCCGGGTCGCCGCACTGGAGCTCCGGTGAGCTGAAGAACCGCCGGGTAAAACATCGCGGAGCTGCGGGACTGTGGAGCGACCAGCTGCGGGCGGCGGCGCTGAACTTTACACCGGGAGCCTGGGATCTCTAGATGAGACCGCCAGTGGTGGAGCTCCAACCGGCGCGGCCTTGTTGGCTTCGGAAGCCGCGGCCTCCAGTACGGAAGCGGCCGTTCCAGGGTTCCCAAGCCGCTGGGAGGACTCTCCCGACGCCGGAGCAACATCACCCGGCGAGAACGGCCAGGAACATCGGGCCTCCATAGAGGCAACCGTGGAGGCCTCAATGGGCCCGACTATGGGTGAACTGGGGTTGGGGACTGGACTTTGTGCCTTCCCTCATGGTGGGAGCCATTGTGGGGGATGTTCTATGTGTTTAAGACTCTCATTGGTGTTATGTCTGTATTCTTTTTTTTGTGTGCTGCAAAATGGCAAAAAGCATTTCACTTCACTACACCTGGGTGTATGTGAATGTGACTAATAAAATACCTTTGATACCTTTGATACCTTTATAGAGGCTTTAGACAGGATTCACTAGAACAATACCACAGACTTCTGTTTCGTGACGAAAAGGTAGCTATTTTCTCCAAAGCCAATAATGTTATCATGAAATGTGATTATAATCACACATATGTCGAATGGAGTAAATTAGAGGGTAAATCATTGACAGGAGTGTTAAACACCAACAATTAATTTAAGGTTGACGCAAAATGCTGGAGTAACTCAACAGATCAGGCAGCATCTCTGGAGAAAATGAATAGGTAATGTTTTGAAACCCTACTTCAGACCCGAAACATCACCTATTCCTTTTCTCCAGAGATGCTGCCTGACCTACTGAGTTCCTCCAGCATTTAGTGTCTATCTTTGGTGTAAACCAGCATCTGCAGTTCCTTCCTACACATTGATGTAAGGTTAATGATCAATGAGGATACATGAGGGAAAAGTAAATAGTCATGACCAAGTAACAGAAATCTGGTAGGTAGGGTCTGTTTGGGGGTTTGAGGGGTGGGTTGTTGGGAGTCAAAGTGTACTTGTCCTCCGATAATTATCAGCTACATTAACAATACATGAGTGTACGTACAGAGACACAGCATGGAAACAGGTTCTTTGGTGACTGGGTCCAAGCCAACCATTAAGCATCCATTTTGTGTCAAGCCAACATTAGTCCCACGACAATATGTGTTGATATATTGATCAATTTAAAGTACATCATCAAAATTTGATTAAAAATTCCTTCACATACCACCATCTGGAAGTTACCTTATAGTACAGTTGAAATATAGTTGAATGACAACTTTTAAAAGGAAGAGGAATAAATGTCAGAAGAATAAAACATAAATTGCTCTGGAGTAAGATCAGAGAAGTGGGTCAAATCTTATACTCCTTTCAAAGTGCTGGCATGGGAATAATGGGCCGAATGGCTTCCTTCTCAGCTGTTTATCATTCTATCAATGTATAACTTAGAGAAACAAACTTAGTCAAACTGCTGCGTTGAATTGAACTCTCACTGACCTTAAAGACCTGCACCGTTACAGGGTACAGCTACGGAGATCCTCGTCCACGAAAGGAAGAAAAGCAGAGAAGGCAGCCAACAGACTGTCCACAGGCAGCAGGTAAAGTCAGGCTGTTTGTTATTCAGTGAATTGCACGTATCTCCTCACATAGCTGAAGGATACCGAGTCATAGAGCAGTACAGCACGGAAACAGACCCTTCGGCACACCTTGGCCATACCGACCAAGCTGGGATACTGGGCTAGTCCCATTTGCCTGTAATTTGCCCAGATCCCTCTAAACACCTTCTATCCATTTATCTGTCCAAATGTCTTTTAAAAGTCGTAATTATATCTGCTTCCATAGGTTTCTCTGACAGCTCATCCAAAACCATATTCCACAGTAAGTGTGCCTCAAGATTTTCACACAAGTTTACTGATTATTAATAAGCATCCATTTTGTACTAAGCCAACATTAATTTCACTACACCCTGTGTATGATCTATGTGTCATTGATATTATTGGTTATTGTATTATTGATTATTGTGTAGTTCTTGTGTTAAAAGGCCTGCAAGTAAGAATTATTAATCAGATCACCAACTCTCTTGTGGTGTGTTCAAGTAGACTTCACCACATGGCCTTCCACCACCAATAATCCCAACCCTTCATTATATGTCTAGCTTTACAACCTTACAACTTCCTTGGGAAATTAGTGTCCAGTTTTTTACCTGACAGCATAGTCCATGGCTGTTACTCAACCTCCCTGCCCTTCTGTTATAGAATGAATAATGGCAATGCACAGAATGAACAGACTATTAGCACCACTGTGATAATATTCTCAATTGCTACTATCAATACCCAGGAGATCACTGTTCATCGAAAACAGTCTTCAGGGCCTTGCTGGAGATGGGAAATCCAATTCCAGCGGGATGTGTAGGGGGGAGGTTGATGAGCCTGAAGAAGGTACCCGACCCAATATGTTCTCCAAGGATGCTGCCTGACCTGCTGGGTTACTCCAGCACTTTGTGTCCTTTCTTTGTAAACCAGACACTGCAGTTCTGTGTTTCTACCATTGGTTGGTCTGCTGTTTGCGACTGCACTCTGCCCAACTATGAATTCTCTGCTGGCAGATGAGGTGGGCCACACAACAGCCCCTTTGACCATAAAAAGGCAGAAATAGAAGTACATCGAATTGGCATTCGGTGGAGTCTTGCTTTAAAATTGAGTATCAAGAGTTAACAGAGTCAAAAGAGTCAAGTGTGTTTAATTGTCATATGTACTGGCAGTGGAACAATAAATATCTTACTTGCTGCCACTTTATGGGTCCATTAATGCAATAGCACAATAAATGTGCAATGATCAATAATACAATAAATTAATAATCAGTAATACTTGGTAACCTGCCAATAATATTGCAAAGTCATAGTCCATAATGCAACCAAGACAAAGTCCATTATCGATCACAGTTACTGAGGTGGGATTGTGGTTAGTGTTGTGCCGTGTTCGATAGCCTGATGGTTGCCGGAGGAATCTGTTCTTGAACCGTTCTTGGAGTTCATGGTTCTCAGGATCCTGTACCCGTGTTTTTAAACTTGGTAAGGAATTCCGCCCGTGATATTATGAACTGGAAATAAAATATATTTGATGTGTAGTACAGCTTTAAGAGGGTCTGGAAAAGGAAAGATTCCCTGTAGTTTGTTATTTATGTTAGTGATTTGGATGTAACTTTGGGTGGCATGGATTGTAAGTTTACAGGTGACAATAACATTGGTGGGAATGGACAATGAAGAAGTTATCTACAATTACAATGGGATGTTGATGAAGCGTGTCCATGGGACAAGGAATGGCAGATGGAATTTAATTTGGGTACATGCAAGGCATTGCTGTTCAGTTGAACAAACCAGGTTGGATTTACGCAGTGAATGGTGGTGAGTGTTGTACAACGGGGACACCTTGGGATGGAGGTACATAGTTCTATGAAGATGGCCACATAGATGGGCGGGGTGATGAAGAAGGCATTTCAAATGCTTGCCTTCATCAGTCAGGGTAGTGAGTACAAGAGTTGGGATGTCATGTTATAGCTGTTCAAGATGTTGGTAAGACCACATTTGGAGGACTGTGTACAGCTCTGGTTGCACGGCTATGGGAAGGATGTTAGCAAATTGGAAAGGGTGCAAAAAAGATTTACAAGGATGTCAGAAGGTTTGGCAGAAGGAAAGGCTTGGCCTGTTTTCCATACAGTATAGAATGCTGAGGGGTGACCATATAGAAGTATATACAATCTTGAGGGTCAGAGATAAGGTGAATGGTCATAGTCTTTTCCCCAGGGTGGGTGAGTCTAAAACTAGAGGGCATAGATTTGAGATGACAAAGGAAAGATTTAAAAGGTCCCTGAGGGGCAACATTTCCACACAGAGGGTGGGGCATACATGGAGTGAGCTCCCAGAGGAAGTGTTGGAGGAGAGTACATTTAATAGACACTTAGATAGATAGGTGGACAGGATAGGTGTGGAGGGATATGTGCTAGGTGCAGACAAGTGGGTCTAGCTTGGTTAAGCAATGTAGTGTGATGGGTCGAAGGGCCCCGCTTCTATGCTGTATAGCACTATGACTCTATGTTCTTTGATGTTGCCAATTAAGTAAATCAGTTGAGATGGGTGGTTTTAAGAAGCAATGTGATTAATTATTTATCACGTTTGTAAAGAATAACAGAGAAGCTTAAGAAGGAGGCATTTCGGCCCAGAGGGTCTGTGCCAGCTCACTGAGGCAAATCCCATTAATCCTATCACTTCCTCTTTACTTCCCAGTACTCCAGCAACATATTCACTTAAACATAGCCATCAACTCCCCTTTGATTGTTTTTGCCAATAACCTGCACTAACATTGACACTGGCACCCTCATTAAAAACCAACACTTTAAACCTCCAGTGTTTGCCAGCTGCCAGCTTTCATTTCCAGCCCCACATGTTGAAGCACACAAACTGTTTGAAATGCAAATCAGATTAGACAGCATTTAAAAGAGCTTGGAAAAGGTTTCAGTGGGAGATTGTATTGAAACTCATCTCTTGTTTTGATTTGTTTTGAATCTCCCTTAAAACCAATTAAAGCTAAAACGCGATGGTTTAAAATAGTTAGGTGACCAATTAAATTTCCGGTCTAATTTTAGACCGACAGAGGTCCCAGGGCAGGGAAAGTTGTGATGAGATGGCATTATTTGTCTTTGAATGCAAATTGCATGTCCTGGAGATATTAATTAAGGGCATTTAAAAACATTTCTGTTTTTGCATAAATGAAATGTGTCTGGGCTGCCATTCCCACAACTGGAAATTGGATTCTGACACTGAATTGGATTCTGACACTGTGCTGAGTTTCCTGCAATAACTTCTGTTTTCATGAAAAAAATGGCTATAAACTTTTCAAAACATGTTTTGAAATTGTATGCTCTCAAATTCCACCATCTCAGTAAATGCCTCACTGTCAGCTCCACCTGATTATCTCGTGGTCTTTCTTCCCTTGCAATAACACAGTAACTTAATAACTCTAGGACCTAATAAATTAGCCTAATAAATTTAGGGAGGAGGCCATTCTCAGGCCTGCTCCACTGTTTAATTAGATCACGTCTGGTCAGTACATCAACCCCCATTTTTAGCTCCTATTTCTTTAACAACTGGCCATTAAAACTTTATGTACTGAAGCAAAATACTGTGGTTTGCCAGTAATTCTTAATAAAATCAGAAAATGCTTAAAACATACAGACGGCCTGTCTGTGAATTGAAAAAGATAGTTAATGGCCTGGCATATCCATTGGTTAGTACCAGTGGCGTAGCTGGTAGAGCTGCCGCCTCAAAGCGCCAGAGGCCTGGGTTCGATCCTGGTCTCGGATGTTGTCTGTGCAGCATTTGCACGTTTTCCCTCTTACAATGTGGGTTTCCTCTGGGTGCTCCGGTTTTGCTCCCTCATCCCAAACGCATGCCGTTGTGTAGGTTAATTGGCCTCTGTAAATTGTTCCTAGTGTGTAGGGAGTGGATGTGAAAGTGGGATAACTTAGAACTAGTATGAACGGGTGATTGATGGTCAGTGTGGGCCGAAGGCCCTGTTTCCATGCCCTATTTCTAAACTAAACTAAACAATTTACTGACCAACCTCAATACTAGGTTAGGTTTATACTTGTCACCTGTACCGAGGTACAGTGAAAAGCTTTGTTCTGCATGCTATCCAATCAGATCAAATAATACTATACATCAACACAATCAAGTCAAACTCAGGTACAATAGGTAAAGCAAAGATGAAGATACAAGAGTTCAGAATATGTGCGGGATTTACAGGTAAAAAAGAGATTTATAAGAGTAGGTAGACTAAAAATGCTGGAGAAACTCAGCGGGTGAAGCAGCATCTATGGAGAGAAGGAATAGGCAACGTTTTGGGTCGAGTCTTCTTTAGACTGATATTGGTGGGGGGGGGGGGGGCGGGAAAAAGAAAGGAAGAGGCGGAGACTGTAGGCTTTGTGGGAGAGCTGGGAAGGGGGAGGAGAATGAGGGAGAAAGCAAGGGCTATCTAAAATTAGAGAAGTCAGTGTTCATACTGCTGGGGTGTAAACCACCTAAGTGAAATATGAGGTGTTGTTCTTCCAATTTGCGCTGGGCCTCTCTCTGGCAATGAAGGAGGCCCAGGATAGAGAGGTCAGATTGGGAACGGGAATGGGGAGTTGAAGTGCTGAGCAATCGGAAGATCAGGTTGGTTGGTACGAACTGAGCGGAGGTGTTGGGCGAAGCGATCGCCAAGCCTGCGCTTGGTCTCGCCGATGTAGAGAAGTTGACACCTGGAACAGCGGTTGCAGTAGATGAGGTTGGAGGAGGTGCAGGTGAACCTCTGCCTCACCTGGAAAGAATGATTGGATCCTTGGATGGAGTCGAGGGGGGAGGTAAAGCGAAAAGTGTAGCATTTCCTGTGGTTGCAAGGGAAAGTACCTGGGGAGGGGGTGGTTTGGGTAGGAAGGGACAAATTGACCAGGGAGTTACGGAGGGAACGGTCTCCGCAGAAAGCAGAAAGGGGCGGAGATTGGAAGATATGGCCAGTGGCGGGATCCCATTGGAGGTGGCGAAAATGTCGGACGATTATATGTTGTATGCGACAGCTGATGGGGAGGAAGGTGAGGTCAAGGGGGACTGTCCTTGTTACGAGGGGGGGGGGGGGTGGATGGGGAGGAAGAGCGGAGCTGCGGGATATAGAGGAGAGTAGGTAGTGATTGTACCAGATGATAGATGATCCTCCTCTGGAAAGATCATACAAAGAGTTGCCATGCTCCAGTGCTTACAAACATTAATGACTACTTAAAGCAATTAAACACATTTATACATCAGTTTAGCCAAACACCTACACAATACTTGAAACTTACCTCCCTTCCAGCTCATTACATCTCTCCATTGGAATGCCAATACCGCTCTGGAAAATATGGGTTGCTGTGCCTGATCTTTGATACTATTTCTTCAGTGGCCTGAAACCTCTGATTGCTCTCCGACACAGCACTATTTCGCAATTCTACATCCCTTACACTAGAAATGGATCAGATATAGCATATGTCAGCAACTTGAGTTATCTATCTTCATCCCACTCCATCTTGAATCTAATCATCTTCATCCAGAGTTTGGGCGAGATTGATCTATGAATGAATGAATTCATTAATTAATACTTTATAATTTATTAATTCATAGAAACATAGAAAATAGGTGCAGGAGGAGGCCATTCGGCCCTTCGAGCCAGTGATCATGGCTGATCGCCCCAATCAATAACCCATGCCTGCCTTCTCCCCATACCCCTTGATTCCACTAGCCCCTAGAGCTCTATCTAACTCTCTCTTAAATCCACCCAATGATTTGGCCTCCACTGCCCTCCGTGGCAGGGAATTCCACAAATTCACAACTCTCTGGGTGAAAAAGTTTTTTCTCACCTCAGTCTTAAATGGCCTCTCCTTTATTCTAAGACTGTGGCCCCTGGTCTGGACTCGCCCAACATTGGGAACATTTTTCCTGCATCTAGCTTGTCCAGTCCTTTTATAAAGTTATATGTTTCTATAAGATCACCCCTCATCCTTCTAAACTCCAGTGAATTCATTGATCAATTTCATTCAAACTCTGGATGAAGATGATTAGATTTAAGGTGCAGTGTGATAAGGACAGATAACCAAAGTTGTTGTCATATCCAATATCTGACCCATTTTTACATTGTTATTTTCTACATTTTTAAATAGTACATTGCCTTTTCTAATTCACTAAGTTGACTTGTAAAGTCTCCTCTGGAACGACGTATTTTTTCTCATTTACTAAGTTAATTTGTAAAATCTCCTCTGCTTCGTTGATTAATAAGGGGTAGGCCATTTAGGACTGGGATGAGGAAAAACTTTTTCACCCAGGGAGTTGTGAATCTGTAGAATTCTCTGCCACAGAAGGCCGTGGAGGCCAATTCACTGGATGGTTTCAAGAGAGAGTTAGATTTAGCTCTTAGGGCTAAAGGAATCAAGGGATATGGGGATAAAGCAGGAACGGGGTACTTTATTTTAGACGATCAGCCATGATCATATTGAATGGTGTTGCTGGCTCGAAGGGCAGAATGGCTTACACCTGCACCTATTTCTCTATGTTTCTTTTTCTATGTTTCTATTATGCTTTCATTTTGCTCCTTGTTCTGACTCTCGCCTTTTCCTGTTTATAGGGAATCCTTTGACAGCCCTATCAGTATTCTGGCTTCAGCCAAGGCCGCAGTGCCACAGTTTGTGCCTTTCTCCTGGTTTACAGACAGCAGCAAAGGGTCCACCTCCTCCAGTGGTACAATGTCACCGACCTGCTCTCCGAGAATGTCCTCCCACGGGCTTTCCCCGAAAAAGTCTGCGTCCCAGGTAGGGCTGGAAAAAAATTGGTTAGGAAATGATCAAGAGGTTTACAGACAGATCAAAATACGCCTCCCTTAAAACTGCTGAAGGTGAATCTAAGTGTGGAAACAAGGAACTGCCAATGCTGGTTTATACCATAGATAGACACAAAGTGCTGGAGTAACTCAACGGGTCAGGCAGCATCTCTGGGGAAAAAGGATGGGACCCTTCTTCAGTCTGATGTCTCAACCCGAAACGTCACCCATCCTTTCCCTCCAGAGAAGCTGCCTGACCCGCTGAATTACTGCAGCTCTTTGTGTCTCTCAAAGGTGAATCTAATATTCTTGCTGGAATGGGTGAGAGTTGGAAGTTTATGGGTTGGTTCAGGATGTGAAAAAGCGTATCATTGCGAGACAGACACGGGAACAAGCAAGTGGAAAAACTGCACAAAGATTTGTAAATTCTAAATATGTGGCAGTTAATGGTTAGAGACATATAGAACCAAAGGCATTCAAGTTGCTGTTATGGTGTCGCTATCAGTACCAATTAAATAGGAATTATGTTCGTGCAAATGTCGCAGTGGAGATTGCGTTTGAGTCTTTCTTCACTCCAGTTGGGGAAAACTTTGTGTCATTTTGATGTTAATGACTTCACTCCTGGCAGTGTGATAAGTGCAGGATGTATAGTGATCTCCCCCTCCACTCTTTTAAATGTAGAGATTTAAAAGAGTGGATCGATTGTAATGCGAGATTGCGGATCCACTTCTGTGACCAGCACACAATAAAGAGTCGCCTGGGTTGGCTGCCATTCATTTTCTAATGCTGGTGTACTCTATTTATGTAGTGCAGGAATTTGCTGAATTTTCTTTAACAGCAATGCCCAAACCTTCAGTCAAGTATAAATTCAGCAAGATCAATTCCACCATTCTGATGGGTAGAAAGGAACTGTAGATGCTGGTATATACCGAAGATCCACGCAAAGTGCTGGAGTAACTCAGCAAGTCAGGCAACATCTATGGGGAAAAGGATGGGTGACGATTCGAGTCGGGACCCCAGTCTGAAACATAGACAACATAGAAACATAGAAAATAGGTGCAGGAGTAGGCCATTCGGCCCTTCGAGCCTGCTCCGCCATTCAATAAGATCATGGCTGATCATCCTAAAGAAGGAATCCCGGACCGAAATGACATCCATCCTTTTTCCCAGAGATACTGCCTGACCCACTGAGTTACTCCAGCACTTTGTGTCCATCTACACCCTTTGGATGGGGACATATATCAAGGATACCGGGTTAAAGTCTGCAACACTTTGCTTACAGGCAGTGTTGAAGTACCTTTACTACACAAAATGCACAGGCACCTACTACAGCCATAGGATCAAAAGACAGACACCACTTCATCACCTCCTCATGTGCAATTAGGTTCGGACAGTATTGAACATCTCGTAATGAATGCAGGAAAAATATGAGCCTGACTTCCACCAACGTTAGAGCGAGCAAGCTGCTTTGCAGATAGTTATGACTTTGCATCAGAGTGTTTTACAAGCCTGAGAAAGTTTCAATATTATGTGGGCTCTGACATTGTAGACGTCAAAGGTTTAAAATTGCCTGAGGAGCCTTTTCACAGCAAGACTTAGAATGGTGCTGCAGAGCACGTCTAATTATAGTAACTGAAGCAATCATCGCATTTCTGGGCCCTCTGTGCAGAATACATCTAATCTCTTTAGAATCTAGTTAAAATTCTAGAATTTCGAACAATCAATTAGCAATCGGCAGATATATAGATAGGAAGGGTTCAGAGAGCTATATGGGCAAAATGCAGGCAAATGAGACTAGCCCAGTATGCCAACCTTATCAGCATTGACAAGGTGGGCTGAAGGGCCTATTTCCCTGTTACGTATATAGCTCCCTGACTATGTCTAATATCTGTCTGCCACACACAGTGAAATGGTTTCAAAGTTGGGGCTATTGGACCAAGGTTGCTCCAGTCAATCAACCACTATCCAATTGGAAATATTGACATGCAAAACGGTTAATTTTCCATCTTCTATTTCCCCAATAGAGTGTGCTGCTTTGGACTTGGAATGGCACCAGGAAGTCATTTTAAGTGCGAGCCACGTTTCCAAACTTGTTTAAAATGGCGGACTCACTCAATCCTCTCAGAAGACCAGAAAACTTTGGGCACCTCTCCTCCCAATGCATCCAATACAATACAATACCATATTGTTTATTGTCATTTGAACCTCAAATGACGTTTAAACAAAATTTGGTTTCTGCAGTCATACAACAAGAGAAAAACCAAGACACACAATTAACACCATTTACACAGACATCCATCACAGTGAATCACCTCCTCACTGTGATGGAAGGCAAAGTCATTGTCTCTCCCCTGTTTTCCATTCTTCTCCCGATGTTAAAGCCCCCGGCGGGCGATGGCAAGTCCCGCAGCCGTTAAGGCCGCACCGGGCGATGTAAGGCCCTGCTCCGGGTCTTGATGTTGGAACCCCCGGCGGGCGATGGCAAGTCCTGCGGCCGTTAAAGCCACGCCGGGCGATGTAAGGCCCCATTCCGGGTCATTTTCAACCCCGCAATTTGGGCGGGAGAAGTTGCCATTGCGGGTGCTCCGAAAAGCAGTCTCCCACCAGGGACCCGCGAGCTCCAGATGTCACCATCCACCGGGCCTGCGGCTGGAGCCTCCAAAGCTCCGAAGTCGGGTCGCAGCCGCGCGCCACCACAGCTCTCCACGCTCTGAAGCTGGCCAGCTCCACGATGGTGAGTCTGCAGGCTCCGCGACTGGAGCCCCCAGGTCGTTCCGGTTGGAGGCCGCTCCACGGTGCTAGGCCCCAACGACAATGGAGACCCGACAGGGAAAAGGTCAGGTCCCCCGTACAGGGAAGAAATGTAAAGTTTCCCCACCCCCCCTCACCCCGCCCCCCACATATACACAGCTAAAAACAATATACAAACTACAACCAAAAATATACACTCAACAGGACAAAAATGTTTAAAAAGACAGACGGACTGCAGAGGCCGCTACCGCGAGGCGCCGCCATCTTTACATTTACATCCACTTAGGTCTCCAGTTCAGACACCTTAATATATGACCTCATGAGCATTCAGTCATTTACAAAAATCAAATCTCTTTTGACGCTATCCGTGGCTTAGCTTTAGCTGGCTGAGGAAGCAGTAGAATGTAAAGGGCTAGATCGAGCCGTACAACATAAAGCCAGTTAAGTGTGAAACATTGCTGCACTGAGCTGACCTTTACTGGACGAGTCTCCGTTAAATTTGCATGGAAGAGAGTTCCAGAACGGGCCTGAAATGACATCAACATTAATGAAAACTGTATTATTGATAGTGGTTTATTATTGTCACGTGTACTGAGGTATAGTGAAAAGCTTTTGGTTGCGTGTTATCAACTTAAATCAGATCATATTATATATGAGCACGATAATACAATCCACAAGTACAAAGATAGTCCAAAGTGAAAATACTAGAATGCAAATTATAATTTAATTGCATTGTGGCATTACAGTTCCAGAGAAAAAGTGCAATGTTTAGAATGAGGTAGATTGGAAGATCAGGACTACACCCTAGCTTATGAGAGGACTATTCAGTAGTCTTATTACAGAGGGAAAGAAGCAGTTTCTGAGTCTGGTGGTACATGCTATCAAGTTTTATGTATTTTCTGCCTGATGGGAGAGAAGGGGGGATGACTGGGTTGAAAAACATCCTTAATTATCTCTCCATTGCCTGTATATCTATGTGTCTATCCAAAAGCATCTTGAATGCCCCTATCGTATTTTCTCCACCACCATCACTGACAGTGCGTTCCAGGAACCTACCTCTCTGTGTGTAAAAAAACTTGCCTCTCTCAGCTTTAAGTTATGGTCTCTAGTTTAGTTTAGAGATACAGCACGGAAACAGGCCCTTCAGCCCATCGAGTCCGCACCGGACAATTTTACATTTACACCAAGCCAATTAACCTACAAACCTCTACGTATTTGGAGTGTGGGAGGAAACCAAATACTGTATCTCAGAGAAAACCCACGCGGTCACGGGGAGATCATACAAACTCAGTACAAGCAAGCACCCGTAGTCAGGATCAAACCCGGGTCTCTGGTGCTGTGAGGCAGCAACTCTACCGCTGCGCCACCGTGCCTCCCACTGGGAGGACTATTTGACTGGGAGGACTATTTGACTGGGAGGACTATTTGACTGGGAGGACTATTTGACTGGGAGGACTATTCTGACTGCTTCCAACTCCTTCGTAAACCTAAAATAATATTAAGGGTTCGCTGATGGTGAGGCCCCATCCAATGCCTTCTGATCCCATGCTAACAGCCGAAAAATTGAATAGCTATTATCAGGTTCCTTAAACGGCCTTCCTTTGCACCAATTTATGCTCGTAGATCAGACGTTAGGCTGTTTAATTTCAACGTCTGCAAAATAAAATAACACAGGAAGTTATTCCATTGAAAAACTAAAGAGAGTAATAGGAAATATGGAATCTACAGATGATGGAGTGAAATCAGTCACCCATTGATCTGGCTGTGCCAGGTGGTGTTACTGTTAGAGGGACATTAGAAGCCTCAGAACTAATGTTAGAGTCACACGTCATACAGCAGGGAAACAAGCGTTTCAGGGCAAGATGCCCCTTCTCAGCTTGTTCCATTTGCCTGCATTTGCCCCATATCCCTCTAAACCTTTCCTATCCATGTAGCTGTCGAAATAATGGTGGTGATATCAGCAGCTGAATGATATGCTTCAATGTATTTATTATTTGCTCAAATTAGGTGAGAGAAATGTCATTTTTTCAGCTAGTCTCACTGGTTTAATTTTACAACTGGAGTATGTCACCTTGGTGACTTCTGCATTTAATGTTTTTTAATTAACCTATCAAACATTTTGTTAGTAAAAACAAAATAACTAGAGATTGGAGTGGAACTATGACCCAGAAATGAAAATGAAGTTAGTTTAGTTTAATGTCACAGTGAGCTCTACCAGCTGTGCCTCCCTTTTAATTGACACTTGATGCGTTGGAAGGAAGGTTACTCTGTAGATGTTCCACAATAGGCCTTCAATATTAAACAATTGCTTCCTAATCACATGCTGCACCATGGCCTCCTCATTTTATAGAGTTTTACAGCATGGAAACAAGGCCTTGAGCCCAACTTGCCCACATCAGTCAATCCCATCTACGCAAGTCCCAGCTGCCTGCGTGTGGCCCATATCCCATTAAACCTGTCCTAGCCATGTACCTGTCTAAATATTTCGTAATGTTACGATACTACCTCCTCTGGCAGCTCATTCCATACACCCACCACCCTTGGTGTGAAAAGGTTATCCCTCAGGTTCCTATTAAATCTTTCCCCCCTCACTTTAAACCTATATCCCTCTGGTTCTCGATTCCCCTACTCTGGGCAGGAGATTCTGCATGTTAAAATCATGAAATGCGTGTTATTTGCCTGCATATTAAAGAGAAACTTCAAATGCATCAGCCAGCCCTTACGTTCTGCAATATAAAACTTAAATAAGCCTCCAGCCATCCATTGCCAGTTACAATAGGTTGCTGTGATTTAATGTTTCCCAAGGTCTCACTGAAAACTGAGCGTTTGGCCATGTGTTAGCCTTGGCAAAGTCAACATTCCTCACACTGCCTGACATCTCACTCAAACTACAACACGTAGCTATTTTCGAACAGTTGAATTAATAATGTTTAAATATGCAGAACTTTAACCGAGAATGATTTATTTTTTAATAAAAGTATCTGATTATACTTTTGAAGTATAAACCAGATCTATTTTTAAGTTATAAATTCCATGTTATTTATTCCTCATGAATAACTAATATGTCAAACGTCATCTATCAGGCCTCAAACCTTACATCTTACAAATAAAACTCAGATAAATTACTCAGCCATCCATTAAATACAGGTAAATCTGATTTATATAAACATAATTCCATTTTTAATTAACACAATATAAAACTATCCAAACGATTTGTGCAAATTTCATAACATTATTATATGCAATGCTGCAACTGTGCTAACCCAATATAATCTAACTAGGCATTAGCTTTCTTTTGATTATTTTATGTCTCAGTTTAATATTCCCTTGAGTAGTAAATTATGCTTAGCAGGTTCTTTTTAAATTTCAAGCAAGGGCTGATTTAATATTTCCCTTTGAAAGTACTTTAAATATTCCAATGGGAGAGGAAGATGCCTTTGGAACTTAAAAAAAACCCAGTAGAGCCAGGAATTGGTCCTTTGGCCCACAATGTCCGCACCAAATATGTCGCTGTTAATCCTATCTCCTCTGCCTGCTTATCCATGTGCCTATCCAAAAGCCTCTTAAATGGCACAATTCTGTCTGCCTCGGCCACCATCCCTGGTAGTGTGTTGCAGTCACCCACCATTCTCTATGTAAATAAACTTGCCACACACATCTCCTTTAAACCTTGCCCCATCATCACCCCAACCCCCCCAACCCCCTCCTCCACCCCCTCCCCCACCTTACCTTAAAGCTATCCTTAAAGCTACGCCCTCTAGTCTTTGGCATTTTCATCCTTGGCAAAAGGTTCTGACTGTCCACTCTATCTATGCCTCTCATCATTTTATGAACTTCTATCAGAAGAAGAACATTCCTCTTCTTCCAATACTCCAGAGGGTACAACCTCAAGCCAGCTTCACCATTCAATAAGATTGTTACTGATTTGATCTCGGCCTCAGAGGTCCACTATGCTGCCAGTTCAACATCTCAGTGAAAAGACTCACTGACTCAGCCTCCACAAATCTCTGCAGTGGGGAAGTTCAAAGAAATTTCAATCAATTTCTGAGTATGTTTGATCCAGGCAGCCCCCAGAAAGCTCAAGCTGAAATGCTGCTGAGGTGTGTATCTTAGTTACTTAATCTTCCCGAGCCAGAAGGGCAAAGCAATAACTCTCGATACGCTGGGGCATTCAACCCACGACCACTGTGGGTTCCACATGGAAAATCAATTTCTCTGCCAGATAAATTAGATCATGTAAGAAATGTGTATTGATAAAATGCAACACCCACCAAGGATTTGTAGCAAAGATTCTGCTGTAATAACAGAAAATAAAGGAAAACTGTAGCAATGTTAGCAGGAATAAACTTGCTACACCTTTGGGAAAAGAATACGTATACATCTTTAGGCTTCACTTTGGAATAGCATACTGCTACAGAGAAATAATTCTATGTTTGGAGCAGAAAGAAAAGTTATTAGACATAGACATAGACAGAGAATATAGGTGCAGGAGGAGGCCATTCGGCCCTTCGAGCCAGCACCGCCATTCATTGTGATCATGGCTGATCCTATTGATGCTGTCTTTACTGTGATGCAGGATGTATCTTTATGAAGGTGTTTTATTGCTAGGAATACTAACTTATGATGTATTTTATGGTGGAATTTTAACTGCTGGGAATGCTGTTAAGATCTAATTGCACTTGACAACATTCAAACTACACATCCTTAGATAAAATAAACAGCACACTTGAAGATGATAAAAACTATCATCTGTAGAATAGTGGGAGCTTCAAACCAAAGTTCTATATTTTATTTCAGACTAATATGTAATGTATTCAATATTATTATAAGAATTATATCTTGCTTTTAGCACATTGGCCTTCATCAGTTCAATAGAAGTTGGGAGGTCATGTGACAGTTGTATCAGACATTGGTGAGGCCAGATGTAGAGTATTGTGTTCAGTTTTGGTCACCATGATATAGGAAATATTTTGTCAAGCTGGAAAGGGTGCAGAGAAGATTTACGATGAGGACTTGAGGGGAGCTATAGGGAGAGTTTTAGCAGGCTAGGACTCTATTCCTTGGAGTACAGGAGGATGAGTATAAGATCCTCCTCATTATTGAGGTGTATAAGATCATGAGAGGAATAGATCAGGTAAATGCACAATGCACGTACTCCCAGAGTAGGGGAATCAAGGTGAAAGGTGAAAGGGGTAAGATTTAATAGGAAGTAAATGTAAAGAGAATCCTGGTCCATTATTAGACACTAATTCATCATACATTGTAAATGATCTACTTCAACTTTTCAATATTATGATCATTATCATGTCTTCCTTCAATCCATTTTCTTGTTTGCATAAATGAAAGCAAAATAATTACATTGATTTGGAGAAAAGTCAACATGGATTTATTGGAATGAATGTGTTCACTATTTTTGTACTGCCGGTGGAGACCCGGGTGGGAGTGGATTTTTGTCTTAGTAACTATGCATTTCTGACAAATTGTGTACTTTCATTACAATTCTTCCAAATCCCATCCCTACGGAGTTTGTACGTTCTCCCCGTGACCTGCGTGGGTTTTTTCCAATAGCTCCGGATTCCTCCTACACTCCATAGATGTACAGGTTTGTAGGTTAATTGGCTTGTTAAAATTGTAAATTGTCCCTAGCGTATGTAGGATAGTGTCAATGTGTGGCAATCGCTGGTCGACGCGGACACGGTGGACCGAAGGGCCTGTCTCCGCACTGTATCCCTCAGCTAAACTAAACTAAACATGTGGCAAATCGGCAAATCTCCTCGCAATAGATTTATGTTGATAGTCCTTGCATATTCCACATGCAGTTTATCCAGGACATGTTTTCTGAGAACACCTGGGCTAACAAATCAATGTCCCAACCAACCATGGCCTACTGACAGATGAAAACCTTACTGCAGAATGGCTCCAAATCTTCATTTGTACATTAGTCCTGGCTGGACAATACTGTTAGAAGAAGCTGATGGACACCATCAAGAGTAAATCTTGCTGTTGACTGTTGGCCAGTAGCAGTGGCTGGGAAATCGTAATCTACAACTTGCAGCTTGAAAATCTTACTTTCACTATCTACACACAAAACTTCAGGATGGAACGTAGACATCAACAATTACATTACGTTTTTTCTTTACAAAGTTAAAGCTGATAAAAAATAATTCCACATTTTTGCGTCCAAGAAGTTGTCATTTCTGGATTTGATGCATAAGGGTTCAGGGAAGCCAAAAACAAGTTGTTATGCAAAGCAAAGAACAAAGGATCGCTCTTGTGTAAACTATGATTTTTCATCTCAACGAAGGCAATTGGCACGCTCCGTTCTCTAGTTGTACGTTTTGTTTCCACAATGATGCAGAGTCCATTTCCTATGACTTGTGTGTTGATAATGTCGATGCTGTAAGTGAAAGCAGTGCTTTAGAACTATAAGATTGTTAAAACATGTTGTTGTGAACCAATAGAGATTCAATGGTTACATGGCACTTATGAGGATTAGGTGGAGTTTAGTTTAGTTTAGAAATACAGCGCGGAAACAGGCCCGTCGGCCCACCGATTCCACACCGACCAGTGATCCCAGCACATTAACACATTTTCTATTAACACTATCCTACATACACTAGGGACAATTTTGCATTCATACCAAGCCAATTAACCTATGTCTTTGGAGTGTGGGAGGAATCCGAAGATCTCAAAGAAAACCCACATGGTCATGGGGAGAACGTACAAACTCTGTACAGACAGTACCCGTAGTCGGGATCGAACCAGGGTCTCTGGTGCTATAAGCACTGTAAGGCAAAGAGCAATTCAAGAGTCAAGGTGGGTTATGATTCTTGTGATTCGTAAGAAGGAGCTAATGTAGATTTCAAGTTGAGAGTGATAGAAGAGCCTGGAATGGTTTGAGGAGTCATGGCCAAAGGAGTTCCAGTCGAAAGGCTAGGAATGATTGGGGAGGTGAAGGCAAGAATGTTGAATGGATAGTGTGATTGAAGAGATCAGAGAATCAGCAGTTTAGGCTCAGTCAGTAGGTCAAGTGTGCGACGGATGGTGGAGGATGTTAGTTCCATAATAGGATGGTTGCTGTAGGGCCGAAGGAAAGTAACAGGACTTGGCCTATTAGAATCACAGCCCAATGCTGTGATGTTGTTTCATGACTGACTGATGATGGGTACCTCCTTGGGTTCAACATGAGCTAATTTCTTAGCAATGGCCAAAATCAGCATTACTTGGGAAGTAGTCATTTGGAGTGCTCATGATATGGAAATCATGTTGGTTTGGTTTGGTTTAGTTTAATTTAGTTTAGTGTAGTTTAGTGTAGTTTAGTGTAGTTTAGTTTAGATTAGATTAGTTCAGTGATTCAAAATGGAAACAGGCTCTTCAGCCCATCAAGTCCACACTGACCATCTGTTCACACTTTCTGTTCTTCATTCCGTACACATTAGGGGCAATTTACAGAGGCCAATTAACCTACAAACCAGCACGTCTGGGAAGTGTGAAGAAAAACGGAGCACCCGCAGGAAACCCACACAGTCACAGAGAGAAAGTGCAAACTCCACACAAACAGCACATATGGGCAGGTGGGACTAATGTAAATGGAACATATTGGCTGGTGTGGGCAAGTTGGGTTTAGGACCTATTTCCACGCTGTAAGATTCTAGGACTCTATCTATGACTCTACGTCACTCGAAGTAAAATGCATTTTCAATCGCATTATTATGAAGTAAACACTGCTACACTGCTACACTGCCACACTGCTACATTGTTAAGGGCCTGTCCCATGAGCATGCGACTGGATGCGGCAAGCGCGACCTAAAAGGGCCTGTCCCACGAGCATGCGACTGCATGCGGCAAGCGCGACCAAACCAGAAGCGGGGTCCGCGCGGAGGTCGAGTGAGTGACATGAAGTTCGAGCGAAGTCCGCGGGAAGTTCGCGCGTGACGTACGGCGTCCAGGCGGCTGCGGGCCGGCAGGCCATTGCCGCGCGGAATTTTTGAACACGGTCAGTTTTTCGGAGCTCCGCGCGATGTCGGGACCAGCTCCGCACAACTCCATACGGCTCCCGCGATCGAAGTGGGACCGGCCCCGCGAGCCATACGGCTCAAGCGACCACGTTAGGTCGCGCTTGCCGCTTGGAGTCGCATGCTCGTGGGACAGGCCCTTTAGGTCGCGCCATGCCGCATGGAGTCACATGCTCGTGGGACAGGACCTTTAGGTCGCGCTTGCCGCATGGAGTCGCATGCTTGTGGGACAGGAACTTAACACTGTTACACTGTTACACTGCTACACCTCCGTATTTCTAGGTTGGTTTGTTCAAAGCTAGGTTTTTAAACAAAATGACAGTTTTTGTTCAGTGGTCTGATTTTAACACGAGAATCTTCCGTGGTTCCTACGTGACAGTTGTATATGGCACAATGTTTGAGCCGAGGGCATTGACTTGGGCTTATAATGCAGATGAAAGGAGAACCTGATGCGATTGTTGGTGAGTTATTGCCTTCACTGAGACTACAACACTGTAAATAATTTAGGTATTCACCTCTGGCCTACTAACTGGCACATGTGGCAGGTTCAACATGCTTTAGCAGATTTTGCAGACAGCTCTCGACTAAACTGTTAACAAAGCAGCACACTTTGGGTGAAGGCTGGCATTTGTCCAAGAAAATGTTTTAAAGTTTCTTTGAAATAAGTCATTTTTTCCTATTAGCTCTCCGTGCAGGAAAGCAAGAAGAATGCTGACCATTTGAACAGTTTCTTGAGCGGAGCTGGGTGAATCTTCCCTTCCTGCACCCAACATAGGCCTTCACCATATCACCGTCTATATCTCTCATTTCCCATTCCCCTGACTCTCAGTCTGCAGAAGGGTCTCGACCTGAAATGTCACCTATTCCTTTTCTCCAGAGATGCTGGCTGGTCTGCTGAGTTCCTCCAGTTTTTTGTGTCTATCTTCGGTTTAAAGCAGCATCAGCAGTTCCTTCCTACACATAGGACTTCAGCTCTTTGTCTGTTACATTTGAGCACTCCGTGAACCTTTGCTGGATTCTCCTCATCTCCCAAGTGATCGACTGCAGCCTAATGTGACAGTGCAGCATCGATTTCACCTTGCAAACCCTCCGTTGCGCTCCTGCCTTCTAGGAAAAGCATAATGGAAGAATCAAAACACTAGATTACTCACTTATAGAGATGGTACTCACTAACCTTTGAAGAAAAGCTTTTGAATTATGTAAGACTTCCATGACTCATTCCCCAAGCAAGTCATTAACTGTTTCCTCCTTGGGGATGTATTGTCAAACATTACGCTGCCCAACTTATTTGCACACTCACATTGTTTCATTTTTTTTTAAATTAAAAATGTTTTCCCATGCTCTCATAAAATACTGCATAATTAATTTCCTCTGAGTTATCTTATGAGTGTAAAATTTAAGCAGTCAAAATCCACAGGTCAGGCCGCATCTCTGGAGAATGTGGATAGGTGACGTTTCGGGTCAGGACCCTTCTTCAGTGTACAATTATGGAGGGAGTGGGGCTTCCTGTCTAGAATTGTCCCGATCCCCTACTCTGGAAGGTAGCCACAGAAAGCTGTGGAGGCCAAGTAGATGGATATTTTTAAGGCAGAGATATAGTGCATTCAGTAAGTATTTGGACCCCTTCACTTTTTCCACATTTTGTTATGTCACAGCCTTATTCTAAAATGGATTAAATTCATTTTTGTTTATCATATAACCATATAACCATATAGAAATTACAGCACGGAAACAGGCCATCTCGACCCTTCTAGTCCGTGCCGAACACGTATTCTCCCCTAGTCCCATACACCTGCGCTCAGACCATAACCCTCCATTCCTTTCCCGTCCATATAACTATCCAATTTATTTTTAAATGATAAAATCGAACCTGCCTCCACCACCTTCCCTGGAAGCTCATTCCACACAGCCACCACTCTCTGAGTAAAGACGTTCCCCCTCATGTTACCCCTAAACTTCTGTCCCTTAATTCTCAAGTCATGTCCCCTTGTTTGAATCTTCCCTACTCTCAGTGGGAAAAGCTTATCCACGTCAACTCTGTCTATCCCTCTCATCATTTTAAAGACCTCTATCAAGTCAACCTAAATCATCAACACAATTTCTCTCTCCACAAGAACTGACTGCCTGCTAAATGATCATGACATTTTCAGCTTTATTTCAGATTGTCAGTGTCTGAAATATTTTGCTTTTGCAACTGAAAATCATAGGCTAGGATGTAGAACATAGAATCTGGAACAGTGCAGTACAGCACAGGAAGAGGCCCTTCAGCCCACAATGTCCGTGCTGAACATGATGCCAAGATAAACTCATCTGTCTACACATGATACATACTGTTCCATTCCCCGCATATCCATGTGCCTCTCCAAAAGCCTCATATCAACCTCCACCACCATCCCTTGCAGCATGTTCTCGGCATCCACCACTCTCTGTGTAAATAACTTGCTCCGCACATCTCTTTTAAACTTTGCTCCTCTCACCTTAAAGCTATGTCCACTACTATTTGACATTCCACCCTGGGAGAAAGGTTCTGACTGTTTACCCTATCTATGCCTCTCATAATTCAATATACTTATATCTCTGTGCGTATTTACTTATTCATAGAGTCATAGTCATGGAATGATACAGCATGGAAACAGGCCCTTGGGCCTAACTTGTCCACATCAACCAACATGTCCCATCTACACTAGTCCCAATTGCCTGTGTTTGGCCCATATCCCTCTAAACCTGTCCTTTCCACTTACCTATCTAAATGTTTCTCAAACATTGCGATAGCACCTGCCTCAACTACCTCCTCCAGCAGCTCATTCTATACACCCACCACCCTTTGTGTAAAAAGGTTAACCCTCAGGTTCCTATTAAATATTTCCCCCTCACCTTAAAACTATGTTCTCTGGTTCTCGATGCCTGGGCAAGAGACTGTGCGTTTACCCTCTCTGTTCCTCTCATGATTTTGTATACCTCTGTAAGATAGCCCCTCATCCTCCTGCGCTCCAAGGACTATAGTCCTAGCCTAATCAACCTCTCCCTATAGCTCAGGTCCTCGAGTCCTGGCAACATCTTTGTAAATCTTCTCTGCACCCTTTCCAGCTTGACAACATCTTTCCTATAACATGGTGCCCAAAACTGAACACAATACTCACCTATACCATTGTCTTATATAACTGCATGACCGCTCAACTTTTATACGCAGTACTCTGACTGATGAAGGTCAATGTGCCGAAAGCCTTTTTGATCACCCTAATACACTTTCAAGGACAGGGACTTATTGGCCATAACGTGAAAATCCCAGGGATACGGTTCGTGTCTGCACTGCTGCCAAGGTTACAGTACCACAGGAGAAACCAGACTGAAATATGTGATTAATATTGTAAAAACTGCAGACGCCAAACTGAAGCCACCTTTCCCATCTGTGTCCAAATTGATCACCCTGTGAGACAAGGAGGCTTGAGGAAGATTGCTGCAAACAAATCCATTAAGGTTTATTGAACTATTTGGTGTGCTCTTTCGATATAATCAAAGCAATTGCTCTCACGGTATTAATGGGAGTTACAGGGCCACTTTGCAGGTTTGAAAGAGATGACTCATTTTTGCATTAGCCACTAGATGCAAGCATGTCCTTTGTGAGAAGTAATTGTATGAGATGAACTAGTTTCAGGAATCAAATAATGCTCGATAGTTCACCCAAATAACAGATGCAATTAGATTAGTATAGAGATGTGATCAATAGGGCAGCACCATGGCACAGCAGTAGAGTTGCTGCAGTACAGAGCTTGCAGCGCCGGAGACCCGGGTTCAATCCCAACTCTGGGTGTTATCTGTACGGAGTCTGTACATTCTCCTCATGACCACGTGGGTTTTCTCCGAGATCTTCGGTTTCCTCCCGCATTCCAAAGACGTACACGTTTGTAGGTTAATTGGCTTGGTAAATTGTCCCTCGTGTGTGTTGGATAGTGGTGTTAATGTGCGGGGATCGCTGGTCGGTGTAGACTCGGTGGGCCGAATGGCCTGTTTCCGCGCTGTATCTCTAAACTAAAACTGAACATCATCATACATTTCACCTTCCCATAATTTTTTCATTGTTCATGACTATTTTCAGTAGAGATTTATTTATGCTTCTGGAGAGTTCGATAACATATTCTATTATGCTTCTTAATTAGATTTAGCAGGAATAAACTAAAATTCATCCAGTTCTGTTATTTTGTTGCATATTTTCCATCTGATTGGAGAGGCAGGAGTTGATGAATGGCCAGTTTTATTTTTAGATGCAGGTCAGTACTGGTTCATGTCCATATGGAAACAGCAGCTCATTCTAGTCTGAGCTTAACTTTTATGTGCATTTAGGATTGAGGCAAACAGTGAGAAAGTATCTCGAATTGATTGCTGTATCTCTGAGTTTCATACTCGTTACAATATGATTAAAATCAATCTAAAGGGCCTGTCCCACTGTACGAGGTAATTCAAGAGTTCTCCCGAGTTTAAAAAAAAATCAAACTCGTGGTAAGCATGTAGAATGTACGTAGCAGGTATGTCGGAGTTCGGGACGTCTCTTAGCGGCTCGTAACGCTAACGGCAGGTACTCGGGAAATACGGTAAGCTCGTGAAGACTCGTGAAGATTTTTCAACATGTTGAAAAATGTCCACGAGAGCCCCGAGTACCTACGAGCGGCTATTACCGTAATTCTCCGAGTTCGAATCAGGGGAAACTCGGGAGAACTCTTGAATTAGCTCGTACAGTGGGACAGGCACTTAATGCTATCATACCACCATTACATTTATTTTGTTACTGAATTAGTATTAGATTGTTGGCTATGCAGACCAGTCCATCACACACCAGCCAGAGTCCCCACTATTGACTCCATCTACAGTTCACACTGCCTCTGGAAAGCAGACAATATAATCAAGGACCTTTCCTGCCTTGGTCATTCTCTCTTCTCCCCACTCCTGTCGGGCAGAAGATCCAAAAACTTGAAAGCACGCTCCGCCAGACTCAGAAACAGCTTCTTCCCCTCTGATTTCAGACTTCTGAACAGTCCTTCCATAAACTAGGGTAATCCTGATTTTCCAACCTACCTCATTACAGACATTGAACCTCATTACAGACACCGATTTTCAGGCACCCTTGGTTCCGGAGACTAGGCCGGAAAAGTTGGCCTCGGAAATCGGCTATCGGATTGGATCTGAGCCCCGGCTGCAGGGGGGCAATTTTGACCCGCCGATCGGCATGGAAGTCCCCATGAGGTCAAGATCGGATGCCTCATTTTCAGGGGGACTTCCGGGGCGGGAGGGGGTGGGGTTTAAGTGTACTCTCATCATTTTGTCCGGAGTAAAGGAGGTGCCGGACCAGCAGTTGCCAGAAAATCGGTGGTGGACCTGGACTCATGTATAGTATTATCCCGAACAACACACAAATAGAAGCTTTCTACGTATCTCAGTACACATGACAATAATAAATCAATACCTAAACTAATATCTACTGTACATTATTTGGTCAAAGTTTGACTTCTCTTTACCATCCATCCATCCCAGGAAGGTGGCACAGTGGTCCAGCTAGCAGAGATGCTGTCTTGCAGCGCCAAAGACCCTGATTCAATCACAATGACACATGAATGGTGGGCAAAGTGGCCACCCTCAATTGCCCCCAGTGTGTCAGTGAGTGGGAGAATCTGGGGGGATTTCATGGGAATGTGGGGGGGAATTTAAAAAAACGATTGATGCAGGACTGGTGTGAATGGATGATTGGTGGTCTGTGCAGATTCAGTGGCCGAAGGACCCGTCTTTGTTAGAATTAATGGCCGTACCTTTAAAAATAAATGAGGAGGAATTTGTTTCGTCAGAGAATGGTGAATCTGTGGATTTCATTGCCACTGAACGCTGTGGAGGCCAAGTCAGTGGATATTTTAAAGTGGAGATTGATAGATTCGGGATGAGTACGGGTGTGAGAGGTAATGGGGAGAAGGCAGGAGAATGGGGTTGAGAAGGAAAGATAGATCAGCCATGATTAAATGGCTGAGTAGACTTGATGGGCAGAATGGTCTAATTCTGCTCCTATAACTTATGAACTTACGAATTTATGAACTTTATGCTGTATCTTCCCATGAAGCTTTGATTTAGGTGGGGAGAAAAATTATGCTCTGAGCCCCTCCACCCCCCGAATCATTGTCACAGCTGACATCTTTGCTCTGTTGGTATTTAGCCAGATGTACTTCATTGTCATGCTAATAAGAAAGGCGCATCATGTCAAGGTATTAACATGGTGGCAAGCTGAACCTCTCTGACATCCAGTGTCGTTCCGAAGGTAGTGGTAGTTCAATTTTAAACATTTTAAAGGTGAGCGCTTTTGATCAAGATAATCAAATTTAAAATTAATTAGAAATGCCACGCACTTTTCTGCCGCTGTAGAAGCACTTGCTTGCCTGAGGCCGTTGGCATTCTTTCTTCTTGAACAAAGATTATCCGTCCCTGTATGGTAGTCGCCGACATAACACCGATTAGTGCGGCTTTAATGATGGCAGCAACAAGAGCTGCTCAGGTCACATCATGGGTGATTGGAAAGATCGGGGCCAATGCCTTTGAGCTATTGTGTAGGAGGGAACTGCAGATGCTTGTTTACACCAAGGATAGGCACATGATGCTGAAGGAACTCAGCGGGTCAGGTATCATCCCTCGAGAAAAGTAATAGGGGTCTTGACCCGAAACATCACCTATTCCTTTTCTCCAGAGATGCTGCCTGAACCGTTGAGTTACTTCAGCATTTTGGTTGGAACTCTTCTTCATCCTGCGAAATGGGCTGGTAATGAACCATAATGACAGAGAGGGGAAGTCAGTCAGATGAGGATGTAAATGGATAACTGATGGCTCCAGGACTGAAAATAAACTGATGGCTCCAGGACTGCAAAGATGCTGGTTAATACATAGAAGGACATAAAGTGCTTGAGTAACTCAGCAGGTCAGGCAGCATCTCTGAAGATCATGGATTGGTGATGTTTTGGATCGAGACCCTCCACAGTAATGGTGCTTTCCTGGGATTTAGTGTAGGAGGCCTTTCAAAGTCATGAGGCATCCTGTAGGATGGAGCTTTGCTGGAAGAATTTCCTTGACCTGAGAAGACATGTTGAGGTGAGCTGCAAACCGGTGAAAGGACTGCTGTGTTCATTTGCGATAGTGAAATGGGTTTTCAATGGCTTTCTTTTCCTTAACTTAGGCTAAACGCAGCAAGGCCTGCCTTCTCCCGCAGAGGCGATGTGGTATCTGCCAGTTTAGTTTAGTTTAGAGACACAGTGCGGATACAGGCCCTTCGGCCCACCGAGTCCGCATCAACCAGCGATCACCCACACACTAATACTATCCTACACATACAAGGGACAGTTTACATTTATACCAAGCCAATTAACCTACAAACCTGTATGTCTTTGGAATGTGGGAGGAAACCGAAGATCCCGGAGAAAGCCCACGCGGTCATAGGGAGAACGTAAAACTCCGTACAGACAGCATCCATAGTCTGGATCGAACCGGGTCTCTGACGCTGTAAGACAGCAACTCTTCCTCTGCGCCACTGTGTTGCCCCAAATCCAGATCTAGACTTTCTAAACATTGCACTGGCACTATTTGCTATTCACAGCAACATAGCGCTTCACAGCAATGTCTGTTTGACCAAATCTCAGGTTGGTCATGTACCTTCTTATTTGCAGCTCGGTTCAAATCCACTTGAGGATTGAGATCTGATAACGTTCATTTTCAAGAAAAAATAATGGGTCTGAAAGCAGATGAGTAATCTGAAACGGCGGAGAAAACTGGAATTGGATACGACAGTACAATTTACAGGCTTTCAGCTCATGAGACTTCCACGTTAAGGCTCATTGAAGTGACAATTTTAACTAGATATGAGTTGAAAAAAAAACATTTTTGCACAACATGGTTCTCTGCAGACTATTGATTTAAAGGCAGATAGAACAGTTTGATGCAATTAAGCAATGAACTATAACATTTTATTCCCCGCTAGCAGTAAGCTGAGATCATATGGCAGTTGAAATTATTCTAGTTAGATCTGATTCGACTACTAAAGATGGTGATTAACTGGCAAAGAGTGGCAATAATGCCTGAAAAAAAAACATATAACTTCTCTGAGGTGAGAATATTTATGGTACTGATATAATTACTTTGGGGAAAGTCATGAAACTAACATTACTTCAAAAAATGTGCCTTTGAATACAAACTGCAAGAAAGAGGAACAAAGCACTGTTTCCAATGGGTTTTGAAGATCCAAAGAATAGTTTTATGGGCCTGTCCCACTTGGGCAACTCTTTAGGCGACTGCCAGGGACTAATTTTAATAGAATTCACATCTGACACCTGACGACAACCTACGACACCAAAAATTGTTGCCACTGTCGTCGAAAATATTTCAACATGTTGAAAATTTTGCAGCAGTCACCTTTGGTCACCCAAAAAAATCGCCTAAGTGGGACGTGCCCTTTATTAAAAAGATACAGCATGGAAACAGGCCCTTCGGCCTGCCAACTCTACGTTGACCATCAATCACCCTTTTACTTTGGGTCTATGCTATCCCACTTCTTCATCCATTCCCTACACACTCTGGGTGATTTACTGAAGGCAATTAACCTACAAACCTGCACATCTTTGTGATGTGGGGGGAAACTGGAGGAAACCCACGCAGTCACAGGGAGATCGTGCAAATTCCACACAAAGAGTAAATGAGGTCAGAATCGAACCTGGATCTCTAGCGCTGGAGTAACTCAACAAACCAGGCAACATCCCTGGAGAACATGGATGAGTCTGAAAGGTCCCGACCAGAAACATGGTCTTAAGCAGGGTCCTGACCCAAAATGTCACCTATCCATGTTCTCCAGAGATGGTGCCTGATCTGCTGAGTTACTCCAGAACTTTTTTTCGATAGTATACAAATACTTCTTTTTTATAGTATAGCATAGTACGGGATTAATATTAGTACCTGATGGTCAGCATGGACAAATGGTCACTCACGGTGCCCCGTATCTCCGTGAGAAATGAATATCGGGAGGATTGAGACAGACAACCAATGTAAATAACATCCAAGATGAGCTTCTAACCCATTTGATTCATTTGCTGTCAATAATGAAGTTGGGATTGACACTTTACTGCAGTCATTCTCATGAATTAAACAATGTACAAATTCAAGGTACACAAAAATGCTGGAGAAACTCAGCGGGTGCAGCAGCATCTATGGAGCGAAGGAAATAGGCAAAGTTTCGGACCGAAACCCTTATTCAGACTGGAGAAGAAAGGAAAAAGGAGGAGGAGCCCGAGGGCCGAGGGATGGGAGGAGACAGCCCGAGGGCTGAGGAAGGGGAGGAGACAGCAAGGGCTAACAAAATTGGGAGAATTCAATGTTCATGCCCCCAGGATGCAGACTCCCCAAGCGGAATATGAGGTGCTGTTCCTCCAATTTCCGGTGTTGCTCGCTCTGGCCATGGAGGAGACCCAGGACAGAGAGGTCGGATACGGAATGGGAGGGGGGGTTGAAGTGCTGAGCCACCGGGAGGTCAGGTTGGTTATTGCGGACCGAGCGGAGGTGTTTGGCGAAACGATCATGTACAAATTCATCTCTGTACACACAGGAGTCGACACTGAGTGACGAAAACAGCCCCAAAAGTGGAAGCCCCAGAATTCTGAGTAGCTCAACGACCGCCTCGCGAGCCACATTGTCTCTTTCCTCTGATGAAGTAAGTCTTCGTGGTCTTGTACTTCACTTAATTCTCATGCTCGTGGTTTACTTTTGCCATCATTGTCCTTCTTAGAACATAGAACATTGTAAAGTGCAGCACAGGAACAACCCACCAAGTAGGTGCCGGACATGATGTCAAGATAAACTAACCTCATCTGCCTGCAAATGATCCATATGCCACCCACAGGTATATCTGCCTGCTCATCTGAAAGGCTAATAAATGCCACTATAGTATCTGCCTCCACCACCACCTCTGGCAATGCATTTCAGGCACCCATCACCCTCTGTGTAAAAAAACCTTGGCCTGCAGTCTCCTTAAAACTTTGCTCCTCTCACCTTAAAGCTATGCCCTCTGGCCTGTGACATTTCCACCCTGGGATAAAGGTTCTGTCTACTGTACTTCTTGATCCTCTTCTTTCGGGTTTGTTTCTACCCTCTAACTCTGCTCTGAGAAGCGGCTGAACCATTTAAGCCTTGATTTCTCCAGTGGTGTTTCACGGAGTTTCAACCGCCCCGACTGCTTCGATCGTCGGCTGCGGGGGCTTTAATCGCCACGGCCGTGGGAGAACAAAGAGGAAGAAGATTGAACTTTATTGTCTTCCATCACAGTGAGGAATGTGGAATCCACTGTGATGGATATTTATGTTCACTTTTATTTTATGTGGTTGTGTGTCTTGTCGCCAAATTAACTGGGACATGTGACAATAAACTGACCTTGACCTTAAACCTTGAAATCTTTTACCAAAAATCCAATCAATTGGGAAATTTAGACATGGAATGTGTCCAGCCACTTAACAGCAGAGTATCAATGAGTTGAGGTTAATTCTGACTTCAGCTAACAGTCACAAACATGCGTTTCAACACAGTTCATTGGAAAACTATCAGAGCCTTAATCTCTGGGTGACTTTCAATTAAGGAAACCTGGAGAAGCACATCAGCATCTAATCCATCTGAAAGTAGCAAGGACCATTTAGACTACGGTGCCATATCAATTTCTTATGTCCTCGTCTCCTTGAAGTCCCTTCTACATTCTCACAATCCCATCTAGCTTATTTTTGTACAGTCAAAATATCACTAGAGAAGAAAAGGCGCTGTTCAATTTAGCAAATACATCTCCCTCTCCCTCTCCCCCTCCCTCTCCCTCTCCCTCTCCCTCTCCCTCTCCCTCTCCCTCTCCCTCTCCCTCTCCCTCTCCCTCTCCCCCACCTCTCCCTCTCCTCTCCCTCTCCCTCTCCCTCTCTCTCTCCCTCTCCCTCTCTCTCTCCCTCTCCCTCTCCCTCTCCCCCCTCCCCCCCCCCCCCCCCCCCCCCCCCCCCCCCCCCCCCCCCCCCCCCCCTCCCTCTCTCCCCCTCTCCCTCTCCCTCTCTCTCTCTCCCTCTCTCTCTCTCGCTCCCTTTCACCATCTCATTCACTCTCTCACCTTTATGCTCATTGGGTATGTGAGCAGCCTTTACAGTACAGCCATCTAATCCTGATAATGTGATAGTTCGTCATTCCTTGCATATTTGTTTATCCATTCATATTCCTGCATATACAGCTACGTTTTCCTGTGAAAACGCATTTCACCAGTTTGTCAGAATTGCTTCTATTTCAAAACATGTAGTCATACTGTCATACAGCATGGAAACTGGTCCTTTGGCCCATCTTGCCCATGTTGGCCAAGATATCTATACTAGTCCCATCAGCCTTCATTTGGCTCCATATCCCTCTAAACCTTTCTTATCCATGTATCTGTCCAAATGTATTTTAAATGTTGTGTTAGTACCTGCCTTGACTACCTTCCCTGGCAGCTCATTTCATACATCCACTACCCTTTGTGTGAAAAAGTTGTCCCTTGGCTTCTTATTAAATCTTACCCCTCACACCTTAAACCTTTGTCCTCTGGTTCTTGATTCCAACACTCTGAGTAAAAGACTCTGTGCAGCTAACCAATCTATTTCCCTCAAGATCTTATACACTTCCATAAGATCACTCCTGATCCTCCAGCGCTCCAAAGAATAAAGTTCACTTACACAGAGAATATTTCTTGTTTAAACAACATACATCAGCAAAAATGTCATTGGCATATGCTTCTAAAGCTTGTTTTTGTGTTGTATTGGTAGATGGTATCATTTGAATGTAATTTAAAATGCTCTACTTTAACATGAATTTCAAATGCCAGTTCCTTGATGAAGGACAGCCATACTGCCTTGTTTCAACATGGACTACACAGCAAGTCTGCCAATGGCTACTTGGGTTGAACATGGAACACTATGTATCGGAGTTCACTGTTGGTAACATTGATGGTGAACAACTCTTGCACTTGGATGGAGGTAAACTAAAGGTGAGCCTGGGAGTGTGATGGTGAAGGTTGGTCTTTGTTAACGAGGTTGCATGAGACTGATTAAACCTGTCTTTGAAGATTAATGTGACATGGTACTAAATTCAATTGCAGGAAGTCCTGTAATTGAAGAAAAATCTCCTGATCCCCTCAATCATTACGTCCAATACAAGCCCCAAACCTGGATGTACCTGATTAACTTAATGGGCCTGTCCCACTTACGCGACTTTTTCGGCGACTGCCAGCACCCATCATAGGTCGGCGAAAATTTTAACATGTTGAAAATCCAGCTGCGACCAAAAAGAAGCTACGACTCTTTGGGCGACTGAGGAGACTACTCACGACCATACAGGTGACACCCTGGCGACATGTCGCGGGGTGAAGCCTGTATGGTTGTGAGTAGTCGCCCAAAGAGTCGTACCTTGTTCTGCTCGCCGCTGGATTTTCAACATGTTGAAAATTTTCGGAGACCTGCTGCGACTATGACGGGTGCCGGCAAGTTGCCGAAAAAAATCGCGTAAGTGGGACAGGCCCATTACATGTTCTGTTCTGACACAGCAAGCAAATGCAAGACCTTCCTCTCTGTAAGATCAAACGCATGAGAAGCTCAATAATTTTCCAGGAGAGGAGCTCACCACTAATTGTCCTTTGGAAGTCCCTTTGGATATGCAGGGAATGGAGGGACGTGGATCACACATGGAACAATGGCGCAACAATTGAGCTGCTGCTTCACAGCGCCAGAGACCCAGGTTCGATCCTGACCTTGGGTGCTGTCTCTGTGGAGCTTGCAGATTCTCCCTGTGACCACATGGGCTTTTTTCCAGGTGCTCCCGGTGCTTCCTCCCACATCCCAAAGAGGTGCGGGTATGTAGGTTAACTGGTCTCTGTAACTTGCCCCTAGTGTGCAGTGGGATAATGAGTGTGAACGAGTGATCAATGGGTGGCGAAGAGCCTGTTTCTATGCTGTATCTCTAAACGAAACTAAACTAAACTAAACTAAACTAAACTAAACTAAACATGCAGCCAGTGGTTATTAATTTAACTAATGGCACAATATTCGGCATGGATATTGTGGGCCGAAGGGCCTGTTCCAGTACTGTACTCTTGTAAATTCTCACCAAATTGATCCATTTAGAATTCGTCTTCGTTTTTTGGTCTGGGTTGATTGGTTGTGACATTTATTGTATTCAATGTAGAAAGAAAATAACAAGGATAGTCCGTGTTAGAAGACACAGATGTTGGGGTGCACATGTTGACAGTTTCTGTCCATTTTTCTCATAACTGTGTCAATATAACAATCCCAATCCAGGCCTTTGTCAAGCAATGGGACTCGGCAAAGTATATTGTTATTCTCTACTCAGTTAAACGTACTGGGATTCAGCAAGTATTTCGCAAAACACAAAGTGCTGGAGTAACTCAGTGGATCAGGCTGCATTTGTGGAAGGAATAGACAGATGATGTTTTGGGTTGGAATCTTCCTTCAGACTGATTGTAATGGGGACGGGAACAGGGGGGTGAGAAAGCTAGAAAATAGTGGGGACGAGACAAAGCCTGGCAAGTGATGGGTAGCTTTCTGGGGGGTGGGGGGGTCATTGCCACAGTAGTGGAGCAAGTGCCAAAGGCTAGAGGTGGAAAAGGCACAAAAGGGTGTGGGTCCTTGATGATCTTGTGGCGTGACCTCTAGGTTCAGGAACAGTTTCTCCATAACAACCATCAAGCCCTTGAACACTACAAACACCAACTAAACTATGAACAAAAACTGTCTTGGTTGCACTCAGGCTTTAATTGTTCCATTTTCGGTACTTTTGGCTATTAAACACACTTGACTCTTCACTCTTGTTTAGTTCAGATTAGTTTAAAGATACAGCGCGGAAACAGGACCTTCAGCCCAACGAGTGCATATCGACCAGCATTCCCCGCACACTAACACTATCCTACACACACTAGGGACAATTTACAATTATACCAATCCAATTAACCTACAAACCTGTTCGTCTTTGGAGTGTGGGAGAAAACCAAAGATCTCAGAAAAAAACCCACGCAGATCACGGGGAGAACGAACAAACTCCGAACAGACAAGTACCTGTTGTCAGGATCGAACCCGGGTCTCTGGTGCTGTAAGGCAGCAATCATACTGCTGTGCCACCATGCTGCCCGTCTCGTTAGTAGTCTGCCTGATATTATTTGTAAGGTAATAACTACTGTAAACGTTGACTTCATTAGAGTTGCATACTTGTGGAATTGATCTCACTGTGTTGAATTCATCATATTATCATATTATAAGCACACATATGGGAACAGAAATTGTGCATAGATCTTGCCCTAAGTCTGAAAGGCATGAGGTGCAAAAATATTTGAAGAATGTTTAACTCTTCAATGCAGGTGGAGGAGATTAAAGGAGCACCACACTGAAATTTAAAAAAAACAAACAGAATGCCCAGAGTATAACTAGACTATTAATTCTAACAATAACAACATGAAGGTAAAAAATATGAAGTACATTCAAAATAACAGCTTATTACGCAAAGGTTATAAATGTTTAGGATAGGAATTTAAAGAATCTTTGAGATAAATAACTTTAAGCCTTTAGCTAGTCCTATTGAGTAGTTTTATTCTGGGGCACTATAGTAAAGGGGATTAGAGCTTTGTAAAATACATTTAGATGAAATAGTCAAGGTAATGGAAGCTGCAAGGCTTTCAGTTCATCTGTGGCTTTGCTGTAGAGTCCACGGCTTTATGGGACTCAAAGGCCTGCGATAATTCGAAAGATCAAGACATGCCAAAAATTGTTTTGAGGATTATTTTGTTTCCCTGCACAGGCTTTGGGGGTCATCAACTCACAGGATCGGGCCACTATCAAAAGGAAAATCAAAGATATGAACACAGAGGTTGAAAAAGAAAGGAAAGCCTCAGAAAAGCTAGAGAAGCAGAAGGAGAAACAAAAGAAGAAAGAGCAGGAACAACTGCAGAAAAAAAGTTAAGGAAGGTGCAACGACATGCGAGAGGGCAATGAAACGTGTCTGCTGTTCTTCAGAGATTAATGTCAGCGACAAGAAACAATGCAAGGAATGGAGGGGTTAAACTGGACATGACATGACAGGTCTGTTTGTGGGATCAATGAAGTTCACTCATGGACAGTTCAGGTCTGTAATGGCAACTTTTGGTCTTCAAATCAAGTAATATTTCACAATGCAGGTAGATGTTTCTTTAGGTCTCAGTGGCTTACTGTGAAAAAACGTTCTGCATTTACTAATCAGCAAATTCATCCTGAATCAGTTGTAGCAGAAGAATATTACGCCTGGATAATCCATTAAAAAAATTGGATGGTGACCGTTTAAGAATAAAATCTTCCTGATTATTTTTTACATCACCAGTGAAAGTAATACCAGCTGCATCTGTGCACTTGCGTAGTGAGAGAATGTGTAAATGAAACAGCTGGGTTTTGCTTTATCTTTGGATTGTTGAAAATTATCTTCTAATAATTAAATCAGAAGGTTAAAAGGGTGAATTTGGGATCATGCCTGCATTTGAAATATTACAGGCGCTTGCACACGGATTTTTCAAACTTATTTTGTCCCACGATCCAGGTGATGAAGAGTTCAGACCCCTGGAGTGAGTTTGCAAGCCATGGTGATGTGAGGGCAGAAGAACACTGAATACATGTATGGATGCTGTAAATGTGAAATGTGAAATGGGCCAAGATTGAGTAAAGAGACTAGATAATGGGATGGACTTGATAACTTGCCATGTGTGAGTAATGTCTTCTTGTAATAAACTGTCAGAGAGTGCATGAGAGATTAACATGGTAACAATACCAGGGAAGATCCCATTATCTTCTCAGCCTGGGCATGCAGTTGCACATTATATTCAGGACTTGTAAATGAGTTTGTTGTTTGAAGATTGAAATTAATCCAAAGATCTCTGAAGTGATGAACATTGTTCATGCTGATTTAATAATAGCACCAGTTATGTGACCTTAAATCTAAGCGTTTTTCTAGCTTACATTTTGAAAAAAGTAAAAGCCGAAAAGCAGGTGAAAGAGGTATTGCTGGGGTGGATATGTTTGTGCATGTTGCAAATATGGTCACTGAATCTAACATTTGGTCGGTCTTGCCAAATATCACAGTTATGATTTTAAGTGAATTATTGAACATTCTGAAACATTAACTCGCGAAAGGCAATTGCAGAATATTTTGGAAGTGGCCCTAATTTTTGTTTTGCAAAATTAGATGGTGAAATAGTTTATTTTTAATGGAGGCTCTCTGCAATTGTAATTGAGTTTAATGACCACTGATGATCATTTGTTCGCTCTCACTTCTGACCATTATCTTCTACCCTTGCTATGCATTTTGGAAATAAATCCTCAGAACCTGCTGACAGAACTACAAAGTGCATCAATTGCAGATCTATGGCTATTCTGTGGAATGATATTAATACAGCTACAAAGAAGCACAAGTAATTCAAAATACCGCCAACTCCCCTGCACCAACCAAGGTAGGAATGTACCACAGGAAGAAAATGCAATCACATTAGTCACCTTCACACTAGTGTTAGAAGCTAGATTGCCAAAAAGCAAAGAAGAGATCAAAGCACTTAAGTAGGGATTTAGCTGGAATGAATTATTTGAAGTTTTCACTTCTTTGGACAGGTAAAGATTTGTTTAAGCTTTAGATTGGTTCTTAAACCCAATCATCAGAGAACCGAAGTACTTGCTTTATAAAATACACACTGGTGTACTCGGCTAATAACACACTCAAGGACTTATGTGTATTATAATATGACTTGGAGTTGATTATAGATGCAACAGTTATTTAAATTTCACAGTTAAGTACAGGAGTTAAGACATCAGAGTTAGGAGACCATCAGATTAGGATATTGGGAAAGATAGTTATGTGCATAAATTCTGACATAAAGTACAAAGGATCTGTAAATTATTGATGATCACTGAATCTGGTGGAAGTAATTATCAGGTGGCTCAGACAGGCAAAAGTGAATGGAGCGACTATGTTAAATTATGTTGACCTTGAAGGTGATAGTGTCATTGGAGCCGAGGCTGAAGAAGATGCATGCAGGGCATCCTTTGAATAAAAACCTTCTGTTTGCAGGCAGGTGAAATGCAGAGGAGGTACTGTATGAGTACCTGATAATGAAAGAACTTGACACCCAAAATGGTTTGCAAAATGTTATTTGGACCTTTGCTTTGTTTCTATAATTTGACATCCCTATCATTGTTTATAACTATTTAACAATTGAGTTAATACTTTTATAACCCAGAGATGAACAATTACTGTATACAAAGTTTATTTTAACAGGAACGATTTATGTGTTAAAAAACTGTTTGAATGTGTTACCACGGCTGGTAAACATGGTGTGGTTGCGTATGGTGAAATGAAGTCCTTGAGTGCTAGTATGCTGATGCAAATATACTGGATAAGTTGTTCTCAGGTCCCTGCAAAGAAACAAAATCACTTGCTTCAGTCGAGGTCTACAAACCGTTTATAATTGAGAGGTTATGAAGATTTATGGTATGCTTCCATTCATCGGTTGGGACTTTGAGTATAAGTCTGGAAGAGATGGTGCAGCTTTATAGGATTTTGGTTAGGCCACACGGAGTATTCTGTGCAATTGTCTGGTCGCCCCAATACAGGAAGGATGTGGAGGCTTTGGAAAGGGTGCAGGTTTACCAGATTAGAGGTTCTTACCTATAAGGGGATGATGGACAAACTAGACCTGATAGAAATACATAACATTATGGGAGGTGTAGCTAGGGTAGACAGTCAGAACCTTATTTCCAGAGTCTAGAGGACACAGATTTAAGGTGAGATGAGCAAAATTTAAAGAAGATGCACGGGTCAAGTTTTTTACACAGAGAGTGGTGGATGTCAGGAATGCACTGCCTGGGGTGGTGGTGGAGGCAGATGCAATAGGGGCTTTTACATAGGCCAATGGATTTGCTGGGAACAAGGGGATGTGGATCACATGCAGGCAAAGGAGATCAGTTTAACCTGGCATAGTGTTCAGCACAAACATCGGCACTCTATGTTTCATATTGAGATTTATTACAGGACATAGTTATGTTAAACAGGCCAGAGTTTTCTGCCCTACATGGAGACAGGGTTTGGCGTCAGGTAAAGCAACAGATCGCTGTGTCATTGCAATTGCACAGTTTGTACATAAATTGAGTAGAACGTTTTGCAAGGCACTTTAAAAAGCAGCAGTACCCTTTAAAGTGACCTGTTAAAAATGCAGACCTTTAGTCACGCTCCTTACGGTAATCGTAAGCCATGTCTTGTAAAATACTCAGCCTCGCCTGACATTCATTTGTAACAAATTGACTTTAGCCTGTCTAATGAACTGCTTCATGGTCAATCTAAGCTTGCATTAGAAGTTTGGGACTGGATTTGTACTTTAATAAACGACCGTTTAATGGGAAGCAAAACTGCGAAGAAGCAACAAAACAAAGATCCATTTCTTCTTTCTCTTATTTTTTTGTTGTAAGCTTTAAACAGCAATATTGTCTTAACTCTTATCTTGGCCAACAGTGATTATGCAAATTAAGTTGGAAATCAATGCTGCTTTCTTTTTAGATGAATATCTTACTTTTGATTAAATCTGTTCAGCGCAACCTTTTTTCGTTTGCGCACTCCTACATAATTGCACTGTATACTTGGGCGTGCTTCCACAGAACAAGCAGACGTGATTGATGATTGTATTTTGACGCAGTGGCAGGCAGTACATTATTGAAAACCGATCGCCACTTTGTATCAGTGAAAGAATTAACCACAAAAGCTCAGGGTTATTGAATTGTGGAAAACGTGGCCACTCAGAGTCGGGTGGTCTGTCAGACATTTTCTTGAATTGTAGGCTTCATCCCCTCTTTCCTTAGGACAAAAGGAAATGCTTACCCCAACACTCCTATCTTTAACTCATCTTTTTCATCATTGACCAAACTCTCCTTCTCCAAGGAAAGACAAAGAAAAGGAAAACGGAAGCCCGATTGATGTTGGCAGCACAGTGATGAAGCTGATAGAGCTGCTGCTTCACAGCGCCAGAGTCCCGGGTTCGATCCTGACCTCGGGTACTCTCTGTGTGGAGTTTGCACATTCTCCCTATAGGTTTCCTCTAGGTGCTCTGGCTTCCAGCCACAACCAAGACGTGCAGGTTTGTAGGTTAATTGGCCTCTGCAAAATTGCCCCAAGTGTGTAAGGAATGGATGCGAAAGTTGGAGAACATAGAACTAGTGTGAATGGATGATGGATGGGTGGCATGGACTCTGTGGGCCAAGGCCATGCTGTATCTCCAATAATAATGTTCACCCATTTTTCCAGTAATTCATCCTTTCTTCTCAAATAAATGGATCTTTTTCCAAGCTGGAAGGATGTGAATAGTGAAGTACCCCAGAGGTTGGTTCTTGGCCCACCAATGTTTCTATTTACATCAATGATTTGGAGGTGGGAATGATTTGTGAGGTTTCCAAGTTGACAGGAAAATAGGTGGAAGGGTATGTTGTGATGGGGAAACTTTGATTCAGTAACGTGATTAGATAGCTGGAGAGATTGGGTGAAAAGAAGTTTAACGTGGGGAGGTGTGAGGTAATGAATCAAATGAGTTAAGAGGAATCAAAGCTGGATCATTATCTAATGGAGAGAATTTGAAAACGAGTGGAGTTCAGAATGATCCCGGAGATATAGCACATGTAGAGCAAAAAGTGATTCCAATGAGTTATTAAGAAGGAAAACAGCGTGCTAACCTATATTGTGAAGGGGTTGGAGTTTAAGAATTGGGAGGTTTTGCTAAAGTTGTGCAGGGTGTTGGCAAGGCTAACACTGGAATACTGCACACAGTTTTAGTCCCCTGCAAAACAGGATAGAGTAACATTGGAGGCAGTTCGAAGGAGATTCACCAGGCTCATTCCTTAGATGAGAGAGTTGTCCATTCAGGAGAGATAAGATAGTTTGGGTCTGTATTCCGTGGAACTTAGAAGAATAGCAGTTTATTTTACTCAGATATATAAGATCCTAGGGTGTGTGACAGCATCGGTATTGAGATGCTTTCTCTGGTGGGAGATTTACAAGCAAGGGGACCTAGCTGCAAAATAAGGTGCAAATGAGTCTGAGGTGTGCAGAAAGCTCTTCTCTCAGATGGCAGTCCACCTCTGCCCCTGAGGGTGGAGGGGGCCAGATCATTAGATACATTTAAAGTGGGGGTTGAAACGTTTCTGAAAGATTGAGGAATTGAGGGTCACGGGAACTGGCTTAGGAGGAGTTGACGCCAGCATAGATCAGCCATATTGACAGGCTTGGGGTAGGCCTGACGGGCTTGGGGCCTGCTCCTACCCCTATTTCCTTCCGTTCTTGTGGTCCTGTATCTCGTGTTCCTTTATTCCCAAAGCCGTGCTCCTAAGGGGAACACCATTGTTGCTCCTTCACTCACCCCCTATCTCTATCTGACTCCATCACCACAAACATCCGAATAACTTGTCTTATGCTTTGAATAATCTTTGTCCTTGGTGAAAATCTCTCATGCAACACGTCTTCATCTGAACAAAATGAATTGTTTTTAACATCCTAAAAGAGTCATTTTTTTGTTGGTCCAAAGAGACAGTGATATCTAACTGTGGAGATGAGCAAGTTAAGCTATAGCTTTAACATTTACTCTGAAGGTGCAATATACTGAATGAGACGAAGATTCAGGCATTTTTTGGCAAGAACATCAGCTCGAAGGAAACAAACAGCAAAACAATCACAGATATATCAGCTGATACAAGTGGAATTCTCCCTGGAATGTTGCTAATTCTGAATGTTTGATTCTTATTGTCGAAGAGACAGACTTTAACCGACAGCACACTGTTCACTCAGATTAAGCATACTGTACAAAAACCACAGACTATTCACTGCATGGACTTTAGCATCCAACAAATACAGATGACACTCTCCCCCTCTTACAGTCTTAAAGCAGTTAGTAATTTCACAGCCTGGCTATGTGTGTACAAACACCATAATCTATTTCAGCACCTTGCTGATGTTTTGAGTGTGGAAATGTATATGATCCTTTCAAAAAGATTAATGTACGGGTATTGGTTGCGACTGATCTTATGCTAGCAAATGTTATATTGATGTTAATATTGCTTTCAGCCACAGATGGACATTTGACCACTGAATTATAATTGGTAAAGCAAAGGAGATAACTTAAAATTTACCACTCACAGTTCAAACTCAAAAGTGCTTTGAATTACCTTTTTTGTCCAAAGTTAAATAAAATGGCATAATGGTGACTGTTTTTGTAATGCAAAGAGTTTATTTGCGAATGGACTTAATGTATGGGTGTGTATATTTTAAATTGAATTACTTTACTAATGCAATTTAATTTATTGACGTTTCAGTGTTATATAAAACCTAAGATACCTTGTTTCACTTATCAATCAACATATGTTTGATCGCGTTTTTTTTAATGGAATTATAACTGAGATGATAAATTAGTGAACAAGATGAATCGGTGGAGGCAAGAATATACAAGACTCTTCATGAAAAACAGAAAGTTGAAAGGGCCTTTCCTTCTCTACTGAACAACGATGAATGAAATGAGAATGCTGAGAGGATGTTGTATGGCTAGAGATTCTGTTGTATACATTCAATTGATTGAATTGAAAGATACAACATGGAAACAGGCCATTCAGCCCATCAAATCCACCCAACCATGGACCACAATAGTATTATGTATCCCACTTTCGAAACCACCTCCTAAGCACCAATTTACAGAGGCAGAAAAACCTAAAAACCTGGACATCTGTGGATGCAGGAGCAAACTAAATCCACGTAATCATTGGGACAACATGCAAACTCCACACAGACAACACCTAAGGTGAGGATCGAACCTGGATCTTGGGCGCTGTGAGGCAGCAGCTCTGCCAACTGTGCCACTGTCCACCTTATGACGAGCAATGATATGTTTGTACAATTGTCATTGTGTTTTCAAGAACTATTTTCATCTTGGATTATTATCTATATAGTAAAACATATTGTGGGGATAGACATGTGCTCAAATATATATGACTTGGGTCAGTTGAATATGAGCTAATATATCTTCATTTTTGTCCTCATAAATTTACAATTACTTTATTGGGAGATAATTTCATTCCTCTTTGTGCGAACATCTCTGCCCGTTCTTTATACCATTCATTTCACATTTGTTGGTTCCTCCAGAAAAATGAAATTTCGGACAGGATATCTTTTCCCATTCTTCATGTCTCTGTGTTTTTGGATTCAATCCATACAAAATGAACCCTAATCTTTCATCCCTTGTACCATGAGAAATTTCACAGCCTATTATTCATAGCCTAAATTAGCACCTATTTTATATGTACCACTCACGCATAAACTCAAATGAATCTGGATTTGGAGTCAAGAGTAAAGAGAGAGTCGAGAGTGTTTCATTGTCATTGGTACTGAAAATGAACAATGAAATTATTACTTGCAACAGCATAACAGGTTTGTCAACAGAGTACTCATGGATAACATAAGAAGCAAAATAGTTCAATAAATTAACAAAAACAATATTGGTGCATAAAAAACTTGAAGCCCCTAGTGCAACCAAGAAAATTACTTTAGTTGGTGTTTGTAGTGTTCAAGAGCCTGATGGTTGTTGGGAAAAAGCTAGTCCTGAACCTGGAGATCATGGTTTTCAGATGTCTCTTCCTTCATCCCGATGGCAGGAGTGAAATGAGAGCGTGGCCATGATGGTGTGGCTCCTATTGACTGTTCATTCAAAAGATAATTAAGTCAGGAAATGCTGGAAAAACTCAGCAGGTCAGGCAGTATCTGTGGAAAGAGAAATGGTTAATGTTTCAAGTATGGGAACCTTTATCAGAACTGGGAAAGAGAGAAATAAGTGAAATTATGCCCAAACAAAGTTGATCAGGTACTGTGGACATTGTTCACCTTAGATCACCTGCTGTTTCTCCACATCAAATAGGCACCTCATAATGAGATTATTATACAATGCTCATGTCCACAGTTACCAATATAAATTTTAGCTCCAAGATGCAGCTGCAATTTCCATTTAACAGTCACAGTGAAACAAGGAGCACATCGAGCCGAGATCGCCAATGCGTTGTTAATGAAAGTGTTTCCAATCCAATGTCGATGTATCGATCGAAACAAATGACAGATTCACATTCCTTCGGTCAAAATATTCCCCCTGTAATTTTCCTCTGTTTGTCGTTGTTTACAAACTTTTTTGTTTCAGGTACTGCTGTTCCTTGCACCATGTCCACTATCATACTGATTTTACTTCGGAGTCACGTGAGTGACTACGTGAAGAAGCCCGCCAGGACGCATGCGTGTCATATTGCTTTCATGCTTGCGAAACGACAGGCGGGGTGGAGCGTTCCCCCGCAGCGGTAAGTTTGAAACCGCGACCTGCAGGTAAGTGATTTACTCTGCGGTAGTTTTTGTCCCCGCGCTGTTTTTACACAGGGGGGGAAGCTGGACAAAATAGTGTCCACAAGTGCTGCGAGTGAAGCTGGCTGGGGAGGACCGCGAAGTTGCGGGAGCCAGCAGCAGCTGAAGGCACAAGCCCCGTAAGGGATCAGTTGTGCCGACTTTTGGTCCCGCGCCGGCCAGAACACCACGGCCGGGCGGGAGTCTATTCAGATGGGGCCGTCGACTTTTGACAAGTCGAAAACGGCAGGAGGCAGGGTGGAACGACGTTTCCCCCGTAGCGACAATTTAAACCAGGACCTGCAGGTAAGAGCTGCGGTCTTTTTGTGTTTTCCCATGCTGATTACAGGTGGAGAAACCAACGGGCTGCGACAAAGCTGGTGGGCTAGCAGCGGCCAGCGGCACTTGAATCACCTATAATGGGATCAGCTGTGCCCGATGTCGCCTCCGCACCGGCCAGATCCACTCCGCGACCGGGTGGTAAGGCGAGACAAAAAACAAACAAGGTCATGGACTCAGAGGAGTCCGTCTTTGAACAACCGCGGGCGGCCAGCGACCGTGAGCGCTGGAGCCGGATGGAGCGGTTTGTGGAGCATTTGCTCCAACGTGACAGACTCCGGGAGATGGAGTCGGGTCACAGTGGGCCCTATGATAAACCCACAGCAGTACCTCTTGAAGGGCTGCACAGTGCTTCTACCTCATCAGAGGGGAGCGCTGCGGGTCAGTTCTGGGCTGACCTGGAAGAGGGGTCCGCAGAAGGAAAGACAAGTGTGCAAGGGGTGCAGGAACGAAGGAACCTACAAAAAGAAGTAAACCTGCCACTGGTAACTATGGAGGTAGGTGGGTCTGGTTCCCTACAAAATACAGGGAGCATGGAGGTTGGTGGGAGATTACACTCTTTTCTGAATGCATGGAGCATGTTAACAACCGATACTTACATCTTAAGCAGTATCCAGGGATATACAATAGAGTTTATACACAAGTACAGCCCTCCAGTTCAACATATACCGAACCGAATGTTCGTGCTTTCTGATAAAGAAAAATCAGAAGCGCAAGCTGAACTGGAGCGGCTTTACGTAAAAGGTGTAATTGAGCAAACTCAACACGAACCATTAGAATTCGTGTCCAATATATTTACCAAAAACAAAAAAGATGGTGGTTGTCGCATCATCATAGATCTGACAAAATTGAATACATTTGTACAATATATTCACTTCAAAATGGAAACCTTTGTTACTGCTAAACAATTAATTTCCAAAGGTTACTTCATGGCCAGCATCGATTTAAAAGATGCTTACTATTCAGTGCCTATACGAGGTGACCACAGATGTTACTTAAAATTCAACTGGATGGGACAACGCTGGCAGTATAAAGCACTGCCAAATGGTTTATCATCAGCCCCCAGGTTGTTCACAAAAATTTTGAAACCAGCCCTAGCGTTTCTACGGAAACGAAAACACATGGTCATGGCATATTTAGATGATATACTCATTGTGGGCAAAACTTTGGAATTGGCCAAACAAACCGTAACAGCCACAAAACAGTTATTTGAAAAACTGAGATTTATTATCCATCCAGTTAAATCTAAACTAACGCCTTCCACTACTATGGACTATTTGGGGTTCACCATTGACTCAGTTCACATGTCGGTGACTCTGCCTAAGGGAAAGGCTAGAGATTTAATAGAGGCTTGCAATAACCTCATTGACATCAGCAAACCATCCATCAGATTGGTAGCAAAAGTAATTGGCAAATGGTGGCTGCCTTTCCAGCCACACAATTTGGACCTCTACATTACCAAAACTTACAGAGAGCAAAAATACAAGCACTCAAAATCAATGCAGGTCACTTTGACAGACCTATGAAACTACCAATCAAAGCTAAAATGGAACTAAAATGGTGGATAGGTAACATCTGGCTTTGTTCCAATCTAATAATTGTCAGTAACCCTTCTATGGTACTACAAACTGATGCCAGTGCACTTGGGTGGGGAGCCACCAATACCATCACCAGCTGTGGAGGTAACTGGACTGCTCAGGAGGCATCATTATTACTCACACTGGGCATAAACTACCTGGAAATGTTGGATGCATTCCATGGCCTAAAGTCATATTGTACTGGGTCATATCACCAGCATGTTAGACTACAGATAGACAATACCACCGTGGTAGCATACATTAACCACATGGGTGGAAACAAATCGACATCATGTGACAATCTGGCTAATACAATTTGGCAATGGTGTATCCAGAGAGATATTTGGATATCAGCCACTTACCTACCAGGAAGACTAAATTTAGTGGCAGACACCAGGTCATGCAAATTTAATGAAAACACCGAATGGATGTTGAATAAAAAAGTATTTGCTGATATTACAGCAAGATATGGAACACCAGATATCGATCTATTCGCATCCAGACTTAACCACCAGTTAGCAAATTATGTTTCATGGGAACCAGACCCTGGGGCAGCGGCGACAGATGCATTTTCGCTGCATTGGGGGAAATTGTTTATTTACGCATTCCCTCCTTTCTGCCTCATCAGTCGGGTATTAAGGAAAATACAACAAGACTCTGCGTCTGGTATTTTGGCAGTACCCGATTGGCCTACTGAACCATGGTTCCCAGTGGTACTAAACATGGTATTAGAACCATGTATCACCATCCCACATAGACCAGATTTATTGCTACATCCAGTAACAAGGGATAGCCACCCATGCCATAACCATTTGAACTTATTAATTTGTAGAGTTTAAAAACACCTCTACTACAACTGTGACTGACGGACCGAACAGTGAACATGATCTCGGCGGCCCAAAGACAGTCAACCAAAAAACAGTATCTGGTCTATATCAGGAAGTGGGAGATGCATTGTCACAAAAACAACATCACCCACAGAGACATGAACATCCCGTCTGTTCTGGAATATCTGGCAGGCCTCCACTATGATGAGGGGCTCAGTTACAGTGCCATCAACTGCGCCAGAAGTGCCCTATCGACTTACCTATGGCAGGGGACAGAGCGTTACTCTGTTGGGACTCACCCACTGGTAACAAAACTTATGAGGGGAATTTTTAATACTAATCCCCCAAGAACCAGGTACTCCCAAATATGGGATGTAAGTATTGTCCTGAAGATACTCAGGAATTGGTCTCCAGCAACAGCTCTGTCCCTACACAGACTGACATTAAAAACAGTCATGCTAATGGCATTGGTCACGGCACAGAGGGTACAGTCACTGCATAAACTAAGACTGGACAACATGACTTCCTCAACTGAAAATATTACATTTCATATCTATGAATTAGTAAAGCAAAACAGACAGGGATCAGCAGGCTTCAATATACAATTTAGGTCATACCCAACAGATGACCGTCTCTGTATAGTAAGACATTTGTCGTTATACATGGAGAAAACGAAAATCATAAGAGGCAATGAGAAGGCGCTTCTGGTCAGCCACCAGCAACCACACAAAAGAGTGACGGTCCAGACCATCTCAAGATGGCTGAAACAGGTGCTAACACAGGCTGGGGTGGATACTAATATTTTAAAATCTCATTCCACCAAGGCTGCAGCTACATCGGCAGCAATACAGTTGGATGTACCAATGGACCAAATCCTCAAGGCAGCAGGATGGTCAGGGGAAAAAAACAAAAACATTCCAACTATTTTACAACAAACCAGTAATGAAACCTGGAACGTTTGCAGAAACAATTTTAAGTTCTGTAAATTAATTTAAACCCATAAAAAGGGGTTATAATTTTGTGTTAATAAATTTTATGATTTCAATGTCAAATTCATGTCCAAATTATGTTAACACAATTCCTCCTACAGTCATCAAGGCAGACGTGATGCATGGACTCGTTTCCACGGCATGAAATCACAGAGCTTTAAAATCTTCACGTAGTCACTCACATGACTCCGAAGTAAAATAGTAAGATTAAACGAGAACTTACCAGTTTGAAGTTTGATCTGTATTTTATGAGGAGTAACGTTGAGGGATTACGTGCCCTCCGCTCCCACCCTTGATCATATACTTAACTGGTAAACTGGTATCTCTTCTCTAATCTTACTATGTTTAGTCATTACAGTTATCTGTGATTTCACACCGCTGCTTTGAAGAATGACACGCATGCGTCCTGGCGGGCTTCACGTAATCCCTCATCGTAACTCCTCATAAAATACAGATCAAACTTCAAACTGGTAAGTTCCCGTTTAATCTTACTATTATCTTGTAGAAGGTGTGGGCTCATTTATGGCATGAAACTGTGTCAGGACAGTTGGCCCAACACATTGATGATCACTATGTCAACCCTCAACAATAGATCTTGGCTGTTCCCCTCTGGAATCCAGCAGGGAAAACAATTGCACATCAGTACTGAGTCGTCAATTATCCAATTTCTAAGTAGACGTATAATATATGCACTTCTAATACCCGTCTCTTCAATACTGTTATCTTAATATTTTAACAATACTACACATTTTGAATTTTGTTTACATTTCAGAATATGACTAGTAAAGCTGATGTTATGTGTTACCGAATGCTTAGCTCAATATAAAGCATAATTTTTTTTATTTTATTTATACTTGCATATTTTTGGAGCAAGGCATTATAGCAAGTACAATAACTGAGGCTTTGCTATGATTTTTAAGGCAGAGGTAGATAGATTCTTCATTAGTACGGGTGTCAGAGGTTATGGAGAGAAGGCAGGAGAATGGGGTTAGGAGGGAGAATTAGATCAACCATGATTGAATGGTGGAGTAGACTGGATGGGCCGAATGGCCTAATTCTACTCCTAACACTTATGACCTTATGATGCATATGTTGAGGATTATTAATGCATAGGATTGGATTATTTGTGCAAGGCTTCTAAGCCACAGTGATTAAAAGTGAGTAGCATACAAATCATCCAAAGTATCATTTCCCAATGGATTTTTAAATCCAATGTTCCATTCTCCAGATGCTGTGAGCTTTGCATTCAGTGATTTATTCTCTGGGGTTGGAGCAGCCCGTCCAAACAGTCCATAGTGCCAATGAGCTGTTTTCAATTTTTCGGCACCTTATGTCAGTAGACATCTTCTTGTTTAATTCATAAGTCGTTGGAGCAGAATTAGGCCACTTGAGTCTACTCTGCCATTCAATCATGGCTGATCTATCTTTCCCTCTCAATCCCATTCTCCTGACACTCCCCATAAACTTTTAATCGACATCTTATATCCATGGAAACCCTTGCCTCACTCGTTCAGATGTTTTTTTTCTCTGTACCATCTTCCCCACCCACCCTGCAATGTAATACTAACTTGTGTAGGAAAGAACAGTGGATGCTGGTTTATACCGAAGATAGACACAAAATGCTGGAGCAAACCCAACGGGTCAAGCAGCATCTCCTTCGCTCCCGAAACGTTGCCTATTTCCTTCGCTCCCGAAACGTTGCCTATTTCCTTCGCTCCCGAAATGTTGCCTATTTCCTTCGCTTGAAGGGTTTCGGCCCAAAACGTTGCCTATTTCCTTCGCTCCATAGATGATGCTGCACCCGCTGAGTTTCTCCAGCATTTTTGTGCATCTTGGAGAACAGGGGTTGGTGACAATACGATTCGGAACCATTCTTCAGACTGAAATGGAAAACTAACTTGTTTTCTTTTGTTCCTAGTTCTGTTGAAGGCTCATTAACATGAAAGGTTTCTTCCCAGAGAATTGCCTGACTGCTGAGTGTTTCCAGCATTTTCAGTTTTATTTTAGATTTCCAGAATCTTCAATTTTTATTCTATTTATTGAGACATCCCTTCGCTCACCAACAGCCTCTTAAATACAAAAGCTTACTCATGCCTTTCCTTGAGACCCAGAAATACATTTTAGAAATCTTATCATCTAAACTTCATTAAACAAATCTTTATCAGGCATCATTTGACCAGAGAGGAGACAATTACAGGTTTATATGCCCTTTTATAACATTAGATGTTATGGGATAAAGCAGTAAATGGGTTTTTACAATTGGCCTCAGAGTCTGGAAAATCAGCCAGATTTCCCGAAATCAGTGCCTCCTATTTCTGATCAATGTCCAGTAATCCCTAAAGTAGAAGCCATCACAATTCACTCTAATCTAGCTCTCATTGAATGTTCACTCTTGCCAGATAGCAATCAGGAGCAAGTTATCTTTCCCGTCCCAAGCCTGCTAAATGAGTCGGTTGCTTACCATGTACAGTAGCTCCAGCAGAGACCGCATAACGTAGCGTAGATTGCAGATCAAACCTGCAACCTTCAGAGGCTATGGGCGAAGTACACCCATCCCTCCAAATGATGCCATTCAGTATTGTTTCATTGTGAAGACAAACCTGTATCACACAGCATCCACAGTAGTGATTTTCCATAGTTTGCATTCTAAGCAGCAATTAAAAAGAACATTTACTAACATTCGTCTGCCATGTCAAATGGTTTAGGTCCCACAGCAACTGAGAAACAAACTGTATTTAACTCTGTCATTGTAAAGTACGGTACAGCACAAGACCAGGCCCTTTGGGCCACAATGCCTGTGCCGAACAAGATGCCAAGACAAACACTTATCTGTCTGCACATAATCCATATACCTCCATTCTCTGCATATCCACATGCCTATCCAAACATCTCTTAAGTCCCGCTATCATATCTGCATCCACTATCACTACCCCTGGCAGCACATTTCAGACACTCACCACTTTCTGTATAAAAAACATGTCCCACACATCTCCTTTAAACCTTGCCCCTCTCACCTTAAAGCTATGCCCTGTAGTATTTGATATCTCCATCCTGGGATAAAGATTCTGACTGTCTACCCTATCCATGCCTCCCATAATTTTATATACTTCTATCTACGGAGCTTTGTAGCTCCAGCTACGGAGGGCTCCACAAAGACCATCGCTCCCAAGCGTCTTTCTCGCGAATGTCCGGTCACTCACCAACAAGCTGGATGAGGTAAGGCTCTGGATCAACACCCAGCGATCCCTGGAAGACTGCTGTGTGCTGATCTTCACAGAGACCTGGCTCAGCACGCTGGTTCCCGATGGGGCTGTGGACCTGACCAACCGGTCACTGCATCGTGCTGATAGAACAAAGGACTCCGGTAAGAGCAAGGGTGGCGGGCTCTGCATCTACATCAACAATGACTGGTGTACCAACCACACTGCAGTAGAGAGCTACTGTTCCCCTGACCTGGAATACCTACTGCTTAAATGTAGGCCGTTTTACCTGCCTCGGGAGTTTACTGTGGTTATCATCATGGCCATATACATCCCACCACAGGCTAATGTTAACCTAGCGCTAGCACAGCTGCACTCGGCCATCAGTAAGCAGCAGGATGCTCACCCCGACGGTGCCTTCATTGTTGCAGGGGACTTTAATCAGGTCGACCTACGTGCCACACTCCGCAAATTCCACCAGCATGTGCAGTGCCCTACCAGGGGCTCAAACACGTTGGATAAAGTGTACACCAACATCAAGGACGCATACAGAGCTCTCCCCCCGCCCATCCCTGGGACAATCCGATCACCTCTCACTGTTTCTACTGCCTGCACACAGACCCCTCATCCGCAAGACCAAATCTGCAATAAGGACGGTCAAAATATGGCCCGAGGACGCCACCCTACAACTCCAGGACTGCTTTGATCGCACCGACTGGGACCTGTTTGCACAACAGGCTACCAGTGGTACAGAGATAGACTTGGAGGAGTACACATCCACTGTGCTCTCCTACATCAACTGCTGTGTGGAGACTGTCACAGTGGACAAGAAAATAGAGATGTTCCCAAACCGGAAACCCTGGATGAACAAGGAGGTTCAGGATCTGCTAAGGGCACGCAACAACGCCTTTAAATCCAGGGACACTTCTGCTTACAGTGCGGCCAGGTCGAACCTGAACAGAGGCATAAAAAAGGCCAAAGACATCCACAGGCAAAGGGTGGAAGACCACTTCAATACCGCGGACACCAGAAGCATGTGGCAGGGTGTCAGGGACATCACTGACTACAAGAGCAGCTCCGCCTGCCCCCACGGTGATATCACACTGGCCAACGAACTGAACACCTTCTTTGCCCGCTTCGATACTGGCAACACCACCAGGAGTGGAATAACCCCGGCCATAGCGGAGGGACAGGCCTTAACACTGAGCACTCAGGAGGTACAGTGCGCTCTGCGTAGGATCAATCCACGCAAGGCTGCAGGCCCGGATGGAGTCCAGGGAAGAGTATTAAAGGACTGTGCTGGACAGCTGGCGGAGGTATTCACGAGAATCTTCAATCTATCTCTATCTCTGGCAACGGTCCCCAAGTGCCTGAAAACAGCCACCACAGTGCCGGTGCCGAAAAAGTCCAAAATCACCAACCTCAACGACAACCGGCCAGTTGCCCTGACTCCAATCCCTATGAAGTGCTTCGAAAGGCTGGTCCTCTCCCATATTAAATCCAGCATCCCTGCCTCACTGGACTCCCATCAATTTGCATACAGGGCAAATAGATCGACAGAGGATGCCATCTCTCTGGCTCTTCATTGACTATAGCTCTGCATTCAATACGGTCATCCCCACCAAGCTCACCACCAAACTCCACCAGCTAGGCCTCAGCTCACCGATATGCGCTTGGATCCTGAACTTTCTCACGGAGCGACCGCAGGCAGTGAGACTGGGCCCGCACCTGTCCTCCACCATCACCTAAGCCCCATGCTCTACTCCCTCTTCACTCACGACTGGGTCCCTGCATTCGACACCAACACCATCGTGAAGTTTGCAGACGACACAACAGTGATTGGGCTGATCACCAACGGTGATGAAACAAAATACAGAGCGGAGGTGCAGAACCTGGCGGACTGGTGCGCCAATAACAACTTGGCACTAAACACCTCCAAGACCAAGGAGCTGATTATTGACTTCAGGAGGTCCCATTCTGGAGAATACGCCCCAATCTCCATTGACGGGGAAAGTGTGGAGAGAGTGTCCAGCTTTAAGTTTCTGGGCACTCACATTTCAGAAGACCTCACATGGTCCACAAACACCGCCGCGCTGGTCAAGAAGGCACAGCATCGACTGTTCTTCCTGAGGGCATTAAAAAAGACTGGTCTGCCCCAACAGCTGCTGACAACGTTCTACCGCTGCACCACAGAGAGCATACTAACGTATGGCATCTCTGTGTGGTATCTCAGCTGCACGGAGGCGGAGAGGAGAGCTCTTCAGCGCGTCGTCAACAGAGCGCAGCGGGTCATCGGGACAGAGCTACCAGCCTTGGAGGGCATCTACCACACGTGGTGCCTCAGGAAGGCCCTCAGCATCCATAAGGACTCATCACACCCCTGCCACGGTCTGTTTCAACTACTTCCCTCCGGCAGACGTTACAAGGCCTTCTACGCCCGAACCTCCAGACTCAGGAACAGTTTTATCCCAAGAGCTATAGCGGCTCTGAACCGGCCCTAATGAGTGCCCCCCCACCCACCCCCTTTGGACGGTCTCCCTCAGATGGTCACGTCAATCAATTCAGCTTGCTTATTTATGTATTGTATTTATTTACCTTTCTTGTACATCAGTGGAGCTGCACACTAAATCTCGTTGCACTGACGTGCAATGACAATAAAAGATATTATTATTATTATTATTATTATTATTATTATTATTATTATTATTATTATTATTATTATTATTATTATTATTATTATGCCAGTGGATGTGGCTTACATTTGCTTCGAGCAAAGCACAAGCGCACAGCTGCCTGGCCCATGGCTCCAGTGACCAGGGTTCGATCCTGACCTCTTCTGTTGGTTGTGTGGAGTTCAAACATTCTCCTAGTGACTGGATGGGTTTCTTCGAGATGCGCTCGGTCCCCCTCCCCCCCCCACATCCCCAAAATGTGCAGGTTGATACATTAAATTGCCATTATAAATTGCCCGCACGGTGTAGGTGAATGGTGGAATCTGAGAAAAGTTGATTGGAATGCAGAGAGAATGAAATGAGGTGGTGTCATAGTGTAAATGCATACTTGATAGTTGGTGCAGAATTGGGGCCGAAGGGCATGCTGCTGTGCTGTATGTGTGTATCTATGATTCTAAAGCCCCTGTCCCACTTAGGCAATTTTTTCAGCGACCACACGCGACTATGCTGTCCCCACATGGTCGCGGGGTGATGCCTGTATGGTCGTGAGTAGTCTCCTCAAGTCACCTAAAGAGTCGTAACATTTTTCTGCTTGCCGCTGGATTTTGAAATGTTCAAAGCTTTTTGGCGACTGTGGGCTTGACGTAGCTTGAAGTAGTTTGTCTTCTCCTGTCGTAGGTGCTGTCATAGGTTGTCGCCAGGATGACGGAGGTTGTCGCCGGGTGCTGACTTCGGTTTATTCCATTGGCGACTAACTATGTCAATCAGCGACAGAATTGTCTTCAGTTGTCTTCAGTTGTCGCCGACAGGGTCGTTGCTTGTCGTAGCTTGTCGCGGATTGAGGTAGGTTGACTTCGGTTCTCGTAGGTTGTCGCCTGTGTGGTCATAGGTTATCGTAGGTGGACGTCCTAATGGGTCGCCGGTTGTCGGTAGCTTGCCGTAGACATTGTCGTAGAGGGGTTCCAGTCGCCGCTTTTTCGTCAACCTGCTACAATTGTGACAGTCGCCGGCAATCGCCAAAAAAATCGCCGGTGGGACAGGCCCTTAATGCCTCTGTCCCACTTAGGAAACCTGAACGGAAACCTCTGGTGATCTTGCGCCCCACCCAAAGTTTCCACGAGTCGCCAGAGGCCTGGAAAGCCTCGACCAAAGCGTGAGCTGCATCTACTGACCAAAGATTCTACAGGAACTTTGCTACCGACCGCACACACACACACACACACACACACACACACACACGCACACGCACACGCACACGCACACGCACACACACACACACGCGCACACACACACACACACACACACACACACACACACACACACACCGCGAAGGTGGGGGCCAGGGACAGTGGAGGAGCGCTGTCTGCGCGATGAAGAGGAAGGTAAACGGCTGCCACAGAGCACGGTAAGTCCTTTAGAGAACGCGGGAGAGAGAGAAGGGGAGAGAAGGGGAGAGAAAAGGGGAGAGAGAAGGGGAGAGAGGGGAGAGAGAGAAGGGGAGAGAGAGAAGGGGAGAGAAGTCTGGAGAAGGGGAGAGAGAGGGAGAGACTACGAGGTTAGAGAGCCTTGTCGAGATCCTGTTATCGTATCTCTTTTATCGAGTTTGTCTCTCTCATATCTCTTCCTTTCTCTCTCACTTTTCTCTCCTGCCTCTCCTTGCTCTCTCCTTTCCTCTCCTTTTCTCTCCCCTTTTCTCTCCCTTTTCTCTTGTTTCTCTCTCTCCCTTTCTCTCTCCCTTTTTCTCTCTCTCCTTTTCTCTCTCCCTTTTCTCTCTCCTCTCTCCCCTTGTCTCTCTCCTCCTTTCTCCTCCTTCTTGTCTCCTTTTCTCTCTCTCCTTTTCGCTCTCCTTTCTCTCTCTCCTTTCTCTCTTCCTTTCTCTCCTTCTTTCTCCTTCTCTCTTCCTTTTCTCTCCCTTTTCTCCCCCTCCTTTTTCTCTCTCCTTTCTCTCTCTCCTTTCTCTCTCTCCTTTCTCTCTCTGCATTCTCTCTCTCCTTTTTCTCTCTTCCTTCCTCCTTGTCCTCTCTCTCCTTTTCTCTCTCTCCTTTTTCTCACTCCTTTTCTCTGTCTCTTTCTCTTCTATGGGAGAGAATGGGGGAGAAGGAGTGGAGACAGTTTTAAGAAGTTTAATAAAGTTAGCGGGCATTTTACCTTCCGGCGGATCTTCTAGGTCCTGAAAACCAAAGATCCGACAGGATCTCTGCTGAAAACTTCAATAAGCCAATCAAAATGGCCTGTCAGCGAAGGAGATTGCCTTCGACCGCCTGTAAGTAAATAGCGACCCCACTCCACTGGCTTCGACCAAACGGCAACCTATTTTAAGTCGTGGCCGGTTTTGGTTTTGTTGAAAAATCGCAGGAACATAGAAGAAGCCTCGACTACGCGGAAACCACTTTCGACCATTAGGGAGAGTGACCAAAACCTCCGGGAACCTCACGGAAACCTTGGGTGGGGCGCAAGGTCACCAGAGATTTCTGTTCAGGTTTCCTAAGTGGGACAGGGGCATAAGGGTTATGTAGGAAAACCTTATTGAAAGTATTATTTGCTAGTAATTTTTCGTGACCTATTCAGGTTATTATAAATCCTGATATTAGCTCAATACATAAGGTATGTTTTCTATTATTTGTGATGGTTGTGATTATCATTGACTATAGCAAGCTGTGCTTTTGTGCTGAGGTTCTATAATGCATCATTTGTTGGTGAGTCATCACTTTTCTGTCCTTGAAACAACAACACCAGACTTCTGTTCAACCAAATCATTCTGTCTGTGAAAGTCTTTGCAGATTCTTTGCTTACTGTTCACTAGAAGAACTTGTCCTGTCACACCCCATCTATCTTCATCCACCATCATTTGCAAACTCCTAACCATAGCTTCTTTCCACAGCATTGGCTTGCTTTAACAGCAGGTGGTAACTGGAGCACGTAAGCTCATGTGCTTGACATGCTTTATGTTAACTACATCACTTCGCTGCAGGTGGAAGGCTTAATGGCTTGGCGAAGCGCAATAAAATCTCGCAGGCTTCAGTATATTGCAAGATAATGATTCTGTTTTGCTGTGATAGATAATACCCTCTGATTTAAGTGGCTGTGGTCAGTTGGTACGGAAACTATCTGCTGTTAGAAACAAAAAAAAGTATCTCAGCGGAAAAGACTATTAAGTTCATTCAGTCCACAGCCCACGACCAAACCAATTGGGTCTACAAGATGATAAGTAATTGTTAATAAACTTCCCAATATCACAGAAAATTGATTACAGTGACAACTTCATCTATAAGTTGTGTACCTCTGCTGCTCTAGAATGTGAAAGTTAGGCTGTAATCAATAATAAAATAATGACAGCCTAACTAGTCAGTTGGGCAAATTCATGGCATGATCAGGTTGGGCCAAAAAAGCCCGTTTCTGTGCTGACTAACTCCATGACACTACCTTTTTGCACATTCAACATATATTTAGCATGGCACTTTAAGTAGAGAATTAGTCAGCGGGTCAGGGGAGAGAGAAACAAAGTTAACATTTCAGGTTAATGGCCTTTCATCTAAACTAGGAAATCAGAACTGCTTTAAGTTGACCTGTTGACGAGAACAAAGTGAATGTTTGCAGGCGGGTTTCTCTCAGCTGCTCTGAATTCCTCCCATATCCCAAAGACATGCTGGTTCGTAGGTGAGTCGGCTGCTGTATATATTGCCCCTAGTGTAGATGGGTGGAAGAATCTGGGGGAATTAATGGGAAATGATTAGCACGGGTGTCAGAGGTTATGGGGAGAAGGCAGGAGAATGGGGTTAGGAGGGAGAGACAGATCAGCCATGATTGAATGGCAGAGTAGACTTGATCGGCCGAATGGCCTAATTCTACTCCTATCACTTATGACCTTAAATGGGAAAGTGAGGAGAATAAAGTGAGATTAGAGTAGATTTGGTTTAAATGGCTGCTTAATTATCTAAATTGGCTCAATTTTTCCATGTTGTACATGGCTATGACTGCATAATATCTGCAAAAATAAAGTTTACTTCACATAAAGGTGGGAATAAACTTCATCCTTGGAGAAGATATTATGCAGTCATAGCCTTGTACAGCACAGCAACATTGCGCCAATTTTGATCATTGAGCATCCATTTAAACTAGACCTACTCTAATATGAATCCCTCCATGTGAATCCCAAACAATAACGGTTCAGAGGCAACAACGGAAAGTTGGAATTATAAACTCATGCATCCAGTGTGACCACCAATGCTTTGACAGAAACCGAGAGTCAAAGCTAGAAGAATATTAATTAACATTTTTTAATAAATGTTTCCAGCCGTGTTTTGATTCTTATTACTAAGTCGGCCATTAAAGCAATCCAATGTGATATCTAATGATTTACACACCAGATACATAAACATCGCATACTGCCACACACATTAAGTACCCAATTTGTTGCTTGCTTAATAAAACATAACTCTTTTCACCCTGACAATTTATGGTATTCAATAAATAATTTAATTTAACATTATTCCATGCACAGATGACCTGTTTTTTCATTTGCATATCCCTGTGCAATCAAAAAACATACCAAGGGTAGTATAAAGAGCATGTACTAAGATTTAATCATTAGCTGAACCAACGCTTCTGATCTAAATGAATAAAATGACAAGGCAATTAACTCTCATTATTAAAATTCTCTATAATTTGTCTTCTGGCATTTTTCATTTTTAATCCCATGTAGTTCTGCCATGCCATATGTCGATAAACATTCTTCCACCTTAACTATCACCAGCCTGGATCATGTTGCCTTTGGCTGGTGCGTCCAACTGGAACCAGTGATGTGTAGGATGCCGATGCCGGTTTATACTGAAGACGGACACAAAATGCTGGAGTAACTCAGCATCACTGGAGAAAAATAATAGGTGACGTTTCGGGTCGGAACCCTTCTTCCTTTTTTCCACAGTGACGCTGCCTGACCCTCTAGAACCACTGATGATCAGCTACTGAAACTGAAATGAATCCTGGACTTCAACTTCTGATGGATCCCGAGGGATGAACGTGGCTGTTCACTTGCCGTTGAACATAACTAGATCCCATTAGCAAGGCCCCTCGCGATGGAATTTGCCCACATTAGTTCATGGAAAAAACTCATTTCATCATGATTGTACAATAAAGAATTGGGAAGCAAAAGGGAAACACAAAGAACTGCAGATGCTGGAACCTTGAACAAAGTACAAAGTGCTGGAGGAACTCAGCAGGTCAGGCAGCATCTATGGCGGGAGTGGACAGGTGTCCTTTCGGGTCGGGACCCTTCTTCAGACTGAATCCCTTTTCAGCAAAAGGGAAAGTAAGTTGCGTGTTTTCAAATTATTTTGCTTTAATGCAATGCATTATTTGCATTATTGTGTTTAAGCTTTTTTCGTAGAAAATTCTATCGTTCATTCAGTTAATTTTAGCATTTAAATGTTTCTGAATGGCAGAGCCATTTAAAAACTGTCAACACCAGTGACAGTATTTGCAGTCAATGAAGCTTTGTTTCCGTTTTGGGGCTATCAAAGGCTGTTGGGCTGGTTTAAGGATGGGGGCTTCACGCTGTACAGGCCCAGACGGTACATAGTCCATGCAGATGGAAACCAGCATACAGAAGACAAGTGAGATCTGCTGTCCACATCTGGTCCAGGTTAGTATCTGTTGGATGAATGGGGCCCACAGGTAGGGATTGTGAAGGGGGCTAGGATGGGTTGGAAAGGTCTAGGTCAGCAAGATTCAACCCCATATTTTTAAGTTTAAATGTAATACTGGTCAATTAATTCAGAACGTTCTGCTACTTGTGAAAACTTCGGCCAAGCATGAACCTCTGGCCTCAAAAACTGTTGAGACACAGAACTATCTGGGTTCTCAGCAAAGCATGGTTCTCAACAAGAGGCTTCTGGCGTGCACAGTTGAGAGAGAAGGAAAGAGTTAAGGAGATGAATTGGGAACAACGTGACCTGGTCAGTATGAAGCAGTGTTTCGCTGACATTTGGACGTCTGTTTACTGTCAGTGTGGGAACATAACTGAGGCACTATTCAGCTGAGACACCTTTACAGCCCTGAGAACATCCCATTAGCCCTGAACACAGGCTAAAACAGACGAGAATCTCAGTGCTTTTAATGTAGGCAAAAATGTGCTGATACACATGTTGTTCTATACTGTTGGTGTCTATAGTGGTTCGCCATATTATAAACTGCTTAAGCTCTTTAGGGTTTAAGAAGGAACTGCAGATGCTGGAAAATCGAAGGTAGACAAAAATGCTGGAGAAACTCAGCAGGTGAGGCAGCATCTATGGAGCGAAAGAAATAGGCAACGTTTCGGGTCGAAACCCTTCTTCAGAGTCTGATGAAGGGTTTCGACCCGAGACGTTGCCTATTTCCTTCGCTCCATAGATGCTGCCTCACCCGCTGAGTTTCTCCAGCATTTTTTCTACCTAAGCTCTTTAGGGGCTGACTGCTGAATTTAATTAATAATTCTTGTTTCTTAATTTAGTAATCCACGTACTATAACAAATTCTGGAAATTTGAAAATCTAGTTTTTGATTTTTAAGAGGTACTGGTACAAAAAATTCTGATGTGCATTTCGGGATTGTATGCACTGGGGCAGTCCGGTAAATGGTGCAAGCCTAAACTCTAGTAGTGTCTCCTATACTCTGATAACTGTGGACCAGGTGGTTAGATGATTATGGAAGCTAGTAGGAAATTGAAAGAATTAATATAAAACAAGTAAATATATGGAAAAGGAATTAACTTTGCACCACACAGTTGGCTGTAAGATCAAAGCAATGTCTGGAAGGTATGCAAAGCAACACATGAATAGATGCCCCATGAGATGACTGACAACAATAAATCTGAAGACCAACAATTGACATGAATTGTCTAATTCAATGTTGTTGTGATCTATCCCTAGATGATTTCCTTCAATTCCCTCACAACTCATTCATCCATCTCATCTCTTCATCCTACCCCTCCATCATGTCAATTCATTATCCCAACAATACCCTTAATTATCCAGGGGCAACCATCATTTTCTCACTCAAGTACAATCCATGCTAAAGCTGTCAAAAATCTGCTGCTAACTTCTCTGGGGACCTTTTCTCGACATGTGTTTTTTGGTTTCAGTCAGTACCTGTTCTGTGCAGTGATATTTCTCACTGTCACACATACAACAGATGGTGTTATGAAGATACAATGGTAATGCAATTTTTTTTGTGGCTGATAGCTTCAGTAAACTGCTACACCGACCCCAAGTGGCATCTCCCAGAATTACAACAAAACCCCAAGCATTGAATCACCCTGAGCAACAAACAACAACAAAAAGTGCTGGGGAATCGGCGACTGATGGATGAGGACGGATCATGTGCAAGTGAGGGCGCCACTGCCGGGGAAAGGAACAAAGGAGGACCTGGCGTGCGGGGACCGCCATGCGAGAGGGGGAGGGGAGAGAGGGGAAGGAACAAATGAGGACCCGGCACGGGGGTAACTTTGTAAGCGCCTTCTATGTGGCAACTATTTGCATACCTTGGGTATGCAAGCAAGGAATTTCACTGTGTCTTGTCACATATGACAATAAAGTATTCATTCATTCAGCCGGTCAGGCAGCATCTGTGGAGGGAATGGATATGTGACATTCCAGGTCGGGACCTTTCTTCTGACTGAATGGAGTAGGGGGAGAAAGCTGGTTGGATAGAGCATAGCCTGGCAAGTGATAGGTGGATACAGGTGAGGGGGAGAGAAGGGGTGTGATTGGCTGATGGGTGGAGTAAGTGATAAAATCCAGAGATGAAAAGGAGACAAAAGGGTGTCAGATAAGGAAAGAATGTGTTCAATCAAAAAAAAGTGTTCAATCAACTTTATATAACTTTATCGGCACTAGAAACGTAGCAACTCTTGTGTTCTGCCTAGGTAGGTGAGGTCTGCTACATGGTCTTACCGGGTTGTTTGCAAAACAAAGCATTTCACTGTACCTAGGTACATGTGACAGTAAAGTTTCATTGAATCACTGAATTGAATTAAAGCCAGAGGGAGGGATATGGGTAGAAGGCATCAGGGAGGAGAAAGAGGGGAATGAAGGGGAAATATGAGACTCAGCGATGGGAGATGAGCATACAGAGGAGGGAGAGGAGCAGGCTGTATATGCAATGCACAATATATGTTCTATGACACAATGGTCATAAACCAACCGATGGTCTCACGTGCTGTAGAACTAGCTGGTGACTTTCATCCCACATTCTGCTCTTGATCCGATGCTCATTGATTGCTTCTGCAGAGGAGGAAATGAAAAACGTTTGTTGCAGGCTTGGGTCTCTTGTTTATGGAGGTTGGTTAGACAATGATCCATGACTGAACCCAGGCGCCATCTCTCCCTCAGAGGCAACTCCATTGGCAACTAGAAGTTTGTAGAAACAGGGAACAGAAGATGCTGGTTTACAAAAAAAAGGACACAAACTGCTGGGGTAACTCAGCAGGTCAGGCAGCATCTCTGAGACTGAACATTCACCGACACAAAATGTTGTCTATCCACATTCTCCAGAGTTGCTGCCTATTCCCAAGTATAAGAAGTACTTCTGCGCTTTATGTCCACCATTGGTAACTGGTAGCAGCATCTCTCTGAAGGAGTTATTTGTCTTTTACCAGGAACTTTTCAGAATCTGGGACATTGTCACCATGAGTCAGAGTTGTCCATCCAGGAGGGGGATCTCCGTCTGTAAGGGAGCCGGCCCTTGGGATTGGACTGGATGATGTAATGAGCCGCACAACACCAAGACTTAGAAAATTCCCTTTCATTCACCCCACACTGTGCACTCTCTGAGGTGCAGATTACGGTTCATCCCACCATCTTGCTCAGCTAGAGGCCTCGTGTTGACTAGCGGTCCATTTATATCAAACATTCTCAGAGCATCTGGATCTCTGGAGAGGCAAGGGTCGCTCAATGGGACATTCGAGCTCCCAACACCACAACCCCGCTTTGCTGATGAGTGGGTGGGCTGAAGATGCCCAGTTCAGCAACTGGTACGTTAATCAGGTAACTAAATAAAATTGACCTTCCAGCTTGAAACCAAGGCAAGCACCAACCAGTACCTGGAGTAAGTCAGGATGATAAAAAAAAAGTCGGGAGTGAAATGAACAAGAAACTCTGCATGGCATGAACCAATCACATAGAGGATATACACAAAATGCTGGAGTAACTCAGCAGAACAGGCAGCATCGCTGGAGAGAAGGAATAGGTGACGTTTTGGGTCGAGACCTTCATTTCAGATCTGAAGAAGGGTCTTGACCCAAAACATCACCCATTCTTTCTATCCAGAGATGCTGCCTGAGTTACTCCAGCATTTTGTGTCCATTGTCAGTGTAAACCAGCATCTACAGTTCCTTCCTACACAATCACATTGTGGAATTGTTAATGAACATCATTGTCTTAAACAGGAATCACAAACTATTGTAAACAGTAATGTGTAGGAAGGAACTGCAGATGCTGGTTTGAACTGAAGATAGACACAAAAAGCTGGAGTAGCTCAGCAGGTCAGACAGCATCTCTGGAGAAAAGAAATAGGTGACGTTTTGGGTCGAGACCTTCTTCCAAACAGTCCTTAAACAGTATTGTGTTCAGTTCTGGGCACCATGTTATAGGAAAGATGTCAAGCTGGAAAAGTTGCCAGGATGCAAGGGCATGAGTTATAGGGCAGGTTGAGCAGGCTGGGACTCTATTCCTTGGAGCACAACAGGATGAGGGGTGATCTTATAGAGGTGTACAATAATATCATGAGTGGAATGGATCGGGTAGACATACAGAGACTCTTGCCCAGAGCAGGAGAACTGAAAGCCTGAGGACATAGGTTTAAGGTGAGGGGGGAATGATTTAATAGGAACCATCCATGGTGTGTATGGAACGGGCTGCCAGAGGAGGTAGCTGAGGAAGGTACCTCCTCAGCGTCTTGAGTATTAGAAAGGCGCTATATAAACCCCATCCATTATTATTATTATTATTATTGCAATGTTTAAGAAACATTTAAACAGGTACATGAATAGGACAGGTTTAGAGGGATGTGGGGCAAACGCAGGCAGGTGGGACTGGTGTAAATGAGACGTTGGTCAGTGTGGACAAGTTGGGCCGAAAGGCCTGTTTCCACGCTATGTGACTCTATGAATCTATAATGTTTAATTCAATATCAAAATGTAAGCAAAATGAGAGGGAATAAGTATTGGATTAAGAGAGAAATGGAAAATAATTTGAAAACTTTCTTTTTTTGCAGCTCCAAAAACAATTAAACTCTGATGGAATATGCTTACACATTTGTAAAAGTTAATTTTTAGTGCTAGGGAATTTTTTCAAAATAGGTAAGAGTTGCCATGCAATTAAAAGGTGTTATAGAGCAGTGGCTGATGCTTGGCCTTCCTGTCCCTGGTGTTAGATAAAGTGATGACACAGTGTTCAATGCCCTAGTTCGTTGAGACGCTCTAATGAAATCTCTGGAGCAGGCCAATACCAGACAATACTACATAGATTTCTGCATTTAACTGCTTTTATGTGCTTAACAGAAGCTGATTTGGGATTTCCACTTTAAAATATTGGTGATTGTTGTTACTCAATACTTGCATTTTCTTTGTCCGTAAACTGTATTTCGACCATTGCTAGAAGTGTGCTCATTGGTAACGTTTTCCAATCCTCTGCCACAGAATGCCGCAGAAGGCTGAGGAGGCCAAGTCAATAGATATTTTTTAAGGCAGAGATAGATAGATTCTTGATTAGTACGGGTGTCAGGGGTTATGGGAAGAAGGCAGGAGAATGGGGTTAGGAAGGAGAGATAGATCAGCCATAATTGAATGGCGGAGTAGACATGATGGGCCGAATGGTCTAATTCTGCTCCAATCACATGACCCTATGACCTTTGCATAGGGTGAAGAGTGGTAGCCACGTACTGAGAGCTTAATCGAGGTTTGGCTGGCCTGGACACCAAAGGACCAAAGCTTGAAGCTACTCTATCTTTAGTAGTGGGGGGGGGGGGGAGAGATTAGTTTAAGTAGGCATCATGTTTGGCACAAACATCATAAGTTTAAGGGTCTGTTGTTGTGCTGTACTGTTCTAGTTTCTACAGTTTTGAATAAATATTCCTTAGGCCATCTCTCTTCAAAATAGTGACTTTAGATTTTTTACATCGTATGATGTGTGACAGGACCTTGGTTTAATATCTTGCTTAAAACCTAACTCCTTGAACAGAGTACCACTCCTTCAGTTTAGTACAGGGAAGTCAGCCTAGATCTTAATACTAACCTCTGGAGTGAGATTTGAAGCCACCACCTATAGATAACAGAGAGTTACGTTTGACAATTTAATTAGTTAGGAGATCAGCTGTGATCTTATTGAATGGTTGACCATGCTTAAAGAATTTCAGACCAATTATAACTCACAATGATGGAATTCTGCCTGGATTTGAAATAGTACAATTTGTTTTTAAAAAACCTCATGCACTTATTAATTTAAATTGTTTCATTCAAGTTATTGGATTATTGGATTATTTAAGTAAATTATTTAAGTAAAAAATAATTGTTAACAGGTGAAGACTGCCAGGCAACTTCAATGTTCTTTAGTGGCCTGTGGTCTGAAGGAGAGCTTTCGATCTGAAACATCCATGTTCTCCAGAGATGCTGCCTGACCGCTGAGTTACTCCAGCACTTTGTGTCGTCTAATGTGTTTTCAAGTTCTATTTCTCACATTCTCATGAATCACAGAGGAACTGCCTAAAATATTGACACACAAGTATTGCAGATGTTGGAATTATGAGCAAAACACAAATTGCTGGAGTAACTCTGCATGTCAGAATCACATGACATTATGACCTTATGACCTAATAAAGTTGGACTCAGTAACAGTAACCCATTGAATAAACAGATTTTTGTTTAAAAAAAACTTGGGTAGGTTACGAGCCAACAATATGAACATTGAATTCTCAAATTTTAAGTTAATTCTAACAACCCCCCCCCCCCCCCCCTTCCCCACAGTCCCCCACCCCCCACTTCTTTTATTTCTTCCCAACATGGCAGTCTCATGAGCATTAATCCTGAATAAGCCCTGGTGATAATCCAAGTAAATTGGTACCTGCCATGCTTTGTCTAGTCTCTCCTCATTACTAGCTTGCTCCCCTCTCCCCCCCCCCCCTTCTCCCCATAATCACTGAAGAAGAGTCCCAACCCACAATGTCAACTATTCATGTTCTCTAGATATGCTGCCTGTTGATTTACTCCAGCACTTTGTGTCCTTTTGTGTAAACCAGCATCTGCAGTTCCTTGTGTGTACTCTGTAAAAACTCACTTGGTTCATTAATCTCATTTTTATGCAAGGGAATCCACCATTTAACCTGGTCAGCCCTTTATGTTTCTCCAACCATCAATGTCCTTTGCCTTCTAAGTGGCTTCTCAGTTCATAAATAATTAGGAAAGGTGCAATATCTAGGCGGTGAAGCAGCAGCAGCAGTGGTGAAGCCTCACGGCAATGGGGCCTCGGTGGTGGTGAAGCCTCGTGGCAGCGGCGATGCCTGGCGGGTCAGCCCATGGTACAGGAGGGAGGGGGAAGAACAATGGTTGACCCGGCGGGGGGAACCGCCGTGAGGGGGGGGGGGGGGGAGAGAGAAAGAACAATGAACAATGGGGAGGAAGAGAGAATAATGGGGATCCAGCATAGTAAAACCTCTCCTGGGGGGGGAGGGGGGAACAAAGGAGTAGCCGGTGTGCTTTATAACTTTGTTTGCACCATAGGTGGCCGCTATTTGTATACATTGGGTTGATTACCTTGAAATCATCTGCAAATTTAGTAAAAAACAGCATTAAAAAAAAAAAATTTGCAAAATGTCATTGTGCCTTGTCACATGTGACAATAATGTATTCCATTCCATTCCATTCCATGCCCTGTGTATGGATGAATAAGAAGAAGCAATGTTTGACCATTTGTCCTTTAACTACGTTTCAAAGTATTATAAAATTTCGGTATCTGACAGCTATAGAATTACGAAGGGGCAAAATGATTTATGGTGCAATTAATTCACTAATTAACAAAATAACATGAAGGAATAGAAAGTTTTTACGATCAGTCTGAAGGCTTCCGGCCCGAAATGTCACCTATTCATGTCATCCAGAGATGCTGGCCTACCCGCTAAGTTACTCCAGCATCTTGCGTCTTTTTGTTTTAAACAATCAGTAATGTTTCATCGAGTAGTACTTGTGCGATTCTATCTATTATAGAATGGATCTAAGAATCTCTGCAATCTGATTGGCTAAAAGCCGCTGCTGCACCGTGTAATTATTTTTACCGGACGCATGATTTGGAAAATAGCAGATTAAAATTTTTATTTTACTTTTTCCCCCCCATTCTATAAAACAGATGATGCTCAGGTCTATTTCATGCTTTGATATGAATTGTTTGCATGCGGTAACTTTGGAATGGTCTAAACTCTCGTGTGTTTAAAACATTCCATTGTTACCTTGTGCACACAATTCTTACTGACGCACTCAGACTTGTGCATCATTTGTATGTTGGTGGGAATGAAAGATGGTTAAAAAAACCCCAAACATTCCACACCATAAGTAGTGGTGTTTTGCAAGTAACATTTTGTGAATTTTCAATGTACTCAGCAAGGCAATAAATAAAACCAATCCCAATTCATTTCACTGAAACACTGGAGGATCTTTGTTTCTCAGTGAGAAACACTAAAACTACTCGCCTCTTTGAATCAGCAGGGACTCACATAATGCAGGTTGGTCACATGCCACGGCAGCTGGTGTTCTGTGCTTGCACAAATAGTGCTTCATGCAAGTGTGATACTGACTCCAACCAACCAGAATTACAGTAGACATTTCAATGCCACTTTGCCATTAGAACAGAAATTCCACCATCTTCGGGAATCAATGCATTTTGTCGTTTTAGCCAGAAAATCACTTTAAATAAAAAAAGCACTCTCATTTTTTTTGTCATCCGCAACATTTGCAAAAAGCATCACAATGCATTGAAGATAGACACATAATCCTGCTATCCAGAGATGCTGTCTGGCCCGCTGAGTTACTCCAGCATTTTGTCTCTATCTTCGGTGTAAACCAGCCTTTACAGGTCATTCCTTCACAATGCATTGACATGCCTAGTGAAAAGGCAAAGAGGAAATATATTGGTGAGTAAGAATCGAAATAGCCAGCAGATGGCAGAACGCTCCGGAAATCAGGTTTGTTATGCTGAATGTCATAGGTTTATAAAATGACCCAAATGTAATATGTGGTTTAATGTAACCATTCCAATTGCCCTCTATTGAAATAGATGCATTATCACATATTTTAATTGGAAACCAATCGAGTTAGGATTATGAAATCCCTCAATTTTCAATCAAAATGAACCATATTTATTATTGAAGTTATTCCTATAGTCTTCATTTGTTTCATAGTACATACTTCTACCATGAACTCTCAAAAACAGTGAAGAAGGGTCTTGACCCGGAACGTCACCTATCCATGTTCTCCAGGGATGCTGCCTGACTTGCTGAGTTACTCCAGCACTTTCTGTCCTTTTATGTGTTAACAAGCATCTGCAGTTCTTTGTTACCACATTCTAAACTTCCATTGTGTTTCAGAGGCATTTGAATGTACAATATCTTAGGCATTGATAAAGTGACATCACTGACCCAACCTGATCTTTTCCATCGAAGATAGACACAAAATGATGGAGTAACTCAGCGAGACAGGCAGCACCTCTGGAGAGAAGGACTTTTTGGGTCGGGACCCTTCTTTCGACCTGGTTCTTACCTCAACCTCCATCATTAATCTAACTTTTCTGCCAATCCTAGACCTGGCCTTTCTGTTACATAGCCCACTCAAGGTGGGGCCATATTGGACATAGTATTTGCCAGGTGACTGGTATTTCAATGGACTGCTCTCTGGATTAGAAGTTATTAACTACAAAGAGAGGTTGGACAAACTTAGATTTTTTTTCTCTGGAACGTTGGAAGTTGAGGGGAGACCTGATAGAAGAATATGCAATTATGAGAGCCATATTTAGGGTAGACAGTCCGAACCTTTATCCCAGGGTGGAAATATCAATGATTAGAGGCCATAGTGTTAAGGTGAGAGGAGCAAAGTTTAAAGTTCAGAATGGCAGGCAATGACTAGTGGGGTACCACAAGGCTCGGTGCTGGGACAGCTATTTACAATATACATCAATAATTTTGATGAAGGGATTCAAAGTAACATTAGCAAATTTGCAGATGACACAAAGCTGGGTGGCAGTGTGAACTGTGAGGAGGATGCTAAGAGAATGCAGGGTGACTTGGACAGGTTTGGTGAGTGGGCAGATGCATGGCAGATGCAGTTTAATGTGGATAAATGTGAAGTTATCCATTTTGGTAGCAAAAACAGGAAGGCTGATTACTATCGAAATGGTGTCAAATTGGGAAAAGGGGAAGTACAATGTGTCTGGGGGTCTTTGTTCATCAGTCAATGAAAGTAAGCATGCAGGTACAGCAGGCAGTGAAGAAAGCGAATGGCATGTTGGCCTTTATAACTAGAGGAGTTGAGTATAGGAGCAAAGAGGTCCTTCTGCAGTTGTATAGGGCCTTAGTGAGACCACACCTGGAGTATTGTGTGCAGTTTTGGTCCCCTAATTTGAGGAAGGACATTCTTGCTATTGAGAGGGTGCAGTGCAGGTTTACAAGGTTATTTCTCGGGATGGTGGGACTGTCATATGCTGAGAGAATGGAGAGGCTGGGCTTGTATACTCTGGAGTTTAGAAGGATGAGAGGAGATCTTAAGGTTTTGGACACGCTAGATTATTAAGGCTTTGGACACGCTAGAGGCTGGAAACATGTTCCCGATGTTGGGGGAGTCCAGAACCAGGGGCCACAGTTTAAGAATAAGGGGTAAACCATTTAGAACGGAGACAAGGAAACACTTTTTCTCTCAGAGAGTTGCGAATCTGTGGAATTCTCTGCCTCAGAAGGCGATGGAGGCCGGTTCTCTGAATACTTTCAAGAGAGAGCTAGATAGGGCTCTTAAAGATAGCGGAGTCAGGGGATATGGGGAGAAGGCAGGAACGGGGTACTGATTGGGGATGATCAGCCATGATCACATTGAATGGCAGTGCTGGCTCGAAGGGCCGAAAGGCCTACTCCTGCACCTATTGTCTATTGAGATGTGTGGGGTAAGTTATTTGACACAGAGGATGGCAGGTGCGTGGAACACACTGCTTGAGGTTGTGGTGGAGGCAGATACGATAGTGGCGTTTAAGAAGCTTTAGGATTTTAGAGAAACACGTAGATATGCAGAGAATGGAGGGATATGGATCATGTGCAGGCAGATGGAATTAGTCTACCTTGACTGTGTTAGGCACAGACTGTGAGATTTAGTCTTTGTTCCTGTGCTGTACTGTTCTCTGTTCAGCCAGAGTCCAAACGGAATATTTGTATCAGTCACCTGCTTCGCCAACTCTGTCTTTCTTTCAGGCTTCCCATACACCAGCTTCTCATTACCCCACACCAATCTTTCTGTCAGACACCCGTACTACTCAATCTTTCCTTTAGAATCCATCCTCCTCAGGTCACTCACCTCCTTTGTTGCCCTGATCGCAGACCCTCAGGCCTCTCTCCTCCCCATCCTTTACCTCAGTCCTATGTGTCACATCAAGTAATGCTTTCACTTTCAAGCCTCTTGCTGACTTACACTTGTAGCAATCGGCCCACAGCATAAAAAGTCATCAACATGCCTCTACAACAACCACTTGGCACACCCATATGAGCGCACACCAGAATTGCAAAGGTCCAGCTCAAGTATTCTCAGGTTGCAGAGAAAGACTATCCTTAATCAGTTTCAAATGTTCTCTCAGAATGAGTTTTACACGGATAGATATTTCAAATCAATTGAGGCTCAAAAAATTGAATACTAAATCTGTATATTTTATTTTGAGAGATACAATGAACTGCAGATGCTGGAATCTTGAGCAAAACACCAAGAGTCAACTCGTCAGGCAGCATCTGTGGAGGGAATGGACAGGCGATAATTTGGGCCGGTACCCGTCGTCAGACTGGAGCGAGGCCCCGACCTGGAAAGTTGTCTGTCCACTCCCTCCACAAGTAATAAAAACTGATATAAACAAATTTAAATGGGTGGAGATTTTGTTAAAATCGCACTTCAGCATTTGGAAGATGGTAAATTTCAAGCTGTGACTTCTACTCTCCAACATGAAAAGCCTCACATTCAGATGTCCAGTCAATAGAGTCCAGAGATGCCAAATAGAGAAATGAGGAGGTTCGCACAATTGATGATAATTGATAGCTTGTTACTGATTTACCTTCAGTGGTTTGGAGAATTAGCCACTGAATGTGCCGACCTCAGGGCTGCCAACTCTCACGCATTGAGCGTGAGAGTCACGCATTTCATGAAATTCTCACGCTCTCACGCTGATGACAAAATTTCTCACGCTCACAATATGATATATATTTTTAAAGTATATATAAATAAATAAAGTCACACTCCTCCACACTCACCAATGAGATGAGTTTTCTGTTGGCGGGTTTCCCGTAAAGAACGAGCAACTTGATTGGCTTAAGCCGATAGCAAACTTTTTAAAATGGCAATGTAGACAAAAATGCTGGAGAAACTCAGCCGGTGAGGCAGCATCTATGTCTGAGATTGACCCTTCTTCAGACTCAAGCATTTCTCCAGCATTTTTGTCTACCGCTCCATTGATGCAGCCTCACCCGCATTCGCATTCCCGTGCAGATGGCGTGATAGGTGAGACAGGGCGGTGGTCCCAGCATGACCCCCCCGAGGCTCACAACTCTCACCCTCACCTCTGGTGGCTCTGTATCTGTCGGCCGCTCTGTTCACACCCCATGGAGTGTTAACCCCAGCCCGGAGTCAGTAGCGAAACGGGATAGTGGGGACGTCGGTGCCGCCTCCGGAGCCGCGGGGATGAATCTCGGGTTAAGGCTCCGCTCCAAGGTCACTGTCCCTCACCTCACCCGGACCCCAGCTGGACATAGAGCACCTGGGCCGGGGTGGAGCGGGGGGGGGGGGGGGGAATGCACCCTGGACATCACCAAGTCTCCGCTCACTATGGGTGTTGTCGCCACTTCACTGACACACACTCTCACACACAACCTAACACACACTCTTACACACAACCTAACACACACTCTTACACACACACTGGCACACACAAAGTTTAAAAGGATATGGGCCAAATGCAGATAAATAGTTTAGATGGGACATGGTGATCTGCATGGACAAGTTGGGATGAAGGTCCTATGTAAGACTATGACATACTGCAGAAAGGGTGCAATTGCTCTGGAGAGGATCCAAGGGCGATTTATGAACATGCTGGCAGGCTGGAATTTTTTTTTCACTTTGAAGAAAGATTTGATAACTGGGATTGTATTCTCTGCAGCAACGGAGGTGAAGAAAAGACTTAGTTGAGGTGAAGAATATTATGAGAATAGGACCTGTTTCGCTTAACAAAGAGTGTAGGAAGGAACTGCAGATGGTGGTTTAAACTGAAGATAGACACTAAAAGTTGAAATAACTCAGCGGGACAGGCAGCATCTCTGGAGAGAAAGAATGGGTGATGTTTCGGGTCGAGACCTTCAGACTGAAGAGGTTGAAAACCCGCCATATAGATGGAAAACACAATGACTGGAGATGTGTGTTATCCAACTAAGAGCAGAAATCAGAATCGTGTGTTCATCTTTATTGATTTGACACCATAATAAATATATTGCAGAAAAAAATATTTAATGGGGTGACACATTGGCGCAGCGTTAGAGTTGCTGCCTAACAGCACCACAGACCCAGATTTGATCCCGACTACAGGTGCTGTCTGTACAGTATTTGTACATTCTCCCTATGACCACATGGGCTTTCTCTGGATATTCCAGTTTCTCCCACATCCGAAAGAAGTGCAGGTTTGTAGGTTAATAGGCTTCTGTAAATTGTCCCTGGCATGTAAGATAGAACCGATGTATAGTAGATTGCTGGTCGATGTGGACTTGGTGGGTCGAAGGGCCTGTTTCCATATATATGTTTTACATATATATCTTAATTTAATTGAACCATATACAATTGAATATGTGGCATTATTTTCGTCTTGTTTCTATAGTCGAAGTTGATTGATTTATTTGTGCAGAACAGTGATGGAAGTCTGACTCCTCTTGCCTTGTTTCTATGTTTTTGTTTCTCTATATATATGTATAACAGCATGAATTATAATCTGATTTCCATACATGAATATACTAAGGTCATTCATGTGCTGCACATCTTGATCAGAGCCTGGCTCTACTGTGGAATGTAATTAGGAATGTAATTTAGCCTAACCTTATTCATACCTAATCCAATTTGAAGCATAAATGTTGCATTCAAGTGTAAGTTTAAAGACTTGCTTCAGTATGCACCAGATTGCACAATTTCAAGCTGAAAAATGCAAAAGCTTCCCCCCCCCCCCCCCTCCCCTCCCTCGGTCACTGCACTCCCTCACAATTTCTCACTCTCAACTCTCACCCAAAGTTGGCAGCCCTGCCACCTGACTAGCAGGTATCAGTTCTGAAGCAAGGCCTTCAACCTAAATTATTACCTCTGGTTTCACCACTACTACTACTGCCAGAATTACAGAGCTTCATTTACTGTTTTCATAGCACAGGTTGACAGAACATTTGCCAACCTTTTAGAACCCATAATGCACATTACATAGGGTCTCGACCCGATGTAATAGGGTCACCCATTCCTTCTCTCCAGAGATGCTGCCTGTCCCCCTGAGTTAATCCAGCATTTGTATCTATCTTAAACATTTGCCAGCTCGGGTATTCTCAAGTTGCAGCAAAAGAGTGTCCTTAGTCTGTCCAAAGTTTCTCTCAGGATTAAATTTTATATCGAGCTGACTGCTAAATCTGAGGCATCTCTGAGGTTTGGTATTGCTTTAACTACTTAAGCAAGACTCAAAAGAGTCATGAGTGTTTTATTGTCATATGTCCCGAAACAGAACAATGCAATTCTTACTTGCAGCAGCACAACAAGTATGTAAACATACTACTCAGTAGATACCATAATAAATAACAAAAAAACATTAATAAATTAAAGAAAAAATGTAGTGCAAAAACAAACACAAAGACTAGTGCAACCAAGGCAGTTCACAGTTCGGAGTTTAGTTGGAGTTCGTAGTATTCAATAGCCTGATGGATGTTGGGAAGAAGCTGTTCCTGAACCTGAATATTGGAGATCTCTTTGATGGTAGGAAGGTCAGTAACCATGATGGCCTGGGCAGAGTTCACCACTTATTGTCATCTCCTACATTCCTGGGCATTCGAGCTGCCAAACCAGGCTGTGATGCAACATGCTCAAATCTGGTATCCTTGGGGGGAAAACTCTGACAGGTATTCGATATCTGGCAAGAATCCAAGTATTGTTGCTTGGGATAGAGAGATCCAATCCCATTTTTCTTTGGGAGTCAAAAAAAAGGGCGGCATGCTGGTGCAGCTGGTAGAGCTGCCTCCTTACAGTGCTAGAGAACTGGGTTCAATCCTGGCCTCGGGTGCTGCCTATGTGGAGTTTGCACATTTGCCCTGTGAACGTGTAGGTTTTCTCCAGATGCTCGTTTCCTCCCACATTCCAAAGACGTGCGGGTTTGTAGGTCAGTTGGCCTCTGTAAATTCCCCTTAGTGTCCGGGGAGTGGATGAGAAAGTGGAATAACATAGAAGCAGAGCGAAAGGGTGATCGATGACGGGCGTGAACTTGTTGGGTCGAAGGGCCTGTTTCCATGTTCTGTCTCGAAAGAAAAACTGATACTTTTCATATCTGATCATTGGTATTAAAAGAAGAGGAAAATGTGTCTTAATCAATCACGGTGAAACAATCAAGAAAATAAATTGAATTATAGAATCATGATGAAAAATTATAAGCTGAAGGACATTATTTAAACTTCTCCACAAGCAATAGCTTGAGTATTACGTCTACATATGGTCATTAAGAAGCCTGTGAAACATTTAGGAACAAAATAAAGAGCCTTGGTATGACTACCCTGATACCCTTCAACCTACTTTTCCTACTTTAACTCTTTGTAATTTAAAACTCATCACGCACCCATTTTAACTTCTTGTAAGTCTTTGGCAGCCGCTTTAAGCTTGTGTTTGGAATTTGAACCAGAGCAATTAATACGTTACAATTGTCTCTTGTCTATCAATCTATAAATAGTGTCTGCAAATGGTATTAAATTTCTTTTAAATATGGCAATGCTTTATACGGTATTATGTTTTCCATTCCCTTTGCATGTTTGTCTAATTTTATTTGGAGAGGTTTAAAATATTGAAGTTGGTTCAATCTTACAATTGGCAAAAATGATCACCTGATTTAAGATCATGAATGAAATGCAGGAGACTAAAGATAGAGCATGTCTGACATGCAGTGTAAAATGAGCTGGATCTTCATCTGTTTACCATACATTAACTGCAGCTTATATCAAGGTCACCAAGAGAGTGATGCTGTTTGCAAAGGGAGGAGTATTCCATTTCCAGATGCGGTGAACTTGATGTTGGTCTTCGTGCCAAAACACATGTCAGGCTTTGCAGTTGTTTCAATAAGCAGCAAAACCTTCTGAGTTAATATTACTTACAGTGCCTGCAAACAAGAGAGGTACGCTTAACAATTTCCCATATCCTGCAAAAAGTGGACTTGGAGAAGTTATTTTTCTTTCAAACAACAAAACTATTTGCAACCAGCTATGAAAAGCATTTTTTTTTTTGGACAGTTTTAAGATAATTCTTTCACCGGCAGAACAAAACAACCCCTCCCAGGCCTCCCCTTTCATAATTAGACACTCGGAAATGCACAAATGTCCATCCTCGACCAATTCATTTTTCCCAACTTCTTTTCGGGAAAACTATTGCTTATCTGTGAGCGGCTTTCAATTTGGCAGCAATTCTCAGGAATCTCCAGTGCTGAATGTTGAAGTGTGAGCCTGCAGGAATAGCCCAGTCTTTATAACCTTTAGAGGCATGTGCAAAGTCAGTGGGGAGAAGCAGATGGTGACAAGGGATCCTCAAGAATAATCCATGGGCAATATGTGAAACATAAGATTATGATTGCACATATAGACACTTCACCCCAAAGGCCAGCAGCTTTAGGTATCTACACACACCCTGCTCTGACACCTAGTCGTGTCTCCGGTCTCTGGTTCTGCCTGTAAACACTGTCACATCCCTGATCTTTGGCTCCACCCAGTACCTATACTCACCCTGTCATGTCTCCAGTCTCTGTTTCTGTCTGTACACACTGTCACATCCCTGATCTCTGTACCTGGTCGTAACCACATCTATATCTCTGACCCCTGCTTTTCACCCACATCTCTAACCACTGGATCATATTCCAACTCACTCCTAGACCTATTCTCTCTGGGAACCTCCAAAAATCTCGGAGGATTATTGATCCGCGTTGTGCCTGCACAACCAATCAATCTCCTGGTTCCTAATCCGTTCGGACGCCTAACCTGATTCCCATTCCCTGATTCAACTTGTGCACATAATTGCGTTCCAGATCCAGGGTCTGGCCACACAATAAACCATGTTCCCGATCCCTAACTCAGCCAAATTTAACCATAGCAGTCCACGACCCTTGGTTCAACCCATACATCTAACCTTGGTATTCTCTCCGACTTCCTATCAACACCTAACTATACCAGTCCCTCATTCCAGCTGCACTAACATTTAGAACTATTGGGAAGCTGATCGTCCTATAGTGACTACACTCCAGGTAGCAGCCTAACCTCAGTAGTGGAGCTGCAGTATGTGGACTTTAATCCGACCTTATCAGACTTCAATATTGAATCTTGCACTAAATATTGTACCCTTTATCGGTCAACACTGAGGACCGCTTGATTGTATTCATGTATAGTCTTTTCTTTAACTGAATTGCACGCAAACCAAAGCTTCTCGCTGTACCTCAGTACACATGACAATAATAAACTAAACAGGCTAACCTAAACTAGGAGAACTAACGCTTGTGATCAGAGGTGGTCAATGCATTCACTGAACAAGCTATACACGCAACATCTGCAAGTCAAGGGTCCACTTGCCTCTCCCTGCTATGACACTGGCTTTTTGCTTCACAGCCTGGTTCAGCAACTCTAACGTCCAGGAATAAAGGAGGTTACAGAGATTGAAAGACACTTTCTGGTCCATCGCAGGTACTGACCTCCCCACCAACAAAGAGATCTATAAGAGGTACTGCCTCAAAAAGGCCCACATCACCAGACAAATACTCTTATTTCACTCCTATCATTGAGAAGAAGGTATATGGGAGTCTGAAAACCGTGATCACCAGTTTCAAGGATAGCTTCATCCCAACAATCATCATGTCAACAATGGAAATGATTGAAGGTTTTGCTCAAAGCTTTTTGAAGAAATTCGATATTGCCCAGTGATTCCTGAAAATATTTGGATCAAGACCACTCCAAGTAGAGAAGGGTGGTGGTGAGAACCTCAAGGTCTTGTATTTAGAGCTCACAGAGGCTCTGTATCAGCAGTGGAAGGTAGGCACCATATCATAATCTATCCACCCTCAATGCCCTAATCCCAACCTGTCCCATCTGTGGAAGTCCGTGGTTTCCACATCGACCATTCATTTCTTTATACATAAAGTTTATTTGTAAAAAAATATACACAAGTACAAAAAACACAGTGCATGCCAGTCTTTACATTCATAGTGTTGGTTGGTCTGTACATGTGTACAGCGTTATTGACCTTATTAGCAGTGGCAGAACCAATTAACCAAGAGTAAAGGTGATCCTGGATCACAAGGAACAGCCAAAGAAGAGGCAGTGACTACAGGTTGATTCTTCCGGACATCAACTATCCTGAATCTCTTGCAAAAACACAGGTCAGAGGCAACTCATTTATGCATTTGCAATGGATTAAAATAATTGCATTATTCTAATGCAGCAGCTGCAAGACCAGGCAGCTCTCTGCACATTATCGCCACACCTGTACAGGCTAGACAGGTTGTTTGTCAACAAGACCCCTCCAAACTGGTTCGCTACTCCTTATGGTAGCAATGTTACAAAATTTTGAGATTTTAAAAATCAAGTCTGTAATTTATCCCATCAGATAAAGCATAAAAATAAGTTTAATTTGACACCTAATTCACTTTCATATCTCAAGTATTTAAAATGTTATGGCCATTTTCATACTCGGAAATGAGCATCTCGTTCCCTATTGATTTTCTATGGACATAACAAAAAAGCTGTGATCGTGAACAGTCAAAAGCCCATAACTTTCTTAAAAATTAAGAGAACTGAATGAAATTTTCAGTTATCATAGATTGAAGCATTCTGAAACAAATATAAAATAATCTTACTTGGATGACCTGAAATTAAAGCATATAATTAGTTAGTTACCTAATTGTAGCTAATTTCAGACTTCAATTACTAGATCTAAACATCTATCCATTTCTTAATAAATGATTAACATTTTTAAATAGCCTAAATGTCCAAATAATATTCACAAATAATTCACAATAAAACATGATTTTTAAATCTCATTTACATTAATTTATAGGCCAAATGGAAGGAATTCAGTGTTCAATTGCTGTAAATAAATGCCCATTTAAATCAGCTTTCCAGTGGGTCCCTGTGGAACGCGCAGGTTTAGAACGTTCACATTGCGGTAGATTTGTGCCCTCAAATGCCGAGAAAAATACTGCGGGATATAATGGGCCCAAAATGAGCTACTCGCAACATTAAACTTTGTATAAAGGGATCTTTAGAAGCCCTTTTTAATGTAAAAATATACAGCTTACCTTCAGTGGTTTGCTTTATGAGACCCTGCGGTTGCTGGCGGTCGCGGGTTTAGAGATTGATTTTTAAACTACTATAACTATTATTCAAGGCCTTTAAACCTAATAATAGCTTTTGCGACGGGGTCTTCCAGCGATTTTTCGTTAATAATTAACTAGGCTGAACATCTTCGATTTGAACAGCCTAGAGAAAATCGCGTTTTAAACCCGCCCCCTCTAAACGGCGCCAAAATCGCGCACACCCGCAGCGGCAGATTTTCAACGACGCTTCAGGTAGGCTTTGCAACATACCTACTTATGGGGGACATGAGAACCTGTCTGCAGTTTCAGAAGGGAAAGTGCAGAATTAGATGCTTAAAAATACAAGTCTGTGTTTGTGTTTGTGTTTGTTCTGACCATCAATCTCCAATACACTAGCTCCGTGTCATCCCACTTTCCCATCCTACACACTAGGGGCAATTTACAGAAGCCAATTAACCTATGAACATGCACGCCTTTGGAATGTCGAAGGGAACCCAGAGGAAATCCACGTGGTCACAGGGAGAACATACTGTACGAACTCCACACAGACAGCACCTGTAGTCAGGATCAAACTCAGGTCTCGGCACTGTCAGGCAGCAGCTCAACTGCTGTACCACTATGCTGCCCACAAATACTACCTGACATGCTGAATTTTTCCAACATCTTATTTTTATTTCAGATTTCCAGCATCTGCAGTTATATTGATTTTCATATAATGTAGAATTTAAGTTACATTCCGTTTCTTTGCGCATGAACACTTGTCACATTGAGAACCAATGAAAGAAGATGCTCAAGATTAATACCCGTCAGGGAAAAGGGCAACTCTCAGTCAGAAGTTTGGATCACGATATTGGATATACTGTGTATCACTGTAACCATGGGATTCTTTCTGGTTAGTGATCTTACTAAGATTTTTCACACAAAGGGTGGTGGATGTATGGAATGAGCTGCCAGAGGAGGTAGGTAAGGCAGTGACTGTCGCAATATTTAAGAAGCAGTTAGACAAGCTCACGGATAGGACGGGTTTGGACGGATATAGACCAAATGCTGGCAGGTGGGATTAGTGCAGCTGGGACATGTTGGGCGGTATGGGCAAGTTGGGTCAAAGGGCCTGTTTCCACACTGTATCACTCTATGACTCTATTCAGCGGGTAAAGCAACACCATTATATCTGCCAATAGAATAATCCATGACTTTGAACATCAGAAGAAGGAAGATAATTTGAAATGAGAATCAATTAGTTAATTTTGGCTGCCCTTGAAGTCAGGTTAAATAACCTCTACCTGGATTATTCTAAAGCCAGCTTCCAGGGAACAACTTTGGGTATCTAACTCTCCACTTGGTCTCTGAAAGAAATCCTGTGTTTCCTTTACTAGTCAATATGACTATATTAAAATAAAGTCTGAAGAACGGTCCTGACCCAAAATGTCACCTAGTAATTTTCTCCAAGGATGCTGCCCGACCCTCTGAAATACTCCAGCACTTTGTATATTCTCCAATCTTTGGTATAAACCAACAAGTTATCATGGGTGACTTTAATCTACATATAGATTGCGCCAACCAAATTAATAGCAGCACCGAGGAAGAGGATTTCCTGGAATGTATACGAGATGGTTTTTTATACCAATATGTAGCAGAACCGACCAGAGGGCAGGCCATCCTAGACTGGGTATTGTGTAATGAGGAAGGATTAGTTAGCGATCTTGTTGTGCAAAGCCCCTTGGGCAACAGTGACCATAATATGGTGGAATTCTGCATTAGGATGGAGAGTGACCCGGTTAATTCAGAGACTAGGGTTCTGAACTTAAAGAAAGGAGACTTTGAAGGTATGAGACGGGAAATGGCTATGATAGACGGGCAAATTATACTTAAAGGGTTGACAGTGGAGATGCAATGGCAAAGATTTAAAGACCGCATGGATGAACTCCAAAAATTGTTCATCCCTGTCCGGCGAAAAAAATTAAACGGGGAAGGCGGGTCAACCGTGGCTAACGAGGGAAATCAAGGATAGCGTTAAATCCAAGGAAAATGCATATAAATTGGCCAGAGGAAGCAGCAAATCGGAGGACTGGGAGAAATTTAGAACTCAACAGTGGAGGATAAAGGGGTTAATTAAGAAGGGGGGAGGGGGAAAGAGCATGAAAGAAAGCTTGCGGGGAATATAAAATCTGACCCTAAAAGCTTCTTTAGATATGTAAACAGGAAAAGATTAGTGAAGACAAATGTAGGTCCCTTACAATCAGAGACAGATGAGTTTATATTGGGAAACAAGGAAATGGCAGAACAGTTAAACGAGTACTTTGGTTCTGTCTTCACTAAGGAAGACACAAACAATCTCCCAGAAATAGTAGGGGACCGAGGATCTAGTGGAAGGGAGGAACTGAAGGGAATCCACATTAGTCAGGAAATGGTGTTAGGTAAACTGTTGTGACTGAAGGCAGATGAATCCCCAGGGCCTGATGGTCTGCATCCTGGGGTATTCAAGGAGGTGGCCCTAGAAATTGTGAATGCAATGGTGATCATTTTCCAATGTTCTCTCGACTCTGGATCAATTCCCGTGGACTGCAGGGTAGCCAAAGTAACCCCACCTTTTAAGAAAGGAGGGAGTGAGAAAATGGGCAATTAGCCTTACATCGGTTGTGGGGAAGATGCTTGAATCAATTGTTAAAGGTGTTAAAGCAGTGCCTTTGGAAAGCAGTGACAGGATCGGTCAAAGTCAGCATGGATTTATGAAGGGGAAATCATGCTGGACTAATCTTCTGGAATTTTTTGAGGATGTTATAAATAGAATGGATAAGGGAGAGCCAGTGCACGTGGTGTATCTGGACTTTCAAAAAGCCTTTGACAAGGTCCCACACAAGAGATCAATGTACAAAATTAGAGCACATGGTATTGGGGGTCCAGAATAAGAGGTCACAGTTTAAGAATAGGGGTAGGCTATTTAGGACTTAGATGAGAAAAAACATTTTCACCCAGAGAGTTGAGAATCAGCAGAAGGCAGTGGAGGCCAATTCACTGGATGTTTTCAAGAGAGAGTTAGATTTAGCTCTTACGAATAAAGGATTTGAGTGATACGGGGAAAAATCAGGAACAGGGTACTGATTTTAGATGATCAGCCATGATCATTTTGAATGGCAGTGTTGGCTCGAAGGGCCGAATGGCCTACTCCTGCACTTATTTTTCTATGTTTCCACGTTTCTATCTGCAGTTCCTTTTTATTATATTTCAAATTAAAGTTGCAAATGTTCTCCCTCCTCACACATCACGCTTTACTTACCCGACATTGTCCCAGATACATTTCATCTTTTATCAATGATTACACAACCTGATTTTCTAACAGAGGCCAAAAGGTGAAAATCATTGTAATAAAAACATGTAGATGCTGGTTTATACCGAAGATAGACACAAATAACTCAGCAGAACAGGCAGCATCTCAAGAGAAAATGGATAGGTCATGTTTTAGGTTGGGATCCCGCTTCAGTCTCTGAATCTGAAATCTGTCTGAGTATGAAGAATGGCCCTGACCCGAAATGTCACCTATCCATTGTCATCAGAGTTGCTGCCTGATCTGTGGAATTACTCCAGCTTTTTTTGTCTATCTTTGGTTGAAATCATACGTTGCATGAAGCCTCCAGCCTAGGTGTGATGAAACAATTGCACTGCCCACTAAATTTGGCCTGGATTGGTGAATTAAAGCTTTGATCTTTTGCGTAACTGAATTTATATATTGCTTTGAACAACAAGGATTTAATTAAACCTCCTGAACTTCGTTCGACATCGGGCTGCAAGTGTAAGAAGTATAAACAGGCTCACATGTGCTGTTTCCCAGTTGCATGTATGGCAGATGTGGTCTAAATAATGATAGTTCTTAAATGTTTTGCTTGCCGTCAACAGACATAGTTTCACAATCAGTGGAGGATAAGCTCCCAGTGTGACAGGCCTCACTGCTATTTCTTTTCGTAGCTGAAAGCATTGCATAACTGTGGCCTGCTTCCAAATTTCTCAGAAATTCTGCTGGAAACAGTCTGGGCTTGTCTCTGAGATCTGCATCAAAATCAAAAGAAACAAAACACACTCATTGTTCAAGAGGGCTGCCATTTCCTTTAAACCCTGATTTAACTCTGTTAATCTTTGTTAGTTTCACAATTTAAATTAAAAACGTTCAGCCTCTCAAACCCATAATTGAAGTAATAGTGTCTGCACTCATTCCAAATGAATACAACAAAGACAAATGAAACTGCAAATGTCAGAAACATGGAAATGAAAAAAAAATTGCTGGAAATCATCGGCAGACAAGCAGCTTTTATGGAAAAAGAAACACAATCAAAGTTTCAGTTCAATGATTTCTCACTATAACTGAGCAAATATATTTTAAGCTGCAGAGAAGGGGAATGTGCGGGGAGAACCAGTAAAGACCGAATGGCATAATTAGTTAAGTGAGCATACTGATCCAGTGCAAAGATTATTCACTCATCCCCTCTAGATCCGCGCTGTATATTTAAACTAAACTAAACTAATTTCACTTAACCCTATCACAATATTTTGCATAATCCCTTTCTTTTTCCCATATTAATTTTCTGATATATTGAGCTCATTAAACTGAACAGTCTTGTCCTAAATTCTTCCAAGTTTCATTCACCAAAGTAAATCTGTAGCTCCTGCACATTACTTGTTTTCAATTTTTCCTTGACCTTTCCCAGTCTCTCAGACAGCTTTTCCAACTGCTCTGGGACCTCTGCTCTCCTCCATTTCTGCTCTGCCATGCACCATCAATTTTAATCATTCCAACGTGTATCACTGCTTTGTGTGTAAAATTTCTGCCAGAGATTAGGTCACTGATCCGTCAGTCACCTTTTGCAGATCAGTGTCAAATATTATTTGACAATACTCGTGTGGAGCATTTGTGGGATGTTTTACTTCATAAACGGCATTTCATGTAGTAAAAGAACACCTCATAGGAGGTGGTCTTGGAGGGAAGGATGCTCCTCAAACTGCAGAGCATCCTGGACAGCTCACCCTCCCCATGACACACTGTTCAACCTGAGGAGTACCTTCAGCAACAGATTGGTTCACCAAAATGCAGGACAGAATGCAACAGGAGATCCTTCTTCCCTGTGGCTATCAAACTGTACAACTCCTCCCCCTTCTGTCGTGGGTCAGGGTTGGACTGGGGTAGACTGAGACCGACTCCTCCCCCCCACCCCCCACAATCTTTGCACATCCACAATCCTTTCCATTCGTCACTTTAACGTCACGTTATGCACATTACAAAAAAGAGCAATAAGAATTATCAACAACGTTGGATGTCTTGAACATACCAATTTATTATTCTTAAAGTCACATACACTGAAGTTCACCGATCTGGTTAAATTTAAGACTGCGCAAATCATGTACAAAGCAAGAAATAATTTACTTCCAAGAAATATACAAAAACTGTTTATGGAAAGACAGGGTGGGTATAATTTGTGAGGGGAACATCATTTTAAAAAAACTCAATGTCAGAACAACTCTTAAAAGTATGTGCATAGCAATCTGTGGTGTGAATTTGTGGAATGGTCTGGAACAGGAGATAAAACTTAGCACAAGCATAATTCAGTTTAAAAAGATGTACAAAAACACTTGTTTAGAAACATAGAAACATAGAAATTAGGTGCAGGAGTAGGCCATTTGGCCCTTCGAGCCTGCACCGCCATTCAATATGATCATGGCTGATCATCCAACTCAGTATCCCGTACCTGCCTTCTCTCCATACCCTCTGATCCCCTTAGCCACAAGGGCCACATCTAACTCCCTCTTAAATAAAAATAAAAAAAGGATATTGGGATGAGGATAGATGATTGTGAGTGGGATATTTGTTATACTGATTGTATTGGGAAGGGTGATTATAGAGTGATGGGTTGTATCTATGAGTAAGATGCTGTATAGCATATGAGGGATTTTTCTTTTATTTTTTTATTTTTTGTATGGCTTTGTAAATATTTGATTAGTGTATAAATGTAAATAATTTGGTGTACATATAGCTGCTGGTGTACATATGGTGTACATATAGCTGCTAAATTTGTATAAGATAATTACAAGCAGTTGAATAAGGGGTGGGAATTAATAAGCTTTAGCTTCTTCCTGCTCCTTTTCGGACACATACGATTTCATTTATTTATAGATATTGTTTATGACACTTTATAAATATTCTTGTTTTGTTTTTTGTATGCTGTTTCACACTTGCTTTTTATTCTTTTATTCTGTTCGAAATAAATAATAAAATAAATAAATAAATAAATAGAATTTCACGTTTCATGTATTTTGCGTTTTTGTGTTTTTATGACAGTTGGCAGATCAATTTCCCTTCTGGGATAAATAAAGTTCTATCATATCGTATCGTATTAATGAATGCAAGTACTTGTTTTTGAAAACGGTGACTTTTTATGCTGGTGAAAAAGTACTGGATCTTTCTGTAATTAAAGCTCTCCCAGCTGCTTTTGTCCAATGGTGCTTGAATTAGGATGTTCAAGTTCAAGTTCAAGTTCAAGTGAGTTTATTGTCATGTGTCCCTGTATAGGATAATGAAATTCTTGCTTTGCTTAAGCACACAGAAAATAGTAGGGATCAGCAGTTGGGATCAAAGCTGTTACATTAACATTCCAAACTCTAAACACTTTAAAGTTCATCCTTTCTTGAACTGAAATCGAAGATTACATTTCTGAAAACTACATTTCATAATGAATCACTACACTGGCAAATGAAAATCCCCAAATTTCAAAGCATTTCCCAAATGCAATGTCCTGCAACCATGCACCTTTGATATGACTAGCATTGTGCCAAATAATATGTTGTTGATGTCTTTACATGGTTTATTTCCTGCACCCACTTCCTTGCTGAAACACAGTTCTATTGACGTCAGGATGCCTCTGCTGTTCTACTCAAATTACTTTGCGAATGTATTGGCGGTGATATGGAAGTAATGGCACAGCTGAAACTATCCTGGTTCCCACCCAACATCTTCTGTAAAAATCTGAATTGCCTTCTGTTCATAACCCCTGAGGTTCAATCTAACTGGAGCATCCTAGTTGATACTTGTAAAGTATTGACTTTAACCTGCATAATCTAGCCATTTACTGGATAATATTGTTATGCCGCACTGAGATATTTATATTCAATTTAAATTTTAGCTTTTCTTCATTTAATCTTTGCTTAACTCGCATCGCATGTAAGCTGGCAGGTAAATATCTTCTGCATCATTCTACCTTATTAAATATACCTAGACAGTTACATGCTTTCAGTACATAGTCTGATACATAAAATGCTACAAAGTTAAAAATTAATCAACAATAGTGAGAAACTAAAGAATTTTGAACATTTAGGTACATACCAATTATACTGAAGAAGGTTTGAAGAAGGGTCTGGACCCGAAACGTTGCCTATTTCCTTCGCTCCATAGATGCTGCCTCACCCGCTGAGTTTCTCCAGCATTTTTGTCTGCCTTCAATTTTCCAGCATCTGCAGTTCCTTCTTAAACATCTTAACCAATTATACATCAGTTGTGAGAGAGTGATGTTACTACTGACCTTTATGGTGTATTCTTCACAAATAGAACAATGGATTTCTTCAGTGTGCTGTTTGATTCAGCAGAATAATTTTCATCCAGCATTTTGAAGACTGCTGAGAATTTGTGACTCTGTTTGGTATTACTTAAGTCTTCACATTTTGAATTTGATTCAAGGGTATTTATTTATAGATATTGTTTATGACACTTGTGTACAGTTTTGGTCTCCAAATCTGAGGAAAGACATTCTTGCCATAGAGGGAGTACAGAGAAGGTTCACCAGACTGATTCCTGGGATGTCAGGACTTTCATATGAAGAAAGACTGGATAGACTCGGCTTGTACTCGCTAGAATTTAGAAGATTGAGTGGGGATCTTATAGAAACTTACAAAATTCTTAAGGGGTTGGACAGACTAGATGCAGGAAGATTGTTCCCGATGTTGGGGAAGTCCAGGACAAGGGGTCACAGTTTAAGGATAAAGGGGAAATCCTTTAGGACCGAGATGAGAAAAACATTTTTCACACAGAGAGTGGTGAATCTGTGGAACTCTCTGCCACAGAAGGTAGTTGAGGCCAGTTCATTGGCTATATTTAAGAGGGAGTTAGATGTGGCCCTTGTGGCTAAAGGGATCAGGGGTATGGAGAGAAGGCAGGTACAGGATACTGAGTTGGATGATCAGCCATGATCATATTGAATGGCGGTGCAGGCTTGAAGGGCCGAATGGCCTACTCCTGCACCTATTTTCTATGTTTCTATGATTGCTTGTACCCATACCTGCAGAGACAGAGAACTGGCAACCAGAGAGGGCTTACTTATAAAATCATATAGTCATACAGCACAGAAAAAAGCCCTTCGGCCAAACTCGTCCATGCCAATCAAGATGTTCCATCTAAGATAGCCCATTTGCCCGTGTTTGGGTTTTTTTTAAATGTTGTTATAGTATCTGCCTGAACTGCCTATTGTGAAGCTGTGGATTTCCATCCCTAAACATCTCCCCCTCATCGCTGGTCTGCATTTCTCTGCTCCTTCACAATGTTCTTTGTCATTGCTTTTGATCACCTGCTCAAAAGATGCAAGGTATGTTTTTGACTTAGAAATCAAGGTAAACGTAGGGACGAGTATTACAACTTGTGTCACCTCACAAAAACCTGCAACTCTGGTAAATTGAATATGGGCGAGTCTTCTCAAAATTTACTCCCCTCAAACTCAGCTTACTTACAATGACATCTTCGCCAATTGATCTACCCCAGACTCAATCCTACTAGGGGATCAAGCAAAGCCATATATTTCACCACCCTCCTCCAAATTTTCTTTCAATATCTCACCTACAACATGATCCCTGCAGATTAGAGAGCTTGTTAGGGGTGGTTTATTGAAAGAGGTTTTACTCCAGCTGCCCAGAATGGTGCTAATCAACAGAATGACTGCAGAACTATTCAATCTTTGTCACCCCTACTTGCCCCATTCATGAAGTCACACAGTACACAGTGAAAGGTCTCCTCCATTGTCAGGGTGAGTCTAAACACAAATTGGAGGAACAGCATCTCATTTTCGCTTGGGTAGCTTACAGCCCAGTGGTATATTGATTTCTCTCACTTCAGGTATCTCCAGCATTCCCTCCCTCTCTATCCCTCCACCACCCAAGTCACACCAGTTTCTCATTTTCACCATACAAACAGCTAACAATGGCCTTTCCTTTATTATCATTACATTTTTGCACATCTTTCATTCATTGTCCTTTATCTCTCCACATCACCGTATATATCTCGTTTCCCTTATCACTAACGAGTCTGAAGCAGGTCTTGACCAGAAACGTCACCTATTCCTTCTCTCCAGAGATGCTGCCTGTCCCACTGTGTTACTCCAGCTTTTTGTGTCTATCTTTTGTATATGTGCCCACTTGGCTATTGATGACATTTTCACCAATGTGTACGATAGAATGGGTCTTAGACGGAAAAACCTCGAAGATAAAGATCCTTAACCAACTTGCCTCAACTCTGCACCCATACCCCTCGAAAATTCCCAATATGAAACGTCACCTGCTCATTTCCTCCCCAAATGCTGCCTGACCCGCTGAGTTCCTTCAGCACCTTGCGTTTTGCTCAAGATTCCAGCATCTGCGGTCTTGTATAGTTCAGTTTAGTTTATTGTCACTTGTACCGAGACGGCATTCTTTAGCTTAAAGACTGCAACAGATGTTCTTTAATAGAAAAAAATCTAAAAGCACAAGTTTGTGCCCCTGGTAATCAATAGTTTCAACAGAAAAAGGAGACAGATATAAATATGCAGGAGGATTGATATATAAATTGGTGATGTCAAAATAGTAGAATTCAACATCTTACTATAAAAATAGTATTGAACAGACTGTGCACATTCGGTTTTCATACACTAGCATAACATAGGGATCGCATTGTATATTTTCACAGTCAATGTCATCATATTGTCCGTGAACAATTGGCTACGCCATAAGTTGGGAATGAGAGGCCTGGTGCTCAATGTCCAAACAAAGTCACTAGCAAGGATCCCTCCCGTTATCAATGTTTTAGTAAAGTGGCTTTAAATTGAAACTGGTTCACTATCGCCTAAGTGGATGGGCAGATGCAGCCACAAAAGTGAGACGTCTCCAAGAGATGAGGTGTTGCTAATTCAAGAAAGTGAGAACTGTCCGAGAAGAGATGTCCCGAAGTAAGATTTGGAGGCAGCAGGAGTCTCAATAAGCTCAATCACCGTCCGCCAACACCTTGTTAAAGTCGGTCATGTAGCCGGAAGGCTTGTGAAAAAACAACTTCTAACCGATGTGATTAAACAAATAATACCAGCGGGCCTTAATATGTAAAGTTTGGGCGTGTGAGCACTGGAGGAAGGTGTTATTCATAGACAAAAAACATTTCCTAGTTCAGGACCAATGCAGCTAATGTGTTCAGAGATCAGTCGGAAAGTAGGAGAGAAAATGTCGCATTGGCCAGTTCGTCACTCATCCTGAAAAGATTATGTTCTGGGGTTATTTCAACTGCTATGTTATTGGTCTGCTGCACCCAGTTGATGGAATGTTGAGGCCTCTGTAATATATTGACGTATTGCAGAGAAGAGTGGTGCCAGAGATGGGAAATACTTTTCCAGATGGATCTAGGTTATTCCAGCAAGACCTTGCACTGTTCCATATATCCAATGTGGTGACGCAATTTTTCCAGCAGAAGGGACTACGTGTCTTGGACTGGCCCAGTAACTCATCTGACTCGAATCAGATTGAGAATTTGGGTCAATTATCAAGGTTAGATGTTCCTTAAGCAGAAGTGCAACACCAATTCAATAAACCTCAAGCTTTTCACCTCCAGTATTACTGAAGTTCACAGCAACAGACCACACTACAATGCAACAGGAACTGTAGATCCTGGTTTACACGAAGGACACAAAGTGCTGCAGTAACTCAGTGGGTCAGGCAGATTTAGGACCAGACTGACGGGTCCCGACCCAAAACGTCATCTACTCATGTTCTCTCGAGATGCAGCCAGACCGCTAAGTTACTCCAGCACTCTGTGTCTTTTTAATACTGTTTGCATTTGAAATACAGATATGAACTAATCTGTTATCCAAATATTGCTGTTCTTGGGACTTTGGTTTCTAATTTCTTGGCAGGTTGTCTGCATACTAAGCTATAAAGAAAACTTTCTGCTTGAACTGAAAATTTAATTGCCCTCAATGCAATTAACGTCTTACAAAATTGGCTGCAATATGCAGACTTCTCTACATTATTTTCAGACATAAGGGATCAATATTCCAAATAAAAGGAAATCTGCTTCAAATTGTTTCAGTGGAATGTCAGTGATACTCCTCATTGTTAATTGTTCCACTAAAGCCCACTGTTCAGATTTAATACCATCTATGATCAGTCTTTTGAGTGAGGTACCCGAGGTTCCATCTCAGGAGATTTGCCAGCATGAGTGGATACGTTCTTGCAAAGGATCACTGAAATTTAAAAGATGGTAAAGTTGAAAATCAATAAATATACTCCAGCAAGCCCAATCCTATGTTGTTCAGCGTGGCAGAATGTTTGTTCATTTTCTGCTTGGTCATCACTTCTGATAGCTAGCTTTCATCTGAAGGGTCACAACCCAAACCATCACCTATCCATGTTCTCCAGAGATGCTGCATGACCTGCTGAGTAACTCCAGCACTGTCTTTTTTTTAAGCTTACATGTTTGTTCAAAAAGTAGAAATTTCAAATGATAAATTACTTAGTTTTAGTATCTCCTTTGCTTCTCCCGCCATGTTTTATTTTTCTAAGATCTTCTATATTGACTTTCTAGTTATCTCTAAAGCGTTTATTCATCCATTACTCCATTGGACCCATGACAAAGACATAGCTGCCTTCTCTTCTTTGTAACTCCGGCACTGCGGTGCCATTGCGACCCAGCAGCCCAGTAACTGCAACAGATTCCACTTTCAAACGACTAATTGTATTGTTCAATTAAAAACGAGTTTGAATTCTCTGAACTTTTAGCGACTTTGCAAGTCAAGATAAAGCATTCTTGAAATGTGCATTTTTGTTTCTCTCCCCAGACTCCGCCCTGTCCGTGCACCACCAGAATTATTTCCATTCCAGATTTTGGGCATCCACTGTATATTGTTTGCATACTAATTGAAACATTCAATGATTTAATTGAAGTTGTTACCATGTTTTGCATTTGCTATTCTGTACCAGGATTTCTTGATTTGTGGGAAGAGTTGTATGAAGTTGTCTAGAGTTCAAAATGGTGAAAGGTGATTGCCATAAATAGTAAAAAATTGAGGTAGACCAATACATTATTTTTGCTGAGAATATTATAAAACAAGTTCCATGCTATTTAAGTGTGAGATTACATTTTTTTAATGAAAAATTGTGGCATTTTGAACCTTTCAGAAAGTGTGTACACTTTGATCAAAGTCTATAATCTATTGGGATAAAGAAACAGGCTTGAGGGGTTGACTTTACCCTTTCCCCTTGTTCTTAATCTTTTTGCTCTTTATTTTTGTTCAATCTGAATTAATATTCTAGGTTTACCTAAGCTGCTTCACATTTTATTTTAAGATCCTGTTTAACCAATAGTTGGCAGAGATTCGGCGTTTAATTTTTTGTTAACTTCCATTTATGTTATTCTTACTTCCGATAGATTCTGGTTAATCTTGCCAATTCAACTGTGGTATGTTTTTTTTTTACAATTAATAAAGATATTTTAAAAGTCTTAACATTTTGTAAAACCCCATTACAAATGCTAGAAACATCTATTCTATTGCTTAAAGTGCTTTAATTTAATTACTATATCACTTGTTAAATACGTATGGTCACGGGTTGAACATCATTCCTCATCTATTACTGCCAAGTCAGCCCTTCTTTATCCAGTTAAGCAATTTGTTTCAAATTGCAAATTAAGTTTTAACTGTTAAATGTACTGCCAAATTAAATCTCTCTGCCATCTTCATTTCCTTCCATTCTAATTGCAGTTTCTATTTTAGTATAATTGGCAAATTTAATGATTTGGAAAGGTAGATTGAAAAAAAAACCTTACAGCTATATTGCACACCAAAGCATTTCACAATTAATTATTTCTGAAACAGACCTTTAGTTTAATATAGGTGAATGCTGCAGCAATTTGACTCAAAGATTTATGGCGTGATATTTGCATGACATGATCTGCTTTGTTGATGATTGAAGGATCAACAATAGCTAGAACATTAGAACTCAAACTTCATTAATTCGGATGATGTCAATTTTTAAGATGGGAATCTTCCAAAAGACCTTAGTGCTGAATATTTTTATTTATTCATTTGTCTTGCATTTAGTGTGCCACCGGCATCTCTAATTTCCCCTTGAATATATTGTGGTGAGCAATCAAGTGAGTAGCATACTGGGCTTTGGTGTCAAGCTCTTGGGCTAGGTTCAGTCACATATAAACTTGACCATGGAAGGATGAAGCTTTCCACCCTGAATGGCAGTGATGAACTTTAAAAAAAAGATGTTATACATCTTCAAGGTATAGATTATGCATTACAATCAACAGTGAGAATTAAGATTTGTCAGTTTGACAGCAAAAAACGTTAGACATTTTAGAGTTAATTACACCCTCTAAAAGTACGCATCAGCTACCAAATTTTGAAATTATAGAAAGTACACATCACTTACCTCAGTTTGCTTATATTTATCTATTTAGGATTAACTTAAAAAAAATTAAACTAGCTTAATCTTCTTAAGGTCCAGATTCCTACTTCAGTATTAAAACATAAACATTAGAGGTAACCCCTCCCCCCACCGAGTTCTTTGAGCTGGAGGCCATGCATTCCTAGGAAATGGGCTGTATCACTATTTTCTGTAATGTGAAGCCATATCTGCTTGTCAAGAAAAAAAAAAAGAAATTTAGCTTTCTCCCCCACTCAAAATTCCATAAAAGCTCATTTTATTCCACATGTCAAATTTTGGAAAGTAATGCAAATTCTGTATGGACAAATTTCTGTAAGTGAGGCAGCTGTAACAGGTCTGTGATTCCATGCAGGATTAAAACTTACTTTGCACATTATGTTGGACATCATTAAGCAGCAAATGTTTCCCCATTATAATCAGTAATGCAATGAAAAGAATGAATTGCTGGGGAAAAAAAATAATTCAGTGTCATACTTTTGGCAGTTTCTGATTTGGAGCATGTAAGGCAAAATATCTGGACCACTGTAATAACAAGTGATGATTGCGGTATTGACAGAAGTGCTTTACAGAACTTGAAGAGGTGCATTATCCATTTCTGCTGTGTGTTCTGGACCCTGAATGAAAGCTTACTGCCCCAATTCATTTAAGCCAAACTAAAAGATGATGATTAAAACAGAAAAAAACATTATCTTCCAGTAGTGCAATTTGATAGTTACTTGGCTGCTTTTTTTTGGTAATTTGATAACTCGGAATTTGTCTTTTTTGATGAATTCCACAAGATCCGTGCATGCTCCTGCTGCCCCTTTACAACTTGCATATGAAAAGTAAAATAGCTGGAGTACTCAACATTACACTCTTCATGTGTGCCATTCACAATTTGAATTATTTGGCAGTGTTATTTCAGTCACCATTCAATAAGGAACTGCATTTAATGCTTTCAAACATTTTTTTCCATATGTAATCCTAGAGAATGAAAGGGTACCTGCAAATTGATTATAATACCAAAATACATTTTAAATTATTTTATTTAGAAATGATTTTTGATAGTGCATATTTCAACCATATTTGAACAATCTTAAAGGTTTACAGGAGTTTAAACAATTACGACCTTAGTTTGTCAGGTTGAGCATGATTCTATTTAAGTCCATGTATAACATTGATGTACACAAATATACAATAGTAAATTCAGAGCCAAAAATAATCAGTTTGTGCTCATGTATTACAAAATTAGTTTAGAAAATAAACACAAATAAGCTTTATGCTTGACACCTAAAGTTCAGCAGATAGATTAAGAAAAGCTATCTTATGGGCCTGTCCCACTTTCATGACTCAATTCACGACCTCTGCCAAGTTTGCCCTTGACTCATGCTCGCAGCATGGTCATCACGGGGTCGTAGGAGGTCGTAGGAAGCCGTGATGCTAGTCGTAGGTACGCGTTGCATCAAGTAGGTCGGGGCGTTTTTTCTAGCATGATGAAATGTCCACGAGTAAAAAAGGTCGTGAAAGTGGGACAGGCCCTTTAGTAAATGCTTCACATTTTGAAAGGCAGATATTTCACTTTCTACACCAATGTAATAATCTTTGGAACATTATTTCAAGCACATATACAGTCACATAAGAATTAATATACAAATAAACATGTCGCACTTTACTATATTAAAAATAATTTTGTAACAGGATAGAGAAAATGTTGCAGCTAATAGTATGCAGAGGAAGAGAGTTTTAGAGAGCAGATTTTCAGGCAGCAGGTAATTAGTTAAAAAATTGGCACATTTAATTCAATTATGTTAAATTATCTTTCTTGCAGATGCATTACCTAGATCATAATTCCCTGCCCAGCAGGTGGAAATGGGGAGTCTTGTGGGAAGGGAGGTAGTGTTGGGAGCTTTTTGATAAAATGGCTGAGAATATAAAAGGAATAATTACTTCAATTACACATGGTATTGGTCTGAATATTCTTCTTGATTTTCCCATGTTAAGATGATTACCTGATCTTGGGGGAAAAAAGCATCTAACCTATCAAAATGGAGAGGCAAGGTCAGTAGTGGAAGCATAAAGGTATTGACATTCAGCCAAAGTCTCTAAAAATGAAGAAAATTGACAAGGAAAATAGTTCATTCCTGCTAAAGAATGTACAGTATAGAAATGTAATCATGTAATGAAAGTTCAGCAAATCCATTTTACCTCCAAAAAAATCAGAAAGACAGAATCATGCCTCAAATTATCATTACTGAGTATTTTTGCAACAGTGAAAAGACATAAAAGTTAGAATTAATGTTGGTATGGTTAACAGAAACAACAGAGCGAACTTGACAGTCTGAATGCCATATGCTTGTTCCTATGTTTCGGATCCTATTCCTAACATTACAAAGCAGGGCAAGAACCTTTCACGAGCACCCATCTTCAGAACCAACTAACCATTTAATACAACACACCTAAAAAAATAGTTGACTTTAATAATACAATCATATTTACCACTTGGATTTCAAAGCTACTTTTATCTTACTGGCATTTAGAGCAATAGCATAAAGGGAAATTAATTCATATTACAATTGTAATTTTTAATGTTTCTTTGTAATATGCAAGACAAGAATCTGATGTGCAACAGTGGTTTTCCTCAAAGATAAGAAAAGTCCATTCCTCCCTGCGGCATTGCTAACCAGACCACAATCCCATGTATCAACACAGAGTTTTGAATAGGACCCAGAGTGCTTGCAATTGGGTTTTCTAATCTTGGAATGCATTCACATGTTTACAGTGCCACCCTTTTCTCCCTTTCTACATAAGCATGTTCTCCCTACATTGAATAGTAATATTAAAAAAGAGTCGGTGTCAACTGATAGTTGATCACTCAAGGAGATCACATACTTCTAGAATCCCCTCTATTCTACTGTTCTCTGCAAAGAACCATGTTGTATCTAAAACTCACATTATGTGACTGACATGGAGATTGAACTCCATTTATTCCTTTTCATGTCACTGAACTGGTGACTGTGAGCATCAATGTTGAATCTTGTGTACAGCCAAGTTCTTTGGATCACTACTAGGTATACACCAATCGTCAGCCTCGTGGTTATGTTGGTAGTGTCGCCAGGCAGATTTGTTATAAACCGGTAGCCTTTCTACTGAGTCTTTTGATAGAGCCTGAAAAACAAATAGACAAACACTGAGAATGAGCATACAAATATAATAAACATTCGGATGAGACAACAGGCTTGAAATGAAGAAAATGGATTCTTGCATTTTGTAACAAAAGTCTCATGTCAAATTTTGTCAACACAGCAGAAATAAAACACAATGCGCTGCCCTTGGTGACTTTCTTTGAGCAGGGAAATATGATCGTACAGTGCCCTCCATTTGGGAGACGCATTATTTATTTATTTGCCTCTGTACTCCACAATTTGAGATTTGTAATAGAAAAATCACATGTGATTAAAGTGCACATTGTCAGATTTTAATAAAGGCCATTTTTATACATTTTGGTTTCCCTGTATAGAAATTACAGCAGTGTTTATACATTGTCCCTCCATTTCAGGGTACCATAATGTTTGGGACACAGCAATGTCATGTAAATGAAAGTCTTGTTTAGTATTTTTTTGCATATCCTTTGCATGCAATGACTGCTTGAAGTCTGCGATTCATGGGTATTCAGTTGCTGGGTGTCTTCTCTGGTGATGCTCTGCCAAGCCATCTTTAGCTTATGCTTGTTTTGGGGGCTAGTCCCCTTCAGTTTTCTCTTCAGCATATAAAAAGCATGCTCAATTGGGTTCAGATTGGGTGATTGACGGCCATTCAAGAATTGACCATTTTTTAGCTTTGAAAAATTCCTTTTGTTGCTTGAGCAGAATGTTTGGGATCATTGTGTTGCTGTAGAATGAACCGCCGGCCAATCAGTTTTGAGGCATTTGTTTGAAATTGAGCAGATAGGTGTCTATACACATGAAAATTCATTGTGCTACTACCATCAGCAGTCGTATCGTCAATGAAGATAAGTGAGCCAGTACCTTCAGCAGCCATACATTAGGTATGTTGCAAAGCCTACCTGAAGCGTCTTTGAAAATCTGCCGGTGCGGGTGTGCGCGATTTTGGCGCCGTTTAGAGGGGGCGGGTTTAAAACGCGATTTTCTCTAAGCTGTTCAAATCGAAGATGTTCAGCCTAGTTAATTATTAACGGGAAATCGCTGGAAGACCCCGTCGCAAAAGCTATTATTAGGTTTAAAGGCCTCGTATAATAGTTATAGTAGTTTAAAAATCAATCTCTAAACCCGCGACCAACGGCAACCGCAGGGTCTCATAAAGCAGATAGCAGAAGTTAGGTTGTATATTTTTACATTAAAAAGGGCTTCTAAAGATCCCTTTATACAAAGTTTAATATTGCGAGTAGCTCAATTTGGGTCCATTATATCGCGCAGTATTTTTCTCGGCATTTGAGGGCACAAATCTACCGCAATGTGAACGTTCTAAACCAGCGCGTTCCACAGGGACCCACTGGAAAGCTGATTTAAATGGGCATTTATTTACAGCAATTGAACACTAAATTCCTTCCATTTGGCCTATAAATTAATGTAAATGAGATTTAAAAATCATGTTTTATTGTGAATTATTTGTGAATATTATTTGGACATTTAGGCTATTTAAAAATGTTAATAATTTATTAAGAAATGGATAGATGTTTAGATCTAGTAATTGAAGTCTGAAATTAGCTACAATTAGGTAACTAACTAATTATATGCTTTAATTTCAGGTCATCCAAGTAAGATTATTTTATATTTGTTTCAGAATGCTTCAATCTATGATAACTGAAAATTTCATTCAGTTCTCTTAATTTTTAAGAAAGTTATGGGCTTTTGACTGTTCACGATCACAACTTTTTTGTTATGTCCATAGAAAATCAATAGGGAACAAGATGCTCATTTCCGAGTATGAAAATGGCCATAACTTTTTAAATACTTGAGATATGAAAGTGAATTAGGTGTCAAATTAAACTTATTTTTATGCTTTATCTGATGGGATAAATTACAGACTTGATTTTTAAAATCTCAAAATTTTGTAACATTGCTACATACATGCCCAGGCCATAACACCCCCACCACCGTGTTTCACAGATGAGGTGGTATGCTTTGGATCTTGGGCAGTTCCTTCTCTCCTCCATACTTTGCTCTTGCCATCACTGATATGTTAATCTTCGTCTCATTTGTCCACAAGACCTTTAACCATAACTGTGGTTGCTCTTTTAAGTACTTCTTGTCAAACTATAACCTGGCCATCCTATTTTTGCAGCTAACCAGTGGTTTGCATCTTGCAGTGTAGCCTCTGTATTTCTGTTCATGAAGTCTTCTGCGGACAGTGGTCATTGATAAATCCACACCTTACTCCTGAAGAGTGTTTCTGATCTGTCGGACAGATTTGGGGATTTTTCTTTATTATAGAGAGAATTCTCCTGTCATCAGCTGTGGAGGTCTTCCTTGGCCTGTCAGTCCCTTTGCAATCAGTAAATTCACCAGTGCTATCTTTCTTCTTAATGATGTTCCAAACAGTTGATTTTGGTAAGCCTAGGTTTGGCTGATGCCTCTAACAGTTTTATTCTTGTTTCTCAATCTCATAAGGGCTTCTTTGACTTTCATTGGCACAACTGTTCCTCACATTGATATACAGCAATAAAGTTTCCAAAGGTGATGGAAAGACTGGATGAAAGACTAGGCGCTGAGAACTCTTATACCTGCATTAAGGTGGCATTTAAACACACCTGAGCAATTACAAACACCTGTGAAGCCATGTGTCCCAAACAATATGGTGCCCTGAAATGGGGGGGGGGGGGGGGGGGGGGCTATGTATAAACACTGCTGTAATTTCCACATGGCAAAACCAAAATGTATAAAAATGGCATTTAATAAAATCTGGCAATATGCACTTTAACCACATGTGATTTTTTTACCAATACAAATCTCAAATTGAGGAGTACAGAGGCAAATAAATAAATGATGGATCTTTGTCCCAAACATTATGGAGGGCACTGTGTGTAATCAGTCTATTCTTCTTGGTCTCTAAAGCAGTAAATGCTTGATGACTGGATAAATGGGGCGAGTTAAGAGGGAGCGAAACCGGTTGGTATCAGGAATGCAATGAGTGATATTTGAGGCAGCAGATGCACAACTGACATGGCTAAAATATATAGCCCAAATCAGTTTGGAGGTGGAGAGGAACCAGAAATGTTTAGACACAGGGCCAAGCATGAGCAAAAGGTGGATTCAGCGAAAATAAAATTTAGGATTGAACGGCTAAAGACCTAGATTTTGTGCAGAAGTGTAGTAATCACGAGAAGATTATGAAGTATCTCCATTTCCCTTCTTTTCAAAACTCAAACATCAGATAGCTCAATGCAAAAAAAACACCTCCATTCTAAACTATGAACAATCTTTATCTAACGGAATTGAGCATAACATTTACCCATCCCCCCCCCCCCCCCCCTTCAGTCCCATTGTATCTCAGTAGACGTGGCATCAATGAACGCATACCAATACTATTTCAAACCTCTAACAAGCATCAACAAATAAATCACCTCTTTGCCTGCCACTATCAATCTGCCACAGGACCAAGCTGTTATAGTATTCTTCTATACGGATGAGGATCTGAATTGTTCTGAATGGTACCCCAGTCTCATAACAAGTGATTGGAGATTAAACAAACTCATCTGGCAAATCACTCCGTTCAAATGCAATTTAACATAGGCAATAATCACTGGGATTAACAAATTCATACAACCAGTAAAGAAAGAAAAAAAGGGCTCTATAGCTACAAAGCAGCCATGTTGGTCCCAAAGCAGCCATTGTTTGTCTGGCACAATCTAATTGTCTCCGGATGCAATGCAATTGCTGCTACAGGTATCTCGAATACGTCAGCAAGATTTCCTCTCTCATTGCAGGCGAACTGAACATCTTTGTACTGATGCATTTTCAACCCAATGCAGATTTCATCAATGGCTCACTGCAGCATGAGGAAGTCTGTAAACATAGAAAATAGGTGCAGAAGTAGGCCATTCGGCCCTTCGAGCCTGCACCGCCATTTAATATGATCATGGCTGATCATCCAACTCAGTATTCTGTACCTGCCTTCTCTCCATACCCCCTGATCCCTTTAGCCACAAGGGCCACATCTAACTCCCTCTTAAATATAGCCAATGAACTGGCCTCAACCACCTTCTTTGGCAGAGAATTCCACAGATTCACCACTCTGTGTGAAAAATGTTTTTCTCATCTCGGTCCTAAAAGAGTTCCCCCTTATCCTTAAACTGTGACCCCTTGTTCTGGACTTCCCCAACATCGGGAACAATCTTCCTGCATCTAGCCTGTCCAACCCCTTAAGAATTTTGTAAGTTTCTATAAGATCCCCCCTCAATCTTCTAAATTCTAGCGAGTACAAGCCGAGTCTATCCAGTCTATTCTGTAATTCTTCTAAATCCTGCTGCATGTACTATTTGTTCTTCCCATTAACTTGTAAAAAACAAATTTATACCTCACTGACTGGTGCCTAATGCAACATTGGCAGGGGGTCAAGTTTCAGCCTGGAAGGGGTGATGGAAAGAAATTAAGGACAAACAACAAGTCAAATTTCCCCTGCAAGTCGGTTGTAGCCTCGAGCCCATGTCCATAGAAAATAGGTGACCAATTCCACGGCAGATCAGAATTTTTTTGCTTAAAAGAAAAACTTTGTTCTTTATATCGATGGTTCCCCAAAACCAGGCCTCGGGCTAACAGCCAACTCCCTTCCTGCAAAGTGGCAGACTTTGCAAGACCTTCAATTTCCTCCTACCCATTAATGTTAGAATGAACAAAGCTCCTGAATCATTTACCCACAGAAGATGCTGTTAAAGACTCTGGTCAAGTCCACCAAATACTGAGTTCTGCTATCACAAATCCTTAAGACTTTGTCATCCAAACTAAAATGACAAGTAATAACCCAAAGACAAAATACTTCCGATGTAGCAAATCTGAAGTAACGAGCAGAAAATGCTGGAAATCCTCAGGTTAGGCAGCATTTGTCAGAGGGAAATAAGAGTAAACATTTCAATGACCTTTGAACAAAAAACCAGCCTGTTCCAAAAGTCATCGAACCAAAACAGAAGTTGCTTTTCTCCACGGATGCACCCAGTCTGCTGAGTTTGGAGTTTTACAAATGGAACCTGGCTTTTAATTTACTGCTCAAAGATCAGTGTACAGACATTAGTCACCTATTAACTAAAAATCATATCTTCTTTGGTATCTGATAACTACACTGACAGTTACTGTCAAATCTGAAGAACCGTTCTGACCCAAAACGACACCTATCCTTTTTCTCCAGAGATGCTGCTGGACCCACTGAGTTAATCCAGCACTTTATGTCAATCTTTCATCTTCCCAGTTATTTTCCTTGAACATCTTAAATGCAATTTAACAGAAATAAGATGCATTTTGGATCATAAAAGCTTACATTTTCTAAATCCTTTCCTAATGTACAACCAACACAGATTTCTCCGTAGAATGCATATTCTGGACATATACATATAACTGGACTAGACCCTATAGCTATTAGTGTCCTAACAAATGGTCTTCTATTCAATGACATTTGAATAAACTATGATACAGCCAAAGATAATTTATGAAGTGGAACCTTTCTCAACCTGCAGGAGGAATGAGTTGGAATCATTTGACCTGACAATATTATCTCTTTGCAGGGTAGGTTACCAAAGTAAAAACATTTCAGAAGCTAATTCCTGTACCATTTAGGAATGTGTTTATTGGGCTGTAAGGAGAACACAAGATCCAGCAAGCAAAGTCTCAACCAACATCTTCCTAATTCAGTCCGGAGCCTGACTGTTACAGAAATAATAAGTGCAGACTTTCCAGTTTTGTCATCCTGCTTTGCCAATTAATTCAATAAAATTGCCTTGGGCCGCAAAAAGGACACATAAGGCCTAGAAGACAACAGGCAGTTAAGAGACTATGTAGGGCCACATTGATGGAACACAATGTAGACAAGATTATCCACTTTGGTAGAAAAAATAGAAAAGGTATGCATTTTTGTTAGGTGCCGATGGATCAAAAGATATTTAGGGGAACATGGCTATCCATGCAGCAGAAACAATAAAAGTTAGTATGCAAGTTCAGCAAGCAAATAGGGAGCAAATCTTTAAAAAAAAAAAAAAAGAGATACAGCATGGAAACAGGCCCTTCAGCCTACCATGCCAGCACCGATCCACTATCACCCATTCCCATTAGTGCTATTCTACGTACTATCCTAGAAACCTGCACGTTTTTAAATATGCCTGCGCATATTCCATACCTCTCCATGAGAATATCCAAAAGTCTCTTAAATGCCACTATCTTTTCTGCCTCCACCACCATCCCTGGCAGCATGTTTCAAGCATCCACCACCCGCTGTAAAAAACATGCCCCTCACATCTCCTTTAAACATTGCCCCTCAGTTTGCAATGTGGCAAGTACAGTTGCATGCAATACTTCAAAATGTGTCCTAACAAAGTCCTATAAAGCTGCTTCATGACTTCCTAACTCTTAATGCCCCAACCAATGAAAGCAAATGTATTATATGCTTTCTTTACCACTATCTAGTTCAATTGCCTCTTTCAGAGAATTCTGGACTTGGATCAAAAATCCCTCCATAATAATGCATGTTAACCAAAGTTATCTGCAAACATTTAAACATTTAAATGCAAAGTTTCAGTCATTTACATGGGGCTTCACTGCTTTCCTTGACACTTAGAGGAAGCCATTGTGACAGTGCATGCAATGACAGGGGAGCTAGCCTCCTGGAAGATCATATAGACAACAATGGAAGAAAATAAAGTGTCCAGGGTGCAGGCAATCATCAAATCTCACAAAAGAGCGAGATCTACCCCAATAAACAGGCTTCTGATTAGGTTAGGAAATAGTGTGCAAAGTATTTTCTGAATAATATTTATATACTGTTAAATATACAAGAACATGTCCTACAAATATATAATGAGACAGTTAATGAAAACACAACTACTGAGATCCACACATTCATGGGGTTAGTAATGTAAATTCTTAATTAAATAAAACATACAATCCTAATCAAAGTTTCGCCTGATGGGCACCCTCGGGAATGTCATAAAAGATGGACAAATGGCATTAATCGTTATCCTATTAAAATCCAACTCAGTATGAATAATTGTCAGTTATGAATCAAACATTTCCCATTGGAAGAGAAAATGCTTAGATCAAGGATTTATTTACTCTTGCATGGGCTCCAGTAGCTTACATTCTAACCACATTAACAACCTTGCTTAAGGTCAACATCCAAATAACCATAACCCAGGATTCAGTAGCACACATCTGTCAAGGGAGATAGAGCTTTTCCAGAGAACTATGGAACAGTTTGAGCAAAAGTTTAAGGATCACAAACGTCACATAGGCTAAATTAGGTTGTTTCATTGAGTAAATTAAAATGCATACTATCTTCTTGTGCAGCTTTCTCGGACGTGCTCTATCCCGCTTCTAACCTGCATCCTAATTTGTACCTTCTCACCCGTGCTTTCTTGATCTCTAGACACATACTTCTTCGATTTTTAAAAATGCATATCGACTATTACTATTTTCTATAATTTCTTCTCTACACTCGTTTAGCCAACTACTTCTCCCCAACACCTAAAAAACACTGCTGAAACAAACTTTTTCAGACTGTAGGGTCCAGACCCAAAACACGATCTGTCCAGTTCATTCCATAGATATTCCATAACCCACTGAGTTCCTCCTGCAGCTTGTTTCCCCCCCCCCCCTCAAGAGTCCAGTATCAAGTCTCTTGAGCTTCCACAAAAAAAATGCTCTCATCTTCTTTCGATCATATACTTCTGCCAGTTCCTGTAGTTCCAAAAGCTGGTTTTATTCTTTCAGTTTTAGGTTAGGTCGGGGGGAATTTCCCCCACCACAGGTACCATGTAATCCAATGCTACCTGCTCCATGGTCGGATAGTCGGCGACCCCACCTGGTTTGCCAGGTGAGGAGGGGGTTGTGCACCCCCCAGCAGGACCAAAAACAAGACATGTCAAAGGGCAGATGAGCTAACGAGCCAACGGCCATCCACACTTCAGTAGAAGTTGCGATCACTGTCGTACATAGCATTGCAAGGCACCATGCCCGTTGATGTTTTCAACGATGATGATGATGATGATTCATCTTCAAATTAAGCATAGAGCTACTGATTGACCTACAATTCTGAAATTGACCCATATTCCATGGCAGATATTACTTTTCTCATTTTTCACTCCTGTCAAAAACATAGCACTAACAAATGAGTACTTTGCAGATCTTTGTCACTATGACTGCAGCACCATCAAAACATTTAATCTTGCAGCACACATATTTAAGGCTATAATTACATGGTACTTATGAGGTCTTTAAATTTGCTTGTTAAATAGTGGTTAGTTTTACATTTTTCAATTCAATCCCGCTTTGGTTAAGATGCAGCAGATGTATCCAAGGCTGCAGTTCCAAGCCACATACTAGAGATATGTGCAAATTATCCAGACTAATAGCACAGTATAGCATGAGAGTGTACTGGAATGCCAGAGGTGTTATCTTGCAGAAACCAAATTAATCTCTTAGCTAGATGCAAAACATTCCGAGGTATCATATATGCCAGAAAAAATATTCTGCTGGCTAATATTCAACTTTTTACCAACATCATGAAAATAGATAATTCAATCATTTTTCTCATCATTTTAACTGGGATAATGCCTTATGAACACCAATCGAAGTTCACAGCATCCAGAGCCTTTGAAATGTTATATCAATAAAAATATTTTCCTATTTTAAACAAAATAATTCAATCATATTTTTCAATATGATCATAATTCAATCATAGCTGGTCAGCTATAAAATAATTCAATCATAATTCAATCTATATTTAAAAGAGAGTTAGATGTGGCCCTTGTGGCTAAAGGGATCAGGGGGTATGGAGAGAAGGCAGCTACAGGATACTGAGATGGATGATCAGCCATGATCATATTGAATGGCGGTGCAGGCTCGAAGGGCCGAATGGCCGACTCCTGCACCTATTTTCTATGTTCTATGTTTCTATCATCCATTTAGAAATACATGGTCACAGTTTGTCCTGATAGGGGAAGAATAACAATGCTTTATTCAAAATTTCCCAAGCAGAGTATATCCTTACCTTTAGGTAAATAACTGCATCTGTCCCATAGCCCTCCATTGAATAGAGCTGAAGGTCTCCTTGAAAGTACTTGGCATAAAGTCTTGAAATTGGCAGCCCATAGCCGAAACCAGCCTAAAAATAGGAAAATATTGGATAAGGAGATCATATTTATAAATGCCAGGAATAACTCATTGGTGAAAATACCAGTGCATATGTTTTACATGTCACATCAAATATACAGGGTAATATATAAATAAATACATACCAATGGTGCACCTCCAGAACTTCCCAAGTGAGGTGTAGGAGCTGTGCTGTACATGTAACTGAACAACCGGTCTATCTTACTCAAGGGGACACCACCACCTTTGTCACTCATCTATAATAACAAAAATGAAAGTGTCATTTTCTATTATATGGTAAAACTCTAACACATGATCAAAATTCCACATCTAACAAAAACAATAAGGTTCCAGAATTGAGAGAATCTAGTTTCAGAGAAATAGTTTAAAAAAGTTTAACATATTGTGTGGCAGTAGAATTTGAAATTTTTTTCACCTTTATCGTGACATCTTCTCCACCCAGTGAAACTCTTACTTTAATGGGCGGTAGACTTGGACTGGATTCATGATTTTCCACAGTAGCTCTCATGGCATTCTTGAATGTAACAAGACTGCATGTTATGAATTTACTAAACAACTGCAGGACAAAGCAGTGCTATATAGAAACTGTTTAAAAATCTATGGATAACAACTGTGCGATGAATGATGTTTAAAATCTATTTCATAAAAATACTAATTGTAAAATGTAATTTGTATTATCATTGTTATATATGTAGGAAACAATATTTCAAGAGAATTAATGGATTGTTCACTGTGGTACATGCAGGATTAATACTAGTGTACCAAAAGGTTGACCAAACCAACTCCCACTGCACCAATACAAATGTAATATCTTAAATTCAATTATGCTGATTTGCAAGTGAAAGTCACATCTTAATGGAGTGCATTATTCTATTAGCAACATCAATCACGTGATACAAAGTCGATGAAAGTTTGTTAACACCTGAAGCAACCCAGTATAAGAGTCCATCTTGGTTCCTGCTCTTTTCACAGCTCTTGCTGTTTCCTCATATTCATCACACACATAGCTGTTGCCAACCTACTGCAGTTTAATTTTCATTGAAAGGGATTTAATTCAATTTGAGAGTTTGCACGTTATTGTACCACAAACTACTTCGTACACGCTAGAATACGGTAGTCAGCTATAAGATTGAAGGCTAGGGTGATCAAATTTGCCAGGTGTCACGTGTTAAGAGTCTCCGTAAAATTTAGCAATTTAGCAATAAACTATCATTATGTGTATATTAAAAAGGATGACAAATCATAGATAAGCAAGACACCAATGAACAGCGTCAACTCCTAAATTTAATAAATTGACAAGGAATCAAACAAAACTCACAAGAAATTCACAATGTTCACTACTTCTACTGAAATTTGGTGTCAGTTTTCCCACATAAGAGCTAAAATATAAATCAATTACGTTTAATAATCTAAGACTTGGCAATAGTACAATTTCAATTGTTCAGGTAACAGCTTGTTGCTTACCTTGAAAAGTTCAAACAACATGTGGTAGAGATGTGATGGCACATAAACGATATGGACTGCTCCTGAACCACTTACAGCTGCAATAACAATTATAATTTAACAGTTTCCTTTCCAAGAACATTTCTTTTCAATCAGAACATCTCACAAAATCAGAACCAATTGGCATGCATCAAACACAGACAATAATAAAGAAAAATGGCAAAAGGGTAATTCCACATCTGCACAATGTTGAGAAAAATATTGATTTAAACATGACCTCAGGATAAGCAAAGCACAAATCTTGAACACCCATTTTTTTTTTAAGGAACAGACTAAAAGGTCCTGATCCGCCAAATGGTCAATAAATGTAACACCCTAGGAACTGATATAAAACAACCCGTGATACCGTACCATTGTGTTGGTCCACTTCTAGTGTTGGAGAGTCCATATAATATTGGTCACAAAGCAGCTTGGCAGTTTCATATGCATCTATGAATAAAACAATACTTAGTCATGACAATTATTTATGTAAAAATGTAGGCAATATTTAGCTTTATGCAGATTATTCATTAATTAAATTGGTCAGTTGCTCACTGAAACTACAGTTGCTACAGCCCAAAACTAACAATCGTCCCAGTGAAAACTTTTTTAACAGTAGAAGAATTATTAATGATGATGCTCTGCACATTGTCAAAGGGTTTTGATCATATTGGCCACAGACATCCCTTACCAAAAACTAAAATGCAAAATATGGCAATGGCTGCACCTTAAATTATTAAATGCATGTTATTATTATTATAATAAAATTATTAAATGTGTTTTCTGATACTTGGTAACAGACCATGAAATGGAAATCTACAACAGATAACATGTTTAAATCCTCATTTTAACTACAAGCCCAACAGAGAAAAGAGTGAAATGCAGCATCAAACAGAAAGGCTTTCCAGCTGGGTGCATGTTGAAACAAAGGCCACTGATTAAAAGCAACAAAATCCATATCTACATAACTTTTACTGACTGCTTATATGAAACAAAATCTGTATTGGTGAAAGTTCAGATAACTACCACCTTCCTATCTGGGAATAAAGAGCGAAAGGCGTCATTTTTAAAGCTTTAATAATCAATACTGTGATCACTTGTTCAACCAAAAGGAGAATGAGTTTTATTGGTCAGCATCAATTTATAAAAAAAATTGATGCTGACCACAAAACAAGATTCTGATAAATATGAATTAATTAATTAGATTGGCCTGCATTGTGCATGCCAACAGTAAAATTGTTTTTCTTGTTGCAAACATTGACAGCAACATCCAGTTTTCTCTACAGTTTGCAAACCTGTAGATATGACAGCTGCTGTTAGTGATTCGCTGCTAGGCTGTGTTCAAGCAGTTCAATTTAAGATTTGAAACTTGTGGTGTTGATACCTCTCCAGAAAATACTATGACAGATCATCCGAGATGCAAATAACTTTAGATTTGAATGGGCAGGAAAACCCACAAGAAAAAAAAGAGTTTAAGCATAAATGTATAGAAATATTCAATTTTATTAAATTATTTTGAATTTTTGAAAAGGCACGGGTCGGGATTTCCAAAAGGCTTTAAATACTTACATTGTTCTAAACCTAGACGCTTGACTTAGCTCATTGTCATGTTTTGCTTTTTAGTTTATGGTAAGGGATATCTGTGGCCAATATGATCGAAACCCTATGACAATGCGAAGAGCAACATCACAAATAATTCTTCCAGCTGTTTAAAAAAAAAAATTCCACTGGGACGATTGTTAGTTTTAGGCTGTATTCAGTGAGCAACTGACTAATTTAATTAGTGAATAATAAACATACTTCTACTTCGATTAATTATATCAGATATCAGTCACAACAAAACTAAAATCTAAGATTTTAATATAATCATGTTAACAAACTTACTGCGATCCAGATACTAAAAACCACCACTTGAATTACATGGAGACACAAGAGACTGCAGATATTGAAATCTGGAGCAAAGACTGCTGGTGGAGCAACTCAGCAGGTCAGGAAGCATCTGTCAAGGAAAAAAGTAGTCGACGTTTCAAGTCGAGAACTTGTATCATAACTGAATGTAAATGGGAGATATCCAGTATAAGAAATAAGGGGGAGTGGTGAGGTAGGATCTGGTGACAGCTGCCTCCAGGTGAGGAGGGTTTAATGGGCAGATTGAGCTGGGTGGGGGAGGGAGGTGTGGAGATAGTGACAGGTGGTAGGAGACCAGTGGAGAAAGCAAAGGACTGCAGATCATGGAGTCTAATAAGATGATGAATTGAACTAGATAAGGGAGGGATCTTGAGCAACTTGGATCCATGAGGGTAAGGATAGAGGACTCAGTGACTTGAGAATGTGGGTGATAAGCAAATGGAACCATGGGGGGTGGCTGAAAGTTACCCATTTCTAATGCTGGATCTCAGTCGCCTTGCCTCCACTGACACAGCCTGACCGGCCAAGTTCCTCCAGCAACTTGTTTTTTTATGAATTGTTTTACATGCAAAACACAGTCATCTGTAAACAGTGACAGCCAGAATGGTGCAGTTCAATATTCGTACATTTTTACCTACTTCGATGATAATTTAGCGCAAACATCTAAATTTATCTTAAGGACGCAAGAAAGAAAATATACGAGCAATCTAAATGGCTTCACATGCCTGCCCAGTCATTCAATAAGATTATGGCAGATCCTATCTTGACACCAGATTTTCTTTCATGTTTGTTCCTCACATCCTGACTTAGCCATTGACCCAAAGTTGATCTAGCTTAGCCTTGACCATATCCCATGATTCATTATCCACAGCTCTGCAATATGGAATTCCAAAGATACATAACGAATGGAGAGAAATTTCTCGTCTTAAATAAGCCATCCCTCGTTCTGAAACTACATCTACATCCTGAAACAGGAGATCTAGCTTCTTCATTTAACAAACATCTTAGACCCTACTAAGATCATCTATCATGCTTATGAATTCCAACAACTCTAGCTTCAGCCTATTTGAGGATGACAAAATACAAATAGAAATATTATCCAAAATTCCAATGCTGACATTTGCAAATTCCAAAATACTGAATATGTAACTAAATAATGCCACCCATATCATTACACGATCAGTGATCCCAACAGTCGGGGAACATCAATCAAACATTAGCTGGGAAACCTTCACAGACCTTCACAGACTATTTACGTTGGTCACCACCACCCTGATCAGTTGTAACTGACCCATTGCAAATTTCAAAGTAGAAAATCACCGAGAGATTCCCACAATCATTTTCCTTTAAAGTACAATCAAAGTCACAGAAGAGCATCGACCTCATCATTGACCCCATGGAATCTGTACCTGAGCAAGATCTTGCATGTAACGTATGGGCAGTCTTGAACTGGATACAAAGTAGACAGGGAATATGTGGGCACCTTTTAACCAATTGAAACTCAGATTGGATTCTAGTGATTTTTTGAACAAAAACAAATCAAAAAATAGGTTGTATTGTCAAAAGGTTGCAAACACTGATCTACAAGCGAGTTCGGTATTCCGACTGCCCAGGTCATAGGTCATTCGCAATAAACATCTGAGCTGCTGCATGTATACAGACCTGCGTTTCATCCGTAGTCAGGATCAAACCCGGGTCTCTGGCGCTGCAAGCCCTGTTGATTTGCTACTGGAGTTAGATAATGTAGGACAAGTACGTACAGGTGATCTCACTACCATCCTCGTCCACTTCCGAGTGTCCCATCCCGGTCTGGGGGCAGCCAGAGATATCTGGGGTGACGGGACACCAGCCCGGTGCAATGGCTTACAACCAGCGCTAACTCCAGCTCAACTCTGCTCCAACTCCCGAGGAACCCGTTCCCCTCGGGCCGGGGACCGTCAGCTGCACCTCTTGCCTTATCCAGTGGCTGTCGGTTAATCCCCTCGGTGCTGGCGAAAGCCGAGCATCAGTCATCAACGAGGATACACACAAAATGCTGCAGTAACTCAGTGGGTCAGGCAACATCTCTGGAGAAGGGTCTCGACCCGAAACGTCACCTATTCCTTTTCTCCAAAGATGCTGCCTGGTCCGCTGAGTTACTCCAGCACATTGTGTCCACCTTCAGTGTAAACCAGCATCTGCAGTTCCTTCCAACAGAGCGACGCCTGTCAGCGGGTAAAGGCGAGGCTGGGGGCGGCGGAGGCGCTGCTGCTCCGGGCCCATGGGGAGGGAGAGGCGGCGGTGGTTTACAGGTGAGGAGGGAGAGTGGTGGAGGTAGGGACTGGGGGATAGAGGGAGAGGCGGCTGGGATGGGGAGAGGGATGAGAAGATAGATGGGTAGAGAGGAACTCGCTATCGCGGCTTCACTGCAGATCCCGGACATCCCGTCTCCGCAAGAACTCCCCAGCGCTAGGCCAATTCCTCCACCCACCCCCCACCCCAGAGTGGAGGGAGGGACTGGGGGACATTGCCCGCCTCTGCAACCAATGTGCAAACTCCGGCACTCCCCGCGGAATGTTAAACTAAACACATCTGTGAGCAAAACACAACCCCCCCCCCTTCTCTTTCCCCCACCTCTCACTGTGTCTTCGCCGGTCCAGTCTCTCCCCCGTCTCCCACTTGCATCTGCCCCCCCTCTCTCTCTCTCTCTCTCTCTCACTGTTACACCCCGCTCTCCGGCACCCCCCGTACGCTTTTTCCCCCTTGTGAATGACCTTTGACAAATCCCATGATTTCTTGCGTTTTTCAGAATACCAAACTCGCTTATTGTAGAGCACATGGTTAGCTGTAAGTTGCAGTAACCTGGCACTAAAACCTGGCCATTGACAGGCTTCTAAATGAGAAACATTTTTGATACAAAGTTGGAGACTAACCTCGGATGTTTTGAGCTATTTTTCTCTTTATCAGCTATTTTAGGTTAATGTCATTTTGGTGTGTATGGGAGCTAGCTCAATAAGTCATCTGTTGAATATCCTAGCACTGTGAGGTACTTCATTACCTGCAAAGTGCTTAGCAATATTTGGATTGTTATATTTTTAAATAAAATAAATAAAAATATCAATTTTAGTTTCTATTGTAAAACATTCCATTGCAATTGAAATGCAGAGGAACAATAGTGATCTTGTTTATAGATTTCCACTCACCAGGGTCATTTGTAATTCTTTAAAAAATTCACTAACTGGGGAAAAAGGAAACCACTTACCTCTAACAACATCAACAACTTCACAGTCAGGATCAATACTGCCTATATGCTTTGGGTGGGCTGGATTTGTTGTGCCATCAAAAATGAGTGCTGAAGGCAGGTAAAAAGTGTGTTTATTTATCTAACATAAATAGGATCATGCAAAAAAGCATAAAAGACAAAATACACAGATGTCCAACACACTTCATTGTTCAATACTACTGCAGGTCAATGTTTCATTGAAACAGTTCTATAAAGCAAAGCCCTTTTGAAATTGGTAACTTACTATGTTGATTGATGAGCATTCGAATAGAAATACGGCTCATGTAGAATCGATCCAGAAAGTACTGCACATTCTGACTGGTGACACTATCTTCACAAAATGATTCTTTGTACTCAATCACACCTTGAGCCATGGTAGGAACAACATCATTGTGCCTATTCCTGATTGTGATTAATGCACCTGTAAAACTAAAAATATACATAAAATATGAAACTTTGCTTTTTACGGTACAACAATCTTCTCAAACACTAATTATCTGTGTCAGATTAGATCCTTATTAAATGCAACCATATTTTTGGAAGTCAGCTTTTGCGGAAAAAAAAAGTTGGCTGTTATGTACCTTGATAGTTGTCCAACATTTTTTGCAGTATTTTATCCCCCCAAATCACAGACAATTAACTTTGAACAATTTTAATACTGGAAAACAGTAAGAATGAAAAAGTGGGAATACACTGCAGTAAATCACTCAAGTGGTGATAATGCTCTAAACTTCAAGCTGGATTTCTTTAATTAACTATTCACTTCCATCCTTCACAATCTCATTAGCAAGTCATTATTTAAACCTCTTTGGGCCTTTAATGTACTATTTCAATGCTATCAATAGAAAGAGTACAAATCTCACATTATTCACATCTTACATATTGCAGAATGCTAGCTACAGATTTTAATTGCAAAAAATATCAATTACGGCTTTTGATTTCACAACCCAAGTGCATATACTTTAACAAGGTTCATGAAACAAACCTCCAATAAACTGCTTATAGGTAAGGGCAAATAGCTGAATATTTTGACAAGAAAAAACGATAAAGCAATCAACAACTATAAACAAAGGATCATATAATTTTTAAAACACACACCCTGATAAAACATGGTGATCATTTGGGTTCCGATTATAAAACTCAAGAATATCCAAGAGACTTTGGACGTACCTGAATGAAAAGAAAACATTATTAAGTTCTGATTAGAATAACTATATAACATAATACTTTTTTAATGAATTCCTACAGAAAACAACCAATTGCGTTTAAAACCCATGCACTTATTGGTTACAATAAAGATGGATTACCAATTGTGATTTAATAAAGAAATGTTTATGATTGATTTTCTGAACATTCATTCCCTGAAGGAAGCCCACTATTATTTTCCCTTCACCTCAATAGCGTACATAAGAGTTCAAAATGATTTTATGATCTTTTGCGTGTTAAATACAGGTGGGGGAGGGGAGACGGGATGGGGGGGGGGGGGGGGGGGAAGAGATTACACGTTGACTTCGTATTAGTGTCAAACTGATCAAACCAGCCCATTTCTGAAGCGCAAATGCAGATTTGTTTTTGAACTTAAACTATTGTCTTTACAGGAGGTCGGTACTAACAAGAAATTGGTTGAAAACATTACAGAACTATTAACTGTCAATGGGAGCAAGTTCAACCCAATCAAATTTTGAAAAAGATAAATGCGTCATGAGCTCCCATTGGATATTGATGGAAAGAACGGAGCACTCATTGAAGAACAGTGCATGAGCCATACCTAAATAAATGTTTTAAAGGATATATGGCAATAAATCAGCATTTTTACCAATTTCACCGAGCCTAAAGGGGTTAATGTGAATAGGTTCAAATACCAAATGATTAAAAAACAAGAATGAACTGCTGTTTGGCATTTAATAAATACATCCCCTCCAAACTCATCACTTGTATCTTAACCGTATCTCCCTTTGCAACTGGATCCTTGACTTCCTCATACGAAGACTTCAATCAGTGTGGATCATCAACAACATCTCCTCTTCGCTGACCATAAACAAAAGTTCACCTCAAGGCTACATGCTTAGACACCTGCTCTACACTTTACACCCATGACGGTATGACTGCACCAATGCCATTTACAAATTTGCTAATAATAGCAGTGTTGGCAAAATCACAGATGGCAATTAGCCACCATTTCTGAGAAACAGAATACTCAGCTGATTGGTGCTGCAACAACTACCTCTTACTCAATGTTTAAAAAAGGGGTGGGAGATTGCAACCTTCACGTGGTCTGCCCTGTCTCGACGAATGCAATCAACCCGGCGTGCACAATCAAATAAGATCAAATAGAACAAGTTGTCCTACAACTTTAGGCTGTGCACGCCACACGCAAGAAGAAGAATGTAAAAAAAAACTCTTCAATGATTTTAGAAAAGAAAGTCAGAAGATAAAGCATCAGTGTTCATTAGTGGGTTGGCAATGGAGTGCATTAGCAGCTTCAAATTCCTGGACCCGTTTCGGATCTCGGATGACCTGTTCTGGGCCCAGCATTAGATGTAATCATAAATTCAGCATGCCAGTACCTCTACTTTCTGAGAGGTTTAAAGAGATCCAGCATGTCGCAAAATACTTCAGCAAACCTCTACAGATACACTGTAGAAAGTATCCCGACTGGTTGTATCATGGCCTGGTATGGTAACTCCAACACAGGAATGCAAGAGGATGCAGACAATGGTGAACTCAGCGGGTCCATTGCAGGCAGTCCTACATGAAGTGCTGCCTCAAGGAAGCATTTATAATCAAGGATAATCATCATGCAGACTACCGTCGGGTAGGAAATACAGAAGCCTGAGGTCAGACACAACCCGGTTGAGGAACAGCTACTTTTCTACAAATATTAATTCGTGAGCTAACCTGCACAACCCTAATCCTACTTCAGGAATGGAACACTACAGACCTGCTCTTGTGCTACCATGAACTGTTTTTTCCCTAATTGTTTTGTAAATTTTTTTTCTATTTGCAGTCATTTTCTTTTCAGTCTTGTATAATTTTGTTATTGTGTGCTGTATGAATCTATGTGCCTGTGATACTGCTGCAAGCAAGATCATCATTATACCTGTACCTTTACTTCACTTTGGACTCGAAGAGTACAAGATGGTGCCTGAAACGCAGCGACTCTTGTGTACTGACTCAGTGGTCTACTATCTTACACTCTTGTTCTTCAATGATTGTGCTTTACGTATAGTAGGGTTGTCACTGAATTGTATGATAAAACAATAATTTCACTGTACTTCAGTACATGTGACAATTAAGCACCATTGATGTGATAAGCTCAAATTGACGCAGATTAATTTTCTCCAAAAAAAAACATTTGATTTTTTTTAAATTCAGGCAGAGTATGTGATAGACAGTACTTTTAACCAAGGTATTACGTTTTGTTTTATATTATCAAATAAAATTAACATTTGATGATCTTCAGCATAACTAGAAATGATTTCCAATTCTAACATTTGAGAACATGAACATTGAGTTTCCTCTGAGAAAAAAAATCCTGGTTGTACTAAGTTCTGTTACCAAAATAACGAATCTTCTTACCTTCCAAGTTTTGATGTCACGAGGATTAAAAATACAACCCTCTTTAAATGGTGAAAACCATCTACAACAAATCTCCCCTTCTTTTATGTGCCATTTATTCTCCATGAATAATTTTCAATGTTTACTCAGCAAATATCAAGATCTAATTGGGTTTGCAAATGAAGACCAACTGCTAGGTTGCAGCAGGGAGCAGAGCATTATTGTTTGGTCGGTTGGACATAAAGCTCAGCCAGGATCAATGTCCACATAAGTGCACTTGTGTTAGCAAACAACATGCATTTTTTGATCTCGCTGACCCGATTATAGCACTTCAGCATTTTTCCAGCAAATATTCTATTAGGTCAGCATATATTATGACTGAAACTGGAAACTTCCAGATCACAGTTGCATAGCTGAAAGGACATGCTAACTAATGTTTAATGCAGTGCAAGTACCCATTCTATGTTTCTTAAGAGGCAAATCCCCAAATTTAACAGAAACCTTCTCAAGACAATTTTCCCAAATACAGGGTTTGAGAACACTTGGCCTAATGCAAACTATTCTGTAACACAATGTTTTTAATTTTTGGACACCATATCTGAATATAACCCATGGGAACACAATACTCCTCTATAATTTTTAAGATTGCCAGTATAGTAACAGGTTTGAACACCCTCATCATAGCTAACAAGTCATATTATGTATTATAGATTGATATGAATTGGAATGACTCAATATCAACCAAAATATGGAAGTGATACACAGATATAATCATGGATGATCAAGTGGAATGTATTATTCTTCATCATGCAGTAGTTAAGTTTAGTTTATAGATACAGTGTGGAAATAGGCCCTTCGGCCTACAGTTCGCGCCGACCAACGATCCACACACACTAATGCTATCCTAGACACCAGGGACAATTTTACAATTATACCAAGCCAATTAACCTACAAACCTGTACTCTTTGGAGTGTGGGGGGAAACCGGAGATCCCGGACAAAATCCACGCTGTTGTCAAGATTGAACTCTGTTCTCTAGCACTGTAAGGCAGCAATTCTACCAGTGCACTGCCGTGCTGCCCAGTAGACATCAAGGGAATGCTTTATGCAAATACTAAAGGCATTAGTGCAAAATGCACACAAACAGGTGTTCAAAGAGTTGCAATTATTTGAAGGAATTTAACGTATGTGATCTACATAACCCGACCTATAAAGGATAAATGTGAATCGCAATCTAAAGATGCTCTGGGCTCAATGAAAGTATGGCCAGACTACAGCCTCAAAATAATTTCACAAAGACAAAGTAATTTGATTCACCACGATCTGAGACTGGAAACAACACACATTACTTTATGAATTCCTTACAAAACAATTTCTAGCTGTTTCTTTCATTTGAAATGCTACTAAATAGCACTTCTGTACCGAAGCGAAGCAGGATTTTCAACAAAATGTAAATAAAGAATTCTAACTAAATCTAGCTCTTTAATTTACTGATAAAAAGTTGCCTGTTTCATGCATTGTACTATTTATAAAAAAAATATTGCTTAGAACTGTTTTTTACAATGAATGAATCCAAGAGAGATATGAGCACACTGACATGTGGGTGAGTGGGGGGGTGGAGTACAAAAGTGGGATAAAGTTCACAGTGGAGTTTACACAGCTACAGCTGTGCAATTTAAGCATCACCAGCAAACATCTTTAACCAGAGGACTAGTACAATCTTTGTAATATTTCTGTGTGCAGATAGTCTGCATTTTTTAATAATCTGGATGGAAAACATACCAGCAACACACAGCAATTTTATTCAACCCCCACTTAAATGGTGTTATTTTTAAGAAGCCACACGCAAGGGACATAATCTTATTCTGAAAGGGGCCAGTCTTTGTTGTGCACAAACAGCTTGTGTGTGGCTACTCACCAGCTTTGAACTAACTGAACGGAAGGTGTACCAAGTAGCCGGTCTGGGAGAAGGTTGATTTCCTTCATAATATTAGACAGTCTCACAGGCAGCTCTTGCCTCAGAAACATAAAGGATGTCTTCTCACAGGCATTTGTTGAGCCTAAATAAATAAGAAGCAACACTGTACTTAAATGCTAGGTACCAATATCTTCCACCCAATATCCTTCTCCACACAAAATAGCGAGAATTAAAGTGTAATACCATGATGCTCGATGAACTTTACCAAAAAGAGCATGTGATTCCAGGCAGAAGGGACATTCCAGTGCAATCATTATTCTGCTCATCCGATGCCCTCTGACTTGAGACAATAATACGATGGAAGTGCTTAGCATTTGCTATTTTCACTTCAAGAACATTTTTATTCCAGGTCACATCCTACATGAAACTCATTTCATAGCATCGCATTCAGAAATATCAGTAAGTGCTGAATTTTGGAATTATACAGGTGAAATTCTAGTTGTGATTTCCATGAGCCATATGCTCCAGATGGGTACTCCTTTATGTTCAGTCTATACTCCGTTTATCTCGCTCAAACTATCAACATATCGTGTCTAAAATCAGAACTACATGGAACTTTCCCGAGATCTTCTCAGTTTCCATGGCCAGTAGAAAGAGATCTGAAAGGACTAAGCACTATATTGGAGAATCAAGCGTCAATTGAAGTGTGGATTATTTTCCATAATTAATTTTCTAAATGTAAGTGCATACTTCATTCTACACACAACAGGATTTTGTGCTTCTTGGCAAATGGCATACAGTATGAGATGGAATTGGAAACATGCACAAGGTCACATGCCTTTAGAAACTGTGGCTACTATAGTCACATTATAAGAATGAACAAATTATATTTTGCTTCTGTACAAATCTGATAACCTAAGAGATGGTTATTTCTAGAATTAAACTTTCAATCTGAACAAAGTCTCATGAAATCACTTGGAGTAGTTTCTGCAGGCAACTTTTAAAGTTTAGTTTAGAGATGCAGCGTGGAAACATGCCTTTCGGCCCACCGTGTCCTAACCAACCAGCGATCCCCGCACATTAATACAAGCCTACACACATTAGGGACAACTTACATTTATATCAAGTATACAAACCTGTAAGTCTTTGGTGTGTTTGGAGGAAACCGAAGATCTCGATGAAAACCCATGCAGGTCACGGGTAGAATGTAAAAGCGTACAAAGTGATGCATGCAGTGAAGGTCTAACGCTGGGGTTCAATCCAGACCTTTTGCAAAGACACATAATTGATGCATGGTTTGAGCAGTTCAAATTCCAGGCAGATGTCTAGAAGCTCCTCATCACAATTGTGAACTGATCAATTTTAAAAGACATAGATCATGTTCTTGGTCTTCAATGACAAACCAATGGCATAGATTCACATGCAACAACAGCCTACACATGAAACACCACTACTTGTAATTAATGTTTAATGCTACTCTAGAAATAAACAATGTCTACACGAATAAAAGGGAAGTAAATTGAGGCAAAAAGAAAACCAGGATTTATTAACTCATTATTACTGACCATGTTGCACTCCAGGACAACAGCAATACAGGTTTGAAGCTGATGAATTCATCACTGGAATCAAGATTACGAAAGATACGCAAAGTACATTAATCTCATAATTTACCAAAGTTATATCTACTGGATCTGTTGTCTCATATTTAAAATTTATTTTCCTCCGTCCCATCATCCATATACACCATTTTCACAAGAAACCATTCAGTTTTGAGCTAGAGTTAGATCATCCTACTTTTCGGAGACCAATAGTCTTCATAAAGATAAATAATTTATTTATCTGTAGGATATGGCTATCATTGGCTGGTGTGTGTATTATCCACACACAAAAAATGTAATCTATGCAATTAAGTCAACCACATTGATGTTTTGGACCAGGTAAGAGTAGCAGATTTTCTTTCCGAAAGATCATAACTGAACTAGATGTGCATTTATAACAACCCAATGGTTTGCTGAACATTATAGTAATACTAGCTTTTCCTGTTAAAGAAACAACCATTTAACTTTTCAAAAGAAAAATTGATAAATGATCAGAAGGAAAATGTAAAGGCTTATAAAGAAATAGTAATTGGACTGCTTCCTCAAGGGGCAAACACAGACATGATGGGCTGAATAATATCCATTCCTAACTAAATTATTCTGTGATAAGTAATCTTGTTACAGCAATTCAGAAATATAACATTTTCTCCATTTGCATCCAATTGCTTTGTAAAGATTCCAGAAATTGTGCCAGTACTATTTGCCCTGTTAGTGTTATGAACTATGAGTGAGCTTACAGGAATAACAACAATTTTGTTTTCATGTACCACCTTTAAAGTAGCAGAATCTCCAGGGGATTCCAGTGGACTAATATCAAAGATTAAAGCCGAACAACGAGGGACATGTGAGAGCATAAAGGAAACAATGTTTGCAAAACATCTTCAGGAAAGATGTATGAAGGAACTGCAGATGCTGGTTTAAACCGAAGATCGACACAAAGTGCTGGTGCAACTCAGCGGGGCAGGCAGCACCTCTGGAGAGAAGGAATGGGTGACGTTTCAGGTCTAGACCCTTTAAGGAAAGATGTGCAGAGGCAAAGTGCTCAATGAAAGAGTAGGACAGCAAGTGAAAACCTAACTGACAATGCTAGAGAAACTCAATTTCAGATCTGGAGAAAATTGCAAAACTGGGAGAGCAAAACCCCAGAGGGCATTCCCAATAAAATATGGAGAATTTAAAAATTGAAGTGTGGCTTAACTAAGTGCCAATGAGCATGAAAGTGATGGCAGAATACAAATTATTGCAAGTCAGGGCAGGAGACAGTAGCATTAGATAATCAGGTTTCTCAAGAATAGATAGAACAAGGGAATTCAGCCAGTACCATAATGGAATCATCAAGACCAAAAGTAACAAAGACACGGTTGAGTACAAAGTCCAGCAATGCAAGAGAGATAGAATAGATGGCCTTAACAACAGCACAGATGCATGGTCCGAAGTTATTTTGGAATTGTATATGGTACCAAGATTGTGATTTGTGTGACATTTAGTTTCACTTAGTCAGTTACTAGCGAATGGATTCAGTGAGCAGGGGATGAACTACGCGTAGTGGGGATCAAAGACAAAGGCTCTTCATTATTTTGTTGGAGAAGTTTACACTTATTCAATACAACATCGGACGATCCTCCTAGATAAGGGGGAAGCAGAAGGAGCGAGAGTGAAGGGGACATTGCAAAGAAAGTTCTGTGTCTTATCTATTTGACAGATTATGAGAACCTATACTGCAAAGTAGTAACCAGGAAAAGTTATCAATAAAAATTCCTGCTGTCCCTAATATAATACAAATCTTTTTCATAATTGAAACTTTGGAGACAACTCTGGAGAAAAGGAATATGTGATGTTTCGGGTAAGAACCCTCCTTCTTCAGACCGACTCGACTAATCAACCTTTCTGACCCGAAACGTCACCTATTTCTTTTCCCCAGAAATGCTGCCTGACCCGTTGAGTTACACCAGCATTTTGCGTCTATCTTCGGTATGAACTAGCATCTACAGCTCCTTCCTACACATTAGGTGGGTGAAGGTGAAGATCAACTGCCGACTGCAAAATATGCCTCATAAATGGCTGGGGTTGTGCAAGAGAATAGGTTAGAGCAAAATGGGGAGCTAAGATTGATTCAAAACAAAAATAGACTAAGTGGAATAGATAGCCACTTCCCTCTCTGTTGAAAGCAAATGAAAATATCCTGAAAATGATATTTACATATTGACTGGTATACAAAAGTTACCATAAAATAAGCAGAAAACAGGAGCCTAATTTCATATATAGCTGAATTTACTACCTTTTTGCACCAAGATATACTACTCTCTCATACGTGTTCAGGAAATTCAAGGCTAAGAGATAGTGAGGAATTCTACTTTCCAACTGCAACTGACACTGCAGGCTGATGTAATGACTGCATTTCTTGCAAGATATCTTGGTTATCAAATCCAGACAGCTCCGTGCGGGAAACCACACGACCGATACAAAATGAATCGTGTACCACTCCACTGTCACCCGAAATATACCAATAAAATTGAGCGAAATAACAACGATACTTGCATGTCAAATTGTCATGCGACGGGTTAATCAAGACGCGGTCGGAAGAGAACAATAAATACATATATATTTTTAAATGCTGAAAAAACTCAAAAGGCTTGGCTGGTGTGGAGAGAAACTGATTTTTATTTAACGTTGAGAAGTATTCGACCTTTCTCTTTGCACAAATATTCTACCCGACCGCGGAGTTTCCAGCAGTTGTTTCCAGAAGAACATAAGAAAAAAAGGAAACATAAACATGCAGAAACAAGACACAAACATAGAAGTCGAGCACCGCGGAAGAAAAAGAACGCTTCCGTAAACAGGTACTGTTTGGCTTGCAGCAAAGCGGGGGGGGGGGGTGGAAGAGGAGGGCATACAGCAATGGGGGGGGAGGGAGAATGTCTTGCAGCAATGGGGGGGGGGAGAAGGGCTTGCAGCAATTGGGGGGGGGGGGGGAAGAGGGGGATGGAGAAGGTCTTGCAGCAATGGTGGTGGGGGGGGGGGGGGGGGGGGGAAGGGCTTGCACCTCCAGTTTAAATTCCAATTGTAATATTTTGGAGGACCAAGAAGGTTGACCTCTGAACTGAACTGAACTTTATTTATAGAGCACTTTAAAAACAACCACTGTTGCAACAAAGTGCTGTACATGACTAATCATTAACATAAAACAAAACAATAAAAACATTAAAAGACAGTAAAAACAATAAAAAACAATAATAAAAACACTAAAACAAGAGCAAAGTCTCATGCAGGGGCGAAAGCCAAGGAATAGAAAAGGGTTTTAAGACTAGTTTTGAAAATGGACAGTGAAGGGGCCTGTCTAATGTGCAAAGGTAAAGTGTTCCATAATGTCGGAGCAGCAACAGAGAAGGCTCTATCCACTCTGAGCTTCCGGTTAGACCTCGGTACCTCCAGGAGCAGCTGATCAGCTGACCTGAGGCACCAAGCAGGAGCGTAGGGATGAAGCAGCTCAGAGAGGTAAGGCGGGGCGAGACCATTTAAAGATTTAAAAACAAATAAAAGAATCTTAAAATGAACTCTAAAGTACACAGGCAGCCAGTGGAGGGAGGCCAGAATAGGCGTTATGTGCTCCCTCTTACGTGTTCCAGTTAAAAGGCGAGCAGCAGCATTCTGAACCAACTGGAGACGTGCAAGGGAAGATTGGCTAACTCCAAAATAAAGTGCGTTACAGTAATCCAGCCAAGACGTAATGAAGGCATGGATTACTGTTTCAACATGCTGTCGTTCAAGAATGGGCTTCACCTTTGCCAGCTGCCTTAAATGAAAGAAGCTGGACTTAACTACCGTGCCTATTTGACGATCTAATTTAAAATCACTGTCCATCTTAAAACCCAAGTTTAAAACTATTGGCTTCACATACAGTGCCAAGGGACCCAAGTCAACAGGGGGAGGTTCACGGGAGCCATTGGGACCAAACACTATCACTTCTGTTTTCTTTTCATTAAAATTTAAAACGTTTAGGGCCATCCACGATTTAATGTCATCAAGACATAACAGAAGTGGTTTGACTGAGAGAGCATCTTTCTTCTTCAGCGGCACATATATCTGACTATCATCAGCATAACAATGAAAAGAGATGCCATGCTTTCTAAGAATGGAACCCAGAGGAAGTAGTGAGAAAAGCAGGGGCCCTAAAATTGAACCCTGTGGAACCCCATATGACAGAGGAGCGGAGGAGGATTCAGAACCAGCAAGGCTTACACACATAGTGTTCAAAAAGGAACTGCAGATGCTGGAATATCGAAGGTACACAAAATTGCTGGGGAAACTCAGCGGGTGCAGCAGCATCTATGGAGCGAAGGAAATAGGCGACGTTTCGGGCCGAAACCCGCCACAAAGGTCACTTTGCCCACTTCCCACTTCTCACCCGCACAGGTCGCGAATTGGCTTTGCATTCACTTCAAGGTAAGAGTGGAAACCCGGAGCACTGACAGGTCTCGCCCCCTCTGGCCATCCCCTTGCTCCCCGAGCAGCGGGGCCCCCTCACTTGTCCCCCTCCTCCATCTCCATGCCCGGACCGCCCGACCCACTCACTCACCGAAATCCAAAAACTGCTTAATGGAGAGCGGCGAGGGGGAGAACTTGGAGAAGTGATCGATGTGCTTGGGCACGTTGGACAGGGCCACGTTCTTCATGAGGAAGCGGACGAACTTCATGGTGCGCGAGCGCCGGTTTGAAAGTGAAGCGAGAGCGCCGGTGGACCACTGCTGGCGCCCGCCCGTAATCTGCATGGCAACCGGGGCGGCGCCTGGGCCCAATCGCCAGTCTATCCCAAAGATCTTCCGCTATAGGATCTTTGGTCTATCCAGCCCACCCGACGTCACCGCGCACGGCCGTCCACGCCTCACCTCCCTCCACCCGCCATGACGTCACCGCGCATGGCCGTCAACGTCTTACTCCAACGTCTTACTCCCCCCCACCACACCCCCCACCATGACGTCACCGCGCATGGCCGTCAACGCCTTACTCCCCCCCCCCCACCACACCCCCCCACCATGACGTCACCGCGCACGGTCGTCAAACATCACTTGATGAGCCACTGAGATTTCCAGATGGTCAGATAGTGGATTTTTTGGCGTTTAACATTGTGTACTTTCCTCTAGGCATGGCTTCATCATTTGGCTTGGTAAATTACACACACCCTCTTACTTCAGCCCCTTTGCAATAAGAGCTACCAAATTACTTGCTTTACTAATTATCTGCTGAACATGTTGGCTAAATTTCTGTAGTTCGTGTAAAAGAGCTCTCCTTTTGTACGATATTCTGCTTTATTAATATTCCATCAAACTAATCAAACTTGCCTTTTACCACATTACACTAAATCTGTCAACCTTTTGTCCACTTACTTAATCTACCAACATCTCATTGAAGGTGGACAAAAATGCTGGAGGAACTCAGCGGGTGAGGCAGCATCTATGGAGAGAAGGAATAGGCGACGTTAGGCAACGTTTCAGGTCGAGACCCTTCTTCAGATCCTCTTTCCCTCTGACCTCGTCTTAACCCAGAAGTTCTCCTCAAAATCTCATTGAATGGGATTTGTGCACTTTTCTCAGTTTGCTTTCCCACTTATCTTTATAATGTCAACAAATCTACAGTGCCCTCCACAATGATTGGGACAGAGACCCATCATTTATTTTTTTGCCTCTACCCAACAATATGAGACTTGTAATAGAAAAAAATCACGTGTGGTTAAAGTGCATTGTCAGATTTTCATAAAGGCCATTTTTAAACATTTTGGTTTCACCATGTGGAAATTACGGCAATGTTTATACATAGTACCCCCATTTCGGGTCACCATAATGGTTGGGACACAGCAATGTCATGTAAATGAAAGTAATCATGTTTAGTATTTTGTTGCATATCCTTTGCAGGCAATGACTGCTTGAAGCCTGTGATTCATGGACATCACCAGTTGCTGGGTGTCTTCTCTGGTGCTCTGCCAGGCCTGTGTTTCAGCCATCTTTAGCTTATGCTTGTTTTGGGGGTTAGTCCCCTTCAGTTTTCTCTTCAGCATATAAAATGCATGCTCAATTGGGTTCAGATCGGGTGATTGACTTGGCCACTCAAGAATTTACCATTTTTTAGCTTTGAAAAACTCCTTTGATGCTTTGGCAGTATATTTGAGATAATTGTCTTGCTGTAGAGTGAACTGCTGGCCAATGTTTTGAGGCATTTGTTTGAACATGTGCAGATAGGATGTGTATATACACTTCAGAACTCATTATGCTACTGCCATCAGCAGTTGTATCATCAATGAAGATGTATCATCAATGAAGTTGTATCATCAATGAAGCCAGTACCTTCAGCAGCCATACATGCCCAGGCCATATCAGCCCTACCACTGTGTTTCACAGATGAGGTGGTATGCTTTGGACCTTGGGCAGTTCCTTCTCTCCTCCATACTTTGCTTTTGCCATCACTCTGATATAAGTTAATCTTCGTCTCATCTGTCCACAAGACCTTTTTCTAGAACTGAGGTTGCTCTTTTAAGTACTTTTCGGCAAACTGTAACCTGGCCATCCTATTTTTGCGGCTAACCATTGGTTTGCATCTTGCAGTGTAGCCTCTGTATTGCTGTTCATGAAGTCTTCTGCAGATAGAGGTAATTGACAAATTCACACCTTACTCCTGAAGAGTATTTCTGATGTTGGACAGGTTTTGGGGAATTTTTCTTTATTATAGAGAGAATTCTCCTGTCATCAGGTGTGGAGGTCTTCCTTGGCTTGGCAGTCCCTTTGCGATTAGTAAGCTCACCATTGCTCTCATTCTTCTTAATGATGTTCCAAACAGTTGATTTTGGTAAGCCTAAGGTTACCTAAGCCTAAGCCTAAGGATGTCTCTAAAAGTTTTATGCTTGTTGCTCAGTCTTATAATGGCTTCTTTAACTTTAATTGGCACAACTTTGGTCCTCATGTTGATAAACAGCAATAAAAATGTCCAAAGGTGATGGAAAGACTGGAGGAAAGACTAGGTGCTGAGCAAAGATCTTAGAGCCGAGCAAAATGGTTCACTCCGCGAAAAAGCCGTAGTAGGTGATGGGTAATCTTCAGCACCATTTCCGTAACCGGCTTCCGTCATGGCGTCAAGCTAATTCAGGGAGATTCTGCTATATCAGGCTGAGAGATTAAAGGATGGACACAAAATGCAGCGGGTCGGGCGGCATTTCTGGACAAAAGGAATAGGTGAGATTTTGGGTCGAGACTCATCTTCAGACTGAGTCAGGGGAAAGAGGAACTCAAACCATCCTCCCCCCCCCCACTTCCCTTCGACACGGACACGAAGCGATCGCCGGCCCCCCTTTTCTTTTGTTAAACATCTATTTCCTTCAGGTTTTTTAAAAAAAATTCCCTACCATTTCTGTACTTTTTCGATAGTTGCCATGGCCCGTTTGATGTCATCCTTCGCCCTGCTCCTGGTCTCGGCCCGCACCGATCTGCAGGATATGCTGTGTGTGTGTATGTGTGTGTGTGTGTTTGTTTGGCGGAGTCTGAGGGGAGAAGCGCCGGCAGCAAGAGCGAGTGAGCGCGCGGACAGACGGACGAAAGCAAATATCATAGAGCGTAATAGGTGATATTTCGGGTCGAGACCCTTCTTCAGACTGAGTCAGGGAAAAGAGGAACAAGAGATATAGACAGTACTGGGGACAAATGAATGAAAATTATGCCTATATCTCCCGGTTCCCTTGACTCCCAGTCTGAATAAGGGTCTCGACCCAAAATGTCACCTATGCCACTCTATGATCTTTGCTTTCGTCCGTCTGTCCACGAGTTCGCTTGCTCTTGGTGCCGGCACTTCTCCCCTCAGACTCCGCCAAACAAATACACACACACACAGCATGTCTGCCAGATCGGTGCGGGTTGAGACCAGGAGCAGGGCGAAGGATGACATCAAATGGGTCATGGCAGCTATCGAAAGGTCGACCCGAAATATCACCTAGTCCTTTTCTCCAGAGATGCTGCCTGATCCGCTGATTTACTCCAGCCTTTTGTGTCTGTCTTCAGTTTAAACCAGCATCTGTAGTTCCTCCCTGTACAAGGCATGTGCTGTTTTTGTGTTTATTAGCCGTGTGTCCAGTCAAATTTGGCTTCTAGTCAGATTAACAATCACGCAAGTTTCCACACACACAGTTACTTCAGCAAATAGCGACCAAGGCAGTGCTGACAGTGATGGGGGAAATTGATGAGGGTTTACTGCATTTAAAAATAAAATTTAAAAAAACATTTAAAACATTTAAAAACACACAAACTGTTCCCCCGCAATGGTCATTACACTGCGAGAGGCATAACTGAAGTCGGATCGGGTTTTCCTGAAATGGCGGAAGTTACGCTCCGGTGCGTACTACACGTCAGTCCATTGCATTTCTCAGGAGTGGACCATCTTGCTCCACTCTAAGATCTTTGGTGCTGAGAGTGCTCTTATACCTGCATTATGGAGGCAATTAAACACACCTGTGCAATTACAAACGCCTGTGAAGCCGTGTCCCAAACATTATGGTGCCCTGAAATGGGGGGACTATGTATAAACACAGCTGTAATTTCCACATGGTGAAACACCAAGGAAGACTCTCTCTAACTTCTACAGGTGCACAGTCGAGAGCATGCTGACTGGTTGCATCGTGGCTTGGTTCGGCAATTTGAGCGCCCTGGAAAGGAAAAGACTACAAAAAGTTGTAAACACTGCCCAGTCCATCATCGGCTCTGACCTTCCTTCCATCGAGGGGATTTATCGCAGTCGCTGCCTCAAAAAGGCTGGCAGTATCATCAAAGACCCACACCATCCTGGCCACACACTCATCTCCCTGCTACCTTCAGGTAGAAGGTACAGGAGCCTGAAGACTGCAACAACCAGGTTCAGGAATAGTTACTTCCCCTCAGCCATCAGGCTATTAAACCTGGCTCGGACAAAACTCTGATTATTACCAACCACTTTCTGTTATTTGCACTATCAGTTTATTTATTCATGTGTGTATATATTTATATCATGGTATATGGACACATTTATCTGTTTTGTAGTAAATGCCTACTATTTTCTGTGTGCTTAAGCAAAGCAAGAATTTCATTGTCCTACACAGGGACACATGACAATAAACTAACTTGAACTTGAACTTGAAATGTATAAAAATGGCCTTTAATAAAATCTGACAATGTAATAATAATGAATGAATAATGGATGGGATTTATATAGCGCCTTTCTAATACTCAAGGCGCTTTACATCGCATAATTCATTCACTCCTCAGTCACACTCGGTGGTGGTAAGCTACTTCTGTAGCCACAGCTGCCCTGGGGCAGACTGACGGTAGCGTGGCTGCCAATCTGCGCCTACGGCCCCTCCGACCACCACCAATCACTCACACACATTCACACACATTCACACACAGGCAAAGGTGGGTGAAGTGTCTTGCCCAAGGACACAACGACAGTATGCACTCCAAGCGGGATTCGAACCGACTACCTTCCGGTTGCCAGCCGAACACTTAGCCCATTGTGCCATCTGTCGTCCCACTTTAACCACATGTGATTATTTTTCTATTACAAATCTCAAATTGTGGAGTACAGAAGTAAATACATAAATGAAGTGTCTTTGTCCCAAATATGATGGTTGGCACTGTAGCTGCAATACACTCAGATCCCTTCATTGTAATGATTAGATGGATTATAAATAGTTTGGCGCTCCTATGACACCTGACTAGTTGGAGCTTCCTAACCTGAAAATTATACATTTATCTGGACTCTTGTGTTTTCTATTATTTGCCCAACCTTTATCAATGCTATTAACCTGATGCCCTGAACTCTTACAGTAATCTCTTTAATTTAGACTTTATCAAAGATGGGAACGTATGCACATAAATCAAAATGAACAAAATGTTATTATTTGTGTTTTGAAATACTTTTTTTGAGGGATGTATCATCCATGCAGATAAATCTGTTATCTTTAAGGCCACTTTGCTTGGCAGTATTTGTGTGTTTATGCTATTAAAATCTCACAAACTTTATGCAGCATTTCATGACATTGTCAGGGTGTTTATCATTGACTCCTCACCTCAGATGAAATGATTTCCCTAGAGTGTTGGCAAATAGTAACTGATCTGGGATGGCTGAATCATTTAAATGCCAATGTCACTGCCAGTTTCATGGAGCAACAAAAGCAAAATCTGGCTATAAATTATCAACATAAATTTAATTGGGTCATAAAATTGAGAAATAGCTCAGCTACCCAATTAGATCTATTCTTTCCTATTCACTCCCATCGCCCTTTAGTGCTCCTAAAAATTATAAACTTACTTTAAAAAACAATTTATAGAATTTGCCTCACAGTCTGTCACAGTGAATTCCAGTCCAAAACTTATTTTGAATATTTTTAACCTTTTGAGTACTTATCTTAAAAATATGCTCTTGTTATGGTAACGCCGAGCTGATTCATTGGGAAGAAGAGGCCTGACCAGAAACGCCAGCTATCCATGTTCTCCAGAGAGATGCTGCCTGACCCGCTGATCATTTTGTATCCTTTTTGTAAACCTGCATCTGCAGTACCTTGTTTCTTCATCGCCGAGTAGTGATTGGTTCACCACAGCATGTAATAAACTTGCTTAGAATCTGTAAGGAAAACCTATAAACATTTTGATCAGTAGAAAAATACAACACTTTTTTTAAAGTTCTTTACACCCTTCATTCCTAATCACTGGTTGGGGTCAAGGAAAGATTCAAGATTCAAGAGAGTTTATTGTCATGTGTCCCAGATAGGACAATTAAATTCTTGCTTTGCTTCAGCACAACAGAACATAGTAGGCATGACTACAGAACAGATCAGTGTGTCCATATACCATTATATAAATATATGCATACATGAATAAATAAACAGATAAAGTGCAAATAAACAGATAATGGGCTAGTAATGTTCAGAGTTTTGTTTGAGTTGAGTTTAATAGCCTGATGGCTGTGGGGAAGTTGCTATTCCTGAACCTGGACGTTGCAGTCTTCAGGCTCCTGTACCTTCTACCTGAAGGTAGCAGGGAGATGAGTATGTGGCCAGGATGGTGTGGGTCCTTGATGATGCTGCCAGCTTTTTTGAGGCAGTGACTGCGATAGATCCCCTCGATGGTAGGGAGGTCAGAGCCGATGATGGACTGGGCAGTGTTTACTAATTTTTGTTGTCTTTTCCGCTCCTGGGCGCTCAAGTTGCCAAACCAAGCCACGATACAACCGGTCAGCATGCTCTCGACTGTGCACCTGTAGAAGTTAGAGAGAGTCCTCCTTGACATACCGACTCTCCGTAATCTTCTCAGGAAGTAGAGGCACTGATGTGCTTTCTTTATAATTGCATCAGCGTTCTCGGACCAGGAGATGTGCATGCCCAAGAATTTGAAGCTCTTGACCCTTTCCACCATTAACCCGTTGATATAAACGGGACTGTGGGTCCCCATCCTACTTCTTCCAAAGTCCACAATCAGTTCCTTGTTTTGCTGGTGTTGAGGGCCAGGATATTGTGCTGGCACCAATTGGTCAGTGGGTCGTTCTCTCTTCTATACTCTGACTCGTCCCCATCAGTGATACGTCCCACAACAGTGGTGTCGTCAGCGAACTTGATGATGGAGTTTGCACTATGACCGGCTACGCAATCATGAGTATAGAGTGAGTACAGCAGGGGGCTGAGCACGCAGCCTTGAGGTGCTCCCGTGCTGATTTTTATCGAGGCCGACACCTTTCCACCAATTCGAACAATCTGTGGTCTGTGAATGAGGAAGTCGAGGATCCAATTGCAGAGGGATGCACAGAGACCTTGTTCTGCGAGTTTGGTAACCACCTTGGGGATGATTGTATTAAATGCCGAGCTGTAATCAATGAATAACAGCCTGACATATAAGTTTTTGTTGTCTAAGTGGTCCACAGCGGAGTGGCGAGCCAGTGAGACACGCATCTGTTGTGGCGATAGGCGAACTGCAGTGGGTCCAGGTTTTTGTCGAGGTAGGAGTTGATTTGCGCCATGATCAACCTCTCAAACCACTTCATCACCACTGACGTTAGTGCCACTGGTCGATAGTCATTGAGGCACATCACCTTGCTATTCTTGGGACAATGGTATAATTGATGCCCTTTTAAAGCAGGTGGGAACCTCAGACCTCAGAAGTGAAAGGTTGAAAATGTCCGTAGAAATTCCAGCCAGTTGGTCCGCACAGGTTTTTAGAACATGACCGGGTATACCATCGGGTCCAGGCGCATTTCTGAAGGATTTTTTGATGTTGGCCTCTGTGACTGAAATACCATCACAGCGAATGGGGGCTCGAGAAGGCACATCTTCCGGTAGGGGGCGCTGCACTGGCAGCAGCCTGTCGGCAGCGTGTCCGTCTTTTTTCAACTTTTTCAACTTTTTTTATTTTTTTAGTATGTTTAAAAGTCTGTTTTTAATGTTTCTTTGTGTGTTAGGTGTGGGGGGGTAAGGGGGAAACCGTTTCGGCCGCCTCTTCCATGGAGAGGCGACTTTTTCAGGTCGCCTCCCCCGTGGCCTAACAGCATGGATCGGCGCCGACTTTCCCGGAGACGCGCCCGGAGCTTCAGCGGCGGGCACAGCGTGGACTCTCGGCGCGGAGCGGGTGAGACCTCGCTGGAGGGGAGCGCTCCGTTACGCTGGCCCGCGGCAGCCGGCAGCCTGAAGCCGCGGTCTGCAGAACTCCAGCTGGTGCGGTGTCCACAGCCCGGGATCTCACGTGGAGGACCCGGGTGGAAGAAGAAGCTTTCACTGCCGGCCCGCGGCCATCTTCTACCGCGGGCGCGGTATGGACTTATCATCTCCCCTGGAGGGGAGCTTCGACCGCCGGCCCTGCAGACTGCGGTGCTTCCGGCTGCGGCACGGCAGGTACTTTAAAACTTTGACCGCCGGCCTGCGGCCTACACCAGCCTGAAGCCGCGGTCTCTGGTTGGGAAGAGCCGATCCTGGACTCACCTTGACTTTGACTTTGTCCCTTACCATCTGGACGCCCGCAGCAACGGCTGTGGAGGGTGGTGGTCCCGACCACGGGGGAAAATGGAGGAGGACTGGCCAAGCTCTGTGCCTTCCACCACAGTGATGAATGCTGTGGTGGATGTTTGTGTAAAATATTTATTGTGGTTGTGTTCTTTATTATTGTACCGCTGCTGGCAACCCAAATACCACCGACCTTGGTTGTGTGGCAATTAAATTATTTCAATTCAATTTCAATCAGTGTTCTCCCTATCAAAGCGTGCGTAAAACGCATTCTCATCAGGGAGTGATGCTACGCCGACATTCGAGCTACCTCCTGATTCCGCCTTGTAGGAGGTGATTGCATTCAGGCCCCGCCATAGCTGCCGAACATCTGTCTCACCCTCCAGCTTGCAGCAGAAGTCCCTACTGGCCTTTTTGATGGCCTTACCAAGGTCGCATCTGGACTTCTTGTAGACCACTGTATCATCAGACATGAATGCCCGGTGTCTGGTCTTCAGAAGAGTGCGGATCTCAAAGTTCATCCAAGGCTTCTGATTGAGAAACACTCGGAAGGTTTTTGTAGGTATGCAGACCTCCACACATTTCTTTATGAAGTCTGTAACGACTGTAGCGTATTCGTTCAGGTCCGTTGCCGAGTCCCTGAACAATGCCCAGTCTACAGACTCCAAACAGTCCTAGAGTTGTTCTTCTGTGTGTTCACGTCACGGCCGTGTTTCCACCAATCTTTCCACCACGACACAAGACGTCGGCAGATGCCGAGAAGTGTGTTCAGCTCTGGCTGAACAATATCTAATCTTGTGATGTAGACTCGATAAGAAGGATCACTGGTTGCATTGATTGAAACTAGACCACTGCTTCCCCTTATAATTCTCAAAACAGTCAATAATATTGTAGCTGTGAACTTAAATGGAGTAAATCCAAAGAAGTACAGGAATTTTCAATGCCCTGGAGGTATTTGGGAAGAAACTACACAAATATTTATATCTGCAACAATATTCCATGTCCAAGACCCTAACTGATATCTAGTATTTTGACTGGGAAATTTGTTTTTCAACAGCTATTTTTCAGAATTTAAATAGCTTCCTATCCCACCACCTAATTTGGTTTACAGGAACACCATGCCGTATGTAAGTATGCAGCCTAACTAAAATAATCGGTATGCAATGCTCATCTCAAACTTTTGCCTGTATTTAATAGCTGTTTGACTTCCTAATCTCCCAAGAAAGTGATGTGTAGGTAATGACGTGCCCTGACTTGACAAATGAAAATCCTCGTATGTTGCAAAACATACTCGGCTAATAAAATATTATTGTGATTGTGATCAGTCTAAAAGATAAATTCAAACAATAAACTTAATTGAACATGGAGCTGCAGGGTAAAGTAATATGCTTATCATTATCTTAAGATTAATTATTGCACTAATGGTAACATTCTTGAACACGTTGCACAGAATCTAAAATACAAGTGCAACAAAAGCTGAACTGAAACATCAGAATTCGAAGTTCAAGATTACAATGTGGACATGGTGAGCTTCAGTTCAAAGTCTTTCCCCCATATATTCAAAATATTTTTTGCTGATGTGGTCACAAAGTGAATTGGTTGGAAACATTTTATCAACATACCAGGTTAAGTTCAGGGATATGACTCCAGCAAATTGCTATTTTGCGTATTTTCATAATTATTGTACCTTTACTGTCACAAATTAGTTTATCTATAAAATAAATAAAAACTAATCCCGTGGAATCATATGCTCCCTCACTCACATCTGTGTACTTTAGGCGAGCCTCACTTAAATATTTGAAAACCATGCTAAAATGTATGTAACCTTATTAATTTCAGGGTATCATAATGATTTTAAAAAATGTTATTGTTAGCCTATAATAAGCTACTATAGAAATAAAATCAACGTGAAAGAATCCTTTTTTTACATTTTACTTTTAAAACATTTCGATGATATTCCAAAATTAGCATTTAATGAACTTTAAATATTTTGATTATATAAACAAATACAAATTTTACACACAAATTAGTTCAATTCTACAGTTGCAATGTATTCATTAATAGTTTTATTCAAAACTAAAGGTTACCCAACTCAAAGAGGAATAAAAATGGTTTTTGACATGTTTGTTAATTCTTTTTCTATTTCAATAAATGCTGCTTGACCTGTTGAATGTTTTCAGCATTTTCTGATTTTGTCTCAGATTTCCAGCATCTTTAGTTTAGTTTAGAGATACAGCACCTTAACAGGCCCTTCGGCCCATCGGGTCTGAGCTGACCAGTGATCCCTGCATGTTAACATTATCATACACCCACGAGGGACAATTTTTACATTTACCAAGCCAATTAACCTACAAACTTGTACGTCTTTGGAGTGTGTGAGGAAACTGAATATGTCGGAGAAAACCCATGCAGGTCGCGGGAAGAACGTACAAACTCCATACAGACAGTACCCATAGTCGGGAACAACTGTAAGGCAGCAACTCTACCGCTGCACCACCGTGCCATCCTTTTATCTTTAAAATATATATCTTCTATACTTTGTTCCTATTTAATGAACTGCCATTTTGAGTGAATACTAAATAGTCCTGAACAAAAGTACTTATGTAGTTTAATTTTCTTCTCGGTGTAATTCTTTCCCAGTGTGAGCCAAAATCCATTGAAATTCACAAGATTGGGAGATAATCTTGCTTCCCCAGCAGAGGGATCTAGAAATGGGAGCATTGTTACAGAATGAGGAATTGTCCATATAATATGGGGTGAGAGGGATTGTGAATGTTTCCTAGAAAGTTGAACCATTGAATAGATCAGGAACATGCCGTGAGTGATTACTCAGGGTAGGCAGTCAGTCGATTTTTTAAAAAGATCTTAAACCGCGCATGCGCTGATTGTTCTCCTCTCCGTAAAAATAAAAATAAAGGCAGTAACAATTCAATTTGCCCAAGGCTTCCAAGTCTCCTTCATTCTGAATTACTGAATGGGTGGGGGTGAAGGGTAACGGGAGATGGAGAGATGGTGGGGACAAACGGGAGCTCACCGTGACAAGTTGAATCAGTTGTCATCTTATTGAATGACAATACTTGTTCAAGGGACCAATTGGGGGGAGAGTTCCTATCACAGCATGTGGAGAGTCTGTGCCCGGGATAAAGTTGCGGGGAGGGCAGGAGTGTTAAGAAGGATGGGGTAGGGCCAGTAACTCACTCACCGCTTCCGCAGCGCTCTCGCGCGGAGCCACCGCCTTGTGGCCGGGGAGGGAAGTAGCTCGGGCGGCTGCGAGTGGCCGCCAGGACCCGACAGCAGAACTGGCCGTCACTTCAGCACCTTCTGCCGTTCCGCTCACCTCTGGCAGTGCTCTCCGTCTGAACACCTCTCACCTGCCGCTCGCCGACTTCGCTCACGTCAGCTGCTTCCCGCAAATCCTTAAATTCCTCTAGTATCTTTGGGCAGGAGAGAGGTTTTCAGACGGTGAGCACTGCCAGAGGTGAGCGGGGGCCGGCAGAAGGGGCTGAGGTGACGGCCGGTTCCTCTATCCGCTCCCGGCAGCCGCTCGCAGCCACCCGAGCTACTTCTCCCCCCGGCCACAATGCGGTGGCTCCGTGCCCGGAGCGTTGCAAGTGGGTTACTGGCATGATCCCCGACCCCCTCCTTCTCAACACTCTTGCCCTCCCCGCAACTTTACCTCTGGCCAGACTCCCCATACGCTGTGAAAGGAACTCTTCCCCCACCCCGGGAAATACAGTATTTAAAAACATTTAGCACCAAGAAATGTACATCATTTGTACATGAACTACATTTTTCTCTCTTTGTTTCCTAATGTAGTTCATGTACAAATGGTGTACATTTCTTGGTGCTAAATGTTTTTAAATACTGTATTTCCCGGGGTGGGGGAAGAGTTCCTTTCACAGCGTATGGGGAGTCTGGCCAGAGGTAAGTTGCCAACGCAAAGTTGGCAACCAAACCTCGGGCTGGAGACAGACATGGAAGATGGAACCGGCACTTCAAACTACCACCCGAGAGCGAGTAAGTGTCTGTTTTCCAAGCCCAGAGAAAGGTTATGGAGTAAAAACACCAGCGAGACTTGCCTCGGAAGCTGGGGCAAGCTCGCCAAGGGAGCATAACACTCCCGCTCCAGTGCACTAACAGCACTGGCCATCTCCCTCATCAGGGGAGATCGATGGCGACCAGGGCTGGGCTGGTCAAGAAGAGGGGTCACTGGCTGAACAACATCGGGAGCATGCTTGAGGTACAGGATCAGGAAGAGCTGCTGGGTGTGAGATACCGCTACGTGGCTACACCACGAGCGTGATGGCCTTTTCAGTCTAAACTGATGGCCAGCTTACTACCTGTCTTTCCAAAAAACCTCTCCAAGACAGGTAGTCATGAGGCGTTGGATTTTATCACGCCTCCCCAAAATTACATTTTACTCAAAGTGCCTACCATTATTGAGAGTACATTGAGCAGGGCATTTAAAAAGCCAAATATCTTAAATTGCATTTGATATCCCTGACGTCGGCTATCATTTTCGCATGCTCATTCCAGAGGGGCTGGGTGGTACGGCAAAACACCTGACCCCACTGTTCAACACAGTATGCGACCACAACCTCTGGAAGGAAGTCATAAAACCTGCCCTCAACCTAAAAAATTCACAGGACTGTGAGAACGCCGACCTCACAACCACAGATCCTGCTATCTGGTAAATTTACCAAACCAAGTCTAAAAATTGGACGAAGTATCCAAGATATTCGGCATCATGAGGGCAGGGCCTGGAATGAGCAAACCACACAAAACCAGACAGCAGTACCTCCACGCGTCCACCAGTAGGCGTCTACTTAATGGAAGTGGTGAAAGCTCGGGGCCCGCATGCCAGCCCCCGTAAGCCTTTTCAGGCCAGGGTCCAGAGCGGGCCCCATGGAAAATGTGCCACCCCCCAACAACACCATCTCGACAGACAAGGAACCAGAAACCGAAGAAATGAACACACCACTAAACAACAGTGAAGGCAGATGAGTATGGTTCCTACCATCACATAAAAGGTGAAGGGTTTGTACTAACGGGGGGGGGGGGGGAATCACACCTGGGTTTGGAAGCATGAAGAACTATCACACTTGGTAGTTATATACCAAAAGTATTCAAGGATAAAAGTTGAATTAAGAAACTTGCCACCAGTTCAGCATGCACCCCAAAGGGGTTTACCCTCCCACTAAAAAAGAACATGAGGGACTAGCTAACTGGAGAAGATATACAAAGGGGTCATAAAGAAGTCTAATATGAACCTTTGGTACCAAAAAACCCAAAGATGGTGAAAGGCGCACCATCATTGACTTAACCACTTGAATATTTTCACCAGGTATACACACTTTATGGAAACTTGTAACTGCTAACCATGGATTTCCTAGGATACTTTATGGTAGACATCGACGTAAAAGATGCATACTATTCAGTACCCATTCATAAAAGATCTTCAGAGATACCACAATTTACCTGGATGGGGTAACTATGGCAGTATAAATTATTGACAATGGCTAAATATGAGCCAAAACTGTTTTCCAAGATATTCAAACCAGCCCTGACACTATTAAGGAACATATCGTCATGGCATGTCTCTATGATATTAACGACAGACAAAACCATGGAAATAGCTAAATCAGCAGCATTAGCCACTAAAACTTATTTAGCCTGGGCTCTGTCATACAATCCAGATAAATCTACGTTGACACCATCCACAACTATGGACTATCTGGTATTCAATTAACTCTATCCACTTGTCTATAACATTGCAAAAAGGAGAGTCAGCGTATGGCACAACCTGTAACAATTAATGGTAACAATCAACCAACCATTCACCAAAGTGGCAAGAGTAATTGGGAATTAGTAGCAGCATTACCAGCTACTTAACTTGAACCTTTCCATTAGAGCTAAGGTGCTAGTGTTTAAACAAAATAACCCATACCCAGAACAGGTGGTAAATGGACTAATCTGGAGTCGTCATCACTACAGACACTGGGCATAAAACCTAGTTGGAAATATTGAGTACGTTCTATGGGTAAAAGCATATTGTTCAGTAGTGCAACATTTTGCATGTTCGTTTATAAATTAACAACATCACAGTAGTGGCATATACCAAACCACTTGGGCGGAATAAAATCGATATCATGTGATAATTTATTTAACAATTGGTAACCCCTTAAGAATTTTGTAAGTTTCTATAAGATCCCCTCTCAATCTCCTAAATTCTAGAGAGTATAAACCAAGTCTATCCAGTCTTTCTTCATAAGACAGTCCTGACATCCCAGGAATCAGTCTGGTGAACCTTCTCTGCACTCCCTCTATGGCAATAATGTCCTTCCTCAGATTTGGAGACCAAAACTGTACGCAATACTCCAGGTGTGGTCTCACCAAGACCCTGTACAAGTGCAGTAGAACCTCCCTGCTCCTATACTCAAATCCTTTTGCTATGAAAGCTAACATACCATTCGCTTTCTTCACTGCCTGCTGCACCTGCATGCCCACTTTCAATGACTGGTGTACCATGACACCCAGGTCTCGCTGCATCTCCCCTTTTCCTAGTCGGCCACCATTTAGATTCCTGGGATGTCAGGACTGTCTTATGAAGAAAGACTGGATAGACTTGGTTTATACTCTCTAGAATTTAGGAGATTGAGAGGGGATCTTATAGAAACTTACAAAATTCTTAAGGGGTTGGACAGGCTAGATGCAGGAAGATTGCTCCCGATGTTGGGGAAGTCCAGGACAAGGGGTCACAGCTTAAGGATAAGGGGGAAATCCTTTAAAACCGAGATGAGAAGAACTTTTTTCACACAGAGAGTGGTGAATCTCTGGAACTCCCTGCCACAGAGGGTAGTCGAGGCCAGTTCATTGGCTATATTTAAGAGGGAGTTAGATGTGGCCCTTGTGGCTAAGGGGATCAGAGGGTATGGAGAGAAGGCAGGTACGGGATACTGAGTTGGATGATCAGCCATGATCATATTGAATGGCGGTGCAGGCTCGAAGGGCCGAATGGCCTACTCCTGCACCTAATTTCTATGTTTCTATGTTTCTATGTAACCGTATGTCGTCAAACATATTTGACCATCAGCAACTTACCTACCAGGTGAGCTAAATACTGTAAACAGACATATTAAATCAAAGTATTTGCTGAAATTACAAAGCAATATGGAACACCAGATATCGATTTCCTTGTATTCCAATTGAATCACCACGTACCGATGTATGTCACATGAAACCAGACCTTGAGGCAGCGGCAATGGATACATTCCCGCTGAACTGGGGGGGGGGGAATCTAATCTGGGCCTGGATTTGTCAGACAGCACTATAGACACGATGACAGCATTCCATCGCATATCCACAAGGGAACATACTTGGCGAACATCAAGAAGTGGGAAGATATTGTTCAAATACAGGAACTACATATTCAACTACAACAAAACCTGTACTGGAGTTCCTGGCAGGTCTTCACCACAATGAAGGACTCAGCTACAGCACCATCAATACAGCCAGATGTGCTCTGTCAGCCTACTTAACTCAGGCACCAGGCCAACAGGCCATAGGGTACCACCCACTGGTGATCAAACTCAGGAGAGGCATATTCAACTCTAATCCCCAGACCTAGGTACACCCAAATCTGGGATGTCAGTGTGGTCCTGACGTACCTTAGGGGATGGTCACCAGCCAGGTCCTTCACCCTGGAACAGCCTACCCTGAAGACGGTCATGCTGATGGCCTTGTCTCAGCACAAAGAGTCTAGTTCCTCCATCTACTACGATTGGACAATATGGTTATAACACCAGACCGTGTCACATTTACCATTCAGGGGCTGGTCAAACAGAGCAGACCAGGAACATCAGGTCCAGTCATGGAATTCCGGGCACACCCACCTGAACCACGGTTATGTGTCATGACCCACTTGTTGAATTACATCGACACAATAAGAAATCCCCGAGGGAGAGAAAAAGCCTTATGGGTCAGCCACAAGAAACCTCATGGTCGGGTGACGAGCCAAACTATCTCAAGTGGCTCAAGCAGGTACTGGGAGTTGCTGGAGTAAATACTAACGTGTATAAATCTTACTCCACCAGGGCAGCATCCACATCGGTGACTAAGAGGATGGACGTGCCTATGGACCACATCTTGGCTACAGCAGGGTGGTCTAGGGAGTATACGTTCCAAACATTTATAACAAGCCGCTGGCAGAACCTGTATCGTTTGCAGAAAAAGTATTAGAATCTGCAAAATATATAATTTAAGCATGGGGGAGCATTTTGGTCTTGTTATTGTTAATAACACCATTATTGTTTTACAAACAGATTCATGGTTGATTACGATAACATACTTCCTCCCTCGAATGACTTCGGCAGCGAGTGAAGTATGAACTGTTACACGGTTTGAAATCGCAGAGCTTTAAAATCTTCACGTAGTCACTCACGTGACTCCGAAGTAAAATAGTAAGATTAAACGAGAACTTACTAGTTCGAAGTTTGATCTGTATTTTATGAGGAGTTACAATGAGGGATTACGTGCCCTCCGCTCCCACCCTCAATTATAGAGATCAACTGATATTCAAGTTCTCCTTTTCTTTACTATGTTTATTTCAATTATTGTGTCTTCTGTGATTCCACACCGCTGCTTTGAAGTATGTCGCGCATGCGTGCTGGACGGGTTCTTCACGTAATCCCTCATCGTAACTCCTCATAAAATACAGATCAAACTGGTAAGTTCTCGTTTAATCTTACTATTATGCCTGCCCAAGAGATCGATCTCTTAGATAGGCTTAATTCTCCCATGCCTTTACTATTTATATTTAATAATTACTATTTTATAATTTTAGTCAGGGTAGGCAGTGCCTACCTTGCCTAACCTGACGGCACGTGCCTGGAATAGATGTATTTTTGAACAGTCAGGGAGTCACGGATCATTGGATTAACCTTAAAATACTTTTCAGATTGCTTCAAGACCAATTTCCAATCCTGCGCTGATTGTTTCTAATGGCCAGAGGCTGCTACCCTTTGTTCTTCAAGACAAATTCCAATTGCTTTTTAATTCTGGGAATCCTGAGTAAAGAATGGGATTTCCTCTGAAGAAGGGTCTCGACCCAATACGTCACCCATTCCTTCTATCCAGAAATGCTGCCTGTCTCGCTGAATTACTCCAGCATTTTGTGTCTATCTTCGGTTTAAACCAACATCCATTGACTTCTCCAATTTCCGGAAGCCCTTGCTGTCTCCTCCCCTTCTCAGCTCTCCCTCAGCCCTCTGGATCCTCCTCTTCCTTTCTTCTTCCCGTACCCCCTCCGCCTACCCTACATCAGTCTGAAAAAGGGAGGGAGAGAGAAAACGGGGAATTACAGACCAGTTAGTCTAACGTCGGTAGTGGGGAAACTGCTAGAATCAGTTATTAAAGATGGGATAGCAGCACATTTGGAAAGTGGTGAAATCATTGGACAAAGTCAGCATGGATTTATGAAAGGTAAATCATGTCTGACGAATCTTATAGAATTTTTCGAGGATGTAACTAGTAGAGTGGATAGGGGAGAACCAGTGGATGTGTTATATCTGGACTTTCAGAAGGCTTTCGACAAGGCCCCACATAAGAGATTAGTATACAAACTTAAAGCACACGGTATTGGGGGTTCAATATTGATGTGGATAGAGAACTGGCTGGCAGACAGGAAGCAAAGAGTAGGAGTAAACGGATCCTTTTCACAATGGCAGGCAGTGACTAGTGGGGTACCGCAAGGCTCAGTTCTGGGACCCCAGCTATTTACGATATATATTAATGATTTGGACGAGGGAATTGAATGCAACATCTCCAAGTTTGCAGATGACACGAAGCTGGGGGGCAGTGTTAGCTGTGAGGAGGATGCTAGGAGGCTGCAAGGTGACTTGGATAGGTTGGGTGAGTGGGCAAATGCATGACAGATGCAGTATAATGTGGATAAATGTGAGGTTATCCAATTTGGTGGCAAAAACAGGAAAGTAGATTATTATCTGAATGGTGGCCGATTAGGAAAGGGGGAGATGCAACGAGACCTGGGTGTTATGGTACACCAGTCATTAAAAGTAGGCATGCAGGTGCAGCAGGCAGTGAAGAAGGCGAATGGTATGTTAGCATTCATAGCAAAAGGATTTGAGTATAGGAGCAGGGAGGTTCTACTGCAGTTGTACAGGGTCTTGGTGAGACCACACCTGGAGTATTGCGTACAGTTTTGGTCTCCTAATCTGAGGAAAGACATTCTTGCCATAGAGGGAGTACAGAGAAGGTTCACCAGACTGATTCCTGGGATGTCAGGACTTTCATATGAAGAAAGACTGGATAGACTCGGTTTGTACTCGCTAGAATTTAGAAGATTGAGGGGGGATCTTATAGAAACTTACAAAATTCTTAAGGGGTTGGACAGGCTAGATGCAGGAAGATTGTTCCCGATGTTGGGGAAGTCCAGAACAAGGGGTCACAGTTTAAGGATAAGGGGGAAATCTTTTAGGACCGAGATGAGGAAAACTTTTTTCACACAGAGAGTGGTGAATCTCTGGAATTCTCTCCCGCAGAAGGTAGTTGAGGCCAGTTCATTGGCTATATTTAAGAGGGAGTTAGATGTGGCCCTTGTGGCTAAAGGGATCAGGGGGTATGGAGAGAAGGCAGGTACAGGATACTGAGTTGGATGATCAGCCATGATCATATTGAATGGCGGTGCAGGCCCGAAGGGCCGAATGGCCTACTCCTGCACCTATTTTCTATGTTTCTATGTTTCTAAGGGTTTTAGCCCGAATCGTTGCCTATTTCCTTCGGTCCATAGATGCTGCCTCACCCGCTGAGTTTCTCCAGCACTTTTGTCTTCCTTCCTACACAATGGTCACAATCTTTTCACCCGGTTAGGAAGTCTAAAAACTAGAATGAATGGAGTTAAGGTGAAAGGAGAAAGATTTGATAGGGACCAGAGGCCAACTTATCACACAGAGGATGGTGGGTTATATGAAACGAGCTGCCATAGGAAACTGTAGAGATGGGTATAATTACAATCTTTATAAAAAAACATTACATGAATAATTGATTTATAAACATTACATTAAATGGTAAATGGATAATAACATTCAGAGGGATATGGGCCAAACACTGGCAAATTCAACTGTTAAACATTTTGGTGGGCATGGACAAGTTGGGCCAATGGACCCGTTTCCTTGTTGTATGATGCTACCACATAATTCTTTCCAATACTTCATGAAGTTTAATCTACGGTTAGTCTGCCAAAAGGTTACTTGAGCATTGATAACTGGGTCAAGTCCATGTCGATAAGTGGACCAATGTACAGTATATTCACTGTGTACTTGTTATGTTTCCCAGTGTTAATTCATCCTAGCAGTTCCTCCATTGAACGTGGTAACCATGTTGATAAATCATGTGCTTTGCTTCTTCAAAACTTCACTACTTTGTGGCAACTGCGGTTGTTTAAAGTGCTTTATAAATAAAGTTATTATTATTACTCCAGTTTAACAAGAGCAGAGGCCGAGTCAATTAGATAAAATAAAAATCCCATTTTATATTAAAAAAGGTTTAAATATCATTTGTATTCAAGAACTCAGCAAAGCACATCTTTATTTTATTGCATATTTACAGCTACATACAATTGAATATATCCCAGAGCCTATTAATTTAAATTTACAACTATTATTTCTATTAACTTATTTTTTGAAGTACTAAGGCCTTTGGTATAACTTTCCCTCAAATTAATAAGCAAGTTGAACCAAGATATACATGGATTGTTTTTATATAGTTTCTGCCTTTTTTTAGTATTTATTAATTGAATTACAAGATTGTATCAGTACTTGGTGACAGGTAGCTGATATGTGACCAAAGGTTATTAAATTCTACCAGTTTTATTGAGCATTTTAGATAAGGTTTGGGGTTGCAACAATATTTCGGTCAATGATTAATGAAGTAATGATCATCCCATGAGCAAGTATGCTGAATGGACACATTTTTCTATTTAATGGGAACAAAATTTAATGTGCTGTATCAAATTGGATTTTTCGGCTCCGACCTGAATCTCAACTGGAATAATTGGATGGAAAATAGTTAATAAATCCTTCAGTTGTCACTGTCATAAACACTGAAAGTTACATGTCCTTTTGAGTGAATTGACAAATAGTAAGCACAAGTATCCTGCCAACATGTGTTCACACAGAGAAGGTTAATATAATGTTTCAGGAGGTCAAGAAATGGTAGGGAAATGTCGGGAATGGTCCAGGTATATTTGAGTGCCGGATGGAAGTTAATGGTGAAATGGAAGAAGTCAGTGAGTTGTGTGTGGGTGCAGGAGGTAACACCAATGCAGTCGTCGATGTAGCGGAGGTAGAGTTCGGGGATGGGGCCCTGGTACGCCTCGAACAAGGATTATTCAACATACCCTACAAAGAGGCAGGCATAGCCAGGGCCCATGCGCGTGCCCATAGTTACGCCTTGTATTTGGAGGAAGAAGGGTTTCGACCCGAAACAGTGCCAATTTCCTTCGCTTCATAGATGCTGCCTCAGCCGCTGAGTTTCTCCAGCATTTTTGTCTACCACTGAAGGTTAATATAATTTTGTTATTGGATCTCAAGCAGTTAAATGAGGACATTTTTCCTTTGAACAGAATTTTGGCAGATGCATTTAATGTCCAAGGTATATTCACTAGTCTATTTGTGTACTTGTTACATTTGCCATCTTGTTAATTCATCTTGGCAGTTCATCCACTGCATGTGGTAGTCTTTCATAAATTTTGATAAAAATACTTTTATTTCAATATTCCAGTAGCACAAACTATTAAAAAGACATTACCCATTTCAGTAATTTCAGAAACAGTAATAAACATTTTACAGTATTAATACAATTTGATACAACAAAAACTACAGTAGCAAAACAGAATCCCCACATCCATACAATAGAATACGAAATATTTACAAATCTTACAGTACAAGAATTTCTTAGCTCTAGGAAGTATTTATATATTTGTTAAATGTTCAGCAGTAAAGAATAATAAAACACAGTAGTAATCAACCAAATCTTCTTCGATCTCCCTTTCAGACGATGCATTCTAGATCACATCAACTTGCTGCATAAACTTATATCACACGTCCAATCCTTTTACTAGTTTCCTTAAATCTGTGTTTCCTGATTTTGTCTGCCAGTGGAAGTAATTTTTATTTTCATTTATCTATCAAACTCCTTCATGATGTGTGAAGATCTCCATAAAATCTCTAACCTTCTTTGGTCAGTGGAGAATAACCCCACCTCTCCCAATTTCCACACTGAACTCAAATTTCTCATATCTGGTACCATTCTGGTAATATTTTTAATGTCCTTTACAAAGTTTTGACATTTTGACTTAAATATATTTATTTTAATATTCAGTAATGTTTTATTCTGACTGAACCAAGCTATAGGTATTAATCAAGATAGTTCTAGTATGGTTGCCATTTTTCCAATATCACTTTGATCTAAGCAGGTAAGCTAAAATAAAGAGAAACAAAATCTTTGTTTTAGAGTCAAATCAATTACTCCAAGAACCAAATCACAAAATCTGTTAATTTTTTATACACAGTTAATAGTGCATAATATTGGGATATTGGAATAGCTCTATGCCCTTTAAAAAAAAAGAGATACTTACCTCTATTTATTTAAAAAAATATAGTATGATTAACATTTACGTTAAGCATTTAGCTGTTCGTGTCAGCAACAGGGCACTTCATCTCTCACCTAAATTTAAATCTAAGGTTGTCAAGTTATATATTATTTTCTAAAAAAATATTACTGACTTCTTACTTCCTGCCTACACTTTCTCTATCACCAACTTGTACAGCTGTGTAACTGCATATATACACTTACAACCATATCATTATTTGATTATTATCTGCCACATGTAATGTTATGTTATTCAGTTTACTGTGGACAGTTCACCAGTATGAAGGGTGAAAGATATATAAGCATTTAGAATAGAAAACGTCCTTTCTTTCAAATTATTACTAGAGTCGATAACTGCTATTCTGATTGACCAAGTGAGCAAGAAAAAAAAATGCTTTGGTTTGATCTCTGGCGTGAACTTTCATCTTGTATTAGCTTTCCCATTAAAAATCAGGGCATTTTAATCATCAATTATGTGTAAATTTAGAAACTAAGCTAGAGAGGATGAATACTTATCTGACACCTCTCCTCAGATTAATTTGTTTTTCAAAGCAGCAATCAAGATGGTAAATAATGGATCAACAGTTTCCAATTAGTACCTCAATCTGAAGTTATAAAATATATCAAATGTATCCACCAATATCATGTTGGCATGAAAACACATTGGTATGTGTACCCTTAATATTATCGCATGGATTGCAATTTTTTTAAAGTACCATATTTCAAAGATAATAGAGAAACAAAAGATTGACATGGCAATTACAGAAAACATATTGATAAACATCCTATTCCTCTTATTTAATTATTGTGTATCAATGTCTTTGGGTGATACACATTCTGCTATTGTTATTCAGTAGGCACTGCACAAATGGAAAGGTCACATCATATCTGCACATCTCTCATATCCTGAAAATAATTCTAAACAACATGGAACAAACGAAATACATGCAAAACCGATAGCACAAGCATAACCTAACCAAAATGCGATTGGTGTTGCTCCCATTTGTCTTGTAATCTAAATTCTTGTTCTTGGGAGAAGGCGGGAATGATAAAGATTTTGTGGCTGGCAGCAATCCTTCCAACCAGCTCGTCAACTAGTTTTAAACCCACAAGCTAAATTTCAAATGGACCCATCTTCCCTTTTAGCACAATAAATTAAACATTAACCCATTTGTTCTCGAGTTTAAATTATTACAGAACAATATATTCAACACACAATGTTTCTCATGAAGTGGTAGCTACAACCCTGTTCCTTGTGTAACTTAATATCTTTACTCAAACCCGCAATCATTCCCCACCTCCCCCCCAACCTAAAAGCCCACTCACCAGCTCCTTCCCCATGTATTTCAGTGCATTGGACTCTTAGTCTAATCTACTGGGAAAACAATGCTCAAACCTGTAAAAAGCTCAAAGATGTGCTTCAAAAGGCACCAAGGATTCCAAGTTGTTCCCACTGTGCTTTACAAACTTTATCATGGTTTTTTTTCTTGAATTTGACTGAAACATAAGTTATCATAAATAGAACTAAGGTAATGTGAACAGAATGTTTGTACACAGGTATATTACACAGTTCCCTGTAATGTTTGCTTGGAAAGTGTTTGGACAAGCGGGTGCCCCCTTATAGGTTCAGAAAGAAGCACTCATTGGTATTTGTCCTTTTCTTTCCAGTTTGTTACCCATTGCTTCTTCTGGGTCTTCTTTGTAAAGCCTTCTGTGATGAAATAGCGTTCTTCTTTGCGGATCTTCACAGCATGATACTTGGGCATACTCCTGTAGTATCTTGTCCTCTTGAAGAAGCCGCACTGCTCAGGAAAGAAAAGATAAGAAGGAAAGTTATTCTGCACTTTTTAAAAGTGAACTTTTTTATTGATGTAGTGATTAAATACAAACACAATTTTCAATATGTTTATTGTCTCTGGATAATCAATTGTTAGGAGATTTAAAAAGTAATGAATCCAGGCACCTTGATCTTTGGTGAAAATAGCATTACAGAGTCATCTAATCCAGATTTAAGTTTCAAATTATGTGCTGATTTAACTGAGCTCAACGAAAGCCAGTAGGGATAATGTGTATTTTATGTATCACTGATTTGGTAGAATGTGCGTAATGGATGAGAGTAAAGAAGTATCGGTGATATGGATATCAAAAAAAACAATTGGTAAGGGATGGATGAAAAGGGGGGGGGGGGGAGGGGTTGCTGGAGGCTATTGAAGAGGGCAATAGTTAAAGTTGATTTGCAGGCATAAGAAAAAAAACATTCTACATCGGAGTAGGGTTAAAGATTTAACCACGAATGTTGAGTGAAGGAGTATCCATGGTGATGTGGATTCTTAGCAAAATAAGACATGAATTGTGTAATAAAGGTAGGGAAGCGATATGGTGTCAGACAGAGGATAATTTTGAAACGATTATAGTGGAAAGTAGAAATGCAAAGAAATGTACTAGTAGTCCTGGTTTTAATTGTTAAGCAGATCTAATAGTACAATGATATAGAACAGAAAATTTGATTCCTGGTTGTTCGTTCACCCAGCAGCATTTAGGAAAAAGTAAAAGAAAATGAGACATTAGTAAACAGGCAACATACAATGATGAAATTCTTTCCAAGAAAGCTCACTGTAGTCAAAACAGGAAATCAGGAAATATGCAGATTACCAAGAGAATACCTATCATCAAGATTGAAAAAAAAATGCAATTAGTGTATTGGGGAAGAGAATGAGAAACAAAATAGCTGTCTGTAAGAGAAAGGATTTTAGAATTAGTCTGTTACATGTGAAGAAAGAGCCAAGGAATACAAAAGTTAGTCAGGGTAAAGTTTTTTTGAGCATTAAAAAGTGATATTCAGCACATAGCATTGGCTAGCATTTTGATAGCTATCAAATTTACTGGATTGCAAAACATAATGCAAATATAGTTGAATAATTTAGGCAATTTCAGTTTTAAAAGTGAGCATCATCATCAAAATCCATTTTTCTAAGTCAATTACACAAAATTTCCAAGATCAATAATTACATTTTCTTTCTAAGAAAGTTGATTGGGCATTAAATGGTTAAAAAAAACCATTGGTAGTTTAAAACGACAATGTTTATTGTCCAATCATTTCTACACTGGATAATTTCAATCACATTTCAAAAAGGACTCTACAATTGACTTAAAGCACCAACCAGAACTTCCTTGTTCTGTTACTATCCAATAACGGTTGAATAGATGTGGAAATGTTAGTTCTGGGCGTGGTCAGGATCAAGCAAAATGATCCCTTACTGTCAAATAGCCCGTTGACATGTGGCGTAGATCCCCCCCCCCCCCCCCCCCCCCCCCGCCCGATAACACCTGTACCTTGTAGGAAAGCAGCGAAAAAAGGGTAACATTGGATGGCATTGCCTTTGTGGATGTGTTTGCTTCTGGTTACAAAGCTGTGAGGCAGAGTTGAAGGAATAGCTATTTTCTTTCCCACCACAGTTTTTGACTCTGACAGCAATAATAAATTATAAGGCATTAATTATTTCAATTATTTCAATATGTCCTAAGAATATTTATAGACTATCAAACAAAATTGGATAGTGAGCTACATAAAGCTGGGAAATGGGATTCAGCTAAAGTCAGTTTTTGGCAGCTTTGACATGGTGAATGAATGGTCTCTTCTGCACCATAGATTTTTATGATTCTAATAAATTATTTGGGCAGGTGACCAAAACCATGGCTACTAAGGTATGTTTTCAGGTTACCTTAACAGGGGAAAATGAGGCTCAGAGCTTTGGGAAGGAGTCTCCAGACTGTGAAGACATTGCTCTTCAAAGGGGAGAAATTTAAACTCAGGAGTGCCATTTGGGAAATCATGCCAGGACAGTTCCTTCCTCAAAATCACTTGGTTATTCGAGGAGTCTCAGGATGAGGAAAAATATTGGGAAATTTTTTACAGTGATTCGTTTTGCAATATAAAAAATAGCAAAGAAATAAAGAATGTCATATCACCATATTCTGTATGAATTTGAGATCAAGAAAGAAAACAAAGTAACAACACACTTGGGAGTAAATAAAATTTCATAAAAGGGTAACAGGCAGTTACCCTATATACAACTACAAAATAATAGATACCAAACACCTCCCTACCCAACCTTATTCTGTCACTGTACCCTCTATTACCAAAAAGTGCAGGAGGTGAGGTTGACCAGCACTAGTCATTGTCAGTAAGGCGCTTAGTTTCTGAGGGCTGAGTCTTGATTTCAGCCTTTTGCTCTTTGGCTTCGTACATAGCTCTTGTGTTCGCTCTCTTGAAGAAACCACACTATAAAGAAGGAAGTTATTCAATTAAAATAACCAACAGAAACAAAACATATTTTACCAACATAAAATAAAATTGGACGTAGTAATATGTCTTTTCTTAATTTAATTATGTATGAATAAAAAGGATCTATCTATCTATCTATCTATCTATCTATCTATCTATCTATCTATCTATCTATCTATCTATCTATCTATCTATCGTCCATCCGACCATAGTTGGATTATAAAATATGTTTTTTCTTAAATGCGTCCATGGTGATTACTCTTGCAAATTTGCTTGAAGATCCACGTTGGTCACTGTCTCCGAAAGAGAAACTACCACCATCAGTCCTTCTACAGACACACAGTAGAAAGCATTTTATTGGGATGCATGGGTTGAGAATAGCTCCATCCAAGAATGCAAGAAATTGCAGAGTTGTGGACGTAGCCCAGACCACCACGCAAACCAACCTTCCTTCCATTGACTCCATCTACACTTCACACTGCATCGGCAAGGCCACCAGCATAATTAGGCAAAAGGTACAGAAGTTTGAAAATGCATTCCTCCAGATTCAGGGACAGTTTCTGCCCAGCTGTTAACAGGCCACCAAACCCGTCCTCTCACCAGCTAGAATGCGGTCCTGACCTCCCACCTACCTTATTGGAGAACTATGACCTACCTTTAATCGGATTTCATCTTGCACTAAATATTGTAGCCTTTATTTGTACACTGTGGAAGGCCTGGTTGTAATCAAGTACAGTTTTATTTTGACTGGATAGCATGCAACAAATGCTTTTCACTGTACCTCGGTACATGTGATAATAATAAATTAAACTAAACTAACTTTTACTAATTCTAGATAAAAACACTTTTTCTTTTCTCCTCTCTAATACTTCTAGCAATGACTTCAAATTGGTGACTTTTGGTCTCTCTGCCAAGGGAAATAGGTAATTATTTTACTCCATTCAACCCCCTTGTATTTTTATACAACTCATCTCCCGTCTGCCTCTTCTGTTCCAAAGTAAAAACCTCAGCCTATCCAATCTTTCCATATCACTATAAGTTTCCATAGCTTTGTACCACCCTTGTAAATCTCTCTTGTACTCTCTCTTGTCAAATCATATCTATCTTGGCATGTGGTGACCAGAATTAAACATTGTCCTAACTTTTTTAAATTCTATGCCTTGGCAAATAAAGGAAAGCATCCTAGGTGCCTTTTAATGCACCTTCTGACTTGTGGGTTCCTTTTAAGGATCTATGGATCCTTACCATTCCTTTGCCTTCTGCCCTCCTTGTTGTGGATCATATCACACATCACAAGGTTGACTTCCATTGTCACTTTACCACTCAACTGGCCAGACCACATTCATTTTACTGCAACCTGTAGGTTTTCTCCGCACTGTCAACCACACACTCAATTTGTTACCAATAATTATTTGGCCACCTCATGCACATCAATATTGTCATATTAATTATGTACTGGAAAATCTGGATGCCCATTCTTCATAACTTAACTCCCTATTAGTTTACCCTTTGTTGTTATCCTTATGTGAAATGCTGCTTTAGTAATTCCCTTAAGTGCAAACTTGATTAAATTCAAATCCTTCCCCATGTACTCTAAAGCTGTTAATTAAATAGTTATGACTATTCAAATAGAGGCAAATATATTGTCGTGCTTCTTCTAATATAATGTCAAATAATTCAAATCATCACTTTGCATGTTCACTTTATGAGTTGAAACCAGCAAAACAAATGGCAGAAATCTCTGCAACCAGAAACTGTTAGAAGTTAAAACCACAGGCAATGTCACAACATTTCAAAACCAGCTGAAACAGATAGAGAAACACACATATTAAGATTGTTTCTTATTCCATTGTGTCAGTAAAATCTTTCTTGTGATTGTAAATTACTACATAAACAGCAACAGCAATAGCAAAGAGAACTTAGTGTATTGTAGGGAGCGGAATAAAAGAAAATCCCTGAGATAAAAGACACAAAGTGCTGGAGTAACTCACCGGTCGGGCAGCATCTCAGGAGAACAGGGATAGGTGACAATTCAGGACATTTTTTCAGACACTGACCCAAAAACGTCACTTTTCCATGTTCACCAGAAATGCTGCCTGACCAGCTGAGTTACTCCAGCACACTGAGTTTTTTTATAAACCAGCGTCTCCAGTTCCAAAGAAAATTGCTGTCTGTCCAAACTTGGCTATCATTTCCACACTATGTAATTTAGACACAATTCTGCTCGTAGCAATCACAACAAACATGTAGCATTCAAATTTGATCACTAATTATTTACACATAATTTCACTGAGACTGGAAGTGGTTTTACAATCGCTCGATACTTTGCAATTCAGGGTACGCATGTCCTGATCAAGCAGTTGAGTAACAGAAGGACCAGATTCTTTGCATGTAAGCACTGCATTTGAAAGGTAATATTCTATAGTTAATGTATGGATGATCAAGTGCTGTGAAGTTTGTAAAATTTCTCAATATGTCATGGAGATGATGACTTTTTCAAATGAATATGACACCAGAGTCTAAAAATTCGCACCTGATCTTTTCACGTACTACTGTTTCGGGATCATTTTTCAGTGGACAATTATATACATCGTCAACACCATTATGCTTGCGTTAGCAGATTACATTGATTGGTTTGATTATTTACGTAGCACATCATCGCAAAGTTAGGATAATGAATCATTTATCAATCAGAAAATTAATGTAACTTTTCACGCACAAGTTTATTTTTCTTCAAAATAAGGTAATATGAACAAGAATCATGTTCTTGCATTTTGCGTATGAGACATCCATAACAATATTGTAACTTGTTTACCTCAGACCAATGCAAAATAGATTTGGGAATAATACTAGAGATTAATACTGACAATGACCACACCCATATTAACAAGGCAAACCCATTTTGTTTTGTTTTCAATTTTTATCAATAGTGCAAACAATGGTATATTTCACAACCTCACATTTTATAAACTTTCCTTGATATACCTTCCATCTTTCCATTTCTTTGTTCATTTTATACAATGAAAAGGATTCATATTTTTAGTGTTTAAAGATGCAATGCAGATAGTCTGAAGCAACGAGGGAGTGCTTCAGACAAGCTGTATTACATATTAATATAATAATAATAATAATAAATTTTATTTATGGGCGCCTTTCAAGAGTCTCAAGGACACCTTATAAAAATTTTGCAGGTAGAGGAAAAACATGTAAGGGGAATGAAATAAATAGTAGAGACATGACTAGTAAAGACAGAATTCAATACAAAACACAATAATAAGGCAATTAATGCACAGATGAAAAGGGAGGGGGACGTGGGGCTAAGGATAGGCAGAGGTGAAGAGATGGGTCTTGAGGCGGGACTGGAAGATGGTGAGGGACACGGAATTGCGGATCAGTTGGGGGAGGGAGTTCCAGAGCCTGGGAGCTGCCCTGGAGATGGCTCTGTCCCCTAAACTGCGGAGGTTGGACTTGTGGATGGAGAGGAGACCGGCTGATGTGGATCTGAGGGACCGTGAGGGTTGGTAGGGTGAGAGGGGGTCAGTGAGATATGGGGGGGCCAGATGGTGGAGGGCTTTGTAGGTGAGGATCAGGATTTTGTAGGTGATCCGGTGGGAGATGGGAAGCCAGTGAAGTTGTTTGAGGACTGGAGTGATGTGATGCCAGGATTTGGTGTGGGTGATGAGTCGGGCGGCTGCGTTCTGGACCAGTTGGAGTCGGTTGATGTAGGTGGAGCTGATGCCAAGGAGAAGTGAGTTGCAATAGTCCAGTCGGGAGGAGATGAAGGCATGGATGAGTCTTTCAGCAGCGGGCGGTGGGAGAGAGGGTCTGAGTTTGGCGATGTTGCGGAGATGAAAGAAGGAGGTTTTAATGACATGGCGGATGTGAGGCTCAAGGGAGAGGGTGGAATCAAAGATCACGCCAAGGTTGCGGGCCTGGGGAGATGGGGAGACAGTGGTGCCGTTGATGGTGAGAGTGGGGTTATTGATTTTGCTGAGTGTGGCTTTGGAGCCTATGAGGAGGAATTCTGTCTTATCGCTGTTGAGTTTGAGGAAATTATGTATGTACTACAGAAATTATTCATTGGATTGATATTATGTCTCGAAGAATTATTTGTGTAGGAGGAAGCAGATAAATTTCTAGATTGTGGCAATGTCAGTTATCTTCCCATTGTGCGGCCAGTTTTTTTCAGCTCCTGATAATCATGGCCGCTGTAGCTAATTTTAGCCTCAAAGTTACAGAATGCTTACGGGCATAATGAAAATAAAGTATGGCATACCTTCCATAGTAGTAGTATTATAAAACTTAACAGTAGAATTCCTGCCAGCACAGCCACCACAATGACCCATTTCTTACTAGAAGATTGTTTTTCATCAGGCTTGAGTTGAATATTGAGGGTTACCTGGATTAAACAAAACACCAATCAAAAATAATTAATGGCAATATTTTAGTCGAGAAGTGACAGCCATCCTTCCAGTTTTGTATGGTGAATGGTGAACGAGATACCAGTTTTCTACATTTTGTTACAATTTTCTAAGTTGTACTTAAACTGTGTGATGCAACAAATCATATTTTTGCAACATTTATGAAAGATCATATTATGGAACACAAACTCTGCATCATTTAATAGAAATGGGGCGGCATGATGGCACAGCGGTAGAGTTGCTGCCGCGCCAGAGACCCGGGTTTGTGCCTGACTCCGGGTGGTGTCTGTATGGAGTTTGTACGTTCTCCCCATGACTGCATGGGGTTTCCCCGGGTGCTCCGGTTTCTTCCCACACTTGTAGGTTAATTAGCTTAGTTAAAAATGGTAAATTGCCCCTAGTGTGTAGGATGGACCTAGTGTACGGGGATCGTTGGTCGGCACTGACTTGGTGGATGGAAGGGCCTGTTTCTGCATTGTATCTCTAAACTAAACTAAATGGGATGTTGAAGGTGATCTGCTTTTTTATTGATTCATGATTATGTATTCAAAAATGTTTTGTCGACTGTTTCATGCTAATGGAGGGATTAGCTGAGAATTGTACATATTTTTGTAACTAAGCATTCACCATTTTGATATGCTTCTGCATAACCATTCTTCCTTAGATATTTTACAATCCATCAATATGAGATGCCTTAAAGTATCACCCTCTATAAACTTGAAATTCAGAAGTCTCTTTATCCATTAATCGTGTGGTTGCCAAACTAGATTAAATTCAATAGTTAGTCCGTGGCAATTTGTTCTGAACTCACACAGTGGTAGCATCTTCAGCTTTCACTCCCCTTCCCAAAATCCATTCCACTTGCGCAAATCTCAGAAGTGGAGTCGCACTCAATTAAAATCTCAATCCTATAACTTTTATGCAAGAAACAGGGATACATTTTCCATCTTATTGTGATTAAAATTTTCAGATTTGTTTAGTAAACCTTCCATTACCTGTATCTCTCCAATTATAATTTGCTCAAGCAAACATCCCCCCCCCCCCCCCCCAAATTCCTTGCACTCTTCACGTTCTAGCTTCTTGCAAAGACCTGATTTGCACCAATGACAGCTATGTCTTCATGGGCTGAGAGTTCTGTAATTGTGATTCCCGAGTGACTCTTTGAAGCCTTTAAAGTATTCCTCTAAAAACTGGCCCTATGACCATACCCCTGATTCTTGTCCACGTAGCTCTTTACATGATTAATTTTAAATTTCAATTGATGCTAATATCTGTCAAGTACCATTGGAAATTGTATTCCATTAAATGTGCTATATAAATGTTAGTTATACTTGATTACTCAGTAAAAAAACAGATTGTGACCACAGCCATTTTACATTTTGGTGATGAGGGAAAGATCTAAAAGACTCACATTCACACTTGATTGATCCATTTTTATTGTAGAAATATTTGTCATTAGGTGCAAGGAAGCCTCCAGGTTCACATAAATCCGGTTGTAGTCTTGGAATTCCTAGAATTTAAAAAAATCAAATGAAGAGCTTTTAAATGCTTATGGTCTAGAATTTTGTTAGCATCTGCAGAAGACTGCAGTTTGAAGTAAAATGGCCCCACAAATGTTTTGTTCAGGTGACCAGTATTAGGTAATGTATTAATATATAGAACTAATACCTCATACATCACTTGGAAAGCCTTAATATACCGAAGACACAAGATGGTATTGGTGTTGGTTATATTATCACATGTATCAAGGTACGGTGAAAAGTTTTGGTTTGCGTGCTATCCAATTAAATTAGATCATAATTTAAATGAGCACAATCAAGCCGTACACAAGTACAACAGTTAGTGCAAAGACTAAAATACCAGAGTGCAGAATATAGTTTTGCAGCATTATAGCGTAACAGTTTCAGAGAAAAAGTCAAATGTCCCCAGTGAGGGAGGTTGAAAGATTGGTATTACAGCTTCGTTTATGGGATAATTGATAACAGAGGGAAATAAACAGTTTCTCAGTCCGGTGGTGCATGCTTTCAGTTTTTGCATTTTCTACCACACAGGAGAGTGGAGAATGTACAGCGTGAAAAATGCAGATGTGAACTCTATTGATAAGTTCAGATACGTTTGTGAGTGAGTTTGTGCAGAAAATGAGTTATATGTGGCTTGGTGAGGATTTGTGTAGACTAGAAGAGTATGATTGGCAGTAAAGTTTGATATATTAGATCAGTTTCTGTTCAGGTCCTGTTCTGGAAGGTCACCTTTAAATCATGCAGAAATGAAACATTTTGGGTGCCTTTCGACACCCGTGTATAGGTTTAGAGTAGTCTGTACATCAGATGTCAGATGTACAGAAAATCGTGGAACAAAATTAGTCGACTTTGCAATCCACATGGCAAGTTTTGATATTTGATCATTTTATTTTTCACAAATATTGAATTGTTAAAACCATAATTCTTAACCAAAATTATGGGCAGAATCCAATGCAGCTGAAACTGCTTTATTAATCAATTAAGACATTCTTATTCTTAATTGTCAGCTGTCTTCTATCTGTTTGAATTATTTGATTACCTTTTATCATTTGGTTCCAATATCTGTTATTTGCAGAATAGATAACAAACTAGCATACTGGGAAATAAGGATACATGTACTGGGAAATAAGGATACATGTTCAAAGAGTAGGGATAAATTGGTCCCTTTCGGAATGGCAGGCAGTGACAAGTGAGGTGTCGCAAGGCTCAGTGCTGGGATTGCAGCTTTTTACAATATACATTAATGATTTAAATGAAGGAATTAAAAGTAACATTAGCAAATTTGCAGATGACATAAAGCTGAGTGGCAGTGTGAACTGTGAAGAGGATACTATGAGGATGCAGAGTGACTTGGACAGGTTGGGTGAGTGGGCAGATGCTTGGCAGATGCAATGTAGATAAATATGAGGTTATCCACTTTGGAGGCAAGAACGGGAAGGCAGATTATTATCTGAATGGTGTCAGTTAGGAAAATGGGAAGTGCACCAAAATCTGGGTGTCCTAGTACATCAGTTATTGAAAATGAACATGCAGGTAGAGCAGGCAGTGAAGAAAGCTAATGGCATATTGGCTTTCATAAAGAGAGGAGTTGAGTATAGGAGCAAAGAGGTCTTCTGAGACTACACCTGGAGTACTGTGTGCAGTTTTGGTCTCCTAATTTGAGGAAGGACATTCTTGCTATTGAGGGAGTGCAGCGTAGGGGATCTTATAGAAACATATACAATTATTAAGGGATTGGACACGCTAGATGCAGGAAACATGTTCCCGATGTTGGAGGAGTTCAGAACCAGGGGGCACAGTTTAACAATAAGGGTAGGCCATTTAGAACTGAGATGAGGAAAATCTTTTTCGCACAGAGAGTTGGGAATTTGTGGAATTTTCTGCCTCAGAAGGCAGTGGAAGCCGATTCATTGGATACATTCAAACAAGAGATAGATAGAGCTCAGGGCTAGCAGAATCAAGGGGTATGGGGCGAAGGCAGGAACGGGGTACTGATTGTGGATGATCAGTCATGATCGCATTGAATATCGATGCTGGCTCGAAGGGCTGAATGGCCTACTCCTGCACCTATTGTATACCATTTGTATCTATGTATTGTGATTTGGCTTATTTAAATACAGAAGCACCCATACTTGCTTGGCCACTGGGTATAGCAGATACAAAGCAAATATGTGGGAAGGTGTCAATATAATAGGTAGGGATCATTGAAATATTCAGTCAGTTTGTACGTTGTAAGACAACAGATCAACATTGGAAGAGACTCTCAAGTGTGCATAATCAACCTGAAAAGTGAAGACATGAAAAATACACAAAGCAATCCTTATCATTTTTGTAGGATTCAATCTGTACCTCAGGGTCAAGGAAAGAGCATTCACATCGTGGCCCTGTTTCCATCAATCTTTCCCCCACCATGCACAAGAAGCACAAGACGCAACTGTATGCAGATGCCGAGAAGTGAGTTCAGCTCTGGCCGAACTATTTTTAATCTTGTGATGTGGACTGGATATGAAGAAGATTTGTACCTCGAGAAAGGTGCTGTTCCACAGTCGTGCTCGGAGCGTTATTTTGGCCTCTTTCGTCATATTGCGCAGCAGACAATTGAATCGCTTGCACCGGGCTGTGTGTTTATTTCCACATTCCTGTTAAAATAAAACGTGAAAGAGTATGCTATAGACACTGTCGATACTGTGCTTGAAAATCAAGCTATGCCAGAGATGAAACTATAAAATTGTAACCAATTACTAAACATTAGTAGAAGGAGGTTCACATGGACGAGAAGCACCTCGTATTTCACTTGGGTAGTTTACAACCCAATGGTTGGAATATTGAATTCTCCAATTTTATGTAACAAACCCTCTTCTATCGCCTTTCTCTAGTACCCCCACCCCCCCCCCCCACCACCCAGAGCGCACCCATTTGTCCCACTCCCGTCCACTTGCTTCTACATCCATCCCTTTGGCTTTACATTTCGCACGTCTTCTCTGCTTATCTAACCTTTTAATCTACATGTCTCATTTTTATCTCCATTCAACACCCGAATATCCATTTGGATATGTATCCAATTAATACATTAAAAAGACATTTGATTTCCAATTATCACTGCAAAATATTGCTTATACTAATAACTCACATATAGATCTTTTGTTATATCTCCCATAATTTAACCTGTATTTCTTCTAACAGTACTTTAAATGCTGACTTATTTTGCATGGGTCATACATTGCAAAGAACTGGGGTTAAGAGTGATATCCTGGACTATTTTTGAGACTGAGATAATTTTCTATGATCTTTTGGACAAATTATTCAGGCTATTAAGTCTGGCTTTGCGCTTCTGCTGAGATGAGTATGTCATTTTTTTAGTGGGGTGTAGAGTATATTCATCACAAAGGATTGGAGGATCTTTCCTGTCACTCATTATTAATATTTCATGAGTAATTTAAGCAAATGTCCATATTTCAATTGCCAGAAACTTTGTTGCAATTATATGACGTTTGTTTAAGAAGGAACTGCAGATGCTGGAAAATCGAAGGTTTTTACTTTGCATATACTTTGCAATTATATGACATTTGATACTTGAGATGGGAGTAATAAAATATTTTTTCCAGAAAATCAAAAGAAATGCAAATCCTCTGCTTTTGCATTCACGGTCTGGTTGATTCCTTCGGTTTCCTACGATGTACTTACTAACTCTAAATCGCTTTCTCCACTTCGCTCATTGATCAATTTTCGAAGTTCTTTAGCAGCTGCAGGTGCAACATCCCGTTTTGTTCTTTCTGGCCGACTTGTTTGATTATTCATCTGAAGAATAAATTTCAGAGTTAATTCTAATCTAACAGCATAAAAGTCATTTTTGTGGAAGCACAACGCTTTCCAGCTTCTGATAACCTGTCTGAGTATAGATAAAGATTGATTACCGATCGACCAATTTCAACTCCCAACTGCTTGCTTGTCTCTCTTGTAACTAGCCTCACACTGGCTCAAACAGCTCCAAAGAAGGGTCCTGACCTGAAAAGTTAATTTCCCTGCACAGAAGCTGACTGGACTGCTGATTTTTGTTCAAACAGCTTTCCATTGTTTGCATGCAATGTTTATGGCACATTTGAATGAAGACATTGGCAAGTTGCTCACACTCATTTACTCCGGGTGCTATATGTATGGTGTAGTGACCGCGTGGGTGCTCTGGTTTTTTCCCACATTCCAAAGACATGCAGGTTAATTGGGTTCTGTAAATCGCCCCTAGTGTGTGGGATGCAAAACGGGGATATCAAAAATCTAGTGCATGGTTGACCTCTGTTATGATAAATCCTCCTTTTGTGAAAGATAGCTGGCCATATATTATATTCTGGAGCCATACGGAAGGACAGATTTGCTGATACTTTCCTGATTATCTTCCAGAACCACAAGACAATTATAGAGCTTTCCCATGTAGGATTTATTAAGTGGGGTGGGGTTTACACTAAAAGATGGTCACTGCTGGTCCTGTGATAGTTACAGTCATCAGTGGTGGATATCCTCATTAATGCTTCCTCTGATCATGTCTGGAAACTTGCCTCAAGATGATTATATCCTTACCACACATCCTAATTTCCAGGAATATTCAACCAAAATCCCATGCAGTATTCATATTTAGACTGTGGTAGATACTTCTTATTAAGAGTCTGAAGCTTAGTTTAAATAAAGAGGTCCTGACTTAGAAGATGACGACACAGTGGCAAAGCTAGTAGATCTATTGCCTCACTGCCCTTGAGACCCAGGTCTGACCCTGACCTTGGGTGCTGTCCAGATGGAGTTTGCACATCCTCATTGTGACAACATGGATGTCCCAGGTGCTCTGGTTTCCTCTCACATTCCAAAGATATCAGAATTGCTAGGTTGGTTGGCCATTGTATTTAAGAAGGAACTGCAGATGCTGGAAAATCAAAGGTAGACAAAAGTGCTGGGAAACTCAGTGGGTGCAGCAGCATCTATGGAGCGAAGGAAATAGGCAACATTTCGGGCCGAAACCCTTCTTCAGACTGAAGGCAAAGTTTCGGGCCGAAACGTTGCCTATTTCCTTCGCTCCATAGATGCTGCTGCACCCACTGAGTTTCTCCAGCACTTTTGTCTACCTTAGTTGGCCATTGTAAAGTATAGCTGAGTGGTAGATTTAAGGGGTAGAGAATAAAAACAAGTAATCAATGTAGGATTAGTGTAATTGGGGGGTTGATGGAGAATGTGGACGAGGTGTTTCTATGCTGTACCTCTGTACAACTAGATTGAAGTCCAACTCTATTTTGCAAGGAAATAAAGTTAAACTTTCACCACATTGTCATACACTGTATTTATATTTTCAGTAATATTATTTGCCAGGTTTAAATATTTACACAGAACTCTGCAAAGACTAATTCATTCCCACAGTGTCTGGAGGTATTTCAAGTAGCCGGATCGCTGTGGAAATGTCAATAGTTAGTAGGATATTTATATTACATTTAGGTATATGAGGAAAAATATCCAAATACCTTTAAATTCAGTTCATTCACAATTTTCCCATCAGGCACACAGTACTGGTTTTCTGTTCCAGTCATTTCGATTTCAGTGAGGTACAGCAACCACTTCCCATTACTGATTTCATACGGCCAATTAACACTGAGGTAAAGTATTCCCAAGTCACCCAAAGGCTCTCCTTGATTCTTCACCTGCAGAATGAGTTGAGTACAGGACTAAGAGAATGGCACACATAATACCTACATTTAGCCCATGACGTATTGGATACAATAGCAATGTATTAGTTATTAGCTCTTAACCATTGCTTTGAGTTAACTTATCTTTATTATTATGCATGTTTGGGGGAAAAATTCCAGCAAAGATAATATCACATAAAGGATTAAATAGAGGGACACATAACTGTTAGATTTTAAAACCCCTACATGATATTATGTTATTTACAAATTGTAGAAACGTTTGTACAACGCATTATTACTGTATTTTAATGAATTTATAATGAACAACAAAGAGCATGATCTTCCCCAAAAATGTTTTACAAACTGCTCGATACTTCAGATTCACATCAACTTACAGGTATAAACAGAACAATGTCATGATATTCTTTCTGTTCTCACCAAAAAAATAAATTCCACAGGACTTCCCACATCGTCAAATGTAGTCATTGCACTCTCACCCATGACTGTACCACTGCATGATGTCCACAAGTTATTTCTTTCCCTGATTGGACAGAAGAAAACAAAATAAAGTATATTTATTGCAGGCCCTATAATGTTACATTGGTGCTCAAATACATGGATAGTACAAGTTTGGAGGGATGTGGACCAAGCACAGGCAGGTGGGACTAGTGTAGCTGGGACATGTTGGCCGGTGTAGGCAAGTTGGGTGGAAGGGCTTGTTTTCACACTGTATCACTCTATAACTCGATGACTCTAAATGATTCCTTGGATTCATCCACAGACAATGATTTGTCAACTGAAGGACAAGTAATTAAATGGCGCTGATTAATACCAACCATCTGCCTTGGTCAATAGAGGATTAAAAATTAACCTACCATTGAAGATTGGTCATGATAGTTAAAATCTGAAATCAGTCCTGAATGGGGAGCTGATACTCACCCACAACAAACCAAATGATCTTAGTGCATGTCATTTTTACCTCCATGGAGAGAATCACAAACATGTCAAGTATTGTAGAAATGGCTATTGGAAGATGTTGAGGTGCATAAATGCAAACATGGAAGCATCTTTGGGATTTACAAGATGTTTTCCAGTTTCAAAGTTTCTGTGATACTAAAAACAGTTACAATAGCTGGTGGTGGAGCCCATCCTTCTGAGCTCCAGCAGCCCAGATTCAGCAGCCCAGATTCAGCAACCCAGATTCAATCCTGGTCTCTGGTGCTGTCTTTGTGGAACGTTCTCTTTGTGACCACGTGGTTTTCCGCCGGTTTCCTCCCACATCGATAAATATCCGAGTTGGTGGGTAAATTGGCCAATTGTTCCTCACATGTAGATAAATATAGTAGAATCCAAGGCCGAGTTAAATGGAATAAGGAGAAAATAAAATTGGTTTGGAAAGGATTAGTGAAGAGAAATGGGTACTTGATGATTGGGACAGACTTTGTGCTGAAGAGCCTGTTTCTGTGCTGAATCTCTGTAAGATTTATCATAAACAGCAACAGCATAATTTAATACTGTAGCTTTAATAATAATAATAATACATTTTATTTATGGGTGCCTTTCAAGAGTCTCAAGGACACCTTACAAAAATTGAGCATGTATAGGAAAAACATGTAAGGGGAATGAAATAAATAGTAGAGACATGACTAGTACACAAAGTAAAGACAGAATTCAATACAAAACACAGCATGAGGCAATTAATGCACAGATGAAAAGGGACGGGGACGTGGGGCTAAGGATAGGCAGAGGTGAAGAGATGGGTCTTGAGGCGGGACTGGAAGATGGGGAGGGACACGGAATTGCGGATCAGTTGGGGGAGGGAGTTCCAGAGCCTGGGAGCTGCCCTGGAGAAGGCTCTGTCCCCAAAACTGCGGAGGTTGGACTTGTGGATGGAGAGGAGACCGGCTGATGTGGATCTGAGGGACCGTGAGGATTGGTAGGGGGAGAGGAGGTCAGTGAGATATGTGGGGGGGGGGCTTTGTAGGCGAGGACCAGGATTTTGTAGGTGATCCGGTGGGAGATGGGAAGCCAGTGAAGTTTTTTGAGGACTGGAGTGATGTGATGCCAGGATTTGGTGTGGGTGATGAGTCGGGCGGCTGCGTTCTGGACCAGTTGGAGTCGGTTGATGTAGGTGGAGCTGATGCCAAGGAGAAGTGAGTTGCAATAGTCCAGTCGGGACTACACACCAGCCACTTCATATTTGATGAAATAACTGGATAATTCAGTATTCAGTATTCAGTATTTCTTTAATATCATTTTCACTGAGTACTCGCATACACAGTGGAAACGAAAAACCGTTGCTCGATCGGTTTCCATTCAGTGTATAAATTTAAAAAAAAGGATAAATACATAGAGCTTTAAAAACAAATTAAAATTACCATGTTTAAAACAGAAAGTAGGCCAAAAATTAACAATATAATAAAAACAGACATTCTGATCGACAGTGGCTTTACAGTGGCTTTACTTTGACAGGTGCCTAACTGTCAAAGTATGGGCGGGGTTGGATGTGTTGGTGAGCGATATTTTGGGAGGGGACAAAGTCCGTTAATCAGTCTTATTGCCTGTGGGAAGAAGCTGAGGAGCATCCTGCTGGTTTTGCAGCTGATGCTTCTGTACCTCTTCCCAGATGGCAGAATGGACAAGATGTGGTGTGATGGGTGGTAGGGGTCCTGGATGGAGATGGCTCTACTGATGCTCCTCTTCTTGTATATCTCCAGCAGGAAAGGGAGTGGGGCACCAATAATCCTGCTGGCGGTCTTCACTATCCTGTTTAGTTGATATTGTTTGTAAGCCTTGCAGCTCCCAAACCAGGAAGTGATGCCGTAGGTTATTATGCTTTCAATTGTGCCCCTGTAGAAGGTTCTTAGATGGGCAGTGGGGAGACCTGCTTTCCTTAGTCTCTGGAGAGGGTGGAGTCGCTGTTGGGCTCTTTTGACCACTGCTGTGGTGTTGGTCATAGAGGTCAGGTCATCCGACAGGTGGAGTCCTAGGAACTTCACACTGCTGACCCTCTCCACAGCAGCTCCATCAATGTACAGCGGTGTGTGGTGTTGTTTTCCCGCCCTCCTGAAGTCGACCACCATCTCCTTAGTTTTTCCACATTAAGAGTGAGGTTGTGGGATCTGCACCATCCTGTACGCCGACTCATTATTGTCGCTGATGAGACCCACTACTGTTGTGTCATCAGCGAACTTGTTGATATAGTTGTTACTGAGTCTAGCAGTACAATTATGTGTAAGCAGACTAAACAGCAGGGGGCTTAGGCCACAGCCTTGGGGTGAGCCAGTGCTCACGGCGATGGTTCTTGATGTCCGACTGCCCACCCTGTCTGTCTGCTGCCGTTGTGATAAAAAGTTAAGGACCCAGTTGCAAGTGCCAGTATCCACCCTTAACAGCTTCAGCTTCTCCACCAGCTGCTGTGAGATGATTGTATTAAAAGCGGAGCTGAAGTCTATAAAGAGGATCCTGGCATAGGTATTTTTCCGGTCGAGATGTGACAGTGCGAGGTTGAGTGTCGTGGAGACTGCATCCTCTGTGGACCGGTTGGCTCTATAAGCAAACTGCAGTGGGTCTAGGTCGGCAGGGAGACAATTTTTAATATGCTGCATAACCAGCCGCTCAAAACACTTCATTAATATGGGTGTGAGAGCCACTGGACGAAAGTCATTGAGACAGGCTGGGTTGGGTTTCTTCGGGACAGGAACGATGGTGGCACTTTTTAGACAGTTGGGCACTACTGCCTGGCTGAGTGAGATGTTAAAAATGTCTGTAAAGACATCTTTTAGTTACATACAATTCAATTTATTGTCATATGGATCCCTTGAGGTCCAAACGAAATGTCGTTTCTGCAGCCATACATTACAAACAAATAGACCCAAGACACAACATAATTTACATAAACATCCATCACATTGCTGTGATGGAAGGCCAAAAAAACTTCTCTCTCCACTGCACTCTCCCCCCCCGATGTCAGAGTCAAAGTCAAAGTCAAAGCCCCCGGCGGGCGATGGCGAATTGTCCCGCAGCCATTAAAGCCACGCCGGGTGATGCAAGGCCGCGCACCGGGTCTTGGTGTTAGAGCCCCCGGCGCGCGCTCGCAGTCCCGCAGCCATTCCAAGCCGCCCGGGGCGGTACTGTAAAGCCCCGCTCAGGTGCTCTTCAACCCCGCAACTCGGGCGGGAGAAGTCGCCGTTGCGGAAGCCCTGAAAAGCGGTCTCCCTCCAGGGACCCGCGGGCTCCCGGTGCCGCCCGCCAAACCCGCAGTTGCAGCCACCGAATCTCCGGAGGTCGGGCCGCAGCAGTGTCCACCACAGCTCCACCCGCTCTGGACTCGGCCAGCTCTGCGACGGTGAGGTGAGTAGTCGGCACCACAGCCCCCTGTCTTCCTGTTGGAGGCCGCTCCTCGTTGCAGCCCCAACGACAACGGAGACCCGACAAAGAAAAGGTCGGGTCTCCCGTGCAGGGAGAGATTTAAAAGTTACCCCCACCCCCCCCCACACATACCCCAACAAAAATAACAAAAACTACATAAAAACATAAGACATAAAATAATAAAAACGCAGACGGACTGCAGAGGCCGCTGCTGACGAAAGCCGCGCCACCCACACAGTCCCTTAAAACTCAGACGGCGCTCAGCACAGTCCCTTAAAATGCATCCAGGGATGTTATCCGGCCCTGCAGCTTTGCGTGGATTGATGCTGGCAAAGGCCTTTTTAACTCCTGCTGTGGACAGCCTGAGTGATTGGTCGCTGGGTGATGGCAGGAGTGCTCGTATCTGGGTGGTATTTTTAACCTCAAACCGTGCGTAAAACTCGTTCAGTTCATCTGGTAGAGAGGGGTCGTTTTGGCATATCCGCAGCGTAGTCAGTGTCAGTGATGGTATGAAATCCCTGCCACAAGCGACGTGTGTCTTTGTCATTTGTGAAGTGGCTATTAAGTTTTTGTACATACCGCCTCTTCGCTTCCCTGATCCCCCGGGATAGGTTACTCCGTGCCAGTTTGTATGCTGCGTTGTCCCCAGATTTAAATGCAGCATTCCGGACTCTCAGTAGAGAACACACTTCCCCAGTTAGCCAAGGTTTCTGATTGGCACGCCTCTTGATGGTTTTAACCACCGTCACATCATCAATGCATTTATTGATGTATCCGATGACGGATTCTGTATACTCTTGGAGGTCAGTGCCACTGTCACCTGTTGCTGCCTCTCTGAAAATGGCCCACTGTGTGATTTCAAAACAGTCTTGCAGTGCTGCGGTAGCTCCCTGTGGCCATATTCTGACTTCTTTGACCATTGGCCTGTCCTGTTTCACCCTGGGTCTGTGTGCAGGTGTGAGCATAACCACCAGGTGGTCAGAGTTGCCGATATGGGGGAAGGAGGGCTGCTTTATATGCATCTTTAATGTTTGTGTACACCAGGTCTAGTGTGTTCTTTCCCCTGGTTGCAATGTTCACATGCTGGTAAAATTTAGGCAGAACAGATGTAAGACTTGCCTGGTTGAAATCCCCAGCTGCCATGAAGAAAGTATCGGGATGTTCCCTCTGCTGCTCACTGATGTTGTTGTAGAGTTCTGTCATAGCGTCCTTCACGTCCGCGCTCGGTGGTACATAGACGGCCGTTATGAAGACTGCCGTTAGCTCCCTCGGTAAGTAGAAGGGTCGGCATTTCAGTCAGCAGCTCTACGTGGGGTGAGCAGTAAGTGGAAACCACCACGGCATCCCGACACCACGATCTATTAACATACACAGCCAGGCCGCCTCCCCTTGACTTACCAGCTAGCGAAGCTACTCTGTCAGCTCTGTGTAGCATTAGCCCATCCAGCTGGATCGCAGCGTCCGTGATGTTCTGGTTCAGCCAGGTCTCCGTAAGGACATACACACAGCAGTTCTTCACGCTACGTTGAGCAGCTCTCCACGCTCTGATGTAGTCCATCTTGTTGTCGAGGGAGCGGACATTTGCCAACATGAGTGTAGGCACTGCTGGTTTATAGGGATTAGCGACTAGCCTAGCGTAGACTCCTCCGCGATTCCCCCGCTTCCGCATCCTGCTGCACCGCTTGCGGTGATTCCTCACCAATGTTGTTCCAGGTGCAGCCGCGGCTTTCCATGGACCTACGCGGCGCACAAGTCCCAGCTCGCCCAGAACGCTCCGTAAGTGTTTGTTACAGCAAGAAGCTTTGTTGTGAGTGTCCAACAGAAACTGTCGCTCATACTGCCGCACATACATACACTCTCTCAACACATAGAAACATAGAAACATAGAAATTAGGTGCAGGAGTAGGCCATTCGGCCCTTCGAGCCTGCACCGCCATTCAATATGATCATGGCTGATCATCCAACTCAGTATCCCGTACCTGCCTTCTCTCCATACCCCCTGATCCCCTTAGCCACAAGGGCCACATCTAACTCCCTCTTAAATATAGCCAATGAACTGGCCTCGACTACCCTCTGTGGCAGGGAGTTCCAGAGATTCACCACTCTCTGTGTGAAAAAAGTTCTTCTCATCTCGGTTTTAAAGGATTTCCCCCTTATCCTTAAGCTGTGACCCCTTGTCCTGGACTTCCCCAACATCGGGAACAATCTTCCTGCATCTAGCCTGTCCAACCCCTTAAGAATTTTGTAAGTTTCTATAAGATCCCCTCTCAATCTCCTAAATTCTAGAGAGTATAAACCAAGTCTATCCAGTCTTTCTTCATAAGACAGTCCTGACATCCCAGGAATCAGTCTGGTGAACCTTCTCTGCACTCCCTCTATGGCAATAATGTCCTTCCTCAGATTTGGAGACCAAAACTGTACGCAATACTCCAGGTGTGGTCTCACCAAGACCCTGTACAACTGCAGTAGAACCTCCCTGCTCCTATACTCAAATCCTTTTGCTATGAAAGCTAACATACCATTCGCTTTCTTCACTGCCTGCTGCACCTGCATGCCCACTTTCAATGACTGGTGTACCATGACACCCAGGTCTCGCTGCATCTCCCCTTTTCCTAGTCGGCCACCATTTAGATAATAGTCTGCTTTCCTGCTTTTGCCACCAAAATGGATAACCTCACATTTATCCACATTATACTGCATCTGCCAAACATTTGCCCACTCACCCAGCCTATCCAAGTCACCTTGCAGTCTCCTAGCATCCTCCTCACAGCTAACACTGCCCCCCAGCTTAGTGTCATCCGCAAACTTGGAGATATTGCCTTCAATTCCCTCATCCAGATCATTAATATATATTGTAAATAGCTGGGGTCCCAGCACTGAGCCTTGCGGTACCCCACTAGTCACTGCCTGCCATTGTGAAAAGGACCCGTTTACTCCTACTCTTTGCTTCCTGTTTGCCAGCCAGTTCTCTATCCACATCAATACTGAACCCCCAATGCCGTGTGCTTTAAGTTTGTAAGCTAATCTCTTATGTGGGACATTGTCGAAAGCCTTCTGGAAGTCCAGATACACCACATCCACTGGTTCTCCCCTATCCACGCTACTAGTTACATCCTCGAAAAATTCTATAAGATTCGTCAGACATGATTTACCTTTTGTAAATCCATGCTGACTTTGTCCAATGATTTCACCACTTTCCAAATGTGCTGCTATCCCATCTTTAATAACTGACTCTAGCAGTTTCCCCACTACCGATGTTAGACTAACTGGTCTGTAATTCCCCATTTTCTCTCTCCCTCCCTTCTTAAAAAGTGGGGTTACGTTTGCTACCCGCCAATCCTCAGGAACTACTCCAGAATCTAAAGAGTTTTGAAAGATTATTACTAATGCATCCACTATTTCTGGAACTACTTCCTTAAGTACTCTGGGATGCAGCCTATCTGGTCCTGGGGATTTATCGGCCTTTAATCCATTTAATTTACCCAACACCACTTCCCGGCTAACCTGGATTTCACTCAATTCCTCCAACTCCTTTGACCCGCGGTCCCCTGCTATTTCCGGCAGATTATTTATGTCTTCCTTAGTGAAGACGGAACCAAAGTAGTTATTCAATTGGTCCGCCATATCCTTGTTCCCCATGATCAACTCACCTGTTTCTGACTGCAAGGGACCTACATTTGTTTTAACTAATCTCTTTCTTTTCACATATCTATAAAAACATTTGCAGTCAGTTTTTATGTTCCCTGCCAGTTTTCTTTCATAATCTATTTTTCCTTTCCTAATTAAGCCCTTTGTCCTCCTCTGCTGGTCTCTGAATTTCTCCCAGTCCTCCGGTATGCTGCTTTTTCTGGCTAATTTGTACGCATCATCCTTCGCTTTGATACTATCCCTGATTTCCCTTGTTATCCACGGATGCACTACCTTCCCTGATTTATTCTTTTGCCAAACTGGGATGAACAATTTTTGTAGTTCATCCATGCAGTCTTTAAATGTCTTCCATTGCATATCCACCGTCAACCCTTTTAGAATTAATTGCCAGTCAATCTTGGCCAATTCACGTCTCATACCCTCAAAGTTACCTTTCTTTAAGTTCAGAACCATTGTTTCTGAATTAACAATGTCACTCTCCATCCTAATGAAGAACTCAACCATATTATGGTCACTCTTGCCCAAGGGGGCACGTACAACAAGACTGCTAACTAACCCTTCCTCATTACTCAATACCCAGTCTAAAATAGCCTGCTCTCTCGTTGGTTCCTCTACATGTTGATTTAGATAACTATCCCGCATACATTCCAAAAAATCCTCTTCCTCAGCACCCCTGCCAATTTGATTCACCCAATCTATATGTAGATTGAAGTCACCCATTATAACGGTTTTGCCTTTGTCGCACGCATTTCTAATTTCCTGTTTGATACCATCTCCAACTTCACTACTACTGTTAGGTGGCCTGTACACAACACCCACCAGCGTTTTCTGCCCCTTAGTGTTTCGCAGCTCTACCCATACCGATTCCACATCCTGCAAACTAATGTCCTTCCTTTCCATTGCGTTAATCTCCTCTCTAATCAGCAACGCTACCCCACCTCCTTTTCCTTTCTCTCTATCCCTCCTGAATATTGAATATCCCTGGATGTTCAGCTCCCAGCCTTGGTCACCCGGGAGCCATGTCTCCGTGATCCCAACTATATCATAGTCATTAATAGCTATCTGCACATTCAACTCATCCACCTTATTACGAATGCTCCTTGCATTGAGACACAAAGCCTTCAGGCTTGTTTTTACAACACTCTTACCCTTATACAATTTTGTTGAAAAGTGGCCCTTTTTGATTTTTGCCCTGGATTTTCCGGCCTGTCACTTTTACTTTTCACCTTGCTACCTATTGCTTCTACCCTCATTTTATACACCTCTGTCTCTACGCTCACACATTTAAGAAACCCTTTCCTTTTAACTCCATCCTCCACTAGCCCATTCGACACCCCACCCCCCTTATTCAGTTTAAAACCACCCGTGTAGCAGTGGCAAACCTGCCTGCCAGAATGCTGGTCCCACACCTGTTAAGATGCAATCCGTCCCTTTTGTACAGTTCCCCCTTACCCCAAAACAGATCCCAGTGATCTAAGAATCTAAATCCCTGCCCCGTGCACCAGTTCCTCAGCCACACGTTCAGGTCCCGTATCTCCCTGTTCCTGCTCTCGCCAGCACGAGGAACTGGAAGCAAACCGGAGATAACAACCCTGGAGGTCCTGCTTTTCAGCATTTTTCCGAGCTCTCTAAAGTCACGCTGCAGAATATTCATCCCCTTCTTTCCGACATCGTTTGTGCCGACATGCACTACCACTTCCGAATGTTCACCTTCGCCCTTGAGGATTTTCTGCACTCTGTCCGTGACATCCTGGATCCTGGCACCAGGAAGGCAGCACACCATCCTTGCATCCCGTCTGTTGCCGCAGAAACCCCTGTCCGTACCTCTCACAATGGAGTCTCCCACTATAATGGTGTTGCCTGCCTGAGGCCTTTTTGGTTTTGGCTCAACAGCCCTATTCGCATCACAAGCCAGTCCGCCGCCCAGTGTAAACACCTCTTCTGTCCCGACAGCTTCTAAGTGGGTGAACCTGTTCACAAGAGGTACAACACCCGGGGACGTTGGCATTCCATGCTTCCCTCCCGTTCTCACTGTCTCCCACCTTCTCTCTTCCAGTACCTTAGGTGTAACAATCGTACTGTAGGACTTGTCGAGGAACGACTCAGTTTCTCGGACGAACCGGAGGTCATCCACTTGCTTCTCCAGTTCCCCAACACGGCCCTTCAGGAGCTCTACCTGGATGCACTTCTCGCATTTGTAGCAGCCAGAGGCACCAGCGGTGTCCTTGACCTCCCATAAACTGCAAGCATCGCACTGAATCAGCTTGCCTGACATCTCCTTCTTTCGTCTCCTCGCCGAAGACTCGAGCCAAAGACTCACACTTTTCTCACAGGGCACTTCGCTCACTCACTGCTGCTCGCTAAGAGCAGTCTTGCTTAAATTGACGGATAAATTGCCTGATTTACCAATTTACAAACCAAATTCCTCAGTTTTCAACTGTTTTCCCAGCACTGACTCACTTCTCTCCTCCCACTTGGGCTAGAGCCAATCAGTCGTATCTCTTGCAAAACTCCTGCTGCTGTTGTTGCTCCCAAAACTACAGCAGTTCTGAGTCAAGTCTGCCTGTCCTTGACCTGTACTTTAACTGTTTTCACTTCTCTCCTCCCACTTGGGCTAGAGCCAATCAGTGGTATCTCTTGCTTATCTCTTGCTAAGCTCCTGCTGCTGTTGTTGCTCCCAAAACTACAGCAGTTCTGAGTCAAGTCTGCCTGTCCTGTACTTTAACTGTTTTCACTTCTCTCCTCCCACTTGGGCTAGAGCCAATCAGTCGTATCTCTTGCTAAACTCCTGCTGCTGTTGTTGCTCCCAAAACTACAGCAGTTCTGAGTCAACACACATTCTCCAGTCACACCACTCGCTCCAATAACACGCGAAAGCACTGAACCGATTTTGGTCGTCTCCTCCACAGAGAGGCAACTTTTTCCATGTCGCCTCCCTCGTGGCCTAGCACCATGGATTGGAGCGGCCTTTCCCGGAGTGGGCCTGGAGCATCGGCAGCAGGCTCAGCGTGGACTTTCCATCGTGGAGCGGGCAAACCCTTGCCGGGGATCGCCGGAGGAGAACTCCGACCGCCGGCCCGCGGCCTATAACATCCTGAAGCCGCAGTCTGCGGAGCTCCTAGCCGCGGGCGGGGCGTGGACTTACCATCCGGAGCCTGGGATCGCCGGAGAAGATAACATCTTCGGTAAGAAAGTGCGATTTGGGACCTCCAAGCCGCTGAGTGTGTTCGACCGTCCCGACGTCAGAGTTTCAATCATCCCGACGAGAGGGCCTGTCTATCCGGCCATCCATAGCGGAGACTAAGGAGGGTTCATGGCCCCGACCACCGGTGAACAAGGAGGAGGACTGCCTGAGCTTTGTTGCATTCCACCACAGTGAAGAATGCTGTGGTGGATGGTTGTGTTAAATTTTTATTGTGTATTGTGTGTTCTTTTTAAGTGTATCACTGCTGGCAAATTCATTTCACTGCACCTTTGGGTGTATGTGACAAATAAAATTGACTTTGACAAGAAATCAGAAAGTAAGAGGAAAATATACAAATTATGATTAGAATGTCATAGTTGAGATAGGAATTAAATATAGAATGGCCACATAATAATTGTTATCATTAGAATTTCAGTCAGTGGCACTCAGATTCACAGTAATAATTTTACAATAATTTGGCTTGTAAGGGTAAAATCACAACTTTATAAATAAGCAGTCTACCTCATCCATATATGGTGTCACACAACAGCAATTGATAGCATGTTAAATTATGCAAAAGGTTTTAGGTATTAAGAAAAGACAGTTCATTCTAAAATATTAAGTATCATTTCACCAGATTTGTATCATCTAAGTAAACAAAGGCATACATTTAACAGAACAATTAGATTCTTACCAATCTAGGTTAACTTGTAGTTGAATTTGCACAGAAATTGATGCTGTAGTTAAAGGTAGATCATCTTGCTCACTTACACTGTTGGTAAAATAATAAATAATGTTTAAATATAATTCTTCGGAAAAGTTCCATTCTTAATTTGGTGCCCATGCCAGGTAAACAATAATATGCCAAACACCTTGCTAACATGGATTGATTGGGACATGATTTTTATGCTGGCCATTTTTCTTCTCATGTCTAATATCATCATTCAGCTGGATCATTCCCAAACAGCATCAGAGCAGTCTGGATACTGCAGTCAATAATCCACCAAACTGGTCTATGGCATAGTGAAACCAATGTAGAGACGAGGCAATTATGATATACATATTTTCACACTTTTCCCTCTGTTTTACGATCAAACAGTATCTCTGGAGAACATGGATAGGTGACCCTTCTTCAGACTAATCTGTCTGATCGGTCATCTGTCCATGTCCTCAGAGATGCCGCCTGACCCGTTGAGTTATTCTAGCACTTTGTGTCTTTTTTTAATCCAATGCTATACTGGTTAGCGAGTATGCTCGGAGATGTTACCCCGAAAATTGTGTCAGAACAGAATGCTCATGAAACCAGTGTTTCGCAGTTGCAGTCAGACAAGGTTTTAAGTTCTTATCCGATTCCTACATAGTCCATGACCAGTGCTTGGTCCATGTTGTTCCAGCCCATGCTGCCCTCTTGTCCCATTTAGGGTTGTCCATATGCTCCATGACAGTTCGAAGGTATGCTGCTGTGTTATTGGGTGAGATACAAAGTGTTTGTATGTAAGGATTTTCTTTTGGAGCTTTCCTCACAAATTCTTTGCTGTTATGGACTGGGGCGGTGCTGGGCTCATGTCCCAGAGGGGTCTCCGGAGATTGTGTGTAGGACTGGAAAACCTTGAAGGATTTTTGTAGACGGGGAAAGTTGGAGTGCTTGTTCCCTGTATAATGGGAGTAAGGGAGGGGGAGGGGGGGGGGGGGTGGCAGTGAACTGCAATTGATGTGTAGTGATGATAATGATTTTGCTCCAATGACTTGCGGCGCAGACCGAGCAGAACATTTTATGTGGGAAGAGAAGCTGATTTCAGATTGAGGACCCTTAATCAGAACTGGGAAGGAGAGAAAAGAAGCGGAGGGAGGGTGGGGATGGGGGAGTGTCTTTGTTCTGCTCAAGGGAAGAAACAGAGAGCCCTCCGTGCATTCCGATGAGGGGTGGAGGTGTAAAGATCCATAGTTGGTAAAGATCCGCTTTTGGAAATGGTCAATGCGGCAGAGAGGATCATAACTGTCAAAGATTTCAAGTGTGAAGCAACTGAGCCAGAGGATAAATGATTGTTTACAGTTGATGCAAGATTTGTAGACAAGTGAAATAAAGGCTAACCCGGAGTTACAGAGTCATTTCAAAATTGAACAATTGTCTGATATTTGTGCCACAATAGATTGGTTCCCAAATGTTTATTTTAACTTGACTACAATAGTTCGGTAATAATTATGAACCGAATAATAATGATTAATTAGTTTAGTTTTAATGAAACTGCAAAAAAAGTTTTCCTTACGTTGAAAGTTGGAGTCCCACATCGATTTCTCTCATGTGAAGAGTTATTTTTGTTTCCATGATTATATAGATTACAGCCTACAAAAGAAAAAAGTACCATTCACTAGCTATCTCCGATATTTCTCGTTTGCTTCCTTTAACATCTTTTGACTTCCTGTTCCTTAAAAAATATCTGATAATGTTAAAATTTGATTTAATTTTTCGACATCATTTTCCATTTTTGATTCAACAATCAAAAGCAAATGCTAGCAATAAAAACAACAAAAAGTCTGGAACTTCCACACATGCACTGTGAAGGTTTAGGTTTATTATTGTCACTTGTACTGACGTACAGTGAAATGTTTTGTTCTGCATTTTATCCAAACAGTTCAGATATACCATGCAAAATGTACAATCAAGTCACACTCGGGTACAATAGATAGGGCAACGGGGTAGATACAGAGTGTAGAATATAGTTCTCAGCAGTGTAGTACATCAGTTCCACAGATAAAGTCCAAATGAAGCAATGGAAGTCCTACAAATAAATTCACGATGCTGTGAGTCCATTAAAGGGGATTACAGAGCTGCAGATTACGAAGTGAATCTACTATAAAAAAATGAGATTAAAGTATTTCATTCTTTTAAAATAACTATTTAATCCTTTATTTCCATTGTAATATTCTGTATTATTTTCCGATTATCAGATACATTTACAAACATCACTATAACTTTTACAACTGGCAAAACTGTCAGAGCAGGTTTGTGGGCAGAGCTTGGAACTGTGGCACCAGGTACGGTTGCCAATGGTTCTGTTTTCTGCAGGATTTTCCGTATCAGAAATAATAATTGTGACAATGATATGATACTTGAATTTTCTCATATAATCAATTGAAATGAGAGGGTCATGATGTCTCTTGGATGAGCACAGCTTCTAATGTGGAGCTGCTGACGGAGCCCGCGGCTGGGGCCTGGGTTGGACCCATGGAGGCCTCAGGAGGGGGCCCGGCAGCGTTAGTGGAGAGGTCGGCACGGCGGTTGATGATGATGCCGACTGACGGACACGTGAAGTAATGACGTCGCTGCTCATGGAGGGAACGAAGGAGGACCCAGCATGGGGGGGGGGGGACTGCTGTGAGGGAGGGAGAGGAACAATGGACAATGGAGGACCCAGCGTGAGGGGCCCACCATGAGTGAGGGGGGGAAGAGCACAGGAGGAACTGGCGCCTGGGGAATTTGTAACTTTGTAAGCGCTCTTCATGGCAAGGTATGCAAACAAATAATTTTACTGTGACTAGTCACATGTGACAATAAAGTTTTCAGTTTTCATTCATTCATTAACATACTGGCATGAATTAATGTTGGAATTAGTAATAACATAGATGTTAACTATTATTATTATGATTGTTGAGCATCATAGATTCAAATATCTGGTTAACTACTGCATTAAAAATGTCAGGGAAAACTTCAGGTTCTGATAATTTAATGATGTAATTTACTCGTATAACAAATCATGCTGCATTATAGGCTGAGGTAACATGTAGTATATCAGCTGTTGTGATAAAGTGCTCTTTCACCATCTAGTGGTTTAGAGAGGCCAATTTATGCTAATGTAAAACACGATAGTCCAAATTGTACTGTTAAAACTCCAGACTGGAGATGTTATACGGTCATAAGCAATAGAAGCAGAATGAGGCCATTTGGCCCATCAAGTCTACTCCACCATTCAATCATGGCTGATCTATCTCTCCCTCCTAACTCCATCCTCGTGCCTTCTCCCTTTAACCCCTGATACCCGTACAAATCAAGAATCTATCTCTGCCTTACAAATTCCACAGATTCATCACCCTCCGACTGAAGAAATTCCTTGTCATCTCCTTCCGAAGGGAACGTCCTTTAATTCTGATGCTCTGACCTCTAGTCCTAGACTCTCCCACTAGTGGAAACATCCTCTCCACATCCACTCTATCCAAGTCTTTCACTATTCGGTACATTTCAATCAGGTTCCCCCTCATTCTTCTAAACTCCAGGGAGTACAGACTCAGTGCTTTCAAACACTCATCATTAGTTAATCCACTCATTGCTGGGATCATTCTTGTAAACCTCCTCTGGACCCTCTCCAGGGCCAGCACAAGTGATTTACATTCTTGATGCTGCCCATTTATTTTTCTCCTCAAATTTCCCAGAGTCTTTGTGTCACAGCATGAATCTCTTTATTGCCTCATGTTCATATCAGAATGGCCACTTAACCAATTTCTGTTTGTATGCCTTGCAAATATAAGTATGCACATGCATGCATGTGAGTTTTATCTGCACACCTTTCTGTAAATTTAATGAGTAGTTCAGTAGAGATTTTTTCAGATTTGTGTCATAGATGTTGTGAAGGAAGTGGGACTAGTGAGCCCCTTCCTTATAATATATAACCTGGATAACATATCAGACGTGGAGATAATGCTTATAACATACTCAATGTACAGAAGAAAGATATAATCAGAATGTTAGAACATCAGAAATAGCAACAGGTGTATGATTATGGCCCCATTACCCTGATTTACTATTCAATAAGATTTTGACTGATCATATTTTGGTCTCACCCAATTTCCTGATTGTTTCTTTCAAACTTCTATTTTCCAATGAAAATAAAACATCTCAGTCTCCAACATGTTCAGTGGTTCTGTCTCCATTGTTCCCTGGGGCTGAGAATTACAACGGTTCTCCAATCCTCTAAAGAAGAACTCCCTTTTCATTTGTCCTAAATAGGCCATCCTTATTTTCTGTAATTATACCTCCTAGACACACCCACAAAACAAATCTTCTTCCTAATATCTGCCCTGTCAAGCGCCCTTTCAACCTTATAAATTTCAATAAAATCATCTCCCATGTTTTAAATTCCAATGGCGATAAGCCTAACTTGGTTACCTGTTCCTGAAAAGACAATGCTTTCATTTCAGGAATCAACAAAGTAAAACCACGAACTGAACAGTTCTTACCTTCTTACTGCCTTCCTTAAATAAACAGACTCGGGCTGGTCGTCCTCTAATATTCTTTTGTCAAAAGTGCTGTATAGCTGCAGTAAGACTTTCCTATTTTACATTTTCTCTTACAATACAGGCCATCCAAATTAACCATTCCCTGGGCAAGCCAAGTTTCTGCATGCCAGGTCTGTGAACACCCAGATATCTCTCCACTGTAACATCCTGTAGCTTATTTGAAACCAAAACATTAACTATTTTTATCACCACAGGTACTGCCTGATCTGCTGAGTATTTCTGACATTTCCTGATATGTATTCCTCATTTGGTTGATAGACATGCAACAGTGGCGCAGCGGTAGAGTTGCTGCCTTATAGCGCTTGCAGCTGCGGAAACCCGGATTCGATCCCGACTATGGGTGTTGTCTGTACGTTCTCCTGTGACCACGTGGGTTTTCTCAGAGATCTTCGGTTTCCTCCCACACTCCAAAGACGTACAGGTTTGTAGGTTAATTGGCTTGGTGTAAGTGTAAATTGTCCCTAGTGTGTGTAGGATAGTGTTATTGTGTGGGGATCGCTGGTCGTTGCAGACTCGGTGGGCCGAAGGGCCTATTTCTGCGTGGTATCTCTAAACAAAAAGAAGCAAACCGTATCAAATAGGATTAATGCAGTTGGGTTCCTGGTTGTCAAGGTGGACACAGCATCATGGGGCCTATTTCTGTTCTGTATGATTCTAACACCAGAAATAGTCGGAGCCTTTGCAGACTATAAGGTGAAAACCACATTTTTAAAATTGGACACGACGCCAAGAAGATGAAGAACATACCTCTTGCCGCATTATGAAAGGATTTCCAATATCACAGATCAAAGTGTTACGGTCAGGATCACAGCGGATTTTATCCTAAAAGAAAGAGAGAATAGAATGGTTGTTCTTACTTTCAGCATTACAGAACAAAGCCAAATTATATTCAGCATACTTCCATTTAAACTGCGAGATCTCCAGCTCTCTGCTCAAAATCTGATATTGCATTTGAATCTCGACAGTGATAGTTCAATTGCAAAGAACATTAGAGGCAGAATCCTGTGTTGCACATTACTAATGGCATGTGATTTTAGAAAATGGTTGGTGCTTCTAAGGATGTATTTGATATTTATTAGATATGGGTCAGTCTTTATCTGTGGACTTTTTACTAGGAAATTCATTGGTACATGAGGTCCGTGTCCTGTGTGCCCTTGCACTTTCAAGTCTTTCCTATTGCATATGTTCCCATTGTGAAGAATGCAAAGTACACCAATTCCATCTGTTGCCTGGGAATGGTTGAGTGATCATGAGAGCGATTAGCTTGGTAGTGAATATGAAGGTAGGATCTGGTATCTGAAGTGGTTCAGGTCAACTGACTAGAAGAGGGATTCAGATGATGAGACCTTGATGTTAAGATTAGTAGTTGGTGGAGAGAAGTGGAATGTTGGCTAAGGATGACTATTGGGGTCAGGTTAGTTTGACAGGTTGGATGTTAGGGCATTTTTCTTAGTTATGTCAGGTCGGGGGATTGGTGGGCGGGATGCTGGGGATGGTATAAGGAACTTGTAAAAACACCCAGTTAAGAATTTAGAGGGGCCCCATCTGAATCAGATATTCAGATCCACACCATTGCAGGTCACCATTGATGTCACAAAGAAGCAGGGGCATATGTACGGAGGAGGCTCGTTTCCACATGAATGGTCCAGAACAGCAATTCTGGACAACACATCCCATTCGAAGTGCATAATTTTACAATCATATTGTAGCACACTGTATCCAATGTTTAGGTCCTTCAGTTTTTAGTTATGGTCACTGGAACTTATTTTTGAATGATCTATTGTGCTTTGTACTAATTGTGGCATAATAAATAATTTAAAATATCCTAGTGAGGGTGTCTAATGTCAGATGACTCAAAATTAAACATTGGACCTTTGCATATCTTTGGCTAGAATGACACTGGGTTAATAATGCCCACCTTAATTTAACACCAAATAAAAACAAAGACATGAAATTGTTGGGAATACTCTGTACAGTTTTATATTTTATTTATCCTCTAAAGCAAAACTATTCACATCTGATGTGCTTCAAAGGAAGTATAGTTCTGGAACTTACATTTTAATGTCCTGCGACCAATATTCATGAACATCAAGCTTTGTATATTTCTTGTAGGAGGCCATTTGGCCCCTCAAGTCTATGCTAGCTCTTAGAGCAAGATCATTCTTCCTTTTAACCAGTACTCTCTCACGTGCCAATAAATTCACCCCAATTCCCCACCCACTGAAAGGACAATCTGCGGTAGCGTTCTTACCAAACGAGCACCGGAGTACGACACTGTGTCTGGCAGAGTGACGTTCAGCCGTGCCTGGTGTGCATCTTCACCATTTGTGACATCTGTTGGCTTATTTGTAATCTTTACTTGTAACACAAGCTTAACTTTTGGGTTGTTTCGTTGATTGTACTCCAAGATTTGCTTGCCATTCATTCTGGTAGTGAAACATCAAGAAAAGAAGAATCATTCCCTTTTCTGACCCCAAAATTGTGCAATCTCAAAATCAGCAAACAATGCGGTGAAAATTGCACAATTCTCATTCTCACTGTCACATTAACATTTTCTTTATTATGCCATTTTCAATACTTTTTCACTTTCACATGGACATCGTTTGTGTGGTATTGGGGTGAAGTTTAAGCTGACGGCATTAAGGTATAGTATCATGACTTAATTCCAAGATTGGTGTTTGTCCGCTTTGCACCTTTCCTCTTTATCCTAGGACACAAGAATCTCATACATGGGGAAGATAATTTATTGGGAGAAAAATACAACAAGAAAAAGACTTCTATGTCATTACTGAAGCTGTTTTTTGAACTTTTTCTTATTTTTTTCTCTCCAGATTTACAGCATTATAGTTTGAAGTTGCAAACACTGCATTATCTGTTGCATATCAGGAGAGTGGCACCTGCATTTGGGTACATTTTTCCATAATCTCACATATTAAGGATTACTCTCTAAACTGTTAGTCTCGATACCAAGCTCCAAACGTTCTCTTTTTGTTACGTTTTTATTGCTTCTTAAGTTACCCCCAGATTCGTAAAATCAGCAGCTCTTTATGTGGCAAAAGCTTTATGCTTTTTTTTTTTATCCAAGTGCTCTAATCTTCATAGATAGACACAATGTGCTGGAGTAACTATGCGAGCCAGGTAGCATATCTGGAGAAAAATGGGTGACATTTCGGATCGGGACCTTTCTTCAGACTAAAATTAGTCTGAAGGAGGGTCTCAACCCGAAACATCAATTATCCTTTTTCTCCACATGCTGCCTGACCGCTGAGTTACTCAAGCACTGTGTGTCTATCTTTGATATAAACTTTATATATCTTTAGTAGTTCTTTGTTTCTACATTTTGGCTTTAATCTTCGTGTTCTTCTCCTTTCTTGCAATTTCAGAAAAACCTTGAGCTAAGGCTGCTAGCAAACGAATGATTGAGATGTGCCTGAGCCTTGAATTGCCACAGCTGAAGATATCTTAGAAGGCTGTAGGACTGGCAAAAGATGCAGAGATTGGGAGAAAAAGTGCTACTGGAGGAATTTAAATGCACATTTATGAGATTAAGAATTTGTCATCAGAGCAAGGTCTTGGCACACTTTTCTAAGCATGGTCAGAATGTCTGAATGAGGAGGCTTTTCCCATTACCTTTTGAAGGATACAAATTTTCCGTTCTCTAGCTTCCCATATCTGTAAGACATTTTGAGATTGCTTTTGCAGATCCAATCATTCCCACATTTTTTCTGAATATGTATCTGCAAAAAGATGTTTATGTTAATATAAAATTAATATTAAGCAAGGAATTGATCTCAAAAACATCCACAAATGTTACAGTGAAAAGATTTTAACAGGAATTTGATATAATTCTGGATTTTCCCCATTGACCCAGATCACAGTCAATCCAAGCTGCGCCCAGTGGCTGCACAAAGGTGTCAAGGCTGCATGGTTATTCATGACCTTGATGTCTCATCTTTCCAATTGTCCTGCAAGCACATAAGGACTGTGGACCTTGACCTTAAAGTCTCCGAGGGCACCAGTTGAACACACACCCTATAGCCTTTGATACCTTATGGTGTGAAATTGTACAGGGTCTTGATGAGACCACATCTGGAGTATTGCGTACAGTTTTGGTCTCCAAATCTGAGGAAAGACATTCTTGCCATACAGGGAGTACAGAGAAGGTTCACCAGACTGATTGATGGGATGTCAGGACTTTCATATGAAGAAAGACTGGATAGACACGGCTTGTACTCGCTAGAATTTAGAAGATTGAGGGGGGATCTTATAGAAACTTACAAAATTCTTAAGGGGTTGGACAGGCTAGATGCAGGAAGATTGTTCCCGATGTTGGGGAAGTCCAGGACAAGGGGTCACAGTTTAAGGATAAAGTGGAAATCCTTTAGGACCGAGATGAGAAAAACATTTTTCACACAGAGAGTGGTGAATCTCTGGAAAACCCTGCCACAGAAGGTAGTTGAGGCCAGTTCATTAGCTATATTTAAGAGGGAGTTAGGTGAGGTAAGGTAAATTTATTTATATAGCACCATTCGTGCAAACAGCAATTCAAGGTGCTTTACATAAAAGAAAAAGTAAAAAAGACAATACATTACATTATAAAGTTCAACACAAACGTCCCCCCACAGCAGAATCAATAATTTCCACTGTGGGGAAAGGCACCAGAAAGTTAAGTCCTCTTCCTCTGAAACACCCGAGGTCGGGGCCCATTTTTGGCCTTGCAGCCAGTCCGATAATTTTCAGGGCCCTCTTGCCGTGAAGATGGAACATCCGGCGTTGGGTGAAACAGTCCTCAAGCGGCTTGGAAAGTCTGGAGCGGCTGCCTCCTCCCCGGAGACCGGGGCACTCGTAGTCCTCAGGCCGCGCCGGTTAGAGCTCCAACCCCGGCAACTCGATCCCAGGCTCCGCGGCGCTCCAAATCCAGCGCCGCCCACGGCCGGACGCCCGCAGCCACAGCTTTGCGATGTTAGGAGTAGGCGGCCAAAGCGCTCCGGAGCTTACCGCACGGCGACACGGTATGGTATCGCCCGCTCCCTGTTGGTATCCCAGCGCTGGGCCGCCGCCGAAGCTGTAGTCCCGGCCGGTCCCGACAGGAAACGCTGCTCCATTCTCGATGGTAGGCCGCGAGGACGGGGCGAAGAAGCAGCTTAGAGGGATGCTGCCTCTCCGACTAGGTAGGGGACTAAAAATTAAAGTTTCCCCCCCTACATAAAGACCAACTTAACTAACTAACATTTTTTAACAAGAATTAAAAGAAAAAAGAAAAAGAAAGGTGAAGAGACGGACTGCGGGCAGGCTGCCATACACAGACGGCGCCCCCTCCTGCACATCCATGGAAAGAGATAGATGTGGCCCTTGTGGCTAAAGGGATCAGGGGGTATGGAGAAAGAGCAGGTACAGGATACTGAGTTGGATGATCAGCCATGATCATATTGAATGGCGGTGCACGCTCGAAGGGCCGAATGGCCTACTCCTGCACCTATTTTCTATGTTTCTATCCATCCCACTGTTCTTTATCCTGATACTCAAGGACATCTTAAAAACAAATGAAATCACTTTTCCTTCGATTTAATATCAATAAAAAGTAATTCATTTAAAACCAAATAAAATCATTTAAATTAATAATATGCAGAGGAAGAAAGGTAAACATAAACATAGCTAAGCAAATTAAAATAGGCAATCCCTACAAGAGCTAGGTTGGTGAAGTGCATGTGGCCCAGAGTACAGTCCGTTACAGCATATCCCCAGAACAGCGCTGAGATGCATCACCATCTGATCGCCCGTGCATTCACTACCTTGAGGCTGCTCTGTGCAGGCATACATGGATATGCATACTCGACTTACTGTGGAGCATGATAGAATCATGGGCTAGCCATCAGTGTGACGTAGCACTTTTCCTTTGAAAAAGATCATCTCAAGATTTTGAAGGATCCAAAGTTAATCATCTAAAGCTTCAGTGATGTCCAAAGAAGCATGCTCATTGATGGATGTGTGGTGAAGCAACTTTTATTTTGGCCACGAGCCTCCTGTTTGCAAATTCAGTTATGCTCAACGGACCAAAGTGTTCAATACTATTAATTCAATGTTACACTATGAATGGCCTGGGCTATGGACAGAATGATTCATGCAATGGGGCAAAGGCCAGATACCAATGAGTGATGACTCAGGGGCCTGCAATGGGCAATCAAGGTAGGGGAATGTTGTTGGGTGGATGTACAGTATCTTGTGATATGAGCCAGGGAGCTGGGAGGGGGGGGGGGGGGGGGGGGGGGGGGGTGGGAACAGTGCAGCGGGTTAACATTCTGATGGTGTGTGAATCTCTAAAATAAAGGGACCTCACCCAAAACGTTGCCCCCAGAGATGCTGCCTGTCTCACTGAATTAGTCCAGCGCTTTATGTTACAACTACACAATTTATTAACTGTTTCTTGTCTCATTTTCCAGATTCCCACATGTTCCCAACACACTGTCTGTCCGACATGCTTTACTTCCTCTCAGCTTACTATTCTTCTGTAATCATTAGGTAAATTAACTCTCCAAATTACCAGTTTAGTTTTGATGTACGGCTGTCCTACATTCAAAATGGGATAATCACTCATATCGACCAGTCCTTGAGCCGATTTGCTTTTATTGACAATGTTGTAACTAAGAGTGATTGAGATGGGTTGAAGTTTATCTTGCACTGGTTCCTAGAAAAACACACAAAAATCATTTAAGTATGAATTATTAGAAACTCATTCTTGCCATACATAGGCAGTAATTCCATTAGGCTACTGCCACTCAAAATACAAATTGCATTTCTATCTAGGCTAAGATAAGCTTCATCCAAGGCTTCATCAAAGAATGGGGAAAAAAAGTCAGGATTTAGTTGAACCAAAATGTATTACATTTTCAAATCAGCAGTCATTAAAAGTGCAGCTATGGCTGGAAGATGAAAGGCATTTATGATCAACATGTCTAAGGTGATGTGTACCAAAACATACTTATGAATACAATGAATCAAATGGCACGACAAAGTGGTAACAAAGAGAAAGCAAGAGTGCAGAACTAAATGCAAGCAATGAGATTACGGTGTCAGCTAATGGAAAAATGGAAGGATAACAAATAATAATTATAGATGAAATAAAGAATTAAATACTGATTAACAGTGGAAGACAAGGAATGTAAATGATTGCTTGGTTTAACATTATCTACCACACTCAAGTCAAGTTGGGTTTATTGTCATTCGTACACTGAGGTACAGGTACAATGAAAACTTTGCTTGTAGCAGCATCACAGGCACACAGACTCGGGCAACACACAAAACATAAATTATATATGGTAATGAAAAAACAAGATATCAATGTAAACCTAATTAGTAAACAAGTCCATGGTAGTGAAAGAGATGGTCCATAGTATCCCATTACTGAGGTAGGATTAGGGATGTGCACGTCAGTGTTAAGAACCTGATGGTTGTAGGAAAGGAAATAAATGCTTCCTCCTGCATCATGTAGATGCCTTTGATGGTGGGGAGGGCTGAGATTGTGATGGGATGGGCCGAGTCCACCACTCTAAGCAGCCTCTCGTGTTCCTTTGTGTTGGAATTGCCATACCAGGCCATGATGCAACCAGTCAGGATACTTTCTATAGTGCATCTGTGGAAGATTGTAGGAGTATTCCATGACATGCCAAATTTGTCTAAACATCTATGAAAGTAGAAATGCAAGCCTGCATTCTTCATGATTGCATCTACGTAATGTGCCCAGGACAGGTCACCTGAGATGTTAACACCTAGGAATTTGAAGCTGAATTAGAAGACATTTTGCAGGCAGCATGCAGGATGTATATTCATGTTCTCATCTTTTAATGCTGAAATTTGCAAGCCAGAACTACAGCTCTAGGAATTGGGCGTTTACGCCATATAAATGCAATTACATATATCCTATGTGTCTATGAATTGCTTATTAGCTGATCAAAAATTAAAGAGATTTCAGAATCTGAAAGTGGGAAGGAGAAGCAAAGACAAATGCCGACTAAGATGCCCAATGTACACTAGTACCATCTCCCTGCATTTGGCCCACATCCCTCTCAACTTTTCCTATCCATGTACCTGTCCAAATCTATTTTAAACGTTGTTACAGTACCTGCCTCAACTATCTCCATTTACCCACCACCCTCTGTGTGAAAGAGTTGCCCCTCTGGTTCTTACTAAATCTTTCCCCTCTCACCTTAAAACTATGTCCTATGGTTCCTGATTCCCCTACTCTGGGTTACAAAAATGTGCATTGTTTTGCACAGATGGGGTATACCCCAGATATAGTGAAAACTCCAATTCCTTGCACAGAGCTTGGAACTACCCTTACATCATTAATGCATTGTATGGTGATTAAATACTGCATATTTTACTGACGGGACAGTAACTTCAGGGAAAGGAGAGAACAGTATTTTAGGAATCGGGACTGAAATTTAAATGTTATCTTAAAAGCGAAATATAAATCAAAAGCAACACATTAACTTTCAAATCAATTTCCCTCTCTGCATTTCATTCGGTGTGAACGTTCTTTAGGGTCTGGTTTTTCATACATTGAATCTAGTACCAGAACAAATGTAATTCTGAAGATTTCAGATCAAGACATAAAATAAAAGACAACACAGGGATTAATGAGGAGGAAATGACTTCTCGGTAGGCTAATCTTACCATCAATCCCAGCTGGATGGCATGGCATTTTGATGTCGGCATTGAGAAAATGCTTGAATAGAAAGCTTTGTTTTTCTTAACAAATTTAACCCGTGGAGGAGAGCGCCTGTCTTTTTCAGCCTCCAGTTTGTACTTAAGATCTGCATTCAAATGAAACAACAAAAAAATGACATACGGCAACTTATTAACATCTCTGTGGAGTTATTTACATAGAGAAATGCAACTTGAAGAACCTTTGCGGCAAAACATGTGAACACAACAGTAAACAAATGACAGGGGAATGGCAGGAAATTAGAAACCAAGGGTCAAAGGGAGGGCTTTGATCAAGCTCATCAACAAAGCACCAAAAGCACAACCTATCTGTACGCTTTGAATGCACAAAAATCTTGGTAACAGGTATAAATACGAACACAGGGTCTTAGAGTCTTACGGTCCACCAAGCTCACAATAACTTCAAGCACCTATTTTTACAGTAACACATTTTATTCATCCCAGATTCCCATCACCTCTCACCACATCACTCCCACCCCTTCTTCCCATCCTGGTTCTATCATTCATCTACAGGCAGGGAGCAATTTACATTGGTCAATCAACCTACAAAACTACACATTTTGGGATGTGAGAGGAAACTCAATGATGAGCCTGTCCCACTTATGCAATTTTTTCGGCGACTTGCCGGCATCTGTCAGAGTCGCAGCAGGTCGGCGAAATTTTTCAACATGTTGAGAATCCAGCGTCGACCAGAACAAGGTACAACTCTTTTGGGGGACTACTCATGACCATACAGGCTTCACCCCGCGTGTCGCCTGGGTGTTACCTGTATGGTCGTGAGTAATTTCCTCAGTCGCCCAAATAGCCCGTCTGGTCGCCAATGCAACAACCTATGACGGGTGCCTACAGTGGCTGAAAAAGTTGCGTAAGTGGGACAGGCCCATTAGTTTAACTTGTTAATTTGTTAATATAACTCAGTTAAGTCAACTTTTCCCCATTTTCTCATCAAGAAGATATCTACCTCGGCCTCAAATATATTCAAAGATCCTGCTCTCATCGCACTTTGAAGACAGTTCCACAGGCTCGAGGTTATCTGAAGGGAAAAAAAGTCACCTCACCTCTTTATAAATGGGTGACCTCTTCCTTTTAAACAGTAACCTAATCAGATTCTCCAACAAGACTGACCCTTTTCATCACATTTGAGGCTGCTCAGGATGCTGAATGATTTCTCCACCTGGTGAGCATCTGTTCAAATACTCCATACTTTCTCTTGAGAAGAATGTAGACTACTGCTTGTTCATATTGTTTATATTAGACTATATAACGGGTTACAAACAATTTTTAGACAAGTTATATTTATGCAATGTATTCTTGGTCAAGACTTCTTAAATTGAATTGTATTCCATCTTAAAGAACAATTAATGTTGTTGGGAACTACATTGACTTTCAAAACTGGGAATACATTATTTGACTGTTAGTAAAGTTAATGTTTTGGTTGTCAATGGTGTGAATAGTTCAAATATCTTGATTATAATTAGAATTTTCTGCTGCTCAAAGCTATGAAAAATATGTTGTCTCGGTATCCACAGATCCTACAAGCTTACATCAACTGCGTTATGAAAAGGTGGCAGCACATTTTATAGTTGTACTTACCAATCTTGCGATTGTACTTTGTATTTCCAGTACTCACAGTGTATGAGAAGCAAACCTTCACTGTGAAACTGAATGAAAAAGAACACAAGGAGAATATTTCACTCGCACAGTCAAACAAATCTACTTTTCTGATTTACTAATCTTTTAATGTTTTCACATTTCTTAAAACATAGAAGGGAGCCAATTATCCCTCTGAATCAATGAGTCTCATAACAATACTGCCAGTCGCATGCCCCCACTTACTTACTAGACCCTAATCTCTCCCACACGCCCATGGACACCACCCATCTACATTTGGTGTAATTCTAATGGACCAATACGTATCACCCAACAAGACTTTTGGATGTGGGATGAAACTGGAGCTCCTGGGGAAACCCATTGGTCTCTGGGAGAATGTGCAAGCTTAACAGTGACAACGGTGAAGGTTAAAATTGAACCCATGCTGTTGGAGCCATGAAGCAGTGGCACTTGCTGCTGCACCCCTCAAAAGACACTCATTCCATTGTTGAATTGAATGACACAAATCCCGATTCCTTGGTTTATAACTTCCATTCTACCCCTCCCACAACAATACATGCATCTGATTCTGAAAAAAAGATACAGCTTCCCTTGGAGTTCCACACATCAGTAACGAGGAAAGCAGCCACACTGCTGCCACAGCATGAAGCAGCTTGGCTCATCCGTAAGACAGAAATCAATGCATTCTCACGTGTTCAAAATACCCAAGAATTTTAGAGAAAATAATTAAAAATTGTAATACTTACCAAGAAGTTGAGTTGCAATATCTGGTATCAATGATTTCTGGTTGCACAGTGAAGTCTTCACTTATATTAATAACTGGGCGTGTTCTGGAAATAAATAATTGCTATTAACTAACGCAAAAACACCGCTGCGACTCAAGTACGACATTAATTTCTTGCTAAGAACCTATGATTTGTGAAGTGTTTGTTCAATTTCCAATATTTTGAATCTGCATAAAAATGTAATGTTAAACAGGGCTAAATGTTGTTGCAACTATCAGAATACATAAGGACCTCCTACCTCACTCATATTCACATTTGTAAATTTATTTTTCTTGACAAATTCCTGTCTCTCCATATACAATGGAAATTGCCTATGTAAACAACACATTGTAATTAGACAGTTTGGCTGATGGTTGCATTGTAGAACCTATATGTTTTATTTTCCAGCTTTCTAATTGTACTGTTGAAGATCTTTTATGCTGTGATTTAATCTATTTTAATTCTTCACAAACATCTACAAGTTTTGCAGAAGATAGACACAAAAAGCTGAAGTAACTCAGTGGGACAGGCAACATCTCTGGAGAGAAGGAATGGGTGCCATTTCGGGTCGAGATCCTTCTTCAGACTGGTTAGGGATAAGGGAAGTGAGAGACAAAGGCAGTGATGTGGAGAGATAAGGACCAATAAGTGAAATATATTCAAAAAGTAATGATGATAAAGGAAACATGCCAATGTTAGTCGTTTGTAGGGTGAAATCGAGAAGCTAGTGTGACTTGAATGGGGGAGGGATAGAGAGAGGGGGAATGCCGGGGCTACCTGAAGTGAGAGAAATCTATATTCATACCACTGTGCTTTAAGCTGCCCAAGCGAAATACGAGATGCTGTTCCTCCAATTTGCGTTTAGCCTCACTCTGATAATGGAGGAGACCTAGGACAGAGAGGTCTGTGTAGGAATGGGAAGGGAAATTAAAGTGTCCAACAACCGGGAGATCAGGAGGGTTCAGGCAGGCTGAGCGAAGGTGTTCTGTGAAACGATCGCCCAGTCTACGTTTGGTCTTGCTGATGTATAAGAGTCCACATCCTGAACAACGGATAGAGTAGATGAAATTGGAGGAGGTGCGTGAACCTCTGCCTAACCTGAAAGGACTGTCGGGGTCTGATTTGCAGCTTGAGTATGAATAATACAAAGTCAAACTAATTTGGAAAATAACTTGCGCGAGTTTAAAAATGGGCACACAACATGTACACGTCCGTGTCCAATTTTAATTTGCTTTCTAACGCTTTTATGTTTACCTCAGTAAAATGACCTTGTCGGATAACGTTCCAATTAGAATGTCAGGATATTCATTCTGATCGACATCAACCCCTCCACTGATTGAGTAGCCAAATGTTTTTATCTCCTCAGTGTTACCCAGTTCATTTCCACTGATGATCTGGAAAATTAAAAATGAACAAAGAATTTATGTCAAGCAGTCTTTGTATGAGTCATAGAATCATAGAGAGTGATAGCACGGTAAGAGGCCCTTCAGCACATTTAATTTTCATCATTGACCATATTCGCCTTCAGTTTGCTTTAGTTCCTTGTGCAGTCGGTTCTTGCCATTATAAACAGTAGCTTGTGTTCTGGGGTTGTCCCCATAAATTTTAAACATGCTGTAGTGCAACCACTACTTAAAAAATCAGGCCTGGATCAAACTGATCTGTCCAATTTTAGGCCGATCTCCAAGTTGCCTTTTATCTCCAAGATCATGGAGAAGGTAGTTTATGCGCAGCTGAAACTCTTCCTGGATGAGCACAATATTCGGGAGGTTTTCCAGTCTGGATTCAAGGCTATGCATAGCACAGAGTCGGCTCTGCTAAGGGTCTTCAACGACATCCTCCTGGCAAACGACTCAGGTAATTATGTGGTTCTTGTCTTGCTGGACCTATCTGCCGCCTTCGATACAGTGGACCATGGAATTTTAATTTCCAGACTACAGCACCAAGTGGGCATTTGTGGCAGTGCCCTGGGATGGTTCAGGTCCTATCTGGCAGACAGAACCATGCGGGTAAGCCTTGCTGACTTTGAATCCTCCTCCACTCCCTTGGTATATGGGGTTCCACAGGGCTCAATTTTAGGGCCCCTGCTCTTCTCCTTATACTTACTTCCTCTGGGCTCAATTTTAAGAAGGCATGGCATCTCCTTTCACTTTTATGCGGATGATAGCCAGTTATATATGCCACTCAGGAAAGAGGAAGACTATTCTTTAAAATCACTTCTGTCTTGTCTTGAGGACATTAAGTCCTGGATGGCCTTAAACTTTCTGGGACTTAATGAAGAGAAGACAGAGGTGATTTTGTTTGGCCCCAATGGCTGCCGTGAACCTCCCTTTGTTGACTTGGGTCCACTGGCAATGTCTGTAAAGCCAACCGTCTTGAACCTGGGTTTTAGGATGGACGGTGATTTTAAACTAGACAAACAAATAGGCGCGGTGGTTAAGTCCAGCTTCTTTCACCTAAGGAAGCTGGCAAAGGTGAAGCCCATTCTCGAGCGGGAGCATTTTGAAACAGTAATCCATGCCTTTATTACATCTAGGCTGGATTACTGTAACGCACTCTACTCTGGAGTCGCACGAGCTTCATTGGCTCGTCTCCAGCTTGTTCAAAATGCTGCCGCTCGCCTTTTGACTGGAACTCGAAAGAGGGAGCACATTACGCCAATTTTGGCCTCCCTACACTGGCTCCCAGTGCACTTTCGAGTTCATTTCAAAATTCTTTTATTTGTTTTTAAATCATTGAATGGGCTCGCCCCGCCTTACCTCTCTGAGCTGCTCCACCTATATGCTCCTGCCCGGTGCCTCAGGTCAGCTGATCAGCTGCTCCTTGAGGTACCAAGGTCTAAGCGGAAGCTCAGAGGGGATAGAGCCTTTTCTGTTGCTGCTCCGGCACTCTGGAACACCTTGCCGTTGCACATCAGACAGGCCCCCTCACTGTCCATCTTCAAATCCTCCCTAAAAACATATTTTTATTCTTTGGCTTTCGACACTGGCTGAGGCATTGCTCCTGTTTTTAGTGCTTTTAATGTCTTTTAATTTTTAGTGTGTTTTTTATAGTCCTTCGTTGTACGGTTTTTAATGGTTTTTAATTGTTTGTAATAGCTTTTTGTTCATGATTTCTCATGTACAGCACTTTGTGGCAACTGTAGTTGTTTAAAGTGCTTTATAAATAAAGTTATTATTATTATTATTATTATTGTATCTACCATATCTCATTATCTCTATCAACTCACCCCCAAAGTTCTATCACTCATTTTTAACAAGCGGCAATCTAATGTGATCATTTAGCCTACCAATCTGAACATCCTTACAAGTTGGAAGACAAATATGGCACCCTGGAAGAAATCCATGTGGTCACAAGAAAAATGTGCAAACTGAACACATGGATTGAACCTGGATCTTTGGCATTATGAGGTGAATTATCTTTGCTAGTACAAGTCAAGTCAAGAGAGTTTATTGTCATGATAAATTATAAATACATTCCTATTTATGATGATAACCAGTCAACCTGATAGATTGTTAGAATTTATTTTACATTTCAGAATGCTTTATTGATATTAGAATATGTTGGACAAGGTGAGCTCAAACCTCTTGCCTGTGAATTGGAAAGTTATATGTTCAATCCTCATCTCCAAAGACTTCAAAGGAAGTTCCACTAAGATCATTGCACTGTCAGAGATGCCATCCTTCATGTCAGATACCAGGCCATATTTTATCACTATCACAATGTTGTTTGTGAGAGTTTTCTGTCTGCAAATTAGGTGTATATTTTCTATTTTACAATAGTGACTACAACTCAAAAAATGTAGTGCAAAGTCCATTGATGACTCAGGATGTTCTGAGATTAGAATAGTGTTATAAAGCTTTCTTTATTTCATGAGCATGGCTCATATCCATTTCATTATTACCCAAACGTATTGCCCCATTGTTGGATATGATCTCACTGTTACCTGTTCCAAGCAAAGTTGTTGGAAACTGTGTAGGGAGTTTGGTTGGGTGCAATAAGAGAGGCTTTTTCTCTCTGCATATGGATTGAATGGTATGGAACCAAGTTAAAATAATCACATATGAATGAGATGAAAAGAAATTCATATGGGGCACCAATAATTGCAGATGCTGGATTCTGGAGGAAAACACAAAGTGCTGGAGGAACTCAATGGGTCAGGCAGCAGATCTGTATAAGACACAGATAGGCAATGTTTTGTGTCGGGACCCTGATGGTGAATCTGTGGAATTCATTGCCACAGAAGGCTGTGGAGGCAGTCAATAAATATTTTTAAGGCAAAGGTAGATAGATTCTTGATTAGCATGGGTGTCAGGGGTTATGGGATGAAACAGTAGAATGGGGTTGAGGAGGAAAGATAGATCTGCCATGATTGAATGGCAGAGTAGACTTGAAGGGCTGAATGGCCTAATTCTGCTCCTATCACTTGTACACTTATGAACGTATGCGCCTTCATCAGTCTGAAGAAGGGTCTTGACCCAAATTGCCGAATGTCCATTTCCTCCATGGATGCTGCCTGACCCACTGAATACCTCTGGAACTCTGTGTTTTGCACGAGAATAAACAACAATGTCCTTCTTTCAAAAAAAATGTCTACTGCAAGCCAGACATTGGGAGTGAATATTCAGGCACAATGGGGTAGAGGTTTATTTTATTGTTCAAGAAGGAACTGCAGATGCTGGAAAATCGAAGGTAGACAAAAATGCTGGAGATCTCAGCGGGTGAGGCAGCATCTATGGAGCGAAGGAAATAGGCAACGTTTCGAGCCGAAACGTCTGAAGAAGGGTTTCGGCCCGAAACGTTGCCTATTTCCTTCGCTCCATAGATGCTGCCTCACCTGCTGAGTTTCTCCAGCATTTTTGTCTACCAATTTGTTAATTTGCTATATTGCAGTGTTGCCCATTGGATTGCATGGCCATAATTGGGTTACATACAAAAAAATATCATTCACATTTAGTGCAGGCAATCAATTATGAGTTTCAAAGCAAATCCCCATACAGCTAAACATATTATGATTTGAATTATAAATGTTGGCTGATCTTAACTTTCAGTGCAGGCAGGTAAGAAGGCATAGGTTGACTCTTTGGTTCCCTTTTCTGTTCAGTTTAATAATTGATGGCAAAATGCTAAAACAATCCTTCAAAATACTTAAATTAACACTTTTCCTGAATTCATTCATGTATCGTCACTGGGGTTTACAGGTTCAGAATGGTTGGCAGTGTGCCTTTAGCAAGTGACGGTACCAAGTTCCACAGTGCACCTGGCAACATTGGCCCAATTATCAGTCGGTAAATGTTAACACATTTTTTGAATTAATCCAAATATAGGTCACCTCAGATTGTTGCGGATTATGAAATCTGTTCAGGATATATTCTTGGTTTGACTGTTGACAAACGTGATGTTGAACCACACAAAAAAATAAATCTGGGAAAGGCACTAAAAAGCTGGAAGAGGGGTTAAGGAAACAACTCTAGATGTAGGTCACCCAGTTTAGGAGAGGAGGAAAAGTAAAATATTTGAATAAAAGCCAAAAATGGATTCCTGATGGTGAGATTATGACGTGTCAGCTGGGCCATTAACCCAGAAGGCCAAATGTTTAAGGATTCTGTGGTTTATAAACTTCCTGTGAACCCAAGATGGAGTCCAGATACACCATGGTGTCTGCAGAACTAAAAATAACATAAAACACTTTGCATTAGGAATACTAGACAAGCAAAAATAGATCTTGGGCCCATTTCTCAATTCAGTAAGCCTATCTCCAGATATCTAGCTTTGGAACATAATCTTTGATACCATTGTGCAATATTAAAACTATAAATCTTATATTAAAACTAACAATTGAATTTGCGACGATTGGCATTGGCTGACTTTGACCTTTAGCCTCACTCTGTGCGTCCCTTGCTCACTTTGCACAATCAGAGTCTAGAGAAGGGTCTCAACCTGGAACGTCACCTATTCCTTATATCCAGTGATACTGCCTGTCCTGAGTTACTCCAGCAGTTTGTGTCTATCTTATTCTAGATTTTAGCATACGGTCAAAGTCCCTCCAAACAGCAAAAGTCTCCAGCTTGAAAACTTCAATTGAGTTAATCGTTAACCTAATAACTTCCCAGCAAAACTACCCCATTTATCATTTCTTTTTAATTTAGACTTTATGGTCAGGTTAACACTTTAGTACATTTATCATGTACTAGTGTGGGTTCTGGAACTTTTGTATAGTATGGGGGCTTGAACTATGTTAAGCACTCCAGGTGTGATCTAACAAAGCTTTGTACAGTTGTAGCAACCTCCTCGATTCAAATCTTCTGGATAAAAAAATAATGTTACATTGGTCTTGATTATTTTCTGAAACATGACATTTAAGTGACATTAACATGTTCCTGGGTCTCTCTGGACATCCACTGTGGCCTTTTACAACTCAGAAAGTACTTTGTTCTGTTGTCTGTTCTACCTAGTTTTGCATACATTAGAATGTATTTACCAATTTTGCCTGTTGGCTTACTCTACTGATGTCTCTAAAATTTAACGCCTCTATCTATATTGTTTATGATACAATCTGACTTTCTACTATCTGACCTGCAGCATTTGGTATTCAGTCATCTGTGCTGTTTACAAATATGTTCATAAGTGGTAGGAGCAGAATTAGGCTACTCAGCCCATCAAGTCTACTCTGCCATTCAATCATGGCTGATCTATCCTTCCCTCTCAACCCCATTCTCCTGCCATCTCCCCATAACCCCTGACACCCGTACTAATGGAATGATAAATGGTTGCAGTGCTGGAGATCCTTGCTAGGCACCAATTCTCACATCCTGCTTGTTTCAGTACCAGCGCATTATCTCCAATCCCTGTCTCCTACGACTCAGCCAATTCCATAACCAAGTCATTTGTTATTAGGCCAGGCAGCATCAATGGAAAGAGAAGCACTGGAAATGTATTGAGTTAAAGACCTGATTGATGAATGAAGGGTCTTGGACCTGAAACATTGCCCATTGCTTTAATCTATTAATACTGCATGTAAATTAATGATGCTGCCCGTCCAGCTGAGTGTTTCCAATATTTTCTGGTTTTATTTCAGATTTCCATGATTGCAGTTTTTAAAAATTATTTCCTTGGGCTTTAACCTAACGACCTACCAGGAAATCTATCAAAATCTTTTAAAGTCTATATAAATAACACCTGTAGATAATTCCCTGCCGGCTACTTCAGTCAACTCTTCACAATACATATTGTGATCAGCTCCATTAGGGATGGTTTTCCCTTCACAGATACATCAACGTTTGATGGATAAAAGCCAGGAGTTATTGTTCAGGTAAATACGGCCACCAATCCGTGCCGAGAACAAACGCCTCTTAGAATTATTACGTAAAACAAACGAGAAATGTATTGATCTGGAGGGACGCCAACGCCGTAAAAATTTGCGTATAGTTGGTCTGAGCGAAGGTCGTGAGGGGAGTCAAGATCCTCGAAAATTTGTTGCAAAACTTTTAATGGATATTCTGAATTTGGATCATGAACCCCTGTTGAGCCGTGCACATAGGGCTCTAAGACGGGCCCCTGGGATAGGTTCATCGCCCAGACAAATGATTGTAAAAGTGGCCTTTGACCATGTCTTCGAAGAAATGATGAAGATAATAATAAAAAAGAGAAACCTGAAATACGAGGGAGACAACATCAGTATTTTTAGAGACTTCCCAGCAGAAGTGGCCAAGAAAAGAGCACTATTTAAAGAAACAAAAGGTATCCTGAGGAATTTACAGAATACTAAGAATCTGAGATATGGCTTGATGTACCCAGCAATACTGAGAGTAACTTATGATGACAAGGAATATCGTTTCGTTAAGCATACTGAAGCATTGAAATTCGCCCGAGGCATACAGCAGAAGCCAGAAGATGAAGAGAGAGAAGATGCGGAGGAAGAACCCGAGGGAGAAGGAGAGGACTGAACTTTTATCATCGACCTGTGGTTATGAAATACTCACTTAGAAGGAAGTGGAATAATGGGCATTTAGTAGTAGTTCTGTATTAATTATTAGAAAATATTTAATTATTCCATGATAATAGTATTACATATTATAGTATTAAATATAATTGATATTAGTAATTAGCAAATAGTAATATGAATAATAGAAATAATTACTAAGTACTAAGTATATAAAGTTAGTACCCCACCCCAATATATATAGCATTTGAGATAGGAGCTGGTATAATTAACATCTTTTTTTTTTATTAAAAAAAACGGAAGTCTTTAGATTAATGGCCACGTTAGTGTGGCTTTCACCTTCACATACTACACACTATACAAGTGTAGTTTCTTTTTTTTCTGAGCACCCTATTAACACCCTTTACTTTTTTTTTATTATTGATATTTCTTATTGTTTTTGTTTTTTATTGATCTTATATTATATATTATTTGAATGTAGATGTGAAGGATATTGTGTATTTAGTTTAAGAAGACATAGATGCGGATTAAGGTGGATAGAAATTCTCATTGGATTGATGTCCGGGTGCAACGGGGAGCTGGGGGAGTCAAGAAGGCTACTCCAAAAAAAGCCGCCCTAATAGTAAAATGCATGATATAAAGGTGAAGACTGGGGGTGATGGAGTAACCTTCTGCAGTTGGAATGTAAAAGGAATTAATGAACCAATTAAAAGGGGAAAGGTGTTAGCTCAGTTGAACAGATTGAAGACAGATGTCATTTTCCTTCAAGAGACTCATCTTAAAAAAGATGCTCAACATAGATTAACAGCTAAATGGATTTCTAAGGTGTATCATTCTACATTTATTCATAAATCTAGAGGAGTTGCAATAATTATTCGCAAAGGTATACCTTTCATACAAAGTTCTATTATAGAGGATAAAGAAGGCAGATATGTAATAATTACAGGGGAATTATATTCAAAAAAGGTAATTTTAATGAATATATATGCCCCTAATTTTGATAATCCATTATTTTTTAAGAAAATATTTAATAATATTCCTATATCCACTCAACACAATTTAATAATTGGAGGTGATTTAAATTGTACTTTAGATAACTATCTAGATAGATCATCTGCAAAAAGGAAAGCTGCCTCGAAATCAAGTAAATTCATAAATGCTTTTATCAATACATCTAATATTAAAGACATCTGGAGGTTAGATAATCCATCCGGACGAGAATATTCTTTTTTCTCGCCCGTACATGGAACCTATTCGAGGATAGATTATTTTTTAATAGATTCTAAATTACTTCCTTTTACGTATGATGCAAAATATCATAATATTATTATCTCGGATCATGCGCCATTAACATTTAAGATAAAATTAAAAGATATATCTAATAAAACTACTACCTGGAGATTTAACCCTCAGATATTAAAGGACAATGACTGTTGTAAATATGTGATGGATCAGATTAAATTATTTTTTGAAACTAATGATAATCCTGAAACTTCTCCATCACTATTTTGGGACACATTTAAGGCATTCATGCGTGGCGCAATAATATCCGCACAAGCACATCTCAATAAAGAAAATCGAAAAATAGAACAAAATTTAGAAAATGAGATAAAACGTCTAGATAATGAAAATATAAAACAGCCTTCCAAAGAGTTAAGTAATAAAATTGCATCAGTAAAATATAGATTAAATAAAATATATTCTAATCAAGTGATTAAACTTTTTCAACAAACTAAGCAAGTGTATTTTGAATTTGGAGATAAGCCACAAAAATTACTAGCACGACAGCTTTAGAAAATTAGAAGATGAGAAGATGATACACGGAATTAGATCTGAGTATGGAAATATATTAATTACTCCAAAAGATATTAATGATAGATTTTTACAATATTATAAAAATCTTTATTCGTCAAAACTAACAGGACAAACAGATAGTATGGAAATATTTTTACAAGAATGTCAAATCAATAGCTTAGATCAGGAAGGTAGAGAATTGTTAAATGCTGAAATAACAGTAAAAGACATTATAGAATCAATTAGTTCGCTAAAGAACGGAAAAGCAGCGGGCCCAGATGGCCTGAGTGCAGAATTTTATAAAAAATTTCAAGATCTGATTTCCCCAAGATTACAAATAATGTATAGATATGCATATGACCAAGGAAAATTACCAGAATCTTTAAATGAATCCACAATTACACTCATCCCTAAAGTAGATAAGGATTTGGAAGATCCTGGATCATATAGAGCGATTGCCCTTTTAAATACAGACCAAAAAATATTAACTAAGGTCTTATCTAGGAGATTAAGTTTAGTGATCTCTAAATTAATACATTATGATCAAACAGGTTTTATCCCAAAACGTTACTCATCCCAAAATCTCAGACGTTTGTTTAATATTATATATTCAAAAAGAAAACGAGATACGGAACTAGCGGTTATATCACTAGATGCAGAAAAAGCGTTTGATCAGGTGGAATGGATGTATTTATTTAATATAATGGAAAAGTTTCAATTGGGGGATAGATTTTGTAAATGGGTAAGAATTTTATACTCGAATCCTATGGCAAGAATTTTGACTAACCAAATTTTATCAGCCAAATTCAAACTCTCTAGGGGATGCAGACAGGGATGTCCGTTATCACCCTTATTGTTCGCATTGGTGATAGAACCATTGTCGGAAAAAATTAGATCTGAACCTGAAATATATGGCTATAATACTGATACAACAATTAATAAAATTTCTTTATATGCAGATGATGTTTTGATTTATATTACAAAACCGGAAATTAGTATTCCCAACCTGCTAAACATTATAACTAAGTTTGGTGCATTTTCTGGGTATAGGATTAATTGGGATAAAAGCGAGATTATGCCAATAACAGGAATAAATCTAAATACATTACAACAATACCCATTAAAAGTAGTTACAGACAAACTTAAATATTTAGGGATTAACGTAACTAAAACTCATAACTCATTAATAAAATCCAACTATCCTCAACTATTAGATAAACTTAGAAAAAATATTTTATATTGGAAAACACTTCCTATATCCATGATTGGTAGAATAAGTGCCATAAAGATGGTATTTCTACCGCAGTTGTTATATTTGTTTCAGGCTATTCCTTTTTTTCTTCCGAAAACTTTTTTTTTAAAAATTGATAATATTGTCAATAGTTTTATTTGGGATTATAAAAATCACAGAATAAATAAAAAACATCTATGCAAAGCTAAGATAAATGGAGGATTAGCACTTCCAAACTTTTTATATTATTTCTGGGCTGTTCAGATTAAGAATATGAATTTCTGGTGGGTAAATATGGATCATGAACCGACATGGTTAAATATAGAAAAGGAAGACTGTCTACCTTTCAATGTAGGTTCGATAATTTTTGCACCAACGGAAGTACAAAAAAAATATTATAAAGACAACCTAATAATATATAATAATAGACGTATTTGGAAACAAATAGTTAAGACTCTACATTTGGATAATCTCTCATTTAGATTACCAATTATGAATAATCCATCGTTTAAACCTGCTATATTAGATGGGGGGTTTAAACAATGGGATGATTTAGGAATTACAAGGATAGAACACCTTTATAGAAAAGGAAAATTTCATTTATTCCAGGAGTTACAAGATATTTATGGATTGTCTCCACAACATTTGTTTAGGTATTTACAAATTAGAGATTATATTAAATCCAATACACAAGATTATAAAAATAAAGAAGCAGGATTGTTAGACGAACTGTTTAATTTACATCCAAATACAGAAAAATTAATAGCCTATATATATAACATCATTTTGGATAAGGAGAATCCAATAACGGAAATATATCGTCAAGCATGGGAAAATGAAATGGGATTGGCTATAACAAAAGAAAACTGGGAAGAAAGTCTACAACGAATACACCGGTGTTCATTAAACGCCAGACATATACTGATACAATTTAAAGTATTATATAGGTTACATTATTCGAAAACTAAATTAAATAGTATTTTTCCGAATCTCTCCGCTATTTGTGATAAGTGCAAGAAAGCAGAGGCAAATTTAATACATAGTTTCGTTACATGTCCTAAATTGAATTATTACTGGACAGAAATTTTTAAAGTTATTTCTGAAGTCATCAAAGTTAAATTGGACCCTAACCCAAAGCTAATAATATTTGGAATTCCGGATTTACATCTATCACTTACAGTAAATCAAAGAAATTTCTTTGATTACTGTTTGATAATTGGGAAAAAAATCATATTGCAATTTTGGAAGGGAACATTATCCCCCACAACCAAAATGTGGGCAACAGAGATGATGGAGACGTTACATCTGGAAAGAATTAGATTTGTCCTATTGGACAAGTATAATTCTTTTGAACAGATATGGTCTCCATATATACAGTATTTAGAGAAGTAGCTGTTCTTGGCAACACAGCTCGGCGTGCACCCTGCGGGATTTGGTGAGAATAATTCATTTTTATATTGGAATTAACATATATGTCTTTATTGATACTATCACTTGTAGTAGTGTTATTAATAATACATTTTTTTTTTTTCGTTTCTCTTTTCTTTCTTATATATAATCAAATTATTATTTAATCACTCTCTTAATGATTTATAACTGTTCTATTCTTTCTCTATCATTATTTCTAAAAAAATAGTAGATAAGTATTACTAGTGTTTTACTTAATGCAAATTGAATTAATTTGATATAAAGTTGTTTGAAACATTGTAATTGATTACCTTTAATAAAAAAATATATTAAAATAAAAAAAATAAAAAAAAAATACGGCCACCAGATGGTGGTATTGGACCGTTCATATTGCTGTCGGGTTGCAATAAAATTACATCTACATTGTCTCTCGTTCATGACCTCAAGACATCGTAAAATCTGTTAAATTAAATGCTTTTAAATAAATGTGACCATTAGGTAGGAAATGTAGCAGCTGAAACACACACAATAAACCTTCATCAACACAAGCAATGATGCCCTGATGGCACTTTACTCAAATTGGCTGAGCGATAATTGATGGCCAAGATGTTTGGAAACCTCACCACTCTTCTTGAAATGAGTGCCTCCTTTCATTCGAAAGGCAGCATTTCCAAACATATTTAAGAATTCTCTGGGTTTTACCTGGAATGTCATGTTACGAAGATTCAGGTCTCAGTGGAACATCTAAACAAATTGCGAGTCCACTGATCTTGAATTTACCAATTAATCCATTCACATAGACAGAGGTTCCCAAAGACACCAACACTCTTTACTTTTTAGGAAGCTTCCTGTTATTTTTAATATCTGCCTGAAAAGTCAGATCAGATCATCGGGTTCGGATGTAACATCTCAAGCAAAATGGGGCAGCACAGTGACGCAGCTGGTGGAGCAGCTGCCACACACCGCCGGAGATCCGGGTTCGGTCCTGACCTCAGGTGCTGTCCGTGTGGAGTTTGTACATTCTCCCAGTGACCTCAAAGGTTCCCTCTGGGTGCTCTGGTCCCTCCCACATCCCAAAGACTTGTGGGTTTGTAATTGGCCTTTGTAAATTGCCCCTTGTGTGAGGAGTGGGTGAGAAAATGGGGTAAAAGGGTGACCAAAAATTGGCAAAAGGCTGGATTGAAAAATAGCTCGATTCGGTGCTGTAGGAATGAACTGCAGATGCTGGCTTGCACTGAAGATAGACACAAAATGCTGCAGTAACTCAGCGGGTCAGGCAGCATCCCTGGAGAAAAGGAGTAGGTGAAGTTTCGGGTCGAGTCCCTTCTTCGGACTCCAGGTTCTGAAGAAGGGTCTCAACCCGAAATGTCACTATTCCTTTTCTGCAGAGATGCTGCCTGACCCGCTGAGTTACTCCAGCATTTTGTGTCTTCCTTCAGTGCTGTATGCTTTATGTAAGTATATACCTGGCTAGGTTGGGGAGCCAGCCCTGTTGCTCCACCTTGGTAGATGAAAAGTTTACCATATTCATCGTAAGGTGCTCCAATCCCGATATCTGTGGAAGAAAAACAAACATGTTTAACTAACCCTTTACCCTGCTGCCTGCAGAGAATGGTGCCTCTGAGATGAGAAAATTCATACATGAATGCAAGACCATTGACCAGCTGGGGACAGAGTGACACATGTTGAGGACTGCAGGAATTAGCAGTTGTTTCTTCTCTGCTATCATCTTAATTCTTCTCAGAGGATTACCTATTTTAAACATCTCACCCAGAAGGAGGAAGCAGACCAAATATTTAACTGTGACTGAACAGATCGGTATACATCTTGATTTATTATTGTTACTTTTACCGAGATACAGTGCCAAAGTTTGTTTTGCATACTATCCAGGCAGATCATACCAGACATGATATTAATAGGTAGTGCAAAAGACAAAATGAACAGAGTGCAGAATAGAGTGTTGCATCTGCTTAGAAAGCGTGAATGCCACAACATGGTAGACCGTAAGGTCAGGGATACATCTGTAGCAAATGAGAAGTCAGTTAAAACACTTGATAAGAAGAAGTTCTTCAATCTGGTGGTACGTGGTTTGAACCTTTCGTATCTTCTGCCTGATGGGAGTGGGATGAAGAGAGAATGGCCACTGTGGGGGGGTTCTCGATTATATCAGCTACTTTCTAGAGGCACCATGGAGTTGATGGGGTGGGGTGTGGGGGGTCTGGTATGCCTGATGGGCTTGCTTCATCCCCATATAATCCATTATAATATTCTCATTACAAGAGGATGATATTTTATAATTCCATGATTTTTGTTAAATTAATACAAATTTTCAGAAACCACTGTCAACAGATTTTGAAAGGAGAATGCGAGTACCCATTCTTTCCGTCCAAAGATGCTGCCTGTCCCGCTGAGTTACACCAGAATTTTGTGTCTATCTTCTAGGGAGAGGTTTCAATTTGAATTATGATGAGGCCATTGTATTTTTAAATAGGAAATAATTCAGATTGGTAACTTCAAAGACAACTGGTGACAAAACACATAGACCATAAACACCTTGTGTAGAGTCTCTGATCTGTGTTGAGTGAATTGATCAAACAACACCAAAACATCTATTGGTTTTGGTGGTCCAGTTATTTTGGAATCCCACGTCTCATCATCAAGAGTCAAGCCAAGGGTGTTTCATTATCAATTTAATTGCTCAATCCCTTAAGAGAACAATTAAATTCTTACTTGCAGCAGCTTTAACAGGCCCGCAAATGCAATACACACTGATCATATAAAACAATCGGAAACATTCAATAAATTGACAACTTTATGGTGGGGGCGCTACGAGTCGGCTGCCCTGCCAGCAGCATGTTCGTCATTTCTACTTTTTTTGTTTTTTTTAGTGTGTTCAAATGTGTGTTTAAATTCAATTCAATTCAACTTTAATGTCATTGCACAAATACTGAGTATGGGTACAACGAAATGCAGTTTTGCGTCAGTCCGTAGTAGTGCAATATAGAAATTTAAAAAAATAAAAGATACAGAATAATAAAAAATACAGAATAATTAAACAATGGGGACGGAGGGACCGGAGGAATCTATCGGCGGGACTCCGAGTTCAGCAATGCGACGGTATGATTGTAGAAGCTGTTCCTCATCCTACTGGTACGAGACCTGAGGCTCCTGTACCGCCTCCCTGATGGGAGGAGGGCAAACAGTCCATGGTTGGGGTGGGAGGGGTCTTTAATGGTCTTCCCAGCTCGTTTCAGACACCGTTTTCGGTGGAGGGCATCCATGGCAGGGAGCGGGGCACCGATGATGTGCTGCGCGGTTTTCACCACCCGTTGTAGTGCCTTCCTGTCCGCAACAGTGCAGCTGCTGTACCATACCGTGAAGCAGGCGGTCAAGATGCTCTCGATGGTACACCGGTAGAAGTTGGTCAGGATCTGGGGGGACAGGTGGGCTTTCTTGAGCCTCCTCAGGAAGTAAAGGCACTGCTGTGCCTTTTTGATCAGCTTGGAGGTGTTGAGGGACCAGGACAAATCCTCCGAGATGCGGTCGCCTCCTCCACAGAGAGGTGACTTTTTCCATGTCGCCTCCCTCGCGGCCTAACACCATGGATTGGTACAGCCTTTCCCGGAGTCGGGTCCGGAGTTTCAGCAGCGGGCGCAGCATGGACTTTTCATCGCGGTGCAGGCGAGCCCTTGCCGGGGTCGCCAGAAGGGAGTGCTCTGATCGCTGGCCCGCGGACTGTTACAGCCCGAAGCCACGGCCTGCGTCCTGAGCATGGGATCCCTCGCTAGGGATCGCCAGAGAAGAGCTCTGACCGTCGGCCCGTGGCCGATGACATCCTGAAGCCGCGGCATGGGGAGCTTCTAGCCGTGGGCACGGCGTGGACTTACCATCTGGAGCCTGGATTCCCTCGCCGGGGACAGCCAGAGAAGAGCTCCGACCGCGGGCCTGCAGCCTACAACATCCTGAAGCCGCGGCCTCCGGTAGGAAAGCGCCAATTCGGGGCCTCCAAGGTGTGTGTTCGGCCGTCCCGACGTCGGAGTTTTAACCATCCCGACGAGAAGGCCTGTACATCAGGCTGCCCGTAGTGGTGACATTGGAGGTTTATGGCCCCGACCACGGGTAAACAATGGAGGAGGACTGACTGTAATTTGTGCCTTCCACCACAGTGAAGAATGCTGTGGTGGATGTTTGTGTTTAATTTTTAATGTGTATTGTGTGTTCTTTTTTGATTGTACTGCTGCTGGTAAATTCATTACACTGCACTTATATGTGTATGTGATGAATAAAACTGATTGATTGATTGATTGATTGACAAGTGCAATAACCAAATTTCTTAGTACAACCAAAGACAGTTCAGAGAAGTTCATGATTGCCGTGGTTAGTGTTGTGCAGTGCCACATATTGGCATTTCATAATCTAGTACATTCTCGTCAGGTTCCATTTAGATTGGATTCAAGAACTCTGTAGCAACTGGAATTTAATGGTCCATTACACAGACCTTTTAATAGCTTGATCATCCCAAACCTTTGATAGAACTGAAAATATATGGAAACCGTGGCAAGGACAAGAATAGAATTATACTTAGCTAGGATGGTATATGTTCCTGTCAGATGATTGCTGATACAACACTCACAGTTGATGGTCACATATTGAGAATGGCCATGCAGGTAGTAATTCCCCATTAAGAGATGAAAGATAATTAAATCTCATTATAAATTTTCGTCCACGTTTCAAAATGGGTGTCCAAGAGAAAGCATAAATTAATCATCCAAGTAAACCTGATCCCCACCAGATGGAAATCTTAACTGCTGTGAGAGTTCATTTTTGGCTTTGAAACAATCATCAAACCCCAAGTTCACTATTGCTTTGCCGTAACAAAACTCGCCCAGGGAAGAATTGCTTTGACCTCCATCAGTCCAGTCAAAGACTTCCTTCCTGATGGTATTGTACTGAGATTTGGCACAGAACGTGAGCTGAGCACAGCTCAAGAGAAAAACCCATCCAACTTGCTATGTACCAAATGCAACAGAGGATGGTTGAAAATAATGCAGATATTGGTCTGAGAAATGGATTCGCAAGTTCACAAGCAAATCCTCACAGAATCAACAGGCAGCACACTGCATCACTGCTGGAAGGAATGAAGCAAGAACCAGTGAGAGAATGATTTGCGCAGAGGCAGTGCCCATTATGAAACATGCTCACAGATAGAGGTAGTCTGGGAATACATGTCTACATGTGAATAAAGACAAAGTGCTGGAGTAACTCATCAGGCCAAGCAGCATCTCTGAAGAACATGGATTGGTGACGTTTCGGGTTGGGATCCTTCTTTAGACCAATGGGAGAGAAAGCAGTCGAGAGGGGGGAGAAAGCAGTCGAGGGGGGAGCAGAACAAAGTTTGGCAAATGATCAGTGGTTACAGGTGGGGGAGGGGGTTGTTTGTTGGGCAAAGGCTGGAGATAAAAAGACAATCTGCTAATCAGAAACTCTCCTCACTTGTATCCACCTATCATCACACTGATTTCTGTGATAAGGCCCCAAAGTCCTTATCCCAGTGCACAATCCTCTGCCTGCTACCTCCCATTACTGTAATGTTATTACCTCCTGCCTACACTGCCCCAATCAGTGTTCTCCAAGAGGGATATGACAGAACAATATGTGTCAAATGTTCCGAGAGATGGATTTGAAAACAATTGTATTTTGCGCATTTCAAACTCAGGTTAGGATGGGAAAGTTTCAGTCGGAACACATCCTAACAAATCACCTCCATTCCAAAACAAACTCTCTGAAAAGGTTGATAATCATGCCAGGCCACACTTGTGCCATTAAAACAGTCTGTATCTCAATATCTTGCAATGCAAAAGTGCATCAACTATATTTTGTTTTTAATTTCAGAGATACAGAGTTGAAACAGGCCCTTCAGCCCACCGAACCCATCGATCATCTGTACATTAATTCTATGGCTATCCCACTTTCTCATCCTACATACTAGGGGCAATTTACATAAGCTAATTGACTTACAAGCCTGCACGTCTTTGGGATTTGGGGGAAACCGGAACACCCGGAGAAAACCCACATAGTCACACCCACGTGAAAACAACACCTGTCATCAGGATTGAATTTGGATCTCTAGCGCTGTATGGAAGCAGCTCTGCCTCTGCACCATTGTGCCAGTATATAAAATTACGAGCAGCATATGGTAGATAGTCAGTATCTTTTCCCAGAGTGAAAAAGTGAAAGACTAGAGGGCGTAGCTTTAAGGTGAAAGGGGCAAAGTTTAAAGGAGATGTGCGATTTTTTTTACACATGAAGCAGTGGGTGCCTGGAATGTGTTGCGGGGGTTGGTGTTGGAGGCAACTATGACAGTGGCTTACAAGGGGCACATGGATAAGCAGTGAATGAAGGGGCATTGATCATATGCAGGGAGATCAGATTAGTTTAGCTTGGACATTGTGCACTGAAGGTCCTGTTCCTGTGCTCGACTGTTCCATGTTCTGTGCATGCATCACAGTTGAAACACACATTTTTGATTTTTGTTTAGTTTAGTTTTTTTTTCACAAAAGTTCCATGAGAGGGAATTTTATTTTGAATCATCAATGTATTCTATCGCAGTTGCTGCCTCAAAAACGCTGGCAGCATCATCAAGGACCCACACCATCCTAGCAACACACTCATCTCCCCGCTACCTTCAGGTAGAAGGTACAGGAGCCTGAAGACTGCAACATCCAGGTTCAGGAATAGCTACTTCCTCACAGCCATCAGGCTATTAAACTCAACTCAAACAAAAACTCTGAACATTAATAGCCCATGATCTGTTTGCTTGCACTTTATCTGTTTATTTATTCATTTCTGTATATATTTATATAATGGTATATGGACACACTGATCTGTTCTGTATTCATGCCTACTATATTCTGTTGTGCTGAAGCAAAGCAAGAATTTCATTGTCCTATCCGGGATACATGACAATAAACTCTCTTGAATCTTGAATCATGTATTTGTTATGATTTTGTGAATTCTGTAAGGGCGGATTTCCATGACTGCAAGGCAGGGATGTCCAGTGTTGCAAAATTAGCAAAGCAGTCTTCTCATGAGTCACAGCAGAACTAAAGCAGAAGCACTATATATGCTCAGTGTTCATAAAAAGATTTACAAAGCAGTACGAGGAATTAAAGATTGTAATATAATTTTGAAATATGTTTTAGATTAATTTTATTTAGCCTGAATAAGCTTCCAGACGACCGTATCACTGATGTAGGCTCAGCTGACCAGTAGATGGCGATAACCCCATCTACTGGTCAGCTCAGCTCTGTTCAGATCCACTGGGTAGCCTTCGTTTCACAGGCTGCCACAGTGAATGCACCACCAACGGTAATAAATGTTGGATTTGTTCACCATGTCCGCACCCATATAACCATATAACAATTACAGCACGGAAACAGGCCATCTCGGCCCTTCTAGTCCGTGCCGAACACGTATTCTCCCCTAGTCCCATCTACATGCACTCAGACCATAACCCTCCATTCCTTTCCCGTCCATATAACTATCCAATTTATTTTTAAATGATAAAATCGAACCTGCCTCTACCACCTTCACTGGAAGCTCATTCCACACAGATACCACTCTCTGAGTAAAGAAGTTCCCCCTCATGTTACCCCTAAACTTCTGTCCCTTAATTCTCAAGTCATGTCCTCTTGTTTGAACCTTCCCTTCTCTGTGGGAAAAGCTTATCCACGTCAACTCTGCCTATCCCTCTCATCATTTTAAAGACCTCTATCAAGTCCCCCCTTAACCTTCTGCGCTCCAAAGAATAAAGACCTAACTTGTTCAACCTTTCTCTGTAACTTAGTTGCTGAAACCCAGGCAACATTCTAGTAAATCTCCTCTGTACTCTCTCTATTTTGTTGACATCCTTCCTATAATTAGGCGACCAAAATTGTACACCATACGCCAGAATTGGCCTCACCAATGCCTTGTATAATTTTAACATTACATCCCAACTTCTATACTCAATGCTCTGATTTATAAAGGCCAGCACACCAAAAGCTTTCTTTACCACCCTATCTACATGAGATTCCACCTTCAGGGAACTGTGCACAGTTATTCCCAGATCCCTCTGTTCAACTGCATTCTTCAATTCCCTACCATTTACCATGTACGTCCTATTTTGATTTGTCCTGCCAAGATGTAGCACCTCACACTTATCAGCATTAAACTCCATCTGACATCTTTCAGCCCACTCTTCCAACTGGCATAAATCTCTCTGTAGACTTTGAAAATCTACTTCATTATCCACAACACCACCTATCTTACCCATAAATGAATGAACAGGGTTAATTAAAATAGGATGTCAGGGGTTATGGGGAGAAGGTAGGAACATGGGGTAGAGAGGGAAAGATAGATCAGCCATGATTAAATGGCGGGCTAGACTTGATGGACCAAATGGCCCAATTCTTCTACTATAACGTATGAACATGAATTTCTAGCAATTGGTGCATCAGGTCTTGTTGTAAAAACAAAATCTGGAGCTGATTGTCGACTTCAGGAGGAGAAAGACATGACCAACAAACCTTCAGGATGGCAATGGGAGAGCCAACAGCTTCAAGTTTCTGAGCATGAATTTCTCCAAACCCATGTCCTGGAACCAGCACTTTGATGCAAAAACAAGGAAAGGTCATCAATGCCTCCATTTCCTTAGAAGATCAAGAAAATTTGGTTTGGGCTTCCGGTGGCGACGCGAGCAGATGGCTGCTTAATTTTGAGCTCCCGATAGCAAGTTTAAAACTAGCCTCCCTTAATTCACTAACTGCCACATAATTCACAGTTTTCTGTTTTGGAATGAGTGGGGGAGCGACAACTAGAAGTCAAAAGAAACGTGACGGACGAGAAAGAAAGAATTCACCGGAGATGGACAAAGCTCAAAGCTCAAAAGATGACTCTGCAGAAACCGTGCGCTCAATGCTACACAATATCAGTAAGGAAATACATGACTTCAGGGCTGAATATAAAGTGGACATATAAATTTAAAGATGAAATCAAAGAAGACATGAAAACCGAACTCAGAGTACTGAAGCAAGAAATTTATCATAAACTTTCTGCAAACTCCAAACAAATCCACACCCATGAAACTAGACTAAACAAAGCTGAAGCATGAATCGAAGAAGCTGAGACAATTAACATGGCTGTAAAAAATGTGCTGTTTAAATCTATGAAAAAACAGAAAGCCATGCAAGAAAAACTGACTGATTTGGAAGGACGGTCTAGAAGAAATAACATTCACATCTACGGCGTACCTGAAGAGAAAGAAGGCAAATCTATGTCTGAATTTGTGGAGCAACTTTTAAAAACTGAACTCGTAATAACAACGGACACCAACGTACGGATCCAGCGCGCGCACAGAGCTTTGGCTCGCAAACCGGAAGGTAATTCACCACCTAGGTCTATAGTGGTAAATTTCCTGGAGTTTAATACCAAAGAAATGGTATTGAAAAAGGCCTAGGGAAAGAAGATAATGATTGACGGGCGACGTCTATCAATTGACCACGACTATGCAACGGAGGTTGTCCAGAAGCACAAGGCATATAAGGGAATAAAGAGGGCCCTGAAGGAGAGAGGTGTCCGCTTCCAGACCCCGCTGGACAAGATGCGTATTCACTGGGACTCAGGAACATGCACATATCATAGTGCACAAGACGCAGCACAGGAATTAAGGAGGAGAGGCTACTCCGTGGAGACACCTGATTACAGCGCTGAGGAGCTGGCGGACCCAGAGATGGAGCTTCTTCTCCAGGCTTTCACATGGCAGAGAGTTGGAAAGAGGAGCGAAGATGAGAGTGAGACAGCAAGAGAGCGACTACAGGAGTCTGAGCAGACCCCATCCAACGAGCTTTTATTGAGTCACAAATTCTTTTGGACTAAAAAATAAGTGCTATCGGATGACGTTGGACGATACTAGGATGCGTGAAATGGAGTGTTTCACCTCTAGTGAGGGGCCCTCTGGGAGGAGGCTTTCACCTATACCTGCCAACGGGGACTCAGGGTGGGAAGGAATCACCCTTACTTGGAAGTCAACTATTTTTTCTTTTCTTTTCTTTTTTTTATTTGGCACATGTTGTCCAGATGTTCAGACCTGCACAGTTTCAAGTTATCTGGAGATTTATGAATGCAAGACAGGAGTAGGTAAATTAAATGTCACGTAATACTATCAAATTGGTGTCACTCAATGTAAATGGGATGAATAATCCAGTTAAAAGGACCAAGGTCCTGGCTAAACTGAAAAAAGAAAAGGCCCAGGTACTATTTTTACAAGAAACCCACCTGCCTCAACAAGAACATGAGAAACTAAAATGCTTTGGCTTTAGAAATGCATTTTATAGTTCCTATAAAACTAGCCAAAAGAGGGGAGTGGCTATCCTTATTACAAATGCAGTCCAATTTGAATGCCATAAAGAAGTCAGGGACAAAGAGGGAAGGTATGTATTAGTTAAAGGAAAGTTAGAAACAAAGTCGTGACACTGATCAATGTATATGCCCCCCCAGAGAGTACCAAATGTTTTATCAAAACTCTGTTTGACATTATTCTTTAGAGACTGAAGGTATTTTAATATGTGGAGGGGACTTCAATGTGGTCATGAATCATAATCTGGATACAACAAGCCTAAAAAAAACCAAGATGCATCTGACCAAGTTTATTAACACATCAGTACAGGAAATGGGCCTAATTGATGTTTGGAGAGAACTTCACCCTTTAGAAAGGGACTACACACACTATTCAGTACCTCACTCAGTCTACTCCAGGATTGACTACTTTTTAATGAATACGGGTGAAAGTCACAGGATCACAGAGTGTAAAATCGGGGTGGCAGATGTATCTGATCACAGTGCGATCAGCTTGACAGTACACCTGAATAGTAGAAAAAGAAATACTGTTTGGAGGCTCAATGTGGGTATTTTGAATAATAAGGCAAATGTGGAACAAATAAGGGAAGAGATAAAAAGGTACATAGAAGAGAATGATAATGGGGATGTGGATCCTGTAATACTGTGGGATGCTATGAAGGCAGTTATACGTGGAAAGCTGATCGCTCTGACATCATCACAAAAAAAGGCCAGGCTAGCTACGTATGAACATAAAGTAGAAAAACTGAAAGAATTGGAGAAAAAACATAAAAACATACAGGATCAGTTGGTACTAAAACAGATTAAGGAAAAAAGGGGGGAGATGAGATCCTCAGGGGAGATATGGAAAAAAGGGCAAGATTCGTAAAGCAGACCTATTATGAAGCAGGTCCAAAAGCAACTAGACTCCTGGCCAGATGCCTGCGTAAACAGCAGGCCTCTAATACAATTCATAAAATAAGAGATCCTAAAACCAATCAATTATCACATGAGCCAGATGAGATAGAAAGAATATTTGAAGAATACTATAAGAAACTCTATTCTAAACCACCATCAGCTGACGAAAGGACAATGAGAAGTTTTCTTCACTCACTTGATCTGCCATCCATTGGTGAGACACAAAATAATACCATTACGTCACAATTTATGGTTAAGGAGCTGGAAGCTGCAATCAGTGGACTCAAGGCTAGTAAATCACCAGGCAGCTATGGGTTTCCACCAGAATGGTACAAGGCCTTTAAGAAACAGCTAACACCTCTGCTCCTGTCTTGCTTTAACTGGACCCTTAAAGAGGGCAGGGCTCCCCCATCATGGAAGGAAGCAATTATTACCATTTTACCCAAGGAAGGCAAAGACAAAGAGCAATGTAAACATTTCAGGCCAATCTCAATTTTAAATGTAGACTACAAACTATTTACCTCAATCATTTGCAAAAGACTCGAGACTTTTGTACCAGATCTGATTAATGAAGACCAAACTGGATTTATTCGGGGGTGTCAAACACAGGATAATATTAGAAGAACCCTCCACATTGTGGATAATGCTCAAAAAAAAGATACAAATATGGTCCTGGTCAGTTTAGATGCAGAAAAAGCCTTTGATAGTGTTAGTTGGGTATTCTTATATGAAGTACTGAGGAGATTTGGTTTCAATGAAGATGTAATTCGGTGTATTAAAACAATATATCAGGAGCCTACAGCTAGGATTAAGGTAAATGGAAACATATCAAAAAGGATCCAGTTAGAGAGGGGCACAAGGCAAGGATGCTGTCTTTCTCCTACTCTCTTCGTTTTGTATATTGAACCCTTAGCACAAGCAATAAGGCAGAGAGAAGACCTGCAGGGGGTCAAAATAGGGGGGAAAGAACATATAATTGGTCTTTTCGCTGATGATATCCTTATTTTTCTTGAACGACCAGATATATGTCTCCCAAATCTAATGAACCTATTTGAAACATATGGATACTACTCAGGGTATAAATTGAATATAACAAAAACACAAATTCTTTCATTCAATTATTCTCCATCCCAACAAATCAGAGATGCATATAATCTGAAATGGAACTCTAAAACGATGCAGTATCTTGGTGTAACTATAACCAAAACACTTTCCAACTTGTTTGAAACTAATTATAACAAAATTGAAGAAAACATCAAAAAGGTTGAGAGGTGGTCGACCCTTCCTCTAGACTTCAGTCCCAGAATACAAACGGTAAAAATGAATATCCTACCTAAACTACTATATTTATTCCAATCTCTCCCAATTAATGTCCCCCGAGATAAATTCATAGCCTGGGATAAAATGATCTCTAGATTCATTTGGAATAGCAAAAAAACAAGAATAAAACTAACAACACTTCAACTGCCGAAAAGCAAGGGTGGAATGGCTTTACCAAATCTGAGGAAATACTTTTATGCAGCTCAACTCAGACCTCTGGCTTGTTGGTGTAGACCTGATTATGAATCTCGATGGAAAGTAATGGAAAGGGAGATACAGGGTTACCAGACCCAGATTTTGGTGGGAAACAAATATCTGAGAGGGGCTTTGAGACATGCTATGGATCCAATAGTAGCATTTACGTTAGAAATATGGAATGTTATAGTGGAAAAATACAAATTAAAAAGAGGGGTTCATGCATTGAAGTGGTTCGCATATGACTCAAAGTTTAAGCCAGGGGTGTATGATTCAAAATTCAAAGAATGGGCACAAAAAGGCATAACGGCAATGTATACAGTTTCAGAAAATGGCGAGTTTATGAGCTTCCAAGATGTAAAGTCAAATATGGTCTCGAAAACAAAGATTTTTTTAGATACTTGCAATTAAGAGACTACTTTATAAAAGAGATAAGGCCAGAACTAGATGAAACTTCAAATAATGTGATCAAGGTGATTGTGGATGCATACAAACAGAAGGAGTCTCGGGTCATCTCTGCTTTCTACCAAGCTCTGGTGGAAAGCGGGGGAGAATCAACGCTCTACATAAAAACAAAATGGGAAGCAGAATTAAAGATCCAAATAACAGAAGAAGAATGGTATCAAATGTGTGAAACACAATGTTCATCCACAAGCTCACTAGTATGGAGAGAATTTTGCTGGAAGAATCTATCTCGCTTTTTTATAACACCCAAAATAAAAAGCAGACAACTTGCTGTCCAACAACACTGTTGGAGGCTGTGTGGGAGTACGGAGGCAGACCACTCGCATATTTTCTGGAACTGTGTAAAGATAAGGCCATACTGGGAAAATGTTAATGCAGCTGTAAATAATATCTTAGGTTATAAAATCCCAAATACCTGCCCTGTGATGTGTCTGGGGCGTATTAAAGATAGTGCAAAAATAGAAGATACATATTTGATTAAAGTTTTGCTTGCAGCAAGTAAGAAGGCCATTACCAGGCAGTGGCTTAATGAAAAAAGTCCAAAACAGGAACAGTGGTTGGAAATTGTGCGAGACATCTTTAATATGGAGAAATTGACATGTTCCTTGAGAGTCAAGGGGAATTCGAGAAGATCTGGGGAAAATGGACTGTTTATTTGAGCCATGACACCAATTAGATAAATGCCGAGCTAGATATGGGAAGATTGCGTTATATAGAACTAGATGGTATGTTTGTATGAATGTTGAATTATCTCCAGATAACTAATCAATGTAATGGTTTTTCTTTTTTTAATTTGGTAAATGAACCACATGGTCTTATTCCAATTTTTAAATTTATTTACTTTTTTTTTTTTTTTCCCCCCGATCTACTTATTTTTTAATTTTGATTGCTGTTTTTCTTCCTTTGTTTTATTTATGGCGATGGTGTTGCACTGTTTTGAAAATATCTCTTAAAAATCAATAAAAATTTAAGTGGAAAAAAAAAAAGAAGAAAATTTGGAATACCGACGAATACTTTATTGAACTTCTCCAGGCTTATGATGGAAAGCATACTGACTGGTTGCATCATGGCCTGGTTTGTCAATTCATGCTCAGGAATGAAGATTACAGAGAGTGGTAGACACCTTGGATGTCCTGGTATGGCACACCTCATCTTGGGCGCAGAAGGAGGAATTGGGAGTAGGGACAGTAAGTTACATTGAAAATGTAGATTGCAATCCAAAGCATTTCAACTTTAGTGAATAAATCATCTAACCTGGAAATCCGTCTTGGTTAAGGTCTCCAATGCTGCTGACTACGTGACCAAACATGGAACCTGAAGAGCCCTTCAACACCAAGCTAGGTTTCTCAGAGAAGATCCCCGCCTCATTCATGTAAACATACACAGCGCCACTGATCTCCTTCCTATGGTCAAAGTAGTGTGGAGCTCCAACAATCAGGTCCTGCCAGCTGTATTGAATAAACAAAACAAATCACTTTAGTTTCTACAAAATAACATGATTAGATCATCATTGATTGAACTTATTTATAGCCCAGACCAGGATGAACAGTGCAGCATGCACTGTTTATCCACTCTAAATGAAGTACCATGACATTTGAATCCACTAGATTTCATTAAAAGAGAACGTTAAATGTTTATTTTCACTACCACCTTGTGCTTCGTGGAGAAATCCACAAGTTCGACAATGTACAGCATTGAATATGTATTATGAACCAAACTAATCAGAGGGGTAGCCTATAAGCTAATGGTGCAAACATTGAATTCTCCAAATTTACATAATAAATCGACACACAAACCTTATCTAGTTATTTTTTCCCCCCTCCCCTTCCCTTCCCTCTCTCTTCCCTGTGCCCCATATGACTATCAAAACCCCCTCACACCAGAACCCACCTATCACTTGCCAGGCTTTGTCTTGCCCCACCTCTCTTCCAGCTTTATCGTCCCCCTCCACGATCAGTCTGAATGGTTCCGACCTGAAACGTCACCTATCCATGTTCTCCAGAGATGCTACCTGACCTGCGGAGTTACTCCAGCACTTTGTGTCTTTTTTTTCAAAATCAGAAAGACCCTTGTCTCTGCCCTTAGCCCATGTTACACTTGCTAATCCTCGTCTTATTTTTCCCAATTCTGATGAATGGTCTTCGATCTGTTTGTTTTAAAAGAAAGCTGCCTTGACTTATAGAGTGTTTTCTGCATCATCTTTGATTATGGAGGCTGACAGTTAGAAAATAGAACATAGAACACCACAGCACAGGAGCGGGCCCTTCAGCCTCAATGTATGTGCCGGATATGATGTCAAGTTAAACTGACTTCATCAGCGTGTACACATCCCTCTATTCCCTGCCCCTCCATTTGCCTATCCAAAAACCTCTTCAATGTTACTATCAAATCTGCCTCTACCACCATCCGTGACAGTGCATTCCAGGCCCCCACCAACCTCTGTCTAAACAAGCTCCCCCCCCTCCCTCCCCCCCCCCCCCCCTCCCCCCCCCTCCCTCCCCCCCCCCCCCCCCCCCCCCCCTCTCCTCCAGCACATTTCCATTAAACTTTCCCCCTCTCACCTTGTAGCTATGCCCTCTAGTATTGGACATTTCCACCCTGGGAGGAAGATTCTGACTGTGTCTTCAGATTGTGAGCGAAGGAAGAAATTATAATTAAACTAAGTTCTTGTGGCTAATTTTTGTTTTGTTGTACCTATTTGTGTTCACATCTGGATAGAAATCAGATGAGGACAATGTAGATTGTAAAGTAGCTGAAGAGCTAGTGATATAAAATATAAATTGTAGCCAAATGGTGAAGTACTGGCAAACAGCCAGGACTGTGCAAGCTTCCATCAGCAAAATGTAGTGCCTTGCAAGAAAATAAGTTATGGCATTAAAACAATGCCTTTCATGGCCTCAGAATAATCAAGGAGCTTTTATGGCTAGTTTATAATTTTTGAAATGTAGTTGTTATTGCAAAACAGAGAACTGGGGCAGCCAGTCATCAAGAGAGAACTACCAAGCAGCAATGAACTTAATGAGTGCACAGTCTAATCTTAGTGATGCTAGTTTGTAAACCAATGTTAGCAAGGACACCAGAAGAACATCCAAGGCCTTCAAGACATTCTGTTGTGTCTTTCTAAAACACCCAAAGGGAAGCAGAATTAATTTTTTCATTCATTCTTAAAAGATGTAGCTCTCCCTCGAATACATCGGAGTGGCACATAGATGACCACTGGAAGGAATGAAGCAAGAACCAGTGAGAGAATGATTTGCGCAGAAGCAGTGCCCATTATGAAACATGCTCACAGATAATGATAGTTTGGGAGTACATGTCTACATTTGAATAAAGACAAAGTGCTGGAGTAACTCAGCAGGCCAAGCAGCATCTCTGAAGAACATGGATTGGGTTGGGATCCTTCTTTAGACTGATTGTAGTATGGGCCTGACATACTGCCTGACATAAGAGCTGCCATTTAGTCAAATCAGACACTTGCATCACAGCCAGGTTTGGCAACGGCTACATCCAAGCCACAAGGAATTGCAGATGATTGTGGATGCAGAGCAGGCGATCACGCAAACAAACCTTGCTTCCATTGACTCCATCTACACTTCACACTGGCTCGGCAAGGCCACCAGCATAATCAAGGACCAGTCTCATCCTGGACACTCACTCTTTTATCCTCTCCCATCAGGCAAGAGGTATAAAAGTGTAAAAGCGCATACCTCCAGATTCAGGGATAGTTTCTTCCCAGCTGTTATCGGGCAACAAAACCATCTTATCACCAACTTGAGAGCGGTCCTGACTCACCATCTACCTCATTGGAGACCCTCGACTATCTTTAATTGGACCTTACTGGACTTTAGCTTGATTGTAATCATGTATAGCCTTACTGCTGACTAGATAGCAAGGAAAAAAGCTTTTCACTATATCTCAGTACACATGACTCAACTAAACTGAAGAAAAGACTACAGGAGCAAGGAAGTTGTTTGAAATGTTATAAACCACTGCTTTGGCTGGAATTGGAGTATTACAGCAGGCTCTAGATGCCGACTTCCAGAAAAGATGGAAAGATTTTAGAGAAGGTGCAGAAGAGAATTAGTAAAATGACACCAATGATGGAGATTTGGTTATGTGGGGAAGCTAACCTTAGAATAAAGGAGACTGGGAGGAGATCTGCGAGGAATATTAAAATCATAACGGCATTGACTAAATATGTAAAGAGAGACTGTTCCCATTGACACGTGGGTCAATAACTCAGGATCAAAGAGAGACAACCAAAACTAAAATGGCATTCCTTTTTTTTAATGCAACAAATTCTGGAGTACACTGTCATGTTGCACTGCAGGCAAATTCACGTGGAATATTCTGAACATTTTGCATGGTTAAAGGAACAGGCGAGAGAATGGGACCAGCTAGATTGCTTTATAAGAAGCAGTGGAGATTCAATAGACTGAACACCCTCCTTCCATTCAGTAACCATGTTGTGATCTTTCTGTGACATAATTTTCTATGATTTAACAAGATGCTTGAAAATCACCTCTGTTGCTTTGCTCCCTGCAGGTCATTTATTATTAGAAGATAATTTAAAAAAATATCTAACAATAGGAAAAAAAATCACCTAGCCCCATTTATTTAGGTAGGAAGGAACTGCAGATGCTGGTTTATACCATAGAGCGACACAAACAGTTGGAGTAACTCAGTGGGACAGACAGCATCTCCGAGGAAAAGGAATAGGTGACATTTCGGGTAGAGACCCAAAGAAGGGTCTGAAGAAGGGTCTCAACCCGAAACATCACCTATTCCTTTTCTCCGGAGATGCTGTCTGTCCTGCTGAGTCACTCAAGCTTTTTGTGTCTATCTTTAGTCACATTTATTGACAGTGTACTGCCGTTGTTTCCTCAACGTCAGTCTCATAGAACTCAACCAATTCCTTTAAAATTTTGAGGCACTTTGAGGAAACAGTTCAAGACTTGAGGGCCTGAACTACAAGGAGAGGTTGGGCAGGCTAGGACATCATTTCTTGGAGTGCTGAGGGGTGATCTTGCAGAGGTGTATGTAATCAGAAGGGGAATAGATTGGATGAATACATAGTCTTTTACCCAGAGCAGGGGCATCAAGAAATAGAGGATATAGATCATCAGATCAAAAGATAACATAGGAGCAGAATTAGGCCTATCGCATCTGCTCCTCTATTCAATTATGGCTAATCTATTTTTCCCTCTCAGCTCCATTCTCCTGGCTTCTCCCCATAACTTTTGACACATAGCAACCTGTGAGGCAACTTTTTCCATGCAGAGGGAGTTGTGTGGTGGGTATCTGCACTGAGCTGCAGGAGGAGTTAGTTGGGACTGGTACTATAACAACATTTTAAAAACATTGGCAGGTACATGGATAGGAATTATTTAGAGGGATATGACCCAACCATGGGCAGGTGGGACTGGTGCAGATGAGACGTCACAGCATGGGTAAATTGGGTCAAAATGTCTATTTCCAAGCTTCTAAGACTCCAGGAAAGGCTCACATTACAGTTATAATATTTGTTTTAATGCACTATTAACTATCAAGTTTGGACCTTAATTTCTCTACCTCAGATATAAATATTCTTGCTGAGTTTTCCAATAAAGAAAAACCATCCTTCTTTACAAATCAAATAGTTAAAATCAATAACTAATACAGCAGCTTTGAGAGATCCAGATCACATACCTGTCCCTGTTAAGATCAGCTACGGCCACAGAGCTCCCAAAGTATGACCCTGTTTGATGACCCGTTAAAATGCGTTTTATTTCCAGGTTATCTGTCTTCCCTTTCTCAAGCAGAAACACCGCCCCTGTGTGGCCATAGCGAGGGCCACCTGCAACAAAGCTGAAGTCATCCTTGCGTGTGATCCACTTTCCAGAGGTGAGAGCGTAACCTATGGCAGAAAGAACAGGCGTAAGGTTCGTCTTGAAGGGATTAAATAAGATCATCTTAATACCACAGGGAACATGTGCAGTATTCACAGACAGCAGCACTGGAGGTCAGTAATAGGGGAAGCACGGTGGTGCAACGGTAGAGTTGCTGCCTTACAGAGCCAGAGACCCGGGTTCGATCCTGACTATGGCTGACGTTCTCCCCGTGAGTTTTCTCCGGGATCTCCGGTTTCCTTCCACACTCCAATGACGTACAGGTTTGTAGGTTAATTAGCTTGGTACAATTGTAACTTGTCCCTCGTGTGTGTGGGATAGTGTGGGGATCGCTGGTCGGCATGTACTCGGTCGACCGAAGGGCCTGTTTCCACGTTGTATTTCTAAACTAAACTAAACCTTATTAATAACTGGGCAGTTCAATGATTTGAGGCCAAAAGACTGCAACATCAAGGAGCAAGTTGCAGAGACTGATCGCAGCTGTCTGTTGAGGCACTATAACTAATAGCTCATTCTCCACTGGAAGAACAATTTTATTATTGTTGGATATGACTTCCATATTAGTTCAACTTGAATTGAATGTGAATGGTGTTCAAGCCATAACAAGAGGACTGGCCAACATATTTAATGAAGAGAGCAGTAGATGCTGATGTGATGCTCCGTCAGTAAGTCACTGTATCCAGCAGAGGAGATGACGAACAACATGGTGAAAATATTGCGGGAACCATTCAATACCTATGTAGCTGTGACTCATTGAATTATCCTCGAGCCGGTATGGGCCATCTTCCAGTATATTGAGCTCCACAAATGTGATGTTCTTTTGCGCAACTTGGATGGTTCCTATTAAAGGAAACACAAATTGAATGTTAATCAACATCTGGAACTTCATTCATATCACAATATCTCATGACAAGGCATAATAAAAAAACTCCCTGAAAATAGTCAAGGAAAACTCATCATCATGAAAGTATACTGGTGTTGACACATGATAAAGATGGTGAGCTGCACTGTTTTGATCTCAAATATAGCAGGCCAGGACTACAGCCTTCTTGGATTGTTTTTGCTTTGGGTGATAGTGATACCAATGGTTTACCTGTATACTGATAAAGATCCAATTGATAGCATTCAGACTTTAAAAAAAGATCTGAATTCAGCCAGTGTGCATGGTATATCTTATTATCCTGACACATTATCCTAGCCCAATTGTAGCTTTCTCATCACAGGTTAAAACGTTGTGGGTATAAATGCAGTTTGCTGATCTAGGTGGTTAGCACTGGTGCTCCTTGTTTAGAGAAACAGGGCTTTCTCATGTTACTGCCAACATCGGAGCCTCACCCCCCCCCCCCCCCCCAACCCCCTCCCCCAACTACTAACTGATAAGATTGGCATCACCTTAAAACTGGAAGCATTCATCTCACAGCTCACAATCTTCCCCAAGAAACAATAGCTGGCATGATAACAGTGGCGAAGTGTACAGTACTCTGGATTAAAAGTACTTTTGATTTAATGTTTTTGATAACCTTATCGAAAATATAAAACACATAATCGCATAATCATATTGGCCATGGGTGGAAGATTGCAACCTTCATGTGGTCCGCCCAGTTTCGACGAATGCAATCAACCCGGTGTGCACAATCAAATAAGATCAAATAGAAAAGGTTGTCCTACAACTTTGGGCTGTGCACTCCATAAGAAGAAGATATTGGCCATAATGACAGGCATAGTGGTGCAGCTCATAGAGCTGCTGCCTCACAATATCAGAGACCCAGGTTTGATCCTAACTTCAGGTGCTGTCTGTGGCCTGGGTTTCCTCTGGGTGCTCCAGTTTCCTTCCACATCCCAAAGGTGTGCAGATTCATTGGCTAATTGGCCTCTGTAAATTGTTCCTTGTGTGTGGGGTGTGGATGAGAAAGTGGGATAACATAGAACTAGCGTCAGCAGGTGATGGATGAATGATGAGGGATGAACAATTTATTTCCATGTTTATCTTTACTGTACTGACATCCGGCAGGGCAGAATATGGAGCAGAATATGGAAACATGTCCTTCTTGTACACCTCAAGGACTGTACTGCCAGAAAAAGCTCCTGATTGAATCTGGCAGGGCAGAGTCATCGAGCTACAGTATATACCACATAATCAGGCACTTTGGGCCAACTTTTCCCACCAACCTATTTGGCTTTCTCTGCTAGTCCCATGTCCCTGCATTTGGCCGATGTCCACCCAAACCCATATACTTGTCCAAATGACATTTGTAAGTCGTAGTTGAATCTATTTCTATAGTTTCCTCTGAAAACTCATTCCAGATATAGACTACCTACTGAGTGAAAACATTGCCCCCATGGTCCCTCTTAAATCTCTAGTCTTAAAATCATCTACCCTGGAAAAAGGACTGTGAGCGTTCACTTTATCTATGCCCCTCATGACCATGACCCTCATCATCCTATGCTCCAAAGGGAAAAAGTCCCTTCTTCACCAACTTCTTCCTATAACTCAAGCCTACAAGTTAGGTAATAGCTTGGTGAATCTTTTCTGCATCTTTTCCAACTTAATGACATCCTTCTGACAGTAGGACAACTAGAACTGCACACAGTAAAATCCCAAGTGTGCCTCACCAATGACTTGTACAACTGTACCATTATGTCTAAACACTTTGTACTCAATACTCTTAACAATGAAGGCAAGAGTGCCAAATGTCCTCTCCACCTCTGTTCTCCTGAACCTGAAACTTAAAACCTACCATGCTTTAGGACACAACCGTAATGCATAAGGGCAGCATGGTGGCACAGCGCTAGAGTGGCTGCCTTACCGTGCCAGAGACCTGGGTTCGATCCTGACTACAGATGCTGTCTGTACAGAGTTTGTGCATTCTCCCCGCGTGTTCTCTCTCCTCTGCAATTGGATCCTCGACTTCCTCATTCACAGACCACAGTCTGTTTGTATTGGTGGAAATGTGTCAGCGTCGATAACAATCAGCACGGGAGCACCTCAAGGCTGCATGCTCAGCCCCCTGCTGTACTCACTCTATACTCATGACTGTGTAGCCGGTCATAGTGCGAACTCCATCATCAAGTTCGCTGACGACACCACTGTTGTGGGACCTATCACTCTTGGAGACGAGTCAGAGTATAGAAGTGAGATCGACCGATTGACCAAATGGTTCTAGCACAATAAACTGGCTCTGAACACATGCAAAACCAAGGAACTGATTGAGGACTTTGGAAGGGGTAGGATGGGGTCCCACGGTCCCGTTTATATCAACGGGTCGATGATGGAAAGGGTCAAGAGGTTCAAATTCCTGGCCATGCATATCTCTGAAGATCTCTCCTGGTCCCAGAACACCGATGCAATTATAAAGAAAGCACATCAGCGCCTCTACTTCCTGAGAAGCTTACGGAGATTCGGTATGTCAAGGAGGACTCTTTTGAACCTCTACAGGTGCACAGTAGAGAGCATGCTGACCGGTTACATCATGGCTTGGTTTGGCAACTTGAGCGTCCAGGAGCGGAAAAGACTGCAAAAAGTTGTAAACACTGCCCAGTCCATCATCGGCTCTGACCTCCCTACTATCGAGGGGATCTTTTGCAGTCGCTGCCTCAAAAAGGCTGGCAGCATCATCAAGGATCCACACCATCCTGGCTATACACTCATCTCCCCGCTGCCTTCAGGTAGAAGGTACAGGAGCCTGAAATCTGCAACGTCCAGGTTCAGGAATAGCAACTTCCCCACAGCCATCAGGCTATTAAGCTCAACTCAAACAAAACTCTGAATATTAATAGCCCATTGCACTTTATCTGCTTATTTACGTGTGTATATATATATTCAATGGAATATGGACACACTGATCTGTTCTGTATTTATTTATGGCTACTATATTCTGTTGTGCTGAAGCAAAGCAAGAATTTCATTGTCCTATCTGGGATACTTGACAATAAACTCTCTTGAATCTCTTGAATCTTGTATCTTGACCTGCTTGCTCCGGTTTCCTCTCACATTCCAAAGATGTACAGGTTTGTAGGTTAATTGGCCCTATATAATAGTAAGATTAAACGAGAACTTACCAGTTCGAAGTTTGATCGTCATTTTATGAGGAGTAACGTTGAGGGATTACGTGAAGAACCCGCCAGGACGCATGCGTGTCATTCTTCAAAGCAGCGGTGTGAAATCACAGAAAACAATAATGACTGAACATAGTAAGATTAGAGAAGAGGATACCAGTTGAACTTTATGATCAAGGGTGGGAATGGAGGGCACGTAATCCCTCAACGTTACTCCTCATAAAATGACGATCAAACTTCGAACTGGTAAGTTCTCGTTTAATCTTACTATTTTACTTCGGAGTCACGTGAGTGACTATGTGAAGATTTCAAAGCTCTGTGATTTCATGCCGTGGAAACGAGTCCATACATCACATCTGCCTTAATTGACTAAGGGAGGAATTGTGTTAACATATTTAAACATGAATCCGACATTGAAAACCCATGATAAATTTATTAACAACAAATTATAGCCCCTATTTCATGGGGTGAAATCATAATACAGAACTTAAAATTGTTTCTGCAAAAGTTCCAGGTTTAACCACTGGTTTATAGTAGAATTGTTGGAACGTTTTTTCCCTAGACCATCCTGCTGTCTCCAGGATTTGGTCCATCGGTACGTCCAATTCCATAGCTGCCGATGTAGCTGCAGCCCTGGTGGAATGAGATTTGAATATGTTAGTATCCACCACAGCTGTTGTTAAAACCTGTTTCAGCCATCTGGAAATAGTTTGAACCGACACCTTTTTGTGGGGTTGTTTGTGGCTGATTAGTAGTGCCATCTCATTGCCTCTGATATTTTTGGTGTTCTCTATGTATAACAATAAATGTCTTATTATACAGAGACGATCATCTATAGGGTAACCCCTAAATTCTATTTTGAGGCCTGATGATCCCGGTCTGTTCTGTTTGACTAATTCGTGAATATGAAAAATTATATTTCTTGTTGAAGAAGTCATATTGTCCAGCCTTAACTTATGTAAAGACCTTTGTGCTGAGACCAAAGCCATCAGCATTACTGTTTTATGCGTCAGTTTTTGCAGGGACAGAGCTGTTGCTGGAGACCAGTTCCTTAGCAACGTTAGGACAATACTCACATCCCATATATGAGAGTACCTGGTTCTTGGGGGATTGGTATTAAAAATTCCCCTCATAAGTTTGGTTACCAGGGGGTGAGTCCCAACAGAATGACGCTCTGATCCTCTCCACAGATATGCTGAAAGGCCACTTCTGGCGTAGTTAATGGCACTATAACTGAGCCCTCATCATAATGGAGGCCTGCCAGGAATTCCAGAACAGACGTTATGTTCATCGTGCTGTAAGTGATGTTGTTTTTGAAACAATATCTCTCCCATTTCCTGATGTATACCAGATATTGTTTTCATGGTGGACTGCCTGTGGGCCGCTGAGATAATGTTCAATGTTTGGTCTGTCAGTCCCAGTTCCAGTAGAGATTTCTTTAGACTCTACAAATTAATAAGTTTGTCGTATTATGACATGGATGGCTATCCCCCGTTACGGGATGAACCAACAAGTTTGGTCGTTTCAGGATGGTGATACATGGTTCTAATACCATGTCGAGAATCACAGGGAACCATGGTTGAGTAAGCCAATCGGGCACTACCAAAATACCAGACGACGAGTCTTGTTGTATTTTGCGTAATACCCGACTGATGAGGCAGAAAGGAAGGAATGCATAGAAAAACAATTTCCCCCAATGCAGCGAAAAAGCATCTATCGCTGATGCCCCAGGGTCTGGTTCCCAAGAAACATAGTTTGGTAACTGGTGATTGAGTCTAGATGCAAATAAATCGATATCTGGCGTTCCGTACCGTGCTACAATATCAGCAAATACTTTTTGATCCAACATCCATTCGATGTTTTCATTGAATTTGCGTGACCTGGTGTCTGCCACTGAATTGAGGTTACCTGGTAGGTAAGTAGCTGATATCCAAATATTTTTCTGAATACACCATTGCCAAATTGTATTAGCCAGATTGTCACATGATGTTGATTTGAGTCAATTGTGAACCCCAAATAATCCATTATGGTGGAAGGCGTTAGTTTAGATTTAACTGGATGGATGGTAAACCCCAGTTTCTCAAACAATTGTTTGGTGGCTGATACAGCTAGTTTAGCTAATTCCAAAGTTTTGCCCACAATTAATATATCATCCAGGTAGACCATGACCATATGTTTTTGTTTCCAAAGAAATGCTGGGGCTGGTTTCAAAATTTTGGTAAACAGCCTGGGAGCTGATGTTAATGCATTGGGTAGAGCTCTATACTGCCAGAGCTGCCCCATCCAGTTGAATTATAATGCACTCCATGCCTCCCAAAAGAAGTGTAATCTCCCACCGATATGTGTATTATCCACACTTCCTATAATTTGTATGGGACCAGACCCACCTACCTCCATGGTTACCAGTGGAAAGTTTACTTCTTCCTGTGTAGTCTTCGAGGAGGTTGAGGCGCCGGTGTCTGGGTTTGAGTTTGGGGTTTGCGCATTTTCCACGAAGGCCGGTCTGGGCCATGGCCTAAAAAAGACCGCTGTCCTGTATGTCCGGCCTTTGAGCTTTCACCAGCTTCTGATTGTCTTGCTCTGCTGGTGGGTGCGTAAGGGTGCTGTCTTTGAGTGTAGGAGATCCTTCCTGTTGTCGCCTTTATGAGCCCCAGGGTTTTTGCCTCCTCATCGAGCTCCTTAACCTGTTTGGACAGGTTGCCCCCAAATAATAATATTGGTGGCTTTGTGTCTCCAGGTTTGCACAGGCCTGCGAACTTTGGATTTAAGGCAGGTCGGATGGCATTCTTTCTGATACTATTGATCTCATACTGCGTATTGCAGAAGAGTGCCAGTGCATCCTGTTGTTCTTGCGACATTTCTTTCTCCTTCCTGCACCCCCTGCACACTTGTTGTTTGTTCAGCAAACCCCTCTTCAGGATCAGCCCAGAATTGACCCCCAGTACTCCCCTATGTCGAGGGAGATGCACTGTGCAGCCCTACGTAAGGTGCTGTTGTGGGTGTTTTGTATAACCCGTGGTGACTAGACTCCATCTCCCGGAGTCTGTCACGTTGGAGCATCTGCTCCATAAGCCGCTCCATTTGGCCCCAGTAACGCTGGTCCCCGCGGCATTTCTTGCAGTCCGACTTGTCAGAGTCAACGGCTCTGTTCCGTATAGCCTTCCCGCCCGGCCGTGGTGTTGATCTGGCCGGCGCGGGTGCCAAGTCGGGCACAACTGATCCCACTAACGGTGATCTGGTGCCGTCAGCTGCTGCAAGCTGCCCGCAACTCCACAGTTCTTCCCAGCCAGTGCAGCCCTTGTGGACTCTTGTCCATAGTTTCCCCTGTGAAAACCAGCACGGGAAACAAAAAAAAACTGGTCGGCGTAGACTCAGTGAGCCAAAGAGCCTATTCTCTGTATCTCTAAACAAAACTAAACATTCTTGTGGTTCGGTGTCATATTTTGTTTGATATTTCTCCCTCCCCTGTAGTGCTTTGGGGAGATTTACTGTGATAAATGTGTTATGCAGAAGAAGAATATATTCTATTAAAAGAGTCAGGTAGAGACAAGAAGTCCTTCTAGTTGTTTAAAATCCCTTGGACCAACACAGCTATTAAACGGCATAGATTCTACCTCTGGAACACTTAACTGTAGAACAGAGACAAACAGTGAAGCAGCTATTAACAAGACTGAAATTGTGAGCAAAGGGAAGAGTTAAACTAATTACAGCATAACCCTCTTTTAAAATGCCAGAAACTGAATAAATGGTAAGTATATCCCCTAAGCCACAACCAAAATATAAAACTGTCTTTCCATTATTTAATTAGAAAACCATGACAAAAGAGACAACCTCACTCCCACGTAACAAATTAATGTAGTCACTGTAAAAGATTGCTTAGACCACCCATCCATCAAAACGTTCTGCTATTGCCTTTCCTGAGTAGGGGGGAGGTTCAATTTTCATGAGCAATGGTGTCCTTTACATATTCAAACCATATTTCAATTGCACTTGTGATTTTAAATCAAGGGCTGTACAAGAATGTTATTTTTAAGTCCCGTAAACCTGATAAAGATCCAGACAAAGAGGGAATCAAAAGGTTTAATTTTTTTTTAGGATTGAGAACTTCTCTTTAGGGATTCAAAAGCTGTGCTCAGAAATGTCCTATAGGAATGTTTAGGCTTTTCTTCGCTCTGCTTTTCCTCTCCCCCTATTACATGCCCTCAAGACTGCTTGCTTATCAATAAGAAACTGTACACCAGCATCTGCAGTTCCAAACCATGTGGGTGGCACGGTGGCAAAGTTGCTGCCTTACAGTGCTAGAGACCCGGGTTCGATCCTGACTGTGGGTGCTGTCTGTACGGAGTTTGTGCATTCTCCCCGTGACCAGCGTGAGTTTTCCCCAGGAGCTCAGGTTTCCTCCCACGCTCCAAAAACGTGCATGTTTGTAGGTTGATTCGGTTTGTTAAATTGTAAATTGTCCCTAGTGTGTGTAGGGGGAGTATTAATGTGTAGGGATCGATGGTCCTCGCAGACTCAGTGGGTCGAAGGGCCTGTTTCCGAGCTGTATCTTTAAACTAAACGAATAAAAAATACAGCAGTTTCCTATCATCTAAAACCGAACTCCCTTCTGGGCTTCGTGCTTCCCAGTGCAACATTGTTGTTGTCCAGCACAACCTCCAACAGTACACACTTCGAAGATTATGTGGGAAGACCCAGCAGTTTGAGTTTAATACGAATGAAAGCTGTGGGGAAAGAATTGTAACAGACTTGCTAAGTCGCACCTTGCCAGTTCCAGCCACCTGGCGCTCCGAAAAATGCGTAGTGGTTGGGCCGAGTGAATCCTGCTGCCATGCCCTGCTGGCACATTAGCAGTCCATGGTGATCATTGCCGACATTTTCACAGAACTGCACCGGTGACATGTCCCAGTCATCGTTTGGATCAATGGCGATGTCGTCGCTGATGATGAAACAGCGACCCACCAAGATCCTCTTCTCGTCCTGCGGGCTGAGTTGTCGCTTCTCATAGCGGTGCGCACAGACCTGTCAGGAAAAGAAACACACAGTCCATACTTAGATTCAGGTTTTATTATTGTCATGTGTACTGAGGTGCAGTGATAGGCTTTGCTTTGCATTCCATCCAAACAGATCAGATAAGACTATGCATAAAGACAATCAGTTCAAACTGGAATGCATTTCTAGAGAAGTTGGAGGCAGGTACAATCATAGTATTTAACATTTGAATAGGCAAGGCATAGTAGGCCAAGGAGCTAATGTGGGCAAATTGGATTAGTGTTGACGTACAAGCATGGATGTGGCGGGCTGAAGGAGCGGTTTCTCTGCTATACAACTACAAGGCTATATCTCGGACTTGTCTTCAGAATTTTTGCAATGCCACAGAATGTTCCACGGCGGCACAGTGGCGCAGCGGTAGAGTTGCTGCCTTACAGCACTTGCAGTGCCAGATACCCAGCTTCGATCGCGACTACGGGCGCTGCCTGTACGGAATTTCTGCGTCCTCCCCGTGACCGCGTAGGTTTTCTCCGAGATCTTCGGTTTCCTCCCACACTCCATAGACGTACAGGTGTGTGGGTTAATTGGCTTGGTATAAATGTAAAATTGCTCCTAATGTGTGTCGGATAGTGTTAATGTGTGGGGATCGCTGGCCGATCGGTGGGCCGAAAGGCCCGTTTCCACGCTGTATCTCTAAACTAAATTAAAGAGTAGTTAATTGCTCCTTTCTCTCTGTACAGTAGGTGCTCAGTATGTCCAAACTCAAGTTAAAAGCTCGGAGAAAAACAAAGTCACAAATCAATAGCTCAACGTTCAGCATTAGTCTTCCAATCAGATTAATCCCTACTGCATTAAGATTAGCCTTACCAACACTTTCCCACCAGGTCCCTGACTCGCCACTGTGACCCCAAGCCATTGGTCTTCCTTACTTTCTGTTTGTGGATTGGCTGTGAAAAGAAATAAAACACTGAAAATATAATATTTGTTACATTTCGTGAAGCAGAAAAAAAAAATCCTATACGACCGGAGGGGATACTTTGGGTGCCCAGATATAAGCATGGTCTAATAATAAACCTCTACGCCAAAATATTCTGCTTGATGATAGCATGTTTTATTTCAAATAGATTCATGCAATTTATTTTTATTGGGACAAAATTATCAATCAGAATCCAGCCCTCAATCCAAAATTGGAAATCATCAGATCATCCCCCTTCTCCCATTTTTGCCATAGTATTTTATAGTGAGTGTAGTCTGCAATTCAACACTATTTCTATTCATGATTGTTGTTCCATTAGTTCTGTCATTTAGCTTTCTTCTGATTTCCTCCTGTTTAACTAATTGCTGACGGGTGCATATCAAACAAATAGTTGAACAATGTTTATCCCCCTTTGGTCTTTAGCTTATGTGCTGCCAGAGAAATCCCGAACATTTTTCTCCATTCCTCACAAATGGTTAATAACATTATTTATCTTGATTTCTCTTACAGTTTAGAGATACAGCCTAGACACTGACCCCTCAGCCCACCGAGCCTACGCCAACCATCAATCATTCATTCACACGAGCTCTATGTTATTCCATTATCTCATCCATTCCCGACACACTGGCGGTAATTTTACAGAAGCTAATTAACGTATAAACCCGCACGTCTTTGAAATGTAGGAGGGAACTGGAGCACCTGGAGGAAACCCACATGGTCACAGTGGGAATGTACAAACTCCTCATAGACAGCACCAAATGCCAGGATCGAACTCGGGTCTCTGAAGTTATGAGGCAGCAACTATTCTGCGCTATTCTGCTGTCATATGACAATCTCAACATGCATGGATCCTTACTTGGTTTTTCAAACTCGGCGCGTTTACAGTCCTGATCTGATGACGACACTGGGCAGTAGAACAAAGCTCCTGTGCGGTTTGCCAACTGGTCTTCAAGGCCTGCTGCCAGAGGAGCACCAACGAGCAACCTGACAAGAGGAAAAGGTGAAAAACACACTCAGATGAGCACAGGGCCAAAAGGGCAGTAGTAGAGTTACTGCTACTCAAGAGTCAATTGTTAAATGTACCAATGACAAAACAACAATGTTATTACTAGCAATACGCATGGATAAATATAATAAAAAATATAAATCAATTAATAATCGTAATACTAATGCAAAAAGGCAATGTTTTCAAATGAGACGACAAACATTCAAAGCTAAAGTAACTCTACGGGTCAGATAGTATCTGTGTGGGAAATGAATGGCCGATGATTGGGGTCGGGACCCATCTTCATTCTGAGTTGCATCACAAGTGTTGAGAAAGGAGAGTTAGAGAGAGAGAGAGAGAGAGACAGAGAGAGACAGAGAGAGACAGAGAGAGACAGAGAGAGACAGAGAGAGACAGAGAGAGACAGAGAGAGAGAGAGAGAGAGAGAGAGAGAGAGAGAGAGAGAGAGAGAGAGAGAGTAGGAGTAGGAGAGAGAGTGGAGGAGTAGGCTTTGGGTGATGCTTTTTGATCTTCTACCACTGACTCATAAATCAAAGTATTTTCATGCACTGTTTGAAACATTTAACACTTTAACAGTTGGGTTGAGGGGACTCACAATCTCCAAATTATTGGGGTCCTCAATCTTTAGAGCCAGATGAAGGATGCCACCGAGCTAGTAATTCCAGGCACCACACCTCTTGCAAAAGGTGGCAGATTAACTAGGCAGCCCCGGCAATATTAACTTGTCTCAAAAGCCATCACAAAAGCCATCGCCAGTCAAACGTAATTGTGGACCAAGTGCTGTGCAATAACGTTCATGTCCAACAATGGCACAAGAGTGCCGATTGTCCAGAACTGCTATTTACAAATACATTGTAGGATGATAAACTTTCTTTGTTATCAGATTGCACACAAAACCTAAAGGGCCTGACCCATTTACGTGATCTTTTCGGCGATTGCCGGCACCCGTCATAAGTCGCCGAAAATTTTCAACATGTTGAAAATTCAGCGGCGACCAGAAAGACACTATGACTCTTTGGGTGACAGGGAGACCTCTCACTACCATACAGGCTACCCCTGGCGACATGTCGCGAGTGTCACCAGTATGGTCGTGAGAGGTCTCCTTGTCACCCAAAGAGTCGTAGCGTCTTTCTGGTCATTGCTGAATTTTCAACATGGTGAAAATTTTCGGCGACCTATGACGGGTGCCGGCAGTCGCTGAAAAGGTCACGTAAGTGGGACCATAAAGGTATGAACTGCAGACTAATGTTTGATCTGATAGTAATTCTATATGTATTTCTCCCTCAGGTGTTTCTTTAGACTTTACACTATTACCTTATACATAAGAGACGCAACGCTGAAACATGCCCTTCGGCCCACTGAAACCGCGCCAACCAGCCACCATCCCGTAAATTAGCACTATCCTACATACTAGGGACAATTTACAATTTTACCGAACCCAATTAACTTACAAACCTGTATGTCTTTAGAGTGTGGGAGGAAACCGGAGAAAACCCACGGGGTCATATGGAGAACGTGCAAACTCCGTATAGGCAGCACCCATAGTCAGGATCGAACCCGCGTCTCTGGCACTTTAAGGCAGCTGCTCTACCGCTACGACACTGTCCTGCCCCTAAGACTATGCAGGTTAGATAATACTCAGCCTTTTAGAAAGTCTATTTCATACCACAAAATAAATGCTGGGTGGCTTCCAAAAAGTATCCAAAATAACTGTTAGCTGTTAGAGCAATTTTTTTGGTTTCTAGGTCATCAGTTGGAATTTATTGTCCAGAAATTCCATAAACAATACCCTTTAAATTAATTAAAACATACTGTGTTTCCTTAAGTGGACGTGTTTGTGAACACAAGGCCAACAATTCAGCATTCGGACAGGGAATTTGAAGGGATATAATCAACCTGTAACAACGCTTGGTCATTATAAGCCATGTGGTTTATTGGGAATCATCATGGTTAACCATTAACAAAAAGCACAATGCTCATAGTTAATGAATATCCAAATAGGGACAAGTTTCTTAGGCAGCAGTGCACTTCTTAATGGATCAGTTTAGAACAGGCGGAGTTTAAGAGGTGGGTTGTGATGTAGGAATTTGTTGGTGAGGGAGGCAGTTTAGAATACAACGGTGGTAATCATCTCTTGTAGAACCGTATGGAGCTCTTACAGTCATCATCAGAAATATACATGAAAAGATTAAAGTGGTCAGCGTTAGTTCACAAGATATTTATAAATGCACCAGTGCTATTATAATAAGTCAACATCCATTCCTTCAGTCTTGTGGACTAAATGGTTTAATTCACTGCTACAACAAGCTACACCTGGGGTTTGATGAAAGTCCGGTGGAGGTAGGTGGGTGGGATGATGGGAAAATGGACATGGGATGGGAAATGTATGCCCATCAAAAACAAAGTCACTGTGAATTACATCAAGTACTTCTCAGTTACTGCTTAGAATGGATGAGAACAACAGTGTGTACAACATAACAAACAAGGTTCTTAAAAAGGCACAAAGTCCTGGGGTAACTCAGCGAGTCTGGCAGCATCTATGGCGAACATGGATAGCTGACGTTTCCAGTCTGACCCGAGACGTCATCCATCCATGTTCTCCAGAGATGTTGCCTGATTCTGGAAGTTACTCCAGCACTTTGTGCCTTTGTTTGTAAACCAGCCTCTGCAGTTCCCTGTTCCTAAAGAAGTCACTAAAATATTTTCAGAATAAAAATAGAAGCAAGATACACAATTGGCATTCAACACCTATGTCACAACCTTCCCTGCATTCATTCTTGCCTCTTTTTACAATTATTTTACATTGCAGACGTCGCTACATTATATATTCTGTAAAGGGATTTTTATTAATTTAATTTAAAGTAATTTTGGAAATTTGCACCGTCATTTTAAAAATAATCATAATTTGTGGGAGAGGGGGATGTGTGGGCGGGGGGAGAGAACTTGGAGAAAAGACAGGGGTTGTGGGGGAGAGGGGGGTATCATGGGGGAGGGGGGCTTGAGCCAGCAAGAGGGACCAGAGGGGAAGGGGCTGGAGCTGGCGGTGCGATGGACTCACAGCGGTTGCTGGTCGCTGGATGTTCTCCTCCGCTGGGATCAGATTCTCCACTTTCCATTTCGCTTCCGGTCCCTCTAAAGATTGTGTCCGGTTGGAAACCTCCGCCGGCCATCCTCAGCTCCAGTAAAGACGCGATGGCGCATGGGGCGGCCCGTCCCGTGGGAGTGACAGGAGAAAAGACCAATCCACGCGGCGCTGACTGGCAGGACAGGAGATCGATCTGTGCACACGTGCGGCTTTTAAGATTTTTAAACCTGGCTAACTTTTACTATAGACCACCGATCGGAACGAAACTTGGTGCACTCGCAGCACAGGAGAACGGTGATTGACTTGGCGAAAATTTGTAGTGCTACGCGTACCGTTTTTGCGCAAATGGAAAGACCGCGCAAACCGGAAGAGCACAAGATCAGAGTTTTAGTTATGTAGAGATAGTTTAATTACATTTTAATTATGGGAGGAGTGGCGACACGGCAGATGGTGTTACTGCCTCACAGCTTTAGGGACCCACGTTTGATCCTGACCTTGGCTGCTGCTTGTGTGGAGTTTTCATCTTTCATATTTCCCCCCTGTGACTACGTGTGCATCTGTTAGGTGCTCTTGTTTCCTTCTTACACCCGTAATATTATTTGGTAGCTGCGAATTACCCCTTAATGGATGTGCGTGGCAAAAGAATCAAAGGGCAGCTGATGCAAATATGTTGTAGTGATGCAATGAAATTGCCAGGAGCGATGGAACTGATGGGATTGTTTTGCTGGGAGGCAGCATCCACCCGATGGGTTCAATGGCCTCTATCTGCATCATGATGCCAGTACCAGTTCACATAAACACTTGCACACATGTGTGTGATCCTGTAACCCATGCTGTCACTTGCACTATTTATTAACTCACTTTGCGCACATCACAGTTTACAGTGTCTTTAAACTGCAGAGTAGTTGTGTATTTTTAATACCCGTGTGGTCTGTGAACCGTGTCAGATGTTACATTACCGCACAAGGGAGATTAACAGCTGGTTTACTCCTTAATCCATCCGTTATTAAACACATACCATAAAATATTCATTGTCCATGAATGGAAGCGTTCCCTAAAGAAACAAGACTAGGTTCTGAATTGAAGATTACTTTTGCAGACATAAACGTACAGACAGGGATTATATTTCACCTTTGTTCTTTTGAAAACTTATACGCTAGGGCACATATTATTTTTCTTTACTATTATATTTGTAAAAGGAAGGGGGGGAAAATTAACAAAGAGATTGTCTCTGGTCAATTAAAGCAGGTCTCAGTTGCACAAGGACTGGACTCATTACTACCGCACCTTGGTATATTATGTGCCCCCCCCCCCCCCCTTTCCAGCACCAGTGCTGAATTTGGCTGGGATGCAGTTCTTTAGGAATGACAGAATTGTCAACAAGAACCTTTAGTGGGAAATTATGAAATGCAACATACCAACATTTTTACTAAATAACACCCAGTGAGATTTTCCCACTGAGCTATTTCAATAAGTAGCTGATTCCCAACACTTCACCCCCACCCCCCTCCCACAACCCCCACAACCCCCAACACAATTATAGAAACAACCTACAGATACCTCATTGGCATTCTTGTTAAGATCAGCAAACTCAGTCCAACAAAGCATAGGCACAAGGAACTGCAGATGCCAGTTCACAAAAAAAAGGACACAAGGTGTTAGAGTAACTCAGCAGATCACCAACATCACTGCAGAACATATATTAGTCTGAAGTAAGCCCCCGCCCCAAAACAACTATCAGTCTGAAGAAGGGTCCCGACCCAAAACACTACTTATTCATATTCTCCAGAGATGTTGCCTGACCCGCTGAGTTACTTCAGCACTTTGTTTTTTTTCCTCAGTCCAACAAAGATTGCCTAAACTTTTTATCTTGCTTAGAGGATGTTTAGAGTCTGAAAAAGGGTCCCATCCCAAAATGCCACCTCTCCATGCCCTCCAGAGATGCTGCCTGACCCGTTGACTTACTACAGCAGTTTGTGTTTTTATTGTAAACCGGCATTGGCAGTTCCTTTTGTCTCCTTATATGTTGCTGATCTCCATGGCTCCATTCCATCTTGGCTTCTCCACACGCATAGCAGCCATTTGCACGAAGCCGATTTTTATTCTTTGCATTAAATAATTTCAACTGCTTGCTGCCTTTAGAATGACTGGCTCTGGACAGGTGCAGTTTTAATGTCTAATTCAACTATGTCTATTTCATTCCAGGGAACAATGAATAGAGGAACAGCTTCCGAGCAAGATTCTCTTTTAAACAACCTCAGCTTCAATAAAAAAAAAAAGATCTCTTAAAACATCCAATTGATTCCCTGTCAGTCACGTGGCTTGCTAAGATATTGCAATTAGGTTCAGAGGTCACAGTTAGGAGGAAGATTAAATTTGCAGCATCCTTGAAGTAGTTAGCTTTTAATTCAATTAATCGACATTCTCCTCCTCTTTCATTCCCTACAAACCTAATTTCTAGATGAGAAACGGATGAATTGTAGCGCTGTTGGAAGGATAACGATGTTATAGGTTAAATGTTGCTAGTGAAACTCAAAGATACTGCATCCAAAATAGTGTTTAACAAAACTAAACACCTATTAGTAAAAATAAAATCAACAGATTTTTGGAGGGTGAAGTAAGGTCGGTGAAAAAATATGCAGTAAAACTCTAATAATCTAGTGCCCAGGCTTCGGTGATGCCGAACTGCCAGATTTTCTGGACTGTTGAATGTTATTCCATATTAATACCTCAACACCTACTTAATTTGCTTTTTCATACAAAAGATTTACATTGTATTATTATAGAATACACAGAAAACAGGGTGCTGGTCTGTGAATGAAATGAAAAAGGATCCCAGAACAGGTTGAATAGAAATGGTGGGGGCGGGGGCCATGTAGGTACCTGGGATCAACCAAGTCAAATGAACTGCAGGGATGAACCATGAGGTTTTCCCCTATAGTTAGAGAGCAAATTATCAGAATTATAAGATGAGTATTATTTCAGATATGTTTTTGTAGCATTGAGGTGCTGATTAAAAATACTGAATTGATCATGAAATTGATCATCCAAACTGCAGAGGCATTGGCCTTTGATGTATTTAGTATATTAACAAAGAAACGCACAAATCAGGTCTATTTCACCTAAAACTCCATCCACAGCTGATCTGCTATATGGTCACGCCATTATCTTCTGCCCTACATCTTAAATGCAAACCAGTGAAATCGATAGAATGAAACCAGAAGATAGACACAAAATGCTGGAGTAACTCAGCGGGATAGGCAGCATCTTTGGATAGAAGGAATGGGTGACGTTTTGGGTCAAGAAATGTCACTCATTCCTTCTATGCAGGGATGCTGCCTGGCCCTCTGAGTTTCTCCAGCATTTTGTGTCTATCTTTGGTGTAAATGAACATCTGCAGTTCCTTCCTACGCAGAGTGAAGCCCGAGGCAGAGTAACAAAGTCTTGTTACGACATTTAGCATTAATGACCATCAATGACCAGAATCCGAGCGTGCATCTTCCCCAACAATGATTGCAGAAAGAGATTCAACCTATGTGCTGAAGAGCCAAAATCCTCACCAGAAATCTGCCAAAGGAACTAAGCAACAATCAAAATGCTCGGCTTTGCAGCATCTATTCATTTTATTCTCAATAATGGACGTAAAATCATTACAAATCACCCAAGTCAAGAATCACTCCCAAATAAGGCACAAACCATAACATCCAAATTGAAAAAGAACATTCTGCTGAAAATAATTGTACATTGCATATATCACAATTCAGTACATGGGAAAAATAAGTTCACAAGTTATAAGAGCAGAATTAGGCCATTCGGCCCAGCAAGCCTACTCCGCCATTCTCCTGCCTTCTCCCCATAACACCATTACTAATCAAGAATCTGTCAATCTCCACCTTTGAAGTATCCATTGACTTGCATCCACTGCCATCTGTGGCAATTAATTCCACAGATTCACCACACTGGCTAAATAAATTCCTTCTCATCCCCTTTCTAAACGTACTTCCTTTTATTCTGAGGCTATGGCCTCTGGTCCTACTGGTGGAAACATCCTCTCCAGATACACTCTATCCAAGCCTTTCACTATTTGGTAAGTTTCAATGAGGGCTCCCCTCATCCTTCTAAACTCCAGCGTGTACAATCCCAGTGCCGTCAAACACTCAACATATGTTAACTCAATAATTCTTGGGATCAATCTCATCAACCTCGTCTGGACCTTCTCTAACACCAGCACATCTTTCCTCAGATATGTGGCCCAAAACTGCTCCCAATACTCTAAATGCGGTCTGACCTGTGCCTCAGCACTTTTATATTCTACTCCTCTCAAAATAAAATGCATTGCATTTGCCTCACCACTATCAATTCAAGTTGTACATTAACCTTTTGAGAATCCTGCACCAGCACTCCCGTTGCACCTCCGACATGATTAAATTAATACTGGTGCAATTAAATACATTTTACATTTACATTTACTTCATACAAAATCAAGGCAGCAAATGTATTGAACTTTTTGTTGTTTATTATGATGTCTACTGAGTACTATGTTTACATGTCTGTTGTGCTGCCTCAAGTAAGAGTTTCATTGTTCCATTTTGGGACATTGGGTAATAAAACACTCTTGTGTCTCTTGATTTGACTCTTGCAAGGAAGGAGTAAGCCCTTTACTATTGCACACTGACCTGATTTCAGCCAGCCAGGATTAGTGTTGAATTGACTCCTAAATTTGTGACCACGTGACCAATGTGTAACATCTGTTATATATATGTATATATGTATACACACACACACACATATATATATATTTTTTTTTTTTGGTGTGTGTGGGTTGTGTGTGTGTGTGTGTGTGTGTGTGTGTGTGTGTGTGTGTGTGTGTGTGTGTGTGTGTGTGTGCGCGTGCGTGCGTGTGTGTGTATGATATATATAAAATAAAACACTGAATATCCCAGTAGGAAACTAAAGACAACCTCTGTTGAAACTGTTAAAGCACCAACATTAGATAAAGCCCAGGATAGTAATTTCGTCTTCAGGAGCAGACTTTCAGAAACCACTTTAAAAACATCCAGTGTCTATCATTGGAACTGTGTCCATTTGAAAGATTAGGAAGCATAGAGTTTATGCTGGCACCATGGCCATAACTAAAAGCCATATTTCCAAAGCTTCCCTGTAAAATACTGATATATATATATATATATATTAGATAATGACATAACGTATTGCAACCTTATAAAATATTAAGTTCTGGAGTAAAGACACTTCATTTTCTGAAGTCACATGCAGAAGATGTCTGCAATAAATCTCAATTCAATGCCTGCAAGGCTCTCTAAAAAATTCAATGGTTTGCAGGCAGGAAAAAAACATGATTCATGAAGATGGTTTTTAATCAGTTTTAATATTCATTGACTTCTCTGTGGAATAGTAATAAAACATTTACTTAGATCATGAGAGTTCCAACAAAATAACTACTGTTGCACCCGCTCCAAAGTTTCCATGTCTTGCTATAAATATGGTGACCACAATTGTATGCAACTTTGCCAAAACAAACTTTTATACAGCTGCAACATAACTTGCAAATTTTATACATTATGCCCCAGATGATGAAGTCCCGCTGAGTTACTCCAGCATTTTGTGTCTAGCTCCAGATGATGAGGTTTCCTCAGGTCGAAGCCTCTTGTTGACAATGTGCCTTCAAAACAGCTCATTCTAGGTCCTCCAAACAAATCTCCTTCCACATTCCCATTGATTGCAATATCACTCCCCAGGTTGACCATTCCTTCAATCCTGAACACACTTCATCATTCATTTATGATTCCACTGCCCACCTGATCCTCTAGGTCCTGATATTCCATTTCCCTCAATCCAACTGACACATCTACTTTACATCGCCCTGTATTGGATTCCCCCCCCACCTCCTTCCCCTAACTACACCCATTTCTCTATGAACTGTAACTCTCTTTCAAACATTCTGCAATGGAAGTGGCCACAGACATTAAGATCCCCTATCCTTGCTGACCAATTCCAAGATCACTTTGTAAACTCGGCATGCTGTATCTGCATCTTCCTTGCAGGCTAGACGCAGACACTGTAATTGCCCCGCCTATATTGAAGGAGAAACTCAGCGGGTGAGGCAGCTTCCACAAAGGAAATAGGCGATGTTTCGGGTCGAGCCCCTTCTTCAGACTGATATTGATGTCTTTGCCTTTGAATGGCCTGAATGTAATCAAATGGCGACATCGAATATTGGTTTTCCAGTGTTGATCACACGGACAATGTGAAAATGTAATGAAATATTTACATTTTGATATAGACTCATACAACGGGGAAACAGACCCTTTGGCCCAACCTTTCCACATCAACCAAAACGTCCCATCTACATTAGTCCCACCTGCCTGCATTTGGCCCATATCCCTCTAAACCTGTCCTATCCATGTCCCTGTCTAGATGTTTATTAATAATGCAATAGTTCTTGCCTCAACTACCTCCGTCGGCAGCTCATTCCATACACCCACGACCCATTGTGTAAAAAATATACCCATCATGTTCCTATTAAATCCTCCCCCCCCCCCCCATCTTAAAACAATATTAAACAATTACATTTTCTTATAATGTTCAACATGAATAATTCCCTACAATTTACTTGTACCAAGGAGCAAAGAGGTGAAAATTAATTAAGGAGAGTGTTCTGCAAAATCTTTTAACGGAACGCACTACAAAAATCGCAGTGCGTATTGAAAAGTCAGAAGTAAACAAAATCCATGGGTTCAAAAATAGACTGAAAGTAGCCATAATTTAGAGCAGAGTGGAGTCCAAGATGCCTTAATTAATGTTTGGGTCAATGATACAAACTGTAATGCATCAGAAACTCAATATTGTTGATGTTTCAATTTCATGGAAAGATCAAATAATTGTAATGGCTCCTTTGCACGTAAACAAATTAAAAGTGGTTGTTGTTGACTAGTGTTGAATTAATATACATTCTACATCATTTCTTGGATATGTTCCAACATACACATGGGCACAATCCCCGGAATTGACTTCTGTCAGTGGCAACTATAAAGGGAAGTTATCCAACCCAAGAGGCTGTTCCCACAATTTAAATGAAATTCATTCTGAGAATCTTTTAAAATATTCGCATTAGAATCATGTATTCAATTATTTTCATTTGCTTTTGCATTCCATTCCAATGCAAGTTGAAGAGTGATATTTACCCTGGGTCCTTGTGCTGAGTATACTATGTGGTAGAGGCTTGGTACTGAACACTGCTTTCAGAAGTTCATAAGATCATAAGTGATAGGCATAGCATTAGGCCATTCGGCCCATCAAGTCTACTCCGCCATTCAATCATGGCTGATCTATCTCTCCATCCTAACCCCGTTCTCCTGCCTTCTCCCCATAACTTCTGACATCTGTACTAATCAAAAATCTATCTAACTCTCCCTTAAAAATATCCACTGACGGCCTCCACAGCCCTTCCGTGGCAATGAATTCCACAGATTTATCACCCGCTGACTAAAGAAATGTCTCCTTCCAAAAAGAACGTCCTTTAATTCTGAGGCTATGACCTAGACTCTTCCACTCGTGGAAACATTCCCTCCACATCCACTCTATCCGAGCCTTTCACCACTCTATATGTTTCATTGAGGTCCCTCCGTCATTCTTCTAAACTCCATCGAGTAGGCTTTCTTGGACTTGGATCCATCGAGAACAATAAGACAATTTCCAGTCAAGACGCAGCCATTGCGTAAGCAATTCTAGGTAATATTTCACTGCCCAGATGCAGTGCCGCATTTTGCATTTGGAGCACGTGATTTTATAATGGTTTTGACTTCATCCCACCTCTGACCCGAATCCTCACATATCTGTTAATCCCTTTCTTTCATTGGGATTTACTGTAATACAGTGGGATTTATACACAAAAATGGTGTTTGATTAAACGTCCAACAGTCAGTGGAATTAAAATTCAGAAAGTGCTGGAAATCTGAAATAAAATCATATCTGAATAAGGGTCTCGACCCGAAACATCACCTATCCAAGTTCTCCAGGGATGCTGCCTGACCTGTTGAGTTACTCCAGCATTTTGTATCTTTCTTCTGTAAACCAGCATCTGCCGTTTCTTATTTCTAGAATCATGAAGTGCTGGAAATACGCAATTGGTCAAGCAGCATATGTGGAGTGCGAAACAAAGTTCATGTTTCAGGTCGTTGCCCCTTCATTACATCTGGAAAACTGAAAACACAATGGTGTTTTAAGTTGCAGATAGGACGAGTGATGGAGAGTATGTAGGGAATGTCTGTGATATGGTGGAGGCCTAACCTGTCCAAAGAAAGCAATGCAATAGAACTTACAGAGTTAATAAGCGAAGGTAGACAAAAATGCTGGAGAAATTCAGCGGGCGAGGCAGCATCTATGGAGCGAAGGAATGGGCGACGTTTCGGGTCGAGACCCTTCTTTGTCTCGACCCGAAATGTCACCCATTCCTTCGCTCCATAGATGCTGCCTCACCCGATTGTTCCAGAATCTGCAGTTCCTTCTTAAACAGAGTTAATAAGCGAGGGCAGTTAAAGGGAGAATGACAATTCTCTATCTCAATCACCTCCATCATTCAGTGACCAAAGGCTCCAAAAGCATTGTACCACCCGGACAACCACTCATTCTCAGACATCCCCTTCCTTCCCATTCTCTGCAACACAAAACACACTTGTTTTCTCACTTTTACAGTTCTGGTAATGAGTTATTGATCTGAAGCAACTCTTAATTTCTCTCCACAGATTGCTTCTAGATCTGATGAGCATCTCCAGCCTTTGTTTTTCTATCAGTGCACTTATCTCTTCCAAAGGCTTTATCTCTTGAGGTGCAAATCATTTTCCATTTCATCTAATAAATTCCAAATTAAGGATGTTGTCGTGAGGTTGTAGATATTTGTGGGAATGGGTTGTTCCACCCCCTCCCCCCTCCCCCCAACCCCTCATTCGCAGTGTGCACCCATTTCACCTACCTCCATTCCTCTGTTAACCTGATCCTTTTCCTCTTTCATACACTCATCTCCCATCTCCGAGACTCATTTTCTTTTTATTCCCACTCTTTCCTCTCCCCATCTCCTTCCAGCCATATCCCACCCTCTGGCTTTACATTTCATTCTTCTTCGCCCCTTGTCTGACCATCCTTTGTCTCCTTTTCACCTCTACACTTCAGGGACTGTGTGGAGGGATAATAAGGAGAGGAAGGCACACAACAATACAGGAACACATCTAGCAGAGCTGGGAGCCAGACTACTTTACCTATTCCAGACTCATGCCCCTGTCCCACTTGCTGATTTTTTTCGGCGACTGCCGGCATCATTGACTGTCGTATCAGGGCACTGAAAATTTAGCGGCACGATGTGGTGTGCTGGCGTATTGGCGCGCGGTGTTTTTTCAATTGTCGCAACTTTTTTTTGTCGCCTCTGGATTTTGAAATGTTCAAAATCTTTTGGCGACACTGATATGACGCTGAAAAAAATCGCCAAGTGGGACAGGGCCTTCACAAGACAGGCATAGATGACGGCTGTTAACTGTAGAGACTTCCAGAGACATCCCAGAGGTCCAGTTGATTGCGGGAGTGATGTCTGTTGGACAACACAGCTGTGAAACCCGAGACAATGAAAAAGACTGTACACCTGATGGTGTCAAACAAAATGTCAAACAGCATGAATAAGAAAAAAGAGAAAGTGAAAATGAAATATAATGAGAGAAATGGGGAGAAGGAAACATGCTAACAAGGGATTTGTGTAGGATTAATATCAATAGGTGAGTGATAGTCAGCATGGATGGGCTGAAGGGCCCGTTTGTATCTCTCTATGACCATGAATCCCAAATCAGAGAGAAAGTACAGAATAAGCTAGTAATAATCATAACAGCTACAATTACAAAATAAGTTATTTCAGAATTATTCACTCCAATATGGAAGATGCATAGCTTTGCTGGGTTAGGAACATAGTCACTGCAAGTATGTATTATTTTGATGTGGCCATAGCACAACCTGTTCCTTTAAGACAATAAAATGTAATAGCACCGCAAAGGCACATCCTGAGCTCATTTACAAGCCTCGCATATCCCGAGGTCATTTCAAGGGTAATTGCGTTTCTGTATTTTTAGCTGCTTGTTGTAAATCCCAGGCTTCTCCGAAGGTCAGAGAAACTAAAGGGAACAGTCTGGCCCTCTCTGTTATTCTCACAAATCTACAAGTCTGGGAACAACAAAAGTGCACAGAACACCAAGTGGGTACTTGGCGGATGGCAGAGTGTTGGCCGGCTTCTTCTGCCACCCGATGGATGATCTGCTATGTTTTATTGACTCTGATACTGTATTGATACCTCAAGTGCACTAAAGCAAGCAGGAAGTGCAGTACTGACCCTTGATTTGAATGATGGAACGAGCAAAACCACTGAGGATACACAGTTACACCCAGGCCGTGAAAGGGCGAATGTGCAAACTCCACACAGGCAGAACACCTGAGGTCAGGATCAAACCTGGGTCTCTGGCGCTGTGAGGCTGCGACTATACCAACTTAGTTTAGTTCAGAGATACAGCATGGAAACAGGCCTTTCGGCCCGAAGAGTCCACGCCAACGTGGAAACTCCACACAGACAGCAACTGAGGTCAGGATGGAACCCGCAACTCTGGCGCCATGAGGCAGTAGCTCCACCAGCTGCGCCACTGCGCTGTCCTTGATTCCCTTAATAATCCCTCATTGCACAACTGGAAAGATTATGAAAATATTATAACTGTCTATCCTGGATGATCCCAAGTTCTTCAGCTGCTCTTTCCCCCTGCATTGCCACAGTGATCACGTTCCAAAAGTACATCATTGGCTTTGAGACATAAGAGAGTTATAAAATATCAGAGTTTTTAACCCATTGGTCTCACAGGAATCACAATGACCACAGAAAAATAAGAAATGTGCATGTAATTAAGATATGGATATACATTTTCAAAATCTGGCCAAGGTCATTGAAACTGCAGGTGCAGTACTGCGAGATTATGGTAGTCAGGTCACACAATGCGAGAGTGTCTGTAATGATCAAAGTCTATTTCCATCATCTTCAGGATGGAATTTACCAATGTATGAGGTAATCCATCAGTCACAGACTTAATCCATACAAATGGTTCATGGCTGCTCTTCTCCCTGCGAGGGTAATGAATTGTGGCTGCCACAGAGCTCTCTGCTCAACCTTTTATTTGCTCCCTGATACATGCTCGAAGTAATAAAAACAGGATGATGGAGATTTCCTTTGCTGGGGTTTATAAGGCACAGAGCGGAACTGACCTTATCTGCAAAATGCAGATTTATAGATGATCCACTATCTGCCGCATAGGATTCATTTATGGAATTAACTAACATGAGTCAGCTTCTGGCAAAATTATGAGCATTCATGTAAATTAATTCACAAAAAAAATATTAAAATTGCCCAGCAATTTGGAAAGTCAAAGTAGATTGGAGGGTTAAAATGTTACATTAAAGATCCACTCCTTTTATGAACTGAAAACTGATGCAGGAACTAACTGAAAGATGAGACAGTAATGTGATCATGGATTTTTAGTTTCAATGTGTCCGCACAGACCAAGGGTAAATCTAGTGGGCGGCGCAATGGTGCAGCTGGTAGTGCTGCTGCCTCTCAGCGCCAGAGACCCGGGTTTGATCCTGACCTCGGGTGATGTCTGCGTGGAGTTACCCGATTCTCCCCGTGTCTGCGTGAGACTCCTTTGGGTGCTCCGGTTTCCTCCCACATCCCAAAGGCGTGCCGGTTTCTAGGTTTATTGACCAATACCAGGGAGAGTTTAAACTGTAATGTGATCATGAATTTAAAAAAATAGTGAACGTTAAAACACACTGCAAATAAAAAGGTTATTTTATGATAGTGCATAATTAATAACACTTATGTCAAGAAGATTCTTTATTTTTCTCATTCTCTAATATTAGGTTGGATGTCTGTATTAATGGTGCAATTAGCACCAAGTACACAAGAACTGTAGTAAGACTCGAATATTGTTGCTACAATGTCTGCACACTCATGCATGTACCATGTGGGGGAGGTGGGGAAAGGAAGCTGCTCGCATGTATACTACACATTTCCATTAATTTCTTCCGGAGAACAAAGCCACATCATGAATCCCAGAACCAAACTCTCAGCACAGTACATGCCTTTTTTTAAATGCTCTGAGGATTCTCATACAGTGCACCATTTCCTATTTTGTAACAAAATTGCTTGACCTCTGCAGTTTTTCAGCGACTGCTGGCGACTGTCATAGTCGTAGCAGGTTGCCGAAACAACGGCGACTGTGCCCCCCTACGCCAATGTCCACGACAATGTCTACAACAACCTACCACCTAGTCGACGCCAAGCCATGGCAATCTACCGACAGCCGGCGACCCATTAGGACGTCCACCTACGACCACACCTACGACAAGGTATGACCCTGTCGACGACAACTGAAGACAACTTAAGAAAATTCAGTCGCCGGCACTTGTTGCCGCAGGTTGACGTAGGTAGTCGCCAATGGAATTCACCGAAGTCAGCACCCGGCGACAACCAACGTCATCCTGGCGACAACCTATGACAGCATCTACAGGAGAAGTCATGCCACGCTCATTGGCATCAAGACAACTGTCGCCGAAAGGTTTTGAACATTTCAAAATCCAGCGGCGACCAGAAAAACCCCTACGATTCTTAGGGCAAATGAGGAGGCTACTCAGGATCATACAGGCGGCACCCCAGTGACCATGTGGCAACAGCCTCAAAAAATCGCCTAAATGGGACAGGGGCATCACTGTTCCCAATTCTACAAAACCATCAAGATTCTAAGGCCTTTACCTCGGTTTTGCTCACCGCAGATGCAGCCTGACTTGCTGAGTGTTTCCCCATCATATTTTAGTTTATTTTTTCTTTTAAACACATTAGTTTTGTCTAGGTATATGAATTTTTTCAGCTATTAGATGCAGCCCCAGAAATATTGTGAATAACTGTTTGAAATGTCTTAAGCATATCAGCAATGACTCAGCGATAGTGCACATTTTCAGAAGGTGACAGCTGTGGTTTCTAGATATACCACAGAGTCTTAAACACTTCATTCGACACAATAGTGTTGGAAGTATTGTCTTCAAATAAGAGACTGAGGCTTGTCTGCAGAGGGATTATGAAGGTCCCACAGAAGGATATTGAAGGTCCCGCGAGTATATTAAGCAAATATTTATCTCTCAAGCAACATCACTGAAAGCAGGTAGACATAATTGCTGGAGAGACTCAGCGGGTGAGGCAGCATCTATGGAGCGAAGGAATGGGTGATGTTTCGGGTCGAGACCCTTCTTCAGACTGATGGGATGAAAGCAGATAATCTTCCCATTTATCATTGATATTTACGAGATGTTACACAGTGATATGTGACAACGTACTTCCCAGATTGCTACAGGTACACCACTTGAAGGGTATCTAGTTAACTGCAAAAACAATTTGGGCAACTATAGCACTTTGTATCCTTACTTTGTGCATTGGCGATCTTGGGAGCAAGTAACCTGAAAGGTACAAATTGATAATGTTCTTCACCAGGAGTGAACGGCTGTGCAGTGCCTCGTTACTGAACTGATATCTATTTGAAGGTATTATCAATGATGTTTCCGCAAACTCCTCAAGTAACGCTGTAAGTGGCAGCCTCGCCAACAGCTTGTCTCGTCCTTTTCTTTGTTTGTTGTTTTTAAGTTTGTTTTATTTGTATGTTATAGTGCATCTTTAGTTCTGTATAATGTTGGGGGTGGCGGGGGAGTTGGGAAAAACTTTTTTTTACATCTCTTCCCCCGACGGAGATGCGCCTTTTTCTGTATCGTATCTCCGACCGCACTGCGGCCTAACATCGTGGAGCTTGCGGTCCCTCTGTTAAGGATTGACTTCGGGAGCTCCAACTGCAGGAGCTTAGACCGCCCCGATCGCGGGGGCTTCAATCGCCCCGACTGCGGATGGTTCGATCACCCCGACCGCGGGAGAAAAGAAGGGTGGGGATGCGGAGGGATTGCCATGAGTGCAGTGATCTCGATGATTGCGGGAACATCGCACCATGAGAACATCCCAGAGTCTAGTGCAAGTGTGGACGGCTTTCTGACTGTTCGGACAGCGGTCGGTACAACTCTGGTCACATCACGGTAAAGGAGCGTGTGTGTGGCCTGGACATCGAATTGATGGCTGTGGGTCTCCACTTATGCTGTGTGCCCTGGGGATTCTCACACGACGCTATATTGACTGTTTATGTTTAATCTTTATGTAGTTTTGTATCTTGTTGCTTTTGAAGATTCATTGGAAGCATAAAGGGCCTGTCCCACTTACGCTATGTTTAGGCAACTGCTGACGACTGTCATAGTGATAGCAGGTCATCGAAAACCCCAGCGACTGGACCCCCCTTCGACATAAAATTTGAAATAGAATCATTACTTTAACCACAAAAAAAACCGAAGTCAGCACCGGCGACAACCTACGTTAACCTGGCGGCAACTTCGACAGCACCGACGTCAGGAGAAGTTAAGCTACGCTCATCGGTGTCAAACCCACTGTCTAAAGAAGGTTGAAAGCCATCCGGGGGAATCCATGAAGTGGGGGTCCGGTGGAGACGGGGGAAGGGGTGGTGAGGACTCCTTCCCATAGAAAAAGACACAGAGACAGAGTCGACAGAAGAAGAGCTCAACGTTGTGGTGAACCTGGAACTCGTTGAGGTGGGGGCGGAGGGGAACAAAGGTGAGGCCTCCGTTGAGGTCAGACCGTTCCTTATCAGAAAGGAAGAGGTCAGAGGGGATGGTGAACACACGGCAAGGGTAGGGGTTGGGGTCGGAGAAAGCCATGCGAGTAGATGGAGCTGAGCAGATGGCTAGTGGGGGGGGGGGGGGGGAGAGATGGTGGGTGTTCAGAGAGGAGGGAGGTATGAGGACTATTGTATGGGTGGGGAGTAGCTGGGGCCACCTGGTTAAAATGGGAAGGGGTAGAACCAGTGGAATCCCCACTGAGGTTCCCTGTATGAAAGGGGGAGCAGTAGGACCTAGCTACCATGAACTATCTACCCGCCCACCCTTCAAACTATCCCTTTCTCCATAGCAGAGGTATCCAAAACAAGAGGGCACAGGTTTAGGGTAGGAGTAAGAATTGTGGAGGGTTTTTGAGGCAGAACCTTTTCATCTGTAGTGTGGTCAGAATGCTATGCCTGAGTGGATGATAGGTGCACATGAGGTACAGCAGGCAGTGAAGAACGCGTATGGCATGTTGGCCTTCATAACGAGAGGATTTGAGTATAGGAGCAAAGAGGTCCTTCTGCAGTTGTATAGGGCCCTGGTGAGACCACACCCTGGAGTATTGTGTGCAGTTTTGGTCTCCCAATTTGAGGAAGGGCATTCTTGCCATTGAGGGAGTGCAGCGTAGGTTCACGAGGTTAATCCCAGGGATGGCTCGACTGTCATATGATGAAAGAATGGAGTGACTGGGCTTGTATTCACTGGGATTTAGAAGGATGAGAGGGCATCTTATAGAAACATATAACATTATTAAGGGATTGTACACGCTAGATGCAGGAAACATGTTCCCGATGTTGGGGAGTCCAGAACCAGGGGCCACAGTTTAAGAATAAGGGGTAGGCCATTTAGAACTGAGATGAGGAAAAACATTTTCACCCAGAGGGTTGTAAATTTGTGGAATTCTCTGCCTCAGAAGGCAATGGAGGCCGATTCACTGGCTGCAATCAAAAGAAAGTTAGATAGAGCTCTTAGGGCTAGCGGAAACAAGGGATATGGGGAGAAGGCAGGAATGGGTACGGATTGTGGAAGATCAGCCATGATCACATTGAATGGCGGTGCTAGCTCGAAGGGACGAATGGCTTATTCCTGCATCTATTTTCTATGTATCTATATGTATAGAGGCAGAGACTCAGAACATTCAAGGAAAATTTAAACACACACTTGAATTACAAATGCAATTAGAAGGCTACAGACCCAGTGCTGGTAAACACGGCGAGTATACATATGTATTTGATGGATATGGTGGGACACATGTTCGATTTCTGTGGTGTATAACTCTATGACTCATGTCTTACTGTTCCTTTTGTAAAACATCTGTGCCTGCAGAAGGACAATCTGGTATTGACGATTTTTCCCATGGTCTCCAGTCTGGCCACTAGAAGCAGCAGTCCAGATGCCTTTAGCCAGACGCTTGGACTTGTCCTCTACAGAGCGGTTAAAGGCTTCTGGTTTAAGGCATCTGGACTGTTGCTTTCAGTGGCCAGACTTGAGGCCATGGGAAGTCATCAATACCATATTATCCTTCTGCAGCTACAGACGTTTCAATGATTTTCTAGCTGCATTGGAAACCAGACCTCGTGACGAATTAACTAGTTTCTACAGCAACGAGTGCTACAGATAGCAGATCGGCTTTGGAAAATGATTCTGCGATACAAATGAAACATGCATCTTCCTGGCGGCCAAGGAAACCATAAACCACCTCGTGTAGCTCAACAGAGATGTTGATAAAGACTAGGCCACATACTGTAAAGTTCGGTAACTGCAGAGTGGTTCTGCAGATCCAGTTACCAGGTGATGCATTGAGAAGCCATTAGAAATCATGTTTAAGATTTGTTCACACAAGACTGAACAAATTCCAGTCTGAGAATCTGCAGGGTGGACAAGTGATTGTATTGTTTTAAATATTAAAGTCTCTTCCTGAATTATCATATCCAATTTAATTTTGATAGAAGTTTCATTTTGCAGCTTGTCTCATTTAAACCCGAAGTTATTCACGAATACCACTGGACGATAAATAATTCAGGAGACGGCAGGGCACTTTCCTCATTCCAATATAGGTTCTCTGTCACAAATTTGCAGAATTCTCAGTCAGTCTGAATAAAAGCCTAAATGTTCCTGTGACAGTTTAATGCTCATTACTGTGCCGCTAATAACTCAATAGTTGACGGTGGTGATGAATTAAAGACGAGTACAGTTGCATATTTATGTCACTGTACCCCTTAATGAGTTCCGAGACCGCCATGATGTTAATCGCTTCTTCTGCCGCCTCTCTTGTTCAATCTGAAGAAGGCTCCCAAACTGAAACGTCACCTATCCATGTTCTCCAGAGATGCTGCCTGACACGTTTGAGTTCTTCAGAACTTTGTGTCTTTTTTCTTTTTTAATTGTTCTGCATAGTGCTCTCTGACATTGTGCTGTTTGATAGAATGTCTTGGTCTTACAATGTGATGGCCAATAGGCGATCATTTGGTCGATTGTGCTCCTGGGTATCTTTTGAACAAATCATTCAAAGGGTATCTAGGTGCTTCTGCACACCGATACTTGTACTGAACTCTATGCAAAAATTAATTTCTCTGTACCTCAATACAAGTGACAATAAAGTACCATTGAACCATTAATAATATACTCATTTGTCATTGCCATCTTTTCAAGTACGCATTTATGTCATGTATAAAATTGACCATTCGGCATGTTTGTTGAACTCTTCCAGATGTTCAGCCATGGTCTTATTGAATGGCGGTGCAGGCTCGAAGGGCCAAATGGCCTACTCCTGCACCTATTTTCTATGTTTCTATGTTCAATCACATTTAAAAAAAAAAAGTTTTCTCATGTTCACATTTTTGCTATTAATTAAATCTGTGTCCTCTGATCACCAATCCTCTGCTATCCTATTCTGCAAACAAACAATATATAATTTTAAACACCTTGGGCCAGAAATTTACACACAGTAAATACTTTATTCAGTTATTTCTAGAGTACAATGTGGTTTGGGTGATTTCCAGGTGAAAGCACACTGTCTGGAATTAGAGTGGCACTTCTGGTTGTGACTTGTGCTTAAGGTGACAATGCCATTTTCAAGCCAGACAGATATAGAATGTCATTTCCCATGCAGTGTTTTGTTACAGGGTTGCCCAGGAAACTGCTCGGAGGTGCATCTGTTCTTGGCGCTCACTGAACAATGGCATTAAGTGCGTGTAGGAAGGAACTGCAGATGCTGGTTATACACCGAAGATAGACACAAAATACTGGAGTAACTCAGCGGGACAGGCAGCATCTTTGGAGAGAGGGAATGTGTGACATTTTGGGTCAAGACTGAAGAAGGGTCTCAAAATGTCACCCACTGGCTTTAAGAATACTGCTTCCTGAGCAGGTTCCAGTCCTGGGCAAGAAATCTCATTCAAATGGATATCCTTTGCTTACATCCAGTCCTTCTCCTTATCCATTTATCTCAATAACTAACCTCACCCTCCTCCTTCTCTTGATTGAAACCTCCAACACACCACAACTCTTGCTCCCTGAGTTTCTGATTGGAACAATTTGGAACCAATTCCCCATTCTGATTCCCGAGGAGCTCCTCAGTAACCCCGGAAGCTCAGCCTTGACTCAACTCATTTAGGTTTCTTATTGTCACAATCACTGAGGCGACCTAATCCGCGAGTTCTGGCAAGTTTGCCCTCGACTCGTACTCACAGCATGGTCGACACGAGGTATTAGGAGGTCTTTGTAACTCTCCTTCATGCTCGAGAGTGGTCCCCGTCTCCTCGAGGCCTCAGCTAGGTCACGCCGTATTTTTCAACGTTGAAAAATGCCCGTGTGTAAAAAAAGGTCGCCATGGAATAAATTGATACTTTTATTACTCATAGATTTAGTCGTAGTAGGTCGGCATGTTAGTCGTAGGTAATCAAGGGTAGTCGAAGGTAATCGATGGTAGACGAAGGTAGTCGTAAATAGTCATCATCATAGTCGAAGGGAGGTCGAAGGTGATCATCTTCACTCTCCACTATTCGGTCCAATTTTACCGAAGTTAGTCGTAGCTAGTCGAAGCTAGTCTTCAACATAGTCGAAGGAGGTCTTCAACATGACATTTTTTTCAAACTCTCCTAAACTCGCCAATTAGGTCGCCCAAGTGGGACAACCCCTTTAGCGATTGACAGGGCAGATTCAAGGCTTGGCCAAAGGACTGAAGCCAAACTAAATGATGCCAAATGAAAATGAATGTTGTATTGAGCATTCCACAACCTTGAGGAGAAGGACTGTCCATAACGGAGTGGTACCGGAGGCACGATAGTGGCATTTTAGTGGGAGGAAGCAGAACTGTCGGCAATGCTCTGAGGTCCAGCAAAGTCTCGATGGCCTGAGCGGACCTCTTCTGTGTCGGAGGGATGGAATTTGAAAAGTAATACGAGGGCATCGACGCTCATTATCAAGAGCTGTGGAAGTCAAACAACGACGATCCCTCATTCCCTCTCCCAATCATTCCGTCAAGCACGCTCACTTCAGCAGGCAAATGAAGACCCACAACCTGGAGAGAAAGCAAGTCAGCCTCAATCTCAAGGATAGACAGAAAGTGCTGGAGTAACTCAGCGGGTGCGGCAGCACCAATGGAGAACACGGACAGGTGACTACCCTTCTTCAGACCCCAGAAGATTCTCGACCCGAAATGTCACCTATCTCCAGACATGCTGCCTGACTTGCCGAGTCACTCCAGCACTTTGTGCCTGTTTTTTGTAAACCAGCATCTGTAGTTCCTCGTTCCTAAAGAAGTCACCAAGGCATTTTCAGAATTAAAAAGGATTAGGTGACGCTTCGGGTTGGACCCCTTCTTCAGATTGGATCCCAAGAGACTGCCTGGGAAGGCAACCGAGGAATGGGGTGATTGAAGGATCACTTTGAACTGCTGGCTGATAGAGATCACACAGTATTGTGGATAAAAGAACAAACAAAAGAGCTCATGAAAAGAGGTTAAGTTCCAACTTTACTAAATCTTGGGTCAGACTTCAAATGGAGTACTATGTGAAAGCACTGGAGAAGGTGTAGAGGAGAATCATCAGGATGTTGCTTGGGATGGGGAGAGGCTGGAGAAAGTAGGTCTGTTCTCCATGGAGTGAAGGAGGTAATGGGGAGAATATGATTGTATTTAGAACTAGACTAAGTGGGACCCAGTGGGACCCAAGAGACTGGTTTCCAGAGGGCTAGTATGGACATTGTGGGCCGAATGGATTCTTGGGCTGGCGGCTCAGTCACGCAAGCCTGTTGTGCTGGCAGCTCACTCACCCACGGCTGGAGTGCTGACAGTTGACTCACGGCTATTCCTTCAAATTCCATTTCAAGCAGGGTGCAAGGCCACCAAATTCAAGTGCAGTTTCATACCACTTCAAGCAGGGTGCAAGGTCACCAAATTCAAGTGCAGTTTCATACCATTTCAATCAGGGTGCAAGGCCACTAAAGACAGTGACCTCTCCCTCCTCCATCTTGCAGAGACTGAGCCACACCCACACTTCTGGGTTTTATAGTCCCTCCCCACCCTCCCACCAGAAGGGGCGTGGCCTTCATGGTGTGATTGACAGGAGAGAGAATCTCAACATTTTCTAAACACTAATAACTCTTATTTTTCATCAATGGGAAAAATTCTCGGCACCTGATGAGCGGAGGGGGACTCCGAGTAAGATGGCCGAAAATCACAGCCATGCATGGTAGCGTTTTTTTCTAAAACCAACATAAAGCGCAAACAGGAAGTGTTCAAGATTAGACTTTTAATTATATAGAAGGAAAGGCAGCTAATTAGGCAAGGCAACTTTAATTGGGCAAGGCAACTTTAATTGGGCAAGGCAACGTTAGCATTTCCAAACCAAAGGCAACACACCTTTAACATTTCCAAACCAAAGGCAACACAGCTTTAACATTTCCAAACTATATTTTCAAACCACATTAGGTGTGAGACAGGTTTAAAGAGTTGTGGACTGTGAAGCCAGAGGAGAAGGTGGAAGAGGGAAGGGGGAGTGAGTGGAGTTGATTTGGGAATTTGAGAAGATTGATTTGTACCGTATGTCCTTACTTTACAGACAATAAATTTGTCTGTACTGCATGTCCTTTACATTATTTTGATGTAGTCTGTGTTTTGTGCAATGATGCATAATTTGCTTATGTGGTATTTACCACAGTACACATGAATACAATAAGCCCTTTTTCTTAATGATACATATACCGCCCCCCAGGGAACATGACCTTCAACATTCGAAAGAGTGCAAGTCAGCAGATGCCTTAATCCAGCCCTTTGAGATCCAGATACCACCAGCAACAACTGACACTTTCATCTTTAACATGGCGAAACACCAAGGGTGCTTTGACTGAATGTTCTAAAAATGTTTAACACCCAGCCACAAAAATACAACTCATGACCGAATGCTTGGTTAAAGGAATCAGGAGGTCAATTGAGGGTAGAAAGGTTGCGAAAACTCCATGGGAAAATTGCAGAATGTATGGGGCATTTAGCTGCAGCATTGTGGTGGGGTGACTGAAGGTCTAGTCCGCGTGGATTTTCCAGAAGCTTGTAGTACAACAATTCAGTCAGAGAAAATCTTTGGCTTTGAACAACTGCCTGCCAAACTTTGTAAAGTCAGAGACACAAGGAACCACAGATTATTTTAGACGAAAAGTTTAAGAAGGAACTGCAGGTGCTGGAAAAATCGATGGTAGATAAAAATGCTGGAGAAATTCAGCGGGTGAGGCAGCATCTATGGAGCGAAGGAATAGGTGACGTTTCGGGTCTGAAGGGTCTCGACCCAAAACGTCACCCATTCCTTTGCTCCGTAGATGCTGCCTCACCCACTGAGTTTCTCCAGCATTTTTATCTACCTACAGATTATTTTAGTATTAGCTTTCGAGATACAGCACGGGAACAGGCCCTTGGGCCCACCGAGTCCCCTCTGAGCATCGATTCCTGCACACTGATATTATCCTACTAGGGACAATTTACATGTATACCAAACCAATTAACTTACAAACCTGTGTGTCTTTGGAGCTTTGGAGTGTGGGAGGAAACCGAAGATCTCAAGAGAAAACCCATGCAGGGCACGGGGAGAATGTACAAACTATGTACAGATAGTCAGGATTGACCCCTGGTCCCTGGCGCTGTGAGGCAGAAACTGTATTGCTGTACCACTGTGCCGCTGAAATTTTGAGCAAAACACAAAGTGGTGGCGGAAGATGGGTCAGCAGCATCCATGGGGGGAATGGATAGGTGGCGGTTCGAGTTGCGACACCTCTTCAGACTGGTTGTAGTCGGTTGGGGGGGGGGGGGGGTAGAAAGCTGGAAAATTAAGGTATGGGCAGGTCAAAGCCTGACAAGTGATAGGTGGATACTAGGCGAGGGAGGGCTTGATTGGCAGATGGGTGGAGAAAGTAATGGCTGTACATGAAATTGAGACAAAATGGTTACTGATAAAGAGAGGAGTGAAATGTAGTCAGAGGGAGGGATATAGGTGAAAAGGGGAGGGAGGATAAGGGTGGAAGAGGGGTGGGATAGTGGGAGAAATGTGAGAGCAATGTGGTGTGGGCAGGGGCACAGGGAAGAGAGAGGGGGGGGGGGTATAGGGGAGGTAGTATGTGGAGATATACGGTCAGAATGAGTCAATGCTGAAACCCCTCCACAATGCACATGTTGTACATTTATAACTGTTGATGCCCACTATGGCCAGGGCCAGAGACGTCTCAACAGCTGCTTTGTCAAGATCACGACAAGGAAATCAACAGTGTCAGTGAAGCACCAACAGAACGCTCCAGAATCAACCCCTTGAAAATCTTTAACAGATTAGCAACAAGCAGCAAGCAGTGAGGGCCATTCCTTTTGGGGTGGCACAATGGCATAGCTGGTGAAGCGCCAGAGACCCAGGTTCAATCCTCATCTCATATGTTGTCTATGTTGAGTTTGCATGTCCTCCCTGTGACTCCATGGCTTTCCTCCAGGTGTACCAGTTTAGTTTAGATTAGTTTAGTACATTTTAGACTAGTTTAATTTAGCGATACAGCATTGAAACTGGTCCTTTGGCCCACCAAGTCCACGCTGACCATCGATCACCTGTCCACACCAGTCCTATGTTATCCCACTCTCTCATCCACTCCCTACACACCAGATGCAATCTACAGGTCAATCATCGACAAACCGCAACGTCTTTGGATGTGGAAGGAAATCGCGGGTTAATTAGCCTCTATAAATTGTCCCTAATGTGTAGGAAATGGAAGAGAGCGTGGGATAACATAAAACAAATGTGAGTAGGTGATCGATGGTCGGCATGGACTCGATAGGCCGAAGGGACTGATTCCATGTTGTATCTGTCAATGACAACCAACTTTCAGAATGAGAGTCACCACTGAAAGCTCTCCACAATGTATGTGCTGTGCATTATCCAAGACTTTGGGGAAAATCTCAAACTTCCTTGTGATGGGATCTGTTAAGAAAATCATATCCTGGGTTGACGAGGTGGAAAGGATATATACTGAAGGAACCACTTACCATGACAAGTTTCAAACTGTATCTTTTGACATAAGGATTTAATAATATGATTTATCGTCATTGCATTTTCACACGGGAACTATTATTCCAGCATGTTCATATTTTTTTCTGGAAAGTCAGGCAAAACTCCTCGTAGGAAGAAGCAAATTGCTTTTTGAATCCACAGTTAGGATGTTGTCCCAGCAGCGCAGTTCCACAGTGGTGGGGAAACAGTAATTTGTTATCCTGCCAATTCAATTTCCCACACATGTGGTATAAATCACACACAAACATGAGGGGGCATGTAATACGTAAACCAGACTTGGTTTCTATTAACTTCTGCAGACATCAGAAACTATACTAAGTTGTAACGGTTGAAGCCAATTAATAATAAAGAATAATAGATGGATACTTGAGAATATCTTTCAATTGTCAGAGTGTTTAGCATTACGGCATTTAACATTGAAAGAAAAAATTAAGACTGAAAATTGGACAACGCTTTTATTGGTGAATTACTCTAAATAGCTGAATAGAGGATTTTAAATGAGTTACAACATAATCTTTAATTTTAGTTAAATTCAGTTTCCTGTAGTTTAGAGGTACAGCATGGAAACAAGCCCCCGGCCCACTTAATCAATGCCAACCATTGATCACCCGTTCACACTAGTTCTATGTTATCCCACTTTCGCATCCACTCATTACACGCTAGGGGCAATTTACAGAACCGACAAACCCACACGTCTTTGGGAAGTGGGAGGAAACTGGAGCACCTGGAGAAAACCCACGCGACCACGGGGAGAACGTGCAAACTCCACTCAGACAGCACCCGCGCGCGGTCAGGATCAATTCCGGATCTCTGGCGCTGTGAGGCATCAGCTCTACCAACTGCACCATAGTGCCGCCCACTAAATGACAAAAAGATAGTGCAGAATCTTAAGTTCTTGAATATCCACAGATGTCCACTGTACAATTAAAGTGGGAAATAAAAATGTTTTATAAAACTGAAAGATTATTAAAATCCATGGCCTCTCCCATCTAAGCCTTTCTAATACGGTAAATTAAGAGAGAGAATTCTATCATTAACACGGGAATTATGAAATCCTGATTGCTTGACTGGGGAGAGACATGAGAGAGGGACTCGATCGCATAAGCATCATCTTTTAAAAATAACCCTCAAGAGTTAATGCAATGGAAATGCAGAAATTTGCTTTCTACATGAAGGCAAAATAATTCACAGCCCTATCTTTTTAAAAAACACTCAAATTCATCAGTTTTTCTGCACTGTTCTTTAATAGAAGGCGAAGCATTCATTCCACAGTTCATTTGTTGCTGATCCATTTTTGAAATTTGAGCCCACATTTCTACCCCAATGTTTGTTGTATAATTGCATATTTATCAATATGATCTCTTTGATAGAGTGTTATCAATTGAAACTATGTCTCATATTTTACCAGATCATGATTGCACCCATCACAAATTCTGATGAGGTCTAACATTCCTAAAATTCAGCAGGGAAGAGGAGATAATGAAACTGTCTGAAATGAGAGGCCAGTATTGACAACTGTCTTAAATTCTGACCTGATTATACCAAAGGTTAACCATCTAGTGATTAAACTGGAGAGCTTGGGCTTCAGCTTATGTCAATAGATGTATAATGTTATCAACATAAATTATACAACAATGCACTTTGCCTCTGTCCCTTGACATTACATCAGGCTGAACTGTGCAAATGGCAGCCAATTAGCCCATTGTACCTGGTGTAGTCATTCAAATTCGGCCCAACTAGCCCATGCCGACCAAGATGCCCCATCTTCACTAGTCCCAGCAGCCCATATCCCTCTAAACCTTTCCATCCATGTACCTGTCGAAAAGTCTGTTAAATATTGTTACCCTGCCTCAACTATCTCGTCTGGCAGCATGTTCTATATACCCACCACCCTCTAGATGCTGTATGCCTCCTTGACTCTTATCCATTACTTTCTCAATCAGATTCCCATATTCCCACAGCGCAGAGTAGTTGAATGGTTGTACCAGGTTCAATGGGCTAAGTGGCTGCCTAGCAGAGGCTAGCCTGATATATTGCCAAAGGATAGATGCAGAGTCCATCTGGACACTTTTTCCAGGGTCTATATTGCTAAAAGTGTTATATTGATGGGCTCAAGAGTAGAATGACAATACAACCCACCAATGTACCTGACCTTCAGGACATCATGGATCTCCACGTTTGACTGTGTACATTACGTGTCTCAGGGTGTAAATGATGGATTTTTGACAGCTCCCTTCAGTTAACACATTTCAGTTCAGTTGTTCATTGTCATATTGAGTCAATAAATGTGCAGACCGTGTAATTGGCACAAAATATCGATGCCAATACTGAAAGGACAAGGCTGCAACAAAAGCAGCAAGGTGGCACAGCGGTAGAGTTGCTGCCTTACAGCGATTACAACCCGGGTTAGATCCTGACTACAAGTGCTGTCTGTACAGAGTTTGTACGTTCTCCCCGTGAGTTTTCTCAGAGATCTTCGGTTTCCTCCCACACTCCAAAGACCTACAGGTTTGTAGGTTAATTGGCGTGGGAGAGATGTAAATTGTCCCTTGTGTGTGTTTGATAGTGCTAGTGTGCGGGAATGCCTCAAAACTTCCACAATAATCCCAATAGCAAAGAAACCAGTGGTTGCCTGCCTAAATGACTACCGCCCTGTCGCCCTGACCCCAATAATAATGAAGTGCTTTGAACGCCTGGTGAAATCTCACATTACTGCCAGCCTCCCCTCATCGTTAGACCCCCTCCAGTTTGCCTATCGCCCCAACCGTTCTACAGAAGATGCCATCTCCACCACGCTGCACACAGTACTCACTCATCTGGAAAACAAAAACACATACGCCAGAATCCTGTACATTGACTTCAGCTCAGCTTTTAATACCATCATCCCACAGAGACTTGTGGAGAAACTAACCCTGCTGGGCCTCAACACCACCATGTGTCACTGGATCTTGGACTTTCTGACAGAGAGACCGCAGTCAGTCCGTGTTGGCAAGAACACTTCAGGCTCGATCACGCTGAGCACCTGCTCCCCTCAAGGCTGTGTGCTCAGCCCGCTGTTGTTCACACTGCTCACACATGACTGTGCTGCCAGATTCAGGGACAATAAGATCATAAAATTCGCGGATGACACAACAGTGGTGGGACTCATCAGCGGAGATGATGAATCAATGTACAGGGAGGATGTAAAACAACTAGTGGACGGGTGCGGCAAAATAATCTAGAATTAAATGTCGACAAAACAAAGGAGATGGTTGTCGACTTCAGGAGGGCGCAGCCAAAACACACACACCCTCAACATCAGTGGCACCACAGTGGAGAGAGTGGAGAGCATTAAGTTCCCCGGAGTGCAAATTACAGACAGTCTTACCTGGTCCAGGAACAACACTGGGATTGTCAAACGGGCCCATCAGCGACTGCACTTCCTGAGGAAACTCAAACAGGCCTCATTCCCCACCAACATCCTCAGGACTTTCTACAGGGGCACGGTGGATTCTGTACTCACGTACTGCATAAACACGTGGTACTCCACCTGCAACTGCTCGGACAGGAAGGCTCTGCAGAGGGTGGTGAGGGGAGCAGAGAGGATCATTGGCGTCTCCCTACCCTCGGTACAAGAACTGTTCCAGAGCCGCTGTCTGAAAAAAGCTCTGAGAATTGCTAAGGACAAACTGCACCCCCTCCACACGCACCTGGATCTCCTGCCATCAGGCAAGAGATATCAAAGCATCAAAGCCCGGACTACAAGACTGCTAAACAGCTTCCTACCACAGGCTGTGAGGCTGCTAAACAGTCACTCTGTACTCAGTCATCTGATTCTGCAGCTTTGCACTGACATTTTAATAACTCTGGCACTGGCCACTCAAATCAGCTGCCCTGGACATTTTAATGATTGGTTTTACTGTATTTTAATGTTGCTGTTTTACCTGCTTTTAACTATTTATACTGTTTCATCAGGGACTGGATTGTTTTTATTGTTATTATGTGTGAAATGTTTTAAGTTTCATGTGAGATGCTCCGGTATTCCCTGGGAAACGTCTTCTCATTTTGCACTGTACAACTGTTGCTTTGCAAGATGACAATAAATGTTGATTGATTGATTGATTGATTGTTGGTCGGTGTGGACCCAGGGGGCCGAAGGGCCTGTTTCTACGCTGTATCTCTAAACTAAACAACACAATCAAATATAAGAGTAGTAAATGTAGGAAAAAAAGTGTTTCAAATTCATTATAAGGCTGCAAGTCTTTGAAAATGTTCTTGGCAGTTCTGAAGTTTAGCGCATTAACTCAGATTTAGTTTTAAATATTAGCAACTCGTTTTTACCATAAAAGAAAGTTCGACAGCGAGTCAACTGTTTTGGAGGCGTAAACTTCTGCTTTTCCAACAAGATTTGTGCGACATTGGGGTGACACAGGGGCACATTGGTAGAGTTGGTGCCTTACAGCGCCAGAAACCCAGGTTCAATCCTGACCTCAGGTGCGATGCTGTCTGTACGGAGTTTGTACATTGTCCTTGTGACCAGCTGGGTGCTCCAGTTACTTCCCACATTCCAAATACATGCAGGTTTGTAGGTTGATTGGCTTCTGCAAATTGTCCCTAGTGTTTAGGATAGAACTAGTGTACAGGCGATCGCTGGTCGCTGTGGACTCGGTGTGCCAAAAGGCCTGTTTCCACGCTGTATCTCCGACATCCAACGTCTGTGATATCATCCAACTGACTGAGTTTCCAATCACAATCAAGAGTTCTCACTAATCTCGTGTCAGGAAGAGATAAGAGCAGTTTTTAGATTGCTAATTAATGATTAAACATCGCACTAGTTAAAGATTAGAGTATACATATACAATTAAGGTAGATGCTCATTTCAATAGTAAGCTGAAAATTACTCAAGATTCTCTGGATCTATTCAGTCAGTGTATTCAAGAGCACAGCGGCACACGGCACAGTGATAGAGTTTCTGCCTTACATTACCAGAGGACCGGGTTCGATCCTGACTACGGGTGCTGTCTGTACGGAGTTTGTGCATTCCCCGTGTGACCTGCGTGGGTTTTCTCTGATATCTTCGGTTTCCTCCCAAAGACATACAGGTTTGTAGGTAACTTTGGCTTGGTATAAATGTAAATTGTCTCTAGTTTGTGCAGAATAGTTTTAATGTGCTGGGATCGCTGGTCGGTGCAGACTCGGCGGGCTGAAGGGCCTGTTTCCTTGCTGCATCTCTAAACTAAACACTAAAGAAATAACAGGAAGAGTTTACCAGACACCTCGTGCCTGCCCCACCATTCAATGTAACCATGGCTGATCTACACTGGCCTCAACTTCTCTTCTATATCATTCTTAGTTTGGGATTCTCCTACTCATTAAAACATCTCAACATCTACCCTGCCAAACCCCCTTCACATCTTAGATGTTTGATTAAGGTCACCCCTCATTCATCTAAACTTCAAGATGTACAGACACAAACTGGCTGGTGGTATGACAGCCCACTCATCCCGGGAATAGGTTCGGTGAATCCCCTATGGATTCCATTGTTGTGACTGCATTTAAAAACTTTACTTTGAATGACACTTTTCCCGGGATGAACGCCAAAAGCGGGAATACTCAGGATGTGGCACAGTGATCAGTTTGATGCCTGCCATTTATAATTCTCAACATTGTTCCTGTTCAGTCAGATGGAACCATAACTGGCTCAAGCTGCAGAGGTCAAATCACACATTCAAGTCCAGTGTCAATATAGACGCAGTTTAAGATAACTGGCTGCACCCTCTATTACTCTGTAACCCACTAGCTCTGTTTCTCTCATCAGACAGAGAGCTTCTTCAAGAGACATTGCAAAAGCATTAAAAAAAAAAAAAAACACTCAACTAAGCAAATTTGTTGAAGAGTTCCCAACTCCAGAACAAAGGAGACGATCCTTCTAATTTGGCACCCGCACACAAAATGGTGGAGTATTTGTACATTAACTTACTTTACAGTAAGTTTTCCTTTGTGGAAATGCTCTCAATTCACAACAGATCAACCTCAAATCGTTGAGCCATTTGTTTAAATGAAGAGAGAAGCTTGCCAATCATTGAGATTTATTTTGTTTCCACTGCAATAAAGACATTAATTACAGAAGTAGCAGGCCTATGTTAATGCTTACAGCGAGATGTTAGTTAAATAGCCCAGGTGTGCGGTGATAATGTGTGGGCTGCAGATGTGGTACATGTCTATGCATGGATGATTGAGGAGGCTTTAGAAAAACTTTGAAAATACTTAAAACTTTGGCAACACCCTAACATTGAGTTTTATATATTGTTTCTTAACCATTGAGTTGTGAACAAATGAACACAGGGAGGAATATTGGAAAAATACGAGTTCAGCTTTTATTTTGAATGCAGCCAGCATTGTGATCTCTTTCAAAAAATCTTCTTGATGCTGATTCCTTCAGCCTGTTAGGATGATGGAAACAGCATTAAAACCTTTTTGAAAGAGAATCAGATAGGCACTTGATAGAAAATAACCTGGTCATTGGGAAGAGCACAGGAATGGAACTAAATGGATTACCCAACGAAGAGCTGGCAAGGATTCAATGGTGCGAAAGGTCTTTTCATGGCATAGCAAGTCTAAGATTATAAATTCCAGCTAGATATTTCAAGTCTAGCATAAACTGGCTGAGGGCGATGTATTTACACAACTGAAGAATTTTCTTCACAGCATTTAATTAATTATTGGTGGTGAACAGGAGGACGAAGAATTTAAACTGTTGCTTTCTCCATGTATCTTGTGTTGGCAACAAGACGAATGTGCAATCATGATCTCCTCTCTGGAGTTCATGTCGATGATAGAAATTCTCAGCATAACGTCACCCATTCCTTCTCTACAGAGATGCTGCCTGTCCCAATGAGTTACTACAGCATTTTGTGTCTACCTTTGATTTAAAACCAGCATCTGCAATTCTTACCTACATAAATTAAGGCACTTCTGGCTCTCTCAGGGATTCAAGTGAATGTTAGAAATTCCTAAACCAACAATGTTTACTTACTTTGTGCCCTAGCCAATATCTTTCCCTCACATATCGGCACAAATAAATTGTGGTCATTCACCCTTTATCTTCTTGGAGAATCCAAATTATTTTAGCATTTGTCCAAACACTAAGCTTCATAATTTTTTTGTTTAGTTTAGCACGGAAACAGGTCCTTCGGCCCACGCCGACCAGCGATCCCCGCAAATTAACACTATCCTACACTCACTAGGGACAATATTTACATTGACCAAGCCCATTAACCTACAAACCTGGACGTCTTTGGAATGTGGGAGAAAACCGAAGGTCACGGGGAGAACGTACACACTTCGTACGGAGAGCACCCGTAATCGGGGTCGAACCCGGGTCTCCGGCACTGCATTTACTGTAAAGGGCCTGTCCCACGAGCATGCGACTCCATGCGGCAAGCGCGACCTAATGTGGTCGCTTGAGCCGTACGGCCTCACGGGGCTGATCCCACTTCGATCGCCGGAGCCGTATGTAGTTGTGCGGAGCTGGTCCCGACATCACGCGGGGCTCCGAAAAACTGTGTTAAAAAATTCCGAGGCAATGGCCTGCCGGCCCGCAGCCACCTCGACGCCGTACGCACCACCTCAACGCCATAAGTCACGTGCGAACGTCCCGCGGACTTCGCTCGAACTTCATGTCACTCACTCGACCTCCGCACGGCCCCCGCTTCTGGTTTGGTCGCGCTTGCCGCATGCAGTTGCATGCTCGTGGGACAGGCCCTTTAGGTCACGCTTGCCGCATGGAGTCACATGCTCGTAGGACAGGCCCTTAAGGCAGCAACTCTACCACTGCACCACCGTGATATGGGGCTATGTATTCTATGTAGGCCCCCTCGTGATTTTATAAACCTACGAATCTTTCCTAAACCCTCCCTAGTTTTATCCCATCCTTCCTACGGAGTGGCAACCAGAACAGCCCACAATACTCCAAGTGCAGTTTAATAACATGACATCCCAACTCCTACTCTCAATGCCTCAGCCAATGAAGGCAAGCTTACCATACATCTTCATAACGCTGTCTTCCTACATCACCAGTTTCACGGGAACTATGGACGTACCCTAGTGCCATGTTCAACCATACTCCCCAGGGACCTGCCCTAACACTGTGTATGTCCCGGCCTGGTTCAAGTTCCAAAAATACATTCTCATCAACTATACCCTTGCCCATTCTCCTTGTCAATTTAGATCCTGTAGTAACCTCAGACAATTTCCTTTACTGTACACCATACCACAAATTTGGTGTAATCTGCTAATTTACTAATCTGTGAAATTCTTGGCCACAGAAGGCTGTGGAGGCTGTCAATGGATATTTTTAAGGCAGAGATAGATTCTTGATTTACTATGGATGTCAGTGGTTATGGGGAGAAGGCAGGAGAATGGGGTTAGGCGGGAGAGATGATTGAATGGCTTGATGGCCGAATGGCCTAATTCTGCTCCTATCACTTATGACCATATAATCATGCCCCTATGTTATTTTATAAATCATTAGCGTATGTGACAGACAGTATAGGATCCAGCATTGATCCCGGTGACATACCACCAGTTACAGGCCTCCAATCTGAAGGACAACCTTTACCGTCCTCTGCCACTTAGCATCAAGCCACTTTTGTATCCAATTTGGATCTCATGTATTCGAACCACCTGGAGCAACCTACCATGTACAACCTTGTCAAAGGCCTTGCTGACATCCATGAAGATAACGTCCACTGCATTATCCTTGCCAAATCCTCTTGGTCACCTCCTCAAAAAACTCTTATCAAATTTGTGAGACGTGATCTCCTGCAGACAATGCCAAGTCGACCACCTCTTATCAGTCCTTGCCTCTCCAAATACAAATAAATCCTGCCCTTCATTACCCCTTCCAGTTACTGATGCAAGGCCCACTGCCCGGTCAGTCTTCCCTGGCATGTCCTTGCTGCCCTTGTTAAATAAAGCTATAACATTAACCATCCTCCAGTCTTGCAGTTCCTCACCTGTGGCTCATGACGATACAAAATATTACTGAAGTATTTAGTATTTGTGTGGAGCCAAATGTTGTGGCTGGATTCAGTAAGCAGTTTTGATCACACTGTAATGTCATCCCATTTAACCATGCATGCAAGATCAAATACATCGGATCGCATTAGTTCAGAGATACAACTTCTGCAGCCTACCAAGTCTACGCTGACCAGCAAGTATCCGTTCACACTAGTTCTATCCTACACACTAGCGACAATTTACAGATGGCCAATTAACCTATAAACCTGTACGTCTTTGGAATGTGGGAGGATACCCGGAGAAAACCCACGCAGGTCACGGGGAGAACATACAATCTCCGTACAGGCAGCACCCATAGTTCAAATTGAACCCGGGTCTCTGCCGCTGTAAAGGCCCTGTCCCACTTTTCCGAGTTACTCGTGAACTCTCCCGAGTTTTCCCCTTGATTCGAACTCGGAGAATTATGGTAATAGCCGTTCGTAGGTACTCGGGGCTATTTTTTTTAAAAACTCGTGGACATTTTTCAACATGTTGAAAAAACACCCCGACTTACCCGATGCCCCTAGTTCCTAGGGCTGGCATTACGAGCCGCTACGAAACATGTACAGACTCCTATGGGCTCCTACGAGCTCGCTAGGGACATTGCCCGACATTCCCCGAGTTCGAATCAAGGGGTGAGTTCGTGAGTAACTCGGGAAAGTGGGACAGGGTCTTAAGGCAGCAACTGTACCTGCTGCGCTGCTGTACCAGCCTGTATTTACTGTACATGTGAATGTTTATATTGGGACGCATGATGCTTAAGCTTACATTCGTTCAGACCGAAAGGTCTGAATGACAATAAAGGAATCAAATCAAATCAAACATACAATACATCCTGTCCCAGTTGGCTTGGTTGCATCATTCCAGTTGTAATTGATGTTAATGAGCTTACTATAAATAAGATTCACCTGCTTTGACCATTGTGAGAGAGAATTTGTTTCATAGTCAACCACACCATGCGTTTAGTGTCGAAAATTCAAGCAAACTGTTTCACAAATCCCACAGATGCACCTTGTAACTGTTTATTAATATCAAGGGAAGAATGATAAATAGTAACTAAGAAAGTGCAGGGAAAGGGGGAAATAATCCAAGTTTATAAATAGGTTCAGTGGAGATCTTATCTGGACTTGGCAATTACTGATCCTTGTCTTGTGATTGTTGTTATCACTCGAGTTGAATTGCGGTATTGGACATCTATTATTCACTCAATTGACACAGGAAATTGGATTTATGCTGATTCCTATCTTGCTTTTACAAGTTAAGGAAAAATCTTGAACTTTCGAGACAAAATAGATCACTAAATGAAAACGCACATGACAGATTATTAAAACCTTCTCCCCAGTACTCACTTTATTGCTGCTTCAGGATAAGATTGCCTGGGAGAATCCGGGAAGAGAGCCATGCTTGGCTGGGAGTAAGTGACCAATGAAGATGATAGTTATGCATCAGTGCACGGGAATAACAAGAGACACTTAAACAGCATAATACAAGCGTACAGGCTGTGATGAATGAGGTTCATGTGTAACTGAATCTGTCAATAATTTCTATACGTTGCCTGAAGTCGGAAGTCATTGGATGAATATACAAAGAATTCCCTCAGGATTCCAGCGCAAAGTGGGAAAACCCACAACCAGCTCATTAGAAAACTTCCAGAGATGTTATGATGAGAGAGGATGCCTCCACTTGACCCAGTACTTCCATTTCCAAAAGTTGGAGCTAACTATGAAGCTGAAGATAAACACAAACTGCTGGAGTAACTCAGTGGGACAGGCAGCATCTCTGGATAAGAGGAATGGGTGATGTTTCAGGTCGAGACCTTTCTTCAGTTCCTTCCTACACATAACTATGAAACTGGTTTTAAATACAGCTTTGGAGCAACAAATCAACAGGCAACTTCACACTACTGTGGATTAAAAGGCACTACCGTACTGACGCTAACTGCAGCCCAAGCCTAAATGTCCAAATGTCACTAACCTCAGAACCATCAGCCACAGCACGTTGAAGAATATCTATTGAAATTATTATATTTTGGTGTGAGATTACATGACCATAATATTAATCAAATAAAACATGTGTGCTATATCAGTTTATTGGGCAAAGAGAATATAATACAGCCTTAGTCCAGAATACACAATACCTCAACTATCCTGATGGCTCATCTGAGATATGTACCACATGAAATAGGTTTCTAAACAAGGTCAATCTCAAATTCACAAACTTGGTTAATCTGTCATTAGTTAATCATTGTCCCATGTTTGGCTTTTTGGAATTGGTTTAATATTGTCACATGCACCAAGATACAGTGATAGGCGTTGTTTGCCTGCTACCCTATCAAATCGTCCAATATATGATTACACATCAAGTCATACACAAGCACAACAGGTAGTGCAAAGAGAAAAATACCAGCGTGCAGAATATAGTGTTACGACATTAAAGCAGTAATTGCAGAGAAAAAGTGCAACGTCTGCAAGTAGATAGGGTGGAAGATCGGGACTCCTCCCCATCTTTAGGGAAGATCACTCAGCAGTCTAATAACGGGGGAAAAGGTATGTGCTCTCAAGCTTATGTATCTTCTGACTGACGGGAGAGGAGAAGAGGAAATGACTGGGTTGAGAGTGGTCCTTGACTCAAGGTAGAAGATCAGTTTATAAATCCAATCATCTCGGTGATCTTGTAGCTGGAATGTATTGATGGTAAAAATACAATTCAACAATCACTTCCCCCTGCCATCATACTGATATAGACACAGCCGAATTGATCATGTAGAGCATGTGACTTGTGGCAAACCATTGAATTTCAGCATTAGTAGATCTATACTCAATTAATATGCACCATCATGAAATAGCTTCTCACTCAATACACATGGACTTTTAAATTGACTGAGGTAAATGGTGCAAACTCACTCAATACACATGGACTCCCTAAATTGACAATATTCTTCACCCAGGCCAATTCAACAACTGGAAATCAAGTTTGGCTTTTGAAGGTTTTGTAGGGGTGGCATGATGGCACAGCAGTAGAGTTGCTGCCTTACAGCGCTAGGGACCCGGGTACGATCCTGACCATGGTTGCTTTCCGTACGCAGTTTGTACGTTCTCCCCGTGGGTTTTCTCCGGGTGCTCTGGTTTCCTCCCACACTCCAAAGACGTACAGGTGTATTGGCTAATTGGCCTGGTAAAATTGTAAAATTGTCCCTAGTGTGTGTAGGATAGTGTTAGTGTGTGGGGATCACATGTCAGCATGGACTCAGAGGGCTGAAGCGCCTGTTTCCGCGCTGTATCTGTATCTAAATGAAAAAAAATCAAACATTGTCCCAAGATATCCAAACTGATTGTGCCTCAGGCAGCTGCACAGTGCAGGTGTTAAACCTCCTGCACTTACAAAAGATGAGACTGTTCCCCTCCCCGTCACCTACCACTCTCCCTCCCCCTACTGCTGGTTTAGGTCCATCAAAACCTGCCTTTGGCATGCAAGAAAAGTTGCCTGGTATTATTGACTGATACAGGATCCATAGATATTATTGTAGATAGAGTTTGTGGGATATAGTTAATACAAAGCATGGCTGTAGTGACTGATAGCATTGACTAAGATGTACCCCTGTGATTTCTACCTGGTAATCAACATGACCTGAAAGTCAAAAAAACAAGTTAAGTTTGGACTTGTCTTAAAAATTAAACTCAAAAGATTGTCAACATTCACACCATTTCATTTTCTGACCAGCTGTATCCTGTAACACTCTGCAGGTCCCAAGACATGATTTCAATCAAGAACAGGAACAAAAGACTTGAACAGAGCCATTCACGGTTGTGGTTGCTTTGTTTAATAGTTGCCACAAAGACATTAAAAGAGCAATTCTCTCAGGAATTCCAACAAGAAATTCCTAACAACAACACGGGCTTAATTGTAGGCAATACTTCAAAGTTTAAGTGTCTCCCCTGAAAGAAAGAAATTAGGATTCCTCTCCATCTCTGGATGGGCTACATCCTTTGTCACTTCAAAGTGGCATACAAAAATAATGGCACAAATGAAATCTGTGTAAAACTTCCACTTAGTAAAATCAAGGTTTGAAATAATTAATACATCACAACAGCCACAAACTGAAGGTGGTATAACATCTTAAATCAGGTTATCAATGCATTGCTGTGTGTACATTCCTGGATACAATTAATGAAGTCTTAGGGAGGTGCGTCTACAACCAAGTAGAGTCTAGATTTGAAATGAAGAATAGAAGAGTGGAGTAAGTTGATGGGGTCAAATGCTTATGATAAAGTGGATTTTTTTGTACTCATTGTTTATAATTAGACTTAATAGGCTGGGGGGAGGGGGGGGGGGGGGTCCATCGCTGTCAGAGTTGCTGCCTCACATTGCCAAAGACCCGGGTTCGATCCTGACAAAGGGTGCTGGTTGTACGGATTTAGCACAGGTTTCACTGGGTGCTCCAGTTTCCTCCCACATTGCTAGAACGTGCGAGTTTGTAGGTTAAATGCCTTCCGTAAATTGTCCCTATACTGTAGCTGAGAACTAGTGTACGGGGTGATTGTTGGTCGGCATAGACTCAGTGGGCCGAAGGGCCTGATTCCACACTGCATCTCTAATCTACTTTCCACAATGTTTTTTTAAACTATACTTTCATATAAGATTGACAGAGGTTATTCATCCCACTGAGTCCATGTTGATGTAAAGAGCACTCCCACCAGTTATCTATTCCCTCTCACACAGCAATGCACTCCTCCACGCACCTGCCACCCATCTACACAAAGAATCATTCGCCATTAATGTACGTACTATCTTTGGAATGTAGGGAGGATCCAAAGCTGGAAGAGGTCCAAGTGGTCACAGTGCGAATGTGCAGACTTCACACGGGCAACACTCAAGGTCAACGGTGAAGCTGTGAAATGTGGCATCTACATGTTGCTGCTCTCAATAAATATGACACACAGCTCCGGGAAATTGAACATCTTTCTACTATTCCAAGTCACACAAACTAACTCTCCCACATTTACAATGTTTTAACACTTCAAATACAATAGAGGATGCAGCAGGACAAATCATGGTTAATTAAATGTGTAACTCAGTGACGTGTTTACATCCTTAAAGTCATGAACAGCAGGAAGAGAATCTAACCAGCACCAGTCACTCAACTCTCCAGTCCATGCCTCAGTCCCCTTTCCCCAGATGGACCTCTTATATGGGCAGTATTTAATATAAACAGTCTAGGTAAATGATCATGTTATTTAATATGTAGGAAGGAACTGCAGATGCTGGTTAAAGCAAAGATAAACACAAAAAGCTAGAGTAACTCAGCGGGTCAGGCAGCATCTCGGGAGTAAATAAATAGGTGACGCTTCTGGTTGAGACCCTTCTTCAGATTGAGAGTCAGGGCAAAGGGAAATGAGAGATATAGATGGTGATATAGAGAGATATACAACACAAATGAAAGATATGGAAAATGTAACAATGATAAAGGAAAGGTGGAGCACACAATGGTCCATTGTTGGCTGTGGGCTTGGTGATAACGAGTTATACAGAAAATGAAACTCAACAGGGCAAAAATGAAACTAGTACAACAACTAGGCTGGGGGAGGAATGAAGAGAGAGGGATGCAAGGGTTACTTGTAGTGAGATAAATCAATATTCATACCGCTGGGTTGTAAGCTGCCACAATGAAATCGAAGCTTGCAGGTTGTTAACTAATATCATTTTACCTCTGGAAAGATACTACAAATCTGACATGGGAAATATTTGAAACATTAAAAAAGAGCAAAGCACATAGACTATGAAAAGCACCTTTCTTCTTAAAACCGATAGGTTCCAGCGTTTAAAATTTGCTGCCACTGTTTCCTGTTGGAGAAGGTGTGAAAATTAGATCAATGAGTCACCGGTGCGCTGAAAATAAAATCTCTATTTACAATCAAACCATTTCCTACTAAGTTCAAGCTCATTACTATACGCACGGACCCACTCTGGAAGGCTTTAGCTTAAAATACGGACTCGTTCGTCATCTATCAGATTGCAGAGTTTATTTCTACGGGTAAAAGGGCTCATGCTTACAAATTACAGGTGGAAGACAATGTGGATGTTGTGTAACCATTCCTGTGAGCGTCACTGGTTGTGAGGATATGGGATCTGTTGCCTGCACCTTGAGATATTCAATAGCCTTGTCTCTGACATCAATCAGTAAGTCAATTGCACACCGACATTCATTTGCTGGCAACTGACAACTCAGAGATTGCCCTGTGCCAATTCACCATTCACAGAAAGGTCATCTCCTGATAATAATGTTCCTTCTCGAATGCAGACTGGTCATTTGGAGCAGAGATCATGGCATGGTTTTTTTTTTTTTTTTTAAATGCACTGACAGTCAGGTTTAAGACAAGTGTTTTTGTTGCGGTCAACTCATTCTTCAGACAGGCACGATATACCCCAAACAGCCGCACACCATCAGATTCAGGTACAGCCACTTTCTTACATCTAACAGATTAGTGATCTGACCTGCTAAACCCAAATCCTACCCCAGCAGCAGAACACTAGGGACCACCTGCAATAGTCTGAAGAAGGGTCCCGACCCGAAACCCACCCTTTTTCTCCAGAGATGCCGCCTGACCCACTGAGTTACTCCAGCACGTGGTGTCTATCTTTGGTATAAGCCAGCATCTGCAGTTCTTTAGTTGAGGCATAGGATGTGAGGGCAGAGGTGTTTATTAGATCCACACAAGGGCGGCACAGTGGCTGCCTTACCCGGGTTTGATCCTGACCATGGGTGCTGCCTGTACGGAGGTTGTACAATCTCCCCGTGACCATCTGGGTTTTCTCTGGGATCTCTGGTTTCTTCCCACACTCCAAAGACATTCAGGTTTGCAGGTTAATTGGCTTGGTATAATTATAAATTGTCCCTAGTGTGTGTAGGATAGTGTAAGTATGTGGGGATCATTGGTCGGCGCAGACTACGTGGGCCGAAGGGCCTGTTTTTACACTGTACCTCTAAACTAAACACCTGCGATGTCAGGGGACTGGTACATTCTCTCTTTGAGAATCGACTTCATAAGCTGGGGTTCTTTTCTTTGGACAAAGGATGCTGAAGGAACACTAACCTGAAGTCTATAAAATCATGAAGGCCCTAGATTGTGCAAATAGGAAGGATGAACCACAATTTTTTTTAGAGGGTTCAATTATGATTATAATATAATTTATGGAAGGATCAGAGAGTTGGTGGAGAACAAATGATCGATCAACTGTGCCATTGTTCCAATACTTCTTTATCTTTCAACCCACAATAGGGCTTCTCAGTTCGAACAAGCCTCTTAGACTTGAAATACAGTGCAAAAACAGGCCCTTCGGCCAACCGAGTTCACGCCAACCAGCACTCACCCCTTACACCACCACAATCCTACACACTAGGGACAATTTACAATTATACCAAGCCAATCAGCCTACAAACCCGTACGTCTTTGGAGTGTGGGAGGAAACCGGAGATCCCAGAGAAAAGCCACGCAGGTCACGAGAAGAACGTACAAACACCGTACAGACACCATCAGTAGTCAAGATCAAATGTAGGTCTCTGGCGCTGTAAGGCAGCAACTCTACCACTGCATCACAGGTATGTATGTCTCCTCACACCATGGTGAAGGTCACTTCAGCCTCATTCATCGAGTTGCCGTCTCAAACAATGCTGGCTTGCGTCCACATTTGAAGGCAAAACACCAAGTTAGTATTGACTAGTTCACTGAAGCAGATAAGAGTATGTACCTTGCCCTCGACGACACCTATTAAACAAAGTCTTTCATGACTACCAAGAGGAAATGATGCAATGATTTTCTCAAAGCTTACTCGCCAATGCACATAAATCCCTGCCCTATTTCTACTTAAAACTGAAGACCATTCACAATTTTATTGAGAACCACTTGTCCATTTGCCCAGTGCAGGCAGAAATTCAACATAACGGCAGGAGTACAGCAAGTCCCAAACTACCCACTTGCCTTCCCCATCAAACGCGTCTCGCCCAACTGGGTCGGAGTTTGTAGATTCCACAATGGGCTCATTCCACAACTACCTCAGGGCCCACAGAACTGGAGTGGAAGCAAGTTATCCTTGATTCCAAGGAACACCAAGGCTTAAGAGTTCCTTTATACTTCTAATTTGAATCTTCCAAGTAACACAGATGAATGGAAGAGTAAATAATAACCCAATATCGAGCTAGTCAGGAGAAACTTCTGGTTGGTGTTAATTTTCAAAACTTCTGGTCAACACTGCCTTTCGAATGTTGATGGTGGTGCCACTGCCACTGGTGATTTAATTTATTTTGTTTGTGCAACCTTTACTCAATGTTAGCGTGGTTAACTTACACTTTGATTATAAAATGTTGCTATTGCCTTCTGCTTCATTGCAAAAGGAAAATAAATTAAGCATAACTCCATGGAATCATTGACAATTTTTTTTTGATTGTGGAAGGAAATTGATCGCAAAAGGAACATCTGATGGTTGGCGGAGAAACAAGGAACTGGAATCTTGAGCAAAGCAAAAGTGCTTGACCGACTAAGTAGGTCAAGCAATATCTATGGAGGGAATGGACAGGCGATGTTTTGGGTCGAGATCTTTCTCCAGACTGATTGACAGATGGTAGGTCCTGTTTGTAAGCGCTGCTGGTGGCTCTTTCCATCATTTTATTGCTTGGCAGAAACTTGTAGAATAATAATCAACTAGGAGATATCGGCCTTACTTTGTACCTAATATAAACTGTCGACCTTCCATATTGTTGGTCAGGTGCTAATAGCCTTGATTAGCATTCATCAAACACCATTTCCTTGAAGAAGCTGAAGAATATTTCAACAGACTAAAACATTATCCAACATGGGTTCCATACATTAATTTATAGCATTAAGAACAGTATTTTTGTATGTTATAAATTGCTATGGAACACCGCGGGAGATGCGTAGGGCAGTAGTGGTGCAGTGGTAGAGTCGCTGCCTTACAGCGCCAGAGACCCAGGTTTGATACTGACTAGGGGAGCTTGTCTGTGCGGAGCTTGTACGTTCTCCCCGTTAGATGCGTGGGTTTTCTCCGGGATCACCGGTTTCCTCCCACACTCCAAAGACATACAGGTTTGCAGGTTAATTGGCTTGGTACAATTATTAATTGTCCATAGTATAGCGTAGGATAGTGCAAGTGTGCGGGGATCGCTGGTTGGCGTGGGCTCGGTGGGCTAAAGATCCGCGCTGTATCTCTAATTAAACTAAACTACTTGTCTTCCTTTGATGGACAAAATTGGATCATTATGGCGAGAGCTCTCTGCTGCAACAACAAATGCTGAGGGCACCGAGACGGGTGGTTCTATGTAATATCAGCAGTGATGTACACAATCCATACAAGGTTTTCAGTCAATGTTCTCCACATGCTTTCCATTATTAGTCTGAGAGCTATAGGTCAGCTGCTTCAGTTACAGTAATTACTACACCACAAATTAGATTATAGTAAGACAAGACAAAACTGTGCCTGAAGTCATTTTTAGAATGTGATGAAACTGGAAAATGCAAATATTGTACGCTGCAATTATACGGGTCAGACATCCATCATTTGAAAACACAGACAGTGACCTTTATTTGAAATCCACTCAATATGAAACTTGAGGGGTTTGATGCACTGAAAGATTGCTGATTCCATTTACTGAATGAAATTCCTCCCATTTATAGGAACATAAATTGGTCATTTTATAAATTGCACAACTGCATGCAATGATTTATTTCTCTTAAAATCGATATGATTGTCTTGCTTGTATAAGAAGAAAAAAATAAATCAAGCTGCAACAGAAATATTGGCAATGTGCTGCCTTAATCGACGAGTTGCAGCTAAATATTAAAACAAATAACATTATAAAATAAAGTTACAGAAAAATGTGTTAACCAGGAGAGAAGAATATTTGAATATTCATGAGAGTGAATAGAATATCTAAGCAAGCTGGTCTAATTTGTCAAAGTGAAGTAAACATAGAAACATAGAAAATAGGTGCAGGAGTAGGCCATTCGGCCCTTCGAGCCTGCACCGCCATTCAATATGATCATGGCTGATCATCCAACTCAGTATCCTGTACCTGCCTTCTCTCCATACCCCCTGATCCCTTTAGCCACAAGCAGGGCCGGCTTTAAGCCGATTTGACCGATTGCCCCCAATTGGGCCCCGCGCCTAATGGGGGCCCCGCACTAATGTTCTGTATTTCGTACGGAAATACGAATTCTCTTTGTTAAATAAAGATTTTTTTTAATTCGCCATCCGGATTTTTTTTTTAAACGACCATGTATAACAACCGCTGCACGGCCATCAGACACAAACGATTTGTTAACTAGTACTGTTAGCACTTCTTAACATGAAGTAGTTAACAAGTTGTTATATCAATCTGCATCCATCCACATTCCTCAGTGAATGTTATTGTGTTTTGAATGAGTATTAATGGCGCCAGGTTCCTTTGTATAAAATTCACCCGGCGTCATTAATACTTGTTTAAAACACAATTACATTTACTGAGGAATGTAGATCGATGACACGTTGAGAATTTCTTTAAACTCACCAGCATGAGTGAGGGCCCCGGACCGCGAGAAGGGGCTTCTTCATGGTGGGCAGGTTGGTCATTTACCTACCGACCCACGTTGTGTCTCTCTGTGTTTTGCTCTCTCTCTCCCTCCTTCTCTCTCTCCCGCTCCCCATCTCGTCTCTCTCTAGCTCTCCCACTCCCTCTCTATCACCCTGTTGCCTCAGCATTCCCGGAATCATTGACGTTTAGCGGTAGACAAAAATGCTGGAGAAACCCAGCGGGTGAGGCAGCCGCCTTGACCGCTGAGTTCCTCCAGCACTCTGTGTTTATTGTTTGGCTCTGAAGTTGAAGGTGGCTCAGCGGGACGGGCAGCGGCTCTGGGGAGTGGGTTGCGTTTCTGGTCGAGACCCTTCTTCAGACAATCACAAGTACTCTCACCGACGAGAGTTCAATTCAGTCTGAAGAAGGGTCTTCTCTCCAGAGTCGCTGCGCTGCCTGTTCTGCTGAGTTACTCCAGCTTGTCTATCTTCAATTTCAGAGAAATACAATTTCTCACGGGGGGCTTATAACGTCTCTAAACCCCTCTGGGACCCTCTGAACACCTCTAAACCCCGTCTATCCCCCCCCTATTTCCCTCTGCAACACTTCTGAACACTTCTAAACCTATCTGAAGCCCTCTAAACATCTCTAAACCGTTTAAACCCCTCTAAACTAGGAGGCTACAAGGTGACTTGTATAGGCTGGGTGAGTGGGCAAATGCATGGCAGATGCAGTATAATGTGGATAAATGTGAGGTTACCCACTTTGGTGGCAAAAACAGGAAAGTAGACTATTATCTGAATGGTGACATTTTTTATGTGTCGTACTTTAAGTTCCTTGTATATTGTGTAAAGACTGTTTTCTTCAAGTGAGTATCATTGCTCATTGGATATATCGTGTTTTGTCACGTATTTAAGGATATATTGTGCTGTAACAACATAATTTTACAAAACATTAGTGTATAGAAAAAAACGAAACAGAAAGAGTGGGCTAATTAGCCATATAAATGATATATGACAGTGTGAATATTGTGCGTCTCCGAAGACGAAATAATGGTTGGTGAGTGATCAGCTGGTTCAGAATATACCGATTATTTATCGTGTTCCATGGATATTTATATATATTTAGTGCATGATAATAATATGACAGTGTTAGAGAGTGTTTGGGATATCATAGAGAAAGACTACATAAGAACAGTACGAAATTAGCCATGGAAATGGAAATATGTCTAGCCTACGATCAGCTGTCATGAATGTAAACAATGCATCAAAAATGGCTTGTGGGTGGAATAGCTGATTCTGAATATAATGATTATTTTTCGTGTTCCATGGATACTTATATAGGGTAGTTTTTACTTTTGGGGAACGCACCGCATTACCGTTGGCAAATCCTTCAGCCCAGTGCCGCCAAATCATTCCGCCCGGGTAAGTAGATCCGCGACATGTGGCCGAAATTAATGTTATATTATGAAAAGTTCAATCGCAGGTTAGGTTTGGTTTGGTTTGGTTAGATGACTCAAAATTTATCTAGCGGTAGGTTTGGCTAGGAATCACCTGTTTGTAATGAATGTTTGTAATGAATGTAAACATAGCCTATTGGCTGAAGAACTTGAAGCACTGAAACCTTTTCTTCCCTCCAGTATCATTAACCCTCATGCTCTGTTTGAATACCTGATAGTAAACAATCGATTTACAGCATTTCCTAATGTTTTTATTGCTTTGAGGATTTACTTAACAATGCCTGTAACAATCGCATCAGGTGAAAGAGGTTTTTCAAAACTAAAACTGATTAAAACATACTTACGGTCAACAATTTCACAAGAGAGACTAAACAATTTGGCAATGATATCTATAGAAAATGACATTGCTAAAACCATTGACCTTGAAAATATTTTGAGAGACTTTGCAAATAAAAAAGCCAGAAAAGTATTTTTCTAAAAGACCTGTGTATAATCAGTATGTCTGTAATTGCCTTACTTTGTATTAAAAAAAATAAAACTTTCATATAGTTTTTCAAAATTTTAGTATATCAAGCATTTTATGTTTTTTTTGGTTAAAGACGAGCATACTACACGAAATATAAACATACATAAATTTTTACTTTTGTAGAGTAGGGGCCCCGCCATCAGTTTTCTAATTGGGCCCCGCAATTCCTAGCACCGGCCCTGGCCACAAGGGCCACATCTAACTCCCTCTTAAATACAGCTAATGAACTGGCCTCAACTACCTTCTGTGGCAGAGAGTTCCAGAGATTCACCACTATCTGTGTGAAAAATGTTTTTCTCATCTCGGTCCTAAAGGATTTCCTCTCTATCCTTAAGCTGTGACCCCTTGTCCTGGACTTCCCCAACATCGGCAACAATCTTCCTGCATCTAGCCTGTCCAACCCCTTAAGAATTTTGTAAGTTTCTATAAGATCCCCCCTCAATCTTCTAAATTCTAGCGAGTATAAGCCGAGTCTATCCAGTCTTTCTTCATATGAAAGTCCTGACATCCCAGGAATCAGTCTGGTGAACCTTCTCTGTACTCCCTCTATGGCAAGAATGTCTTTCCTCAGACTTGGAGACCAAAACTATACGCAATACTCCAGGTGTGGTCTCACCAAGACCCTGTACAACTGCAGTAGAACCTCCCTGCTCCTATACTCAAATCCTTTTGCTATTACACAAGTAATTGTGTCTTATTTTCTATGCACATGAAGGTACTTTTTTTCCAGGGTAGAATTGAGGGGATAGCTTGAAGGTGAGAGGGGCAAAGTGTAAAAGGAGATTTTCTGGGGCAATATTTTTTCATGCAAACTTCCAGAGGTGGGTAGTAGAAGCAGACACAATAGCGGCATTTAAGAGGCTTTTAGGTAGAGAATGGATCGTGTGCAGGCAAATGAGGTTAGTTTAACTTGACATCATGTTCAGCATGGACATTGTCGGCCAAAGGGCCTGTTCCAGTGCTGTGCTATACTGTATTATGCTCTTTGACTGGTAACGTTTTGAAAATATTCATGCCATTTCCCACAAGAAGTTGTTTGTAAAGCCAAATAAGTACATTAAATCCTCTTCTTGTCGGGCTAAGATAAATGTGGTATTTGCTAAAGTCACCATTATATCACTCCAATCAGAGAGGGAGCAAGATTGGTTTTGTTTCGGGTTGGCGTACATTCGATGCATGATGTAACACCGACCGACCAGCGTTCCTCACTTCCCATGCAACCTCCAGCTTGCGACTCCAGCAGAAAGTCACAGATGTATAACCTGGAGCTGTGCCTTATCAGTTCATCAGCCACGTTAATGAATTAAACCTCTTTCCAAACTGCAAACTATGAATTATCGCCGGCTTGATATATTGACTTTGTGATGGTTACCACACCTTTAGCAGGTCCCACTTGGCCTTGCACGCTTCAAAAAGCAGTGATTTCCTGAAGGCAGGATGAAAAAGGCATGACACGCCGTAAATAACAGCAAGAGTAGTTATAACAATGTACAGCGCGGCCCTCTGCTCACCCCACCAGCAACCTACTCTATAGCGCGATGCTGAGAAGAGTAGAAATCTGAAATGCCAACTATTAGAGAGATCATGTGGCATTGTTGGATATGGGGCAAAATTGTTGCCAAGATTGATTGATGCCTGTACAGGAACGAACCGCAGGCAGGAATAGAAGAGAAACCTGTAGTTGAAGAAGTGGGGAAGTGTTCCGCCAGATCTCTTTAGTTTAGCGATACAGCATAGAAACAGGTCTTTCAGCCCACCGAGTACACTAGTTCTATCCTACACACTAGGGACAATTTACAGAAGCCTATAAACCTGCACATCTTTACAATGTGGGAGGAACCCAGAGCAACTGGGAAAAACCCACACAATCACAGGGTGAAAGTACAAACTCCATACAGACAGCACCTTTAGTCGGGATTCAACATGGGTCTCTGGTGCTGGAAGGCAGCAACTCCACTGCTGTGCCAATGTGCAGCTCTTTATTGACTGACAATTTGGAACAGAGGTGCATAAACTCTGAGGTCATATTGTTGTACATCATATCCATTGCCTATCTCAACCAAGCCTCCACATTGTCACACTTACGCTAAACCTTATGTTTTCTCATGCTTCAACCAACCATATCATTGAGTTGCAATGTGCAAATGGACATCTTGCCGACTTCATCCAGGTCAAATGTCAAACCTTATTTTGCAGATGTGGTTATTGACTGACACCCAAGTGGGGTGTAACAATGATGCTGGGCAGCTCTGCAAGGATGGCCAACCTTTACTGCCTGGCCCGAACGCTCTTGAGAAAGTGCTGGTGAGCCAACCACGTTTTTGGTGAAGGTACTGCCCAAGGTACTGTTGGCCAGGGAGTTCCAGGACTTAGACTTAGCAACAAAGAGCAACCAGTGATATATATATCTAAGTATTGTATTGTATATCTTTATTGTTATTTTCCTGAGTACTCACATACCCAGAGGAAACAAAAAAACGTTACTCAAACCAGTGTCCATTCAGTGTGCAGTAAAAAATAAATAGAAATAAAAATACATATATCATGAACAAGTTTAACACTACTCTCAACTAAACATCAACAGGCGTTCCGATCGGCAGCGGCACGACAGTGGCTCTGTCCAGGTTGGTGGTTGGTGCGCGAGACTTTGGCAGGGGGCAAAGTCCGTTTAACAGTCTTATAGCCTGCGGGAAGAAGCTGAGGAGCATCCTGCTGGTTTTGCAGCTAATGCTCCTGTACCTCTTCCCAGATGGCAGGATGGAGAATATGTGATGCGATGGGTGGTAGGGGTCTTTGATGATGGAGATGGCTCTGTTGATACATCTCTTCCTGTATATGTCCAGCAAGAAAGGGAGTGGAGCACCAATAATCCTGCTGGCGGTCTTCACAATCCTGTCAAGTTGGTGCCGTTCGTACGCCTTGCAGCTACCGAACCAGGAAGTGATGCCGTTGGTTAATGTGCTCTCGATTGTCCCCCTATAAAAAGTTCGTAGATGTGTAGTGGGGAGACCTGCTTTACGTAGTCTTCGGAGAGGGTGTGAAGATGGTGCACAGCTTGGAGCAAAACCCAAATGAAACCTACTGAATAATGAAAGGCCTAAATAGTGCGGATGTGAAGAGGATGTTTCCACTAGGGAGAGAGTCTAGGACCAAAGAGTACAGCCTCAGAATATAAGGACGCACATTTAGAATGGAGACAAGGAGAAATGTCTTTAGCCAGAGGGTGGTGAATCTGTGGAATTCATTATTAAGTCTTTGGGTATTTTTAATGCAGAGATTGATAGGTTATTTATTAGTAAGGGTGACAAAGCTTACAGGGAGAAGGTATGAGAATGGGGATGATGGGGAAAAAAATAGATCAGCCATGAATAAATTGCAGAGCAGACTCGATGGGCTGAATGGCCTAATTCCTTTCCCATGGCTTATGATCTTTTAGAGCTTACAGGTGATGGCGTTTCCTTGCATCAGCTTCCCTTATCTCTTTTGGTGGTGGAATCATAGTCATGGAGTCAGAGCTTGGAAACAGGCCCTTCAGCCCAACTTGTCCACTCCAACCAACATTATTCCCATCTACACTAGTCCCATCTGCCTGTGTTTTGTCCATACCCTCTAAACCTATCCTATCCATGTACCTGTCCAAATGCTTTTGAAAATTTGCGTTAGCACCTTCCTTTGATCCGAGGTTGTAGGTTTGGAAGTTGCTGCCAGAGCAGCCTGTAGAAGTTTCCAAACTGTATTTTTCAGTTAGTATACACTCTCCAGTGTTTGGAAATAAACATTGAGGTGGTTGGTTGTGGTGCCAATAGAAATCAAAAATCTTCAATTGCAGGAAATCCAAAATTAAAAACAAACCAGGAAGCGCTGCAGGCACTCAGCAAGCCAGGCAGCAACTAACAGAAAAACAGAAAACATTTCAACCCATAGACACTTCATCAGAACGGGATCCACAATTTCCACAGAATCGTGTGGAAAATGTTAGTCCTACATTGTAGGGAAGATCAGGGAGTGAAGCATAGGTCAAATGGTGAAGCCAGGGTTGACATGGCGGTATGTTTTAGAGATTATACAGTCATAGAACAGAGCAGTACAGGAACAGGCTCTTTAGCCCACTATGCCAGGGAGAAGGCAGGAGACTAGGGTTGAGATGGAAAAGTAGATCAGCCATGATCTAATGGCGGAGTAGACTTGATGGGCCAAATGGCCCAATTCTGTTCCTATGTCTTATGGTCGGTGGCGAACATGATGCCGAGTTAAATTAATCTCACCTGCTTGCATGTGATTCATATCCCTCCATATCTGTGTGCCTATCTAAAAGTCTCTTAAATGCCAGTATCATACCTGCCTCCTCCATCACCACCCCTGGCAGCATGTTCACGGCATCCACCACTCTCCATGTAAAAAAAAAAAGACTTGCCTGGCATATCTCCTTCAAACTCTGCCCGTCTCACCCTAAATCTATGACCGTGGCATTTCCACCTTGGAGAAAGGTTCTGACTGTCTACCCTGTCTATGCCTCTCATAATTTTAAATACTTCTAACGGGCCTCGGCTTCAGAGAAAACAATCCAAGTTTGTTCAACCTCTCCTTGTAACAAATACCCTTTAATATAGGCATCATTCAGGTGAACCTCTCCTGTGCCCTGTGGAAGCCTCCACATTCTTCCTGTAGCGACCAGAACTGTACATAATCAATGCATGAATGGGTGCATTAAGAGAGAGATAAATGTGGAAAGGATACGGGATCAGGCAGTTGAAGAGTTGAAAGATAAAGAAAGGAAAAAATAAAAATGTGACATGCACGGTCAGGGTGTGTTAATGGAGAGAGACATACTGAGCTGAGTTCCAGCGGACAGCAGTATACGAGTCAATTTTATAATATTCAGCAGTGAACACTTTTCAAAGCACTTGCTCTGGGTTTAAGCAACAAAACGTGACATCCAACCTTCCCTTAGTGCCCCTGTATCATTCTGCTGTGTGAAGAAATTGGATCACATACACTCATGTTAAAGTTGCAATCTTTAAATCCTTCAGGGTCCAAGCATCTATAAACTGCAAATATAACCTTGATGAATCCTTCTTCAAAAGCATTCATGAAATAACAGAAGGTGACGCGCAGTGCCTCCTTAGTGCCAACTCTTTGAAATTACTCACCAATACCAATAAAGCAATACCAATCCCATTAGCTGGGCAAGGCTATCAAAGTAAACTGCCCTCACCTCTGTTAATCTCCTACCAGTACCAGGAGCCGGTACTTTAGTCAGAGGAAATGAATCAGAAAGAGGGATTTATTAGTATGCTTTTAATGTAGATGAGTCATGCAGGTTGAGATGAGTTGCCACGAGCCATATTTCATCAGGATACTTCATCAGAGACCAGAGCAGGAGAAGCAATAGCTTTTTTCATTATTACCTCACCAACAATGGAAAGCACTCTTTTCCCTCGCTAATAAGATTTTTCAATCCTTTTACAAAGCTCTGATCTGGACACAGAGGTTCTCTTAAAACCAAAGGTACACAAAATTGCTGGAGGAACTCAGCGGGTGCAGCAGCATCTATGGAGCGAAGGAAATAGGCGACGTTTCGGGCCGAAACCCTTCTCCAAAATATCTTTTTGCTGCAAATCTGTTTGTAATGAGAGGGTGGCTTGGTGGCGCAGTGGTAGAGTTGCCTCCTTAGAGCGACAGAGATCTGGGTTCGACCCTGACTATGGGTGCTGTCTGTATGGAGTTTGTACGTTCTCCCTGTGACCTGCGTAGCTTTTCTCCGGGCGCTCCAGTTTCCTCCCACACTCCAAAGATGCACAGGTTTGTAGGGTAATTGGCTGGTCAGTGCAGACTCGGTGGGCCAAAGGGCCTGTTTCCGCACTGTATCTCTCAACTAAACTAAAATAAACCAATGAGAGATGATGCAAGTTGCTCATTTTCCTTCACAGATGTTGACTAGCTACTGAGCATTTCCAGATTTTTCTGATTATTTTCAGAATTGCAGCTTCTGGCGTATTAAACCTAAAATGAAACAACGCCAAGAAGAAGCAGTCTGGTCCTCTGTGCAATGTGTGTATCACACTCAAAAATACAGAGCACATTCAACTCCACTTCCTCGGACAAGCAGATTTTGCTGCTGCTGCTGATCATCAGTTATAAATCAGATAACACAGTAAACATCGGTCAAGTTGCAGGATTGTTCAGGCCAACAGAAGCAGCTAAAAAATATTACCCTTAAAGATGCCAATTCTTTCAGTGTAGGAAGGAACTGCAGATGTTGGACTATACTAAAGATAGACACAAAATGCTGGAGTCAGGCAGGTGATGTTTCGAATTGGAACCCACCTTCAGGCCAAGTCTGAAACATTACCTATTCCTTTTCTCAAGAGATGCTGCTTGACCCACTGAGTTACTCTAGCATTCTGTTCCTTCAGTAAATGCTTCTCAGATATTGGAAACGTTATCAATAATTCAAGCCAACACGGGTGCTTAAGGAAACAAAAATGAAAGCTCACATCAGAATCTTATTGCAACTTTCTTTCACAGAGATACTTTCTAAGCAGCTCCACAGAAAATAAACTTGCCACACATACAGCTGTCAGATGACACAACCTTTAAAGTGGTATCGGGTTCAAACAATCACATCAGCCTGAATCTGTGGTTGATTTTTGCACTGTCTGCCTGACTTTTTACAAACATTAACTTTATTCAATATAAAAAATACACACAAAAAACCCATAATAAACCCTTAATACATATATAGTGTCTATACATTCAAAATTACTAGCATTACATTCAGTAGTGTCAGTAGTATTTTTAACATAACACCCTTGCCACTTATGTGACGCCCTGGGGTGATGTCCCATCTTTTGTTTGAAGAGTGTCTCTACCGGATGCTGCCTCTCAATGAACTATTTATATGCACTGCTAACTTGATTGTGTTTGAACTAACCTGATTTTTGTTTGAACAAAAGTACAAGTAATATTTGGCTTCAGCCTCTGCAGTTCTCACCTTCATGCATCCGTGGAGTTCTTATTTGCAACAAAATAAGAATTTTTATTCTTTAAAATAAATAAGTTACAGATGGGGAAGAAAAAATGAGGGGAATAGATGGATTGAATGCACATAGTCTTTTACTCAGAGTACGGGAAATCAAGACCCAGAGGATATAGATTTAAGATGAAAGTGGTAAGATTATATAGAAACCCGAGTGGCAACTCTTTCCACATATCGAACGAGTTGTATATCGAACGAGTTGTCATAGTTGAGGCAGGTACTATAGCATAACAGCATTTAAAAGACATTTGGCCAGGTACGTGGACAGGAAACATTGAGAGGTATATGTACGAAAGGCAGGCAAAATCAATTAACTTTGATGGGGTCGGCATAGACGAGATGGGCCGAAGGACCTGTTTCTGTGCTTTATGATTCCACAAGCCGACTCCCCAACTAGAATCAACAGCTCATATGAACCAAAACCAACAAATGCCCTGGGGCGATAGAATAAATAGGCTGAATAATATCTGCTCATCAGATTTAGTCCTTTCAAATAACAGGATTAGAACTACTGCATCTGCCTATGGTATGTTGTCTGCCCAGAAATAATGTAAGCAATGTGCCATTTGAACAATAAAACTCTTACATTATGTGCAAAGGTTATGATTTACAGAGCAACAACCTCAGAGGACAGGCCTCGGTTTAATCCAACCTGTTAATGTCATCAATATGTAGATAATTTTTCAGAATAGGAGCATCTCCAAGATGCATCATAAAGCTAGCTTGTATTAATTGGCGATGGAGAAAGATAGGTTATCAGGATCGGGAAATCATTAGATAATGCCGACTGTGACCATCTTCCCTTTTTCTTGGCCATACAAATTACATGTAATTTCTCTCCTTTATTCTTCTGCTTTCTACCTCTGCTTCTTTTCTTTTCATTCTCTTTTCCTCATTTTCCTCATCTTACTTTCTGATATCACACACGTTTCTATTTATTTTCTATTCTTTCTCTGTCTCCTTTTTATTGTTAAAATAAAAATAAATAGAAGCTGTACATGAATTGTAACATGCCAATATATACTAGGTACCTAAAAAGGTACCATATTATTGCACTTCTAATAAAAAATAAATAAATACATAAAAATAACATGTAATTCTCTAAATAGTGATGAATGAAAAATTAACTTCTGAAAAATTGTGCAGTCACTGCAAGAATCGTTTTTGGTTGAACCCCCAGCAACAAATAATGCTGTGCCAGTGTAGTTGTTTCACATAGCACAAGGATACTGCAAACACTGGAACACATTCTATCTGCCTTTGAGTTGGTGGAGTTTACTTATAGTACGTAATCGAAGCATTCCACAAACCCCCTCACATTTCCATTCAACTCAAGGCTGTGAATTCTTTGTGTCCCGATTTGCTCACTAAACTCGGCGTTTGCTTCATCTTATTGAGGGGCAGAATGGAGTCAAATATTTGGTTTGTCGAATAGTTGGAAATGGAACGCTCACTTAATTAGAGAAGGAAATCCCAATGAATACCAGCGGCCTTTGACTACTGCAAGAGACAGGTTGGCAACATATATGCATCTCTGCTTCTCAGCAGTGCTTAGTGCAGAAGTGGCATGAAGTCCTTGCAGCCATAGTCAGAAATTGCACAAAAGCAAATTATTACATAAAGAAGCAGCATTTGGGAATGATATAATGTGGCTCTAAAGTGACATTGTCCTGATGAAGCAGACAACAGAGCTAATTGACAGATTGGTAGAGTCGCATTGACTGAAGTCAGCTAGCTGGCTGTGTCAAACACAGGAGGATTAGGGGCAAATTGTTAGCTTCCTCATCAGCTCTTTGGTGATTAAGTTCCTGTGCCACTGATTATCAATTTCCAAATAGTTGGCTACAGACGTATATACATCCCCTACTTCACCACAGAACAATTACTGGCTTCAAACTAATAGAAAAATTACTTGCGGAAATTAGGAATTGTGACTACGCCTGATTCAGTAGAGTTCCTGTTGGGGCGTGGTCATATTACATCACTGTTACCCCAGTGCAGATCAAATTGAATTAAGAAGTGCCTAAGGTCTTTGAATTACGTACGTTTACAAAGTGAAGGCTTTGAGATCCCGAAACGTTTACATTTGATAGCGTTGATCCAGGAAATCCGAGCTTATTTGTATACAACTGAACTACTGAAATGTTGCTGTATGTATCTACAATGACAATAAAGTGTATTATTATTAATATCTGTATGAATGAAAATCTGCCAGAGAACATAAACAGGCAAACATATTGACCACCCTGCTGTATTAGCACAACATATCATTGTATTAATTAATGTTCTTAACTATTTATCACTTTCACTCGAATTAAATGGGGCTTTCTTTCCATGGAACTCAAAATTATAGAAATTTGTGAATTGAATCATAATGTTCCAAAATTCTCCACATGATAATGGAACCATGCGCAGGATTTACAACTATTACGCTTCATTAGCAGTTCCCCGAGTTCCCCTATGTTTAGTTTATTTAGTTTTAGTTTTTAGATACGGCGTGGAAACAGGCACTTCGACCACTGGGTCTGCACCGACCAGAAATCCCCTCAAACTTACAGTATCCTATACACACTAGGGATAATATTACAATTATACCAAACCAATTAACCTACAAACCAGTACGTCTTGGGCGAAAACCAGAGATCCAGGAGAAAACCCACGCATGTCACAGGGAGAACGTACATACTCTGTACAGACAAGCACCCGTAGTCAGGATTGAACCAGGGTCTCTGTCAAGGTAACTCAGCAATCTACTGCTGCACCACTGTGCTGCCCTGCCAACACCATGTTGCGTTGTAACTCTTTCCTAGTATAATTCTACAGATCAGTACTCTCTCAGCACTTACCGTATGTTCTTGTCAAAATTTGGATCAAGCTATGCGAATCATTAACCACAACTACTATGAACATCGATGGGCCGTGTCCTTGGTTGCACCGCGGACTTTGTTTATATTTTTGCACCAGTATTATGCTTGTTAACTTATTGATTTTGAAAATTATTATATTTATGTGTGTGGTGTGTTTACTAACCTATTGAGCTGCTGCAAGTAAGAATTCCATTCCATGGCAATGAAACTCTTGACTCGACTCTTACCACTTTCTCTGATGAATGAAACATAATGGAAAATCAGAGCATTGTAAGCTGTAATATTTATTTTCCTTTCGCTACGTTGGATATTATTACACAATATTTGTAGTAAAATCCAACGTAGCGAAGGGATAAGTATTGCAGAGCGGGCAGCTTACAATGCTCTGATTTCTGCATCTGACATGTAGAACAATCAAAATATTGTGTCACTCTCTCAATGCTCCAATGATTTTCACCTACACAGGCCGGCACGGTGGTGCAGCGTTAGTGTTGCTGCCTTACAGCGCTTACAGTGCCGGAGACCCGGGTTCGATCCAGACTACGGGTGTTGTCTGTATGGAGTTTGTACATTCTCCCCGTGACCACTGGGTTTTCTCCGAAGTCTTCGGTTTCCTCCCACACTCCAAAGACATTCAGGTTTGTAGGTTAGTTGGCTTGGTGTATGTATACAATTGTCCCTAGTGTGTGCAGGATAGTGTTAATGTGCAAGGATCGCTGGTCGGCACGTACGCAGTGGGCCGAAGGGCCTGTTTCCATGCTGTATCTCTAAAACTAAAACTTGCATGTCCCCACATACAGAAGCAATCTTTACAACACTGGATAAGAACGTGGATGGAACAACTGTTACGTTTGCAGATAAAGTTGGAATATGCAGAGGTATGTGTAGGAAGGAACTGCAGATGCTGGTTTAAACTGAAGATGGACACAAAATGCTGGAGTAACTCAGCGGGACAGGCAGCATCTCTGGAGAGAAGGAATGGGTGACGCCTTCTTCAGACTGAGAGACTTCAAACAGAAATGTGTGCCCAACACAGGCAAATGAGCATAACAGGTAGCAGAGACAACGTAGGCTGGGCTGTAAGGGCCTGTTGTTGTGTGGTACATTTATTTGATTCTAAGATTTGCAAGCTCTGGTCCAGCAATGCCCGAAGGCCCTGCTTGTAGAATCTGGCACTGTAAATCCACCCGAGACAGGTCCACTTTAAGTAAACTAGCTACCTGGCTCCCCAATGTTACTCTTCCGCACCATTTCAAATATCAACACCTTAAAGGAATTATTTTTATTTTTAAGGTACATTTATATTTCAGCTCACGTCACATTCCTGGGTTGACAAGACTAATAACTGGAATGTTTGCTCATCTCACCAGGAAAGATCGGACTGGCTCGACTTGCATCTGTTGGAGTTAAGAGGATTGGGAGAGATCTTTATATGTAAGATATATTTAATATAACATACAAGATCCTAATGTTTCCTCCAGTGAGTGAACCTTGAAATAGGATCACTGTTTAAAATCTAATTATTCAGAGATATATTTTTCTTTCAGAGGGTACCAAGTTTTTTGAATTTTCATCCTCAAAGAACGGTGGAAGCAACTTATTTAAATACATTTTAAGGAACAGGTAGACGATTCTTGTTAGGCAAAAGAATGAAAGGTTACTGCAGGTAAACAGGAATAGGTAGTTGAGAGATTATGATCGGATCAGTGTGGGCTTGTTCCTGTGCTGTAATGTTCTATGTTCTCAGTATGATCTTATTAAATGATGAAGCACACTTGAAGGGCCAAGTGATGACCTCATGGTCCTAATTCATGTAATCAAATATACATCATATAATGCTAGGATACTGACATGTAGGGTCCCCACCTGTGGAAGTTGAAGGATTTTGTAGGGACCACATTTCTACTGCATTTGTGCTGGAGAGATGAAACCTTTTTCCCAGATGGAAATGTCAAAGATGAGAGGATATTGCTTCAAGGTGAGAGGGGCCAAGTTTTTACATGGGGCATGGTGGGTTCCTGCAATGTATGCCAGGTGTGATGTTGGAGCCAGACAGGATAATGGTGTAAGAGGCTTTTGTATCAGCAGGCTATGTCTCAGAAACATATAGGATGGCTGGAATCACGCTGTCTGGCAGAGCATTGTTTTGAATTGGATGTCTTGGTCTTCAAATATTATTTTCCCTGCTGGTGTGGTGACATCAAGGGTGAATTTCATTGCCAATGTCAGTCTTTGCTGAAGGGTGGCTTCCAGAATATCAGAGGTAGGTTATGAATGTATAGAACAGTACAGCACAGAAACATGTCCTTCAGCCCAAAATGCTCATGCTGAACATGATGCCAAGTTAAAATAATCTCTTCTGCCTGCACATGAGCCATATCCCTCCATACACATGTGCCTATGCCTCTTAAACAACCCTATCGTATCTGCCTCCACCACCTTCCCTGGCATTGTATTCCAGGCATCCACCATTCTCAATATTAGCAACTTGCTCCCCCCCCACCGCACATTTCCTTTAAACTTTACCCCTCTCACCTTAAAACTATGCCCTGCAGCCTTGGGATGAACCCAATTATCTACTCTAGCTAAGCCTCTCATAATTTGAGATACCTCTCTGGTCTCCTGAGTCATGCTTCCTTTGTTTTGTACATGTTAGCCATCAAACGCATTCTCTCATATCCTTCATTGAATGTTCAGTCACGAAACATGTGCATACACAAGATTCCTCTGCATACTACAGCCCCATTGTTCTGAGGTAGAATGACCTTGGTTCCGAAGTGAAGGAAATGTCAATGGAACAGTTTCCCATTAGTCATGTCATTCAGCTTCACTCCAACAGGAACTTTACAGTAGTTTAGTTTAGAGATCAACATGGAAACTGACGCTTCAGTCCACGAGGTCCATGCCGACCATCGATCACCTGTTCACACAAGTTCTGTTCTCACACTTTACACACTAAGGGCAATTTACTTAAGCTAATTAACCTACAAACCCACATTTCTTTGGGAGGTGGGTGGAAACCCGAGCATCCGGAAGAAACCCGTGCAGTCATAGGGAGAACATACAAATTTTACAGACAGCATCCGAGGTCAGGATCAAATCCGGGTCTCTGGTGCTGTGAGGCAGCAGCTCTACCAGCTGCGTAACTGTGCCACTCCACCACCTTTGTTGGTGCAGGACTGTGGTGGGATGTTACAAGAAAAGGGTGGTGATAATCATGCAGCTGTACTGGACTTCAGTCTGCACTGAGCACACTGTGTTGTGCAGGGTGTGAGGGTTCTGGGTTTGCATGCCACTATGGAATAGATGAATTCTTAAGGGCAGCCCAATTTGGAAAGGACACGCTGCAATATTCTTTGTTGATGCCTTTTGCAAGATTAATAAAGATCAAGTGTTGACCTTATTGTTGCTCCCTAAAGCCAAACACATATTCTGCATTCTATATCCTTTTCCCAGATCTCCATGTTGTGTCTTTAACAAGATCAGTTTGCTCAGCGTGTGACTGAAAATAATCAACAGGATTTCCTAAACAGAACACACTGTTCTACGAAGACTGTAAACGCCACGATAACTTATATTAGCACCCTGAATTCATTCCACATCTATTTCAAGAAGAAAGTGCATGTGCTGGTTTACATGGAGATATACTGGGGTAACTCAGTCAGACAGGCAGCATCTCTGGATAGAATGAATGGGTGACGTTTTGGGTCGAGACCCTTCTTCAGAAAAAGTGTCTCGACCCAAAACATCACCCATTCCTTCTATCCAGAGATGCTACCTGCCCTGCTGAGTTACTCTAGCATTTTGCATCTATCTGTAGCTATTTCAAAAGGTTATGGACCCAATCACTGACAGAGAGGGAGTGTGTTTTTTTAATGGGTTACAGTGTGGGGAAGTCAATCTCCAGGTTTGCCTTGGAATCTCTAAGATAGCAGGATATTTTTACAGGAAGTTAAAAGCAGGTCTCGTTTTGAAATTTCCAAGATGATGGCTGTGCAGATTTTGCTATTCTTAGGAAAAAATTTTTTTTTATAGGATTACAAATCAATGGGATGTGGACACTGTTGGAAATGTGAATACTGCTATTTGCCCTTGAACTAAGAGTAATCTACATTGGTGGGTCAAGGGTCAAGATTCAAGAGTGTTTAATTGTCATATGTACTGAAATGGATCAACAACATTCTTAGTTGAAGGACCCTGGCCATACTGGGCATGAAGAGAACATATCCTTCCCTGAAGGACATCAGTAGACCAGAATATTGTTTTTTTTAATTACAATCCAATAGTTTCATTGTTCCTTGTAAATGGTATAAAGTTAAGCACATTATTGACAGCAGAATAATTATATCAGTACTTTTGCCAATGACATTTCATATACTGTGCACTGTTTACAACTCCAGTCCAAAGAGCACCAGAGTAAACTGTGGTGAGTCTATAAAACCTGATCAAATAAATGAAAGCCCTGAAGGCTATATCTGTAAAATACAGCATCATTTCAAAATTTCTCCAAAAAGAGAACCGATTGGAGATGGAGAAAACTGCAGATGCTCAAATCTGGAACAAAAAACAACCCGCTGGAGGATCTCAACAGGTCGAGTAGTTTCTAAAGCGCCGAGTTACTCCAGCATTTTGAGTCTATCTTCAGTTTAAACCAGCATCTGCAGTTCCTTCCTACACATCGACATTGCACTGCAGGGCGTCAATCCAAAACATAGGCCATCCCTCTGCCTCCACAGATGCTTCCTGACCTATTGCGTTCCTTATTATTTGCAACTGAAAATGATTGGAAACTTCCAGGTTAGCTTTGTTAAGAGTTTTGCTTTAATGTAAACTTTAGAAGCACAAAAAAAACCACAAAAAAACCCCCTGGAGCCACGCAGTTCATACTTGTTCATCTGATACCCATCTTCTGGCAGTCACTAGCGAACACACTTTTGTATCTTTATACATGTGTCTACATGCAACAAAGAAAGTCCGTGTGGGGATTCAGCCGAGAACACTGCTATTTTGGCTCATTGCCTGTTTCAGTGCATTCAAAATGTTTGAGGTTTACCGAATGCAAATACCACACAGTGGTAACTAGAACATACCTATGAAACACTCTCAACATCAGCATCTAAAGTTGTGTTTTTATCTTTTTCTGTCTTCTACTTAAATGTCAGGAAAAGGCACACAAAAAAAACATGGGTATATAGAAAATAACATAATAGTATATACCAGAAGGTCCAGAACTCAGCTGCCTGCATTGTCACCAGAACCCCATCACCGAACACATCACTCCCATTCTCAAACAACTGCACTGGCTCCCTGCCCAATACCGCATTGATTTTAAGATTCTCCTCCTCACTTTCAAAGCCCTCCACAATCTCGCTCCTCCATACCTCTGTGAACTCCTCCAGCCTTACACTCCATCCCGATCCCCTTCTTCCTCCCTGCTCTCCACTCCATCTGCCCGACTGTCCACGATGGGGTTCAGAGCCTTCAGTCGTTCTGCCCCTTGCCTCTGGAACTCTCTCCCATTATCCATCCGTACCATAGAGTCTCTTCCAACTTTTAAAACCTCCCTCAAAACTCACCTATTCAGACTGGCCTATCCCACGTAACTCCACTTTATCAAATTCATGGATATGTTGTTTTTGTTTCATTTTATTTATAATTTGCTTGTTTTAACTGTAAGGTGTCCTTGAGTGTTCTGAAAGGCGCCCATAAATAAAATGCATTATTAGAAGTACAAAAACCATCAAGATTTATTTTGACACTTGTGGTCTTCCATCAATTTAAAGTCTTTATCAATTTGATGACAAACCATGTATTTCTTTTGTCTGAAGAAGGGTCTCAACCCGAAGCATCACCTATTTCCTTCGCTCCATAGATGCTGCCTCACCCACCGAGTTTCACCAGCATTTCTGTCTACCTTCTAATTCTTTTGGTAGATCTTCAGAGAGGCCAAGGAGTTACAGTGTTAGAGCAAAGAAAATGAATATGTCTGGTACCAGTATTTGCTTTCAAACAAATAATGAATATTTTATGTTCACATAACCCATTGATTGAGATTTTTATGTGTAAGAAGGAACGGCAGATGCTAGTTTAAACGGAAGATAGGCACAATCAGCAAGAGTAACTCAGCGGGACAGGTAGCATCTCTGGAGAGAAGGAATGTGTGACATTTTGGGTCGAGACCCTTCTTCAGACTAGTTAGGGATAAAGCAAACGAGAGATATAGACGGTGATGTGGAGAGATAAAGAACAATCAATAAAAGATGTGCAAAAAAAGTAACGATGATTGAGATTATTAGCTTGATGTCCGAGTGATCAGCCAGAAGAAGGTTGTCGATCTAGAACCAGCCTATTCCCTCCACAGATGCTGCCTGACACACTGAGTTTCTCCAGCACTGTTTTTTGCTCAAGATTCCAGCGACTGTAGGTTCTTGCATCTTCATTGAAGACCTCATGGCCCATTGTCACATATATTCCAGTGAATGAGTTGACGATAAATTGAAACTTGGGCTTCAAACATATTCATGTAAAAATGTTACCTTGCTATTGCAGTGGAAGTAATACGTTTCCCATTTGTTTTATAGATTAGCTCCAATCCAGCCAGAAACAGGTTAGAAGCAAGCGACGGCTGATAGGGTGGAGGGTGAAGACAAGGGGGACTTGTTACGAATGGGGGGGGGGGGGGGGGGGGGGGGGACTCCTCCTTACTCTTACTCCTCCTTCCCCCCCATTCGTAACAAGGAAAGAGTCCTTGTCCTCACCTTCCACCCCATCAGCCGTCGCATACAGCATATAATCCTCCAACATTTTCGCCACCTCCAACGGGCTCCCACTATTGGCCACATCTTCCCATCTCCACCCCTTCTACTTTCCTCAGAGACCATTCCCTCCGAAACTCCCTGGTCAACTTGTCCCCTCCCATCCAAACCACCTCCTCCCCAGGTACTTTCCCCTGCAACCGCAGGAGATGCAACACCTGTCCTTTTACCTCCCCCCTCAACTCCATCCTAGGACCCAAACAGTCTTTTCAGGCGAGGCAGAGGTTCACTTGCATCTCCTCCAATCTCATCTATTCCAGGTGTCAATTTCCCTACATCGGCAAGACCAAACGCAGGCTTGCCGATCGTTTTGCTGAACACCTAAGCTCAGTCTGTCTTAACCTACTGATCTCCCGGTGGCTCAGCACTTCAACTCCCCCTCCCATTCCCACACTGACCTTTCTGTCCTGGGCCTCCTCCATTGTCAGAGTGAGGCCCAGCGCAAATTGGAGGAACAGCACCTCATTTGGGTAGTTTACACGCCAGCGCCCAGCGGTATGTACATTGACTTCTCTAACTTCAGATAGCCCTTGCTTACTCTCTCCATCCCCTTCCCAGTTCTCCCACTACTCATATTAAAAAGAGTGATGTATGTAGAGGAGGAAATGCTGCAACTATTACTGAACATTATAGCTCAGTGTGAACTGTGGACCTTACCAGATTAATTTTAGAAATAAATTAGGATGTCTTCTCTGTATAAATCACTTGACACTCACATTGCATTTTATTGCCAGTGAAACATTTCACAATGTTTTCCCCTCTTATTCATCTTTGGTGAATCAAGAGATTACGTAAACTACAATCCCACAGCACTGGAAGTAGTACGGAGCCTAATGTAGTGTGTTTAATGGATTAATCCCCCTTTGAATTCCAGGGCTCTAGATACCAGTGCACAACGCAGACACACAAGGGACTGCAGATGCAAGTGGTGAAGTAACTCAGCAGATCAGGCAGCATCCCTAAAGGACGTGGATAGGCCATATCCATATTCTCCAAACAAGCTGCCTGACCATTTGACTTTGGTTTCCCGTGCATAACATAACGTGTTTTTTTAAACGGACTAAATGTGCTGCATGAACGGCCGCTTTTAAAGTTTTTTGTGCAGATTACATAATAATGTAAGTTTCCTTCCAAAAGGTTATGTTGCATGAGAAAGTAAATGTGACTATCCTTGTATTAAAACCCATTTATGGCTGTGAGATCTTTCAGCCCAATATCCCTCTGGAGAGATAAAGAACAATGAATGAAAGATATGCAAAAAAGTAACAATGATAAAGGAAACAGGCCATTGTTAGCTGTTTGTAGGGTGAAAACGAGAAGCTAGTGTGACTTGGGTGGGGGAGGGATAGAGAGAGAGAGAGAGAGAGAATGCTGAGACTACCTGAAGTGAGAGAAATCAATATTCATGCCACTGGCTGTCAGCTGCCCAAGCGAAATATGAGATGCTGTTCCTCCAATCTGCATTTAGCCTCACACTGTCAATGGAGGACAGAAAGGTCTGTGTAGGAATGGGAAGGGGAATGAAAGGGTCCAGCAACCGGGAGATCAGGTAGGTTCAGGCGGGCTGAGCGAAGGTGTTCCGTGAAACTTCCTTCAGTTCCCCATGTATTGAAATTCTTCCACACACTGTCGACCAGAGACTCCCTTACACGAGCACTATCCTGCACACTAGGGACAATTTACCATTTTTAGCAAAGCCAATTAACCTACAAACCTGCAAGTCTTTGGATTGTGGGAGGAAACTGGAGCACCCGGAGAAAACCCACGCAGTCACGGGAAGAACGTACAAACTCCCTACAGACGGTACCCATTGTCAGGATCGAACCGGGATCTCTGGCGCTGGAAAGCAGCAATTCTACCGCTGCTCCATCATGCCACCCATCTCTCCTTCTCTGGTCAAAATCCATTACGTTTGCATATATCACTGAAGCACAAAGGAATTTGTTTTTCTATTTCAAGGCTACGCTTTTTTTCTAAATTGCTTTTGCTACACATGTTCCATTGGTCTTGTGTATATTTGCTGGGAGAATGTTTCTCCTTGTGGGAAAATCTACAACTTGGGGCATCATTTCAGTATAAAATGTCATCCATTTAAAACAGAAAATAAATTTCTTCTCACAGAAGATCATGACCTTTTGGAATTCTCTACCGCAGAGAGCTGTGGCAACCAAGTTACTGGGAAAGACTTTTGAACTTTAGGGAAGTCAAGTTTTTTGGGATTTGGCAGGAAAGTGGAATTAAATTCTAGGTCAGATTAGTTTATTCATGCTATTCCTTATTTTCTTATCCTACATCCGAAAGAATCGCAGCAAGAACCTTGTCTATGCAAGATCTTGATTATTTTCAACCTCAGATAAAATATGAAAATGGAAGATTAAAAAAAATCTGCCTCCTCAAGGCTTAAATAGCTTGTTCGTAATACACATTCACTTTCAATCTGCAGCTGAGATCAGGCTGCTTTTTAAATTTAAAAGCATGGGTAGAGAGGCTAGGTAACAAATTTTACATGAAAACCATTGATGTGAATGCTTTCTCATAGCTACTATATAAATTGTACCTTAGCTGCAATGCTGAATATCAAATAGCATTTTGATACATGTGCTGGCAAGTACTGAGAGGCAGGAGCCAAGTTGGGATATGAATCAGACAGTTTACAGTAGAGCCATCCACTCCTAAAAATCTGGCTGCACACACAGGAGATACTCTGTAGTCAGAGGATGTAAATTTGTGCCCCAGGTGTGCTTTGCCCAAACCAGGTAAGATGCCAAAACCAGCCAGTCATAAAATAGACTTCAGAGATACAGTCCCTTCGGCCAACCGAGTCCGCGCCGACCAGCGATCGATTGCCCTATACACTAGCATCATCCTACACACTAGGGACAATTTACAATTTTTACCAAAGCCAATTAACCTACAAACCTGTGCATCTTTTGGAGAGTGGGAGGAAACCAGAGCTCCCGGAGAAATCCCACACGGTCACAGGGTGTACGTACAAACTCCATACAGACGGTACCCATAGTCGGGATTGAACCCAACTTTCTGGTGCTGTAAGGCAGCAGCTCTACTGCCGCGACACTGTTCCGCCCCATAGGCTGAACTAAAGCATAAACATGGGCGTAAACAGAAAATAAACTAGAATAGAAACAAGGAACTGCAGATGCTGGTTTATAAAAAAGAACTCAAAGGATGGATTAGCTCAGCAGGTCAGGCAGCATTTTGGGAGAACATGGATGGGTAACGTTCTATGTTCTCCAGTCAATCTCCTGACCAGCTGAGTTACTCCAGCACTTTGTATCTTTTTTTAAAGAAAATAAGCTAAATGGAGAATTATGCTGAAATATAGCAAAGATTTGTTTGTCTTGGCATAACATTCAGGCAGCATCACTGGTGATAGTGCAGCCCTCCCTGATCAAGTTAATGCATTCTATGCTTGAGTTGTGCAGAAGGCCAACAGGGCCTACCAGGGGACTGTGGTGAAGCCAGGCAGCGAGGGCTGTCAGGGTCGAAGAAGAATCCATGTGCTATTGACTGGATGGCCTGTCACTATTGACTGGATAGCATATAAACAGGAGCATTTCACTGTATGTGTACGAAGGTTTAAACCAAAACATCATCATCATTATTGAAAACATCAACGGGCACGGTGCCTTACAATGCTATGTACGACAGTGATTGCAACTTCTACTGAAGCATGGATGCATGGATGCCGTTGGCTCACTAGGAGCTCATCCGCCCTTAAACCAAAGATAGACACAAAATGCTGGAGTAACTCAGCAGGACAGGCAGCATCTCTGGAGGAGCAGACCCTAGTCTAAAGAAGGATCTCAACCCAAAACACCACCCATTCCTTCTCTCCAGAGATGCTGCCTGTCCCGCCGAGTTACTCCAGCATTTTGTGTCTATCTAGCATTTCACTGTACCTTGGCACACATGACAATAACAACCTTTTAGTGGTCTGAGAAACGACTACTGGAGTTTCCAACAGATCTTTATTCAAAAGTTCGATATCCAGCATACAGGCTTTTCAGACACGTCTGCTCACAAGGTGGTCAGCGCTGAACTAACGCGCGCAAGTGAAAAACCGCGCGAAAACAACAGCTCCTCCCGCGCAAGTGAAAAACCGCGCGAAAACAACAGCTCCTCCCGAGTCACGTGACCGCGGCTTCCGGACGCCGGGTTCGATATCTGCGTGCACTAGCAGGCGCCGCTACAACCTAAACATTCAGTACTGACATCGTGGGCTGAAGGGCCTGTTCCTGTGCTGTACTTTTCTATATTCTATAATTCAATCTTGAAGCAAGTTCTCGACAAACAGAATAATTCTGAAACACCTTACAGGACATTGTGGAAACCAAACCTTCAAAAAGTGTGCAAAATCTGTAATTAGAGACATGAAGTGTGGTCTGAGGAAGTTATATTGCTTGGGGGGGGGGAAATTACAGGTTCAGATAATAAAATACAAACACACGATTTATGGTTTCATCAAAAACTGGAGATACTTATTGGAACACAGCTGCTACTTTGCAGGTTTATAGCTGTGTTTGCAATATAAACATTATATAAAAGGCCACTTCACACACAAGTTATTTCAGACTCTTTAGGGAGGTCTAACTGAATGTATTTTTATGGTCTTGAATTTATTGTCACCATTTTGAAATAGTAAACTTGTAATGCAACCCAAACAGCAAGTGCTACAAGCCAAAGTCAAAAGCAGGACATGAATTTCCACAACACCTTTTACATCCCCTCAGAAGGATGTAAAGTCCTGACAGCCAATAAAATAAATGTGAAATACAGCCCCTGTTGTAATGTAATGAAAATAAAATAGTTATTTTCAATAGCACCTTAGATTTACTGCTAAGACTAAGCCACAATCAGATTCAATATTACTACCCATGTGAAGATATGATGTTCCATTTCATTCTTTTGCTCCTTTTCAATACTGCTCCTTAGCTTACTACGAAAACAATTCATGCCATAATAAATATATTGTAATGTCAACAGGCACAAAATCCTATCATGGTATGGTTGAACATGTACACCATGGAGCTAGGACCAAGCTAAGAGTCCATAAAACAAAGTTTGTTTTTAATGTAAAATGCGATTACACAAATTGCATTTGAAAAGTATCAGCACATGTGGCAACCAGATTGTAATGCAAATTTTATGCAACTTCTTTGGCTCAAATGGATCCTTTAAATCTGTATCAATGAGGACATATAAGCTTCACTCTGCTTCTTTTAACACAGGGAAATTGTCACAATATTTATTTTATTTCAAATATTCTTTCCGTCTCCTTCTGTTCTGCCAATTCCTAGAGATGAGTAGTCTTCATGTATGAGCTCAGTGAGTGATGGTCATCATGGCAAGAATAACAAGTTCACAAGTTATAGGAGTAGAATTAGGACATTCAGCCCATCAAGTCTACTCCGGATTTGCACTGGAATCAGCTTCCATTAGGAGCACCAGTCACCTGGACTGGAAACATTACTTTTGCTTTCACTTTCGACATAACATGGTACATTGAACAGCACAGCACAGGAATGGGCCATTTGGCCCAGAATGTCCACGTCATACATTATGGCAAATTAAACCAATCTCCTGTGCCTGCACATGATCCATATCCCTCCAATCTCTGCATATCTAATAACCTCTTAACTGCCACTATCCTATCTGTCTTCATCACCATCCCCTGGCAATGCATTCCAGACGCCAAGCACTTCTTGCATAAAAGAACTTGCCCCTCACATCTCCTTTAAACTTTACCCCTCTCACCTTAAAGCCGTGCCCTATAATCTGTGACATTTCTACCCCTGGGATAAAGGTTCTTACTGTCTACCCTATCTATGAATTTTATAAACTTCTATCAGGACTCTCCTCATCCTCTAAGGTTCCAGATAAAACAATCCAAGTTTGTCCAATATAACTAATACCCTCATGTCCAGGCAGCATTTAGGTAACAGGAGATGAATAGACGTTTGAGACTTCCACCATTCCGTCAATGGAAATTAACCAACTCAGCCTGAACAAACTTAAAACTTGACTGAACTGAATTCAATTAACTCCTTTAATAGACTGATTGTTATTGAAATCAATAACAATCATAAGTGCCTTGTTGAAACGATAAGAGACAAGATCCAGTCACCCAATTCATTCCTGAGCCATCAAGCTATCTGTGTGGAATTTGTGTTTTCTGGCCAAATTTGCCCCGAGTGCTTTGTTTCTGCTCAAATCCCAAAGATGCCGGTGGTTAATTTCCCTGTGAGTATCGGTGGGCGTTAGAATTTGATGGGAGAGAGGGGGAGATAGGTTACAGGGGAAATTACTGGCATTGGCTCATTTGGAGAGTTCTACAGAATGGAAACAGGCCTTCCATCTGATGCAGTCACAGGGAGAAGGTGAAAACTCAACACAAACACCACCTGAGATCAAGGTGAAACATGGGTGACTGGAACCTCAAGGCATCAGGTCTACATGTCACCCCTGCACCAGTGAGGGTAAAAAGAAAACCCGCCAGGATGTCACCTGGGATGGAGCGTGGAAGTAAAGGTGCTGACAGCATTTACAAGTGTCTTGAGGAGCACTTGACCACAGAAGGCTATGGACCAGTTACTGTACAAAAGGATGAATAAAAGTATGCAGTCCAGTAGGACCATTCAGCTCAACAAATCCAGCTTCACATCAATTTCTTGCTCCCCTTGTTCATTTACACAATAGGTGCAGGAGTAGGCCATTCGGTCCTTCAAGCCAGCACCGCCATTCAATGTGATCATGGCTGATCATCCCCAATCAGTACCCCGTTCCTGCCTTCTCCCCATATCCCCTGACTCCGCTATTTTTAAGAGCCCTATCTAGCTCTCTCTTGAAAGCATCCAGAGAACCTGCCTCCACTGCCCTCTGAGGCAGAGAATTCCACAGACTCACCACTCTCTGTGAGAAAAAGTGTTTCCTCATCTCCGTTCTAAATGGAGAACCCATGTCTCCTTATTCTTAAACTGTGGCCCCTGGTTCTGGACTCCCCTGAATTTAATTCAGCAACCTACAGACTTTCCCAGGTAACAAATGATTTCCATTTTTACAGATATCCTTAAGTCAATTTTTGTCCATAAGACGGAAAATACACCAACATTACTTAGCACGGTAATCATTCCTTCACAGTATTGTAATGAATGGTGTTTAATAAAATACAGGAAACTGATAAGAAAGATTGCACAGCTGATAGAGCTGCTGAATCACAGCCGGAGACATGGGTTCAATCCTAACCTTGGGTGCTGTTTATGTGGAGTTTGCATGTTCTCCCTGTGACCATATGGATTTCCTCTGGGCGCACTGGTCTCCTCCCACATCCCAAAGACGTGTGGGTTTGTAGGTTAATTGGCCTTTATAAATTACCCCTGGTGTTTAGGGAGTGGATGTGAAATTGGGAAAACACAGAACTAGTGTGAACAGGTGATCGACGGTTGGCGTATACTCTGCCCATTTCCATACTGTATCTTCAAATCAGCCAAAAAGAAAAAAAATACAGAAAGCAAAGAGAAAGAGGAAACTAGTTCTGCTGTTTGTGGGATCTAATGAATGTACACGTCAGACTTTTGAATGTAATAATATTATTGTAGATTATTTGTATCTATAGATATTGATAAATTAGTGAGTTACGAATCCATGAACAGTCTGTATCCTAATGATCAGTTGTGTCTTGTATTTATCTGTTTCGTTGGTCACATGTCAATGGTATTTGTTTTAATTTCTTATACAGTGGCCAGTAACACATTCTCACTTATTTCTGGTTGAAAAAGTTCCTCTAGAATTCATTCTGTTCGCATTAGCCTTTGCTGGCTTTAAAATGTTGCATAGCTGCTAAATATACACCAGTTAATTAGATCTGTTTAACGTCAACTATGGTAGGTTACCATCCGTGTAATGGAGTAGGGATGAATCATGACAGCGAAAACCTTTCTGGCCTCCATGTGATTTGTTCATCTTAATGGCCTACAAAAATGATTCGCCAAAGAATAACTATAATTATCAAATCATTCTGGAACTTTACCTTTTAGAAGGTTGTGTGTGTGAATGCTTCAGACATCACAGCTATACTATGGGAGTGGTTGCATTTAACTAGGAACTTTCCCCAAGGACAGAATGCCTCGAATAGTTTCATGACAAAAGAAGAGCTGAAGTAATGATAAGGCAGCAAAACCATGTTGCTGGAAATATTATTTACATTGCAATATGCAATTATTTTAATGTCAAAGTTATATACTCTGTTGGTGGAAAATTCCTGCAGAATAAAAAAAAGCAAGATTCAAGAGAGTTTATTGTCATGTGTCCCAGATAGGACAATGAAATTCTTGCTTTGCTTCAGCACAACAGAATATCGAAGGCATGAATGCAAAACAGATCAGTGTGTCCGTATACCATTATATAAATATATACACACATGAATAAATAAAACAGATAAAGTGCAAATAAACAGATAATGGGCTATTAATGTTCAGAGTTTTGTTTGAGTTGAGTTCAATAGCACAAGATTACTTTGAGGGCTCAATATGGTAGGAGGCAAGAGGTTGGTACAAGTTTAGGTTGTATGGCCTGGACATATTGGTGGACATGATGGAGGTACCACTGGCATTTACCTGCTCAACCAATGAAACCTGAATCAATTTTGTGATCTATCTATTTATACCTGCAGAGTTTAACACAGAAATCCTTAAGTCGCCGTTGATAGTTTAGCATCTGCAGTGCTTGAAATATTTCCCACTGCAATCAACGAAAGTCACTGAAATTGATGTTTATTGAAGGTATTTATGAACTGGATCTCAATGAAGTGTCTTGTAGTTTTAGACATCGAGAGCTACAGTCAGAAACAGACCCCTTGGCTACCTAGTCCATGCCAACTCTCAACCATTTGCAGTTATTCTACCATAATCCCATTTTTTTTTTAAATTCTCCCCACATTCCCAATAACTCCTACTCACATGTACTCCAGTGGTAATTTATAATGTTCAATTAAACTGCTTGCCTTTGGGATGTGGGAGGAAACTAGAGAACCCAGGAGAAACTCAAGTGGTCACAGGGAGAAGCAAAGATCTTGCTGCGCTATAGGATCTTTGGGGAGAAGTGTAATCTCTGTGCAGACAGCATCCGAGCTCAGGATTGAACCCTCGTATCTGGCACTGCGAGACAGTGGCTTTTTTTGGCTGTGCTACAGCACTGCTAATCTAACTTTCTCACCAGAGGTCCAAGATATTTTTAAATTATGTATAAAACTATGAATACCATTTATCAAACAAAAAAATGTCAAGATCACAATATCCTCACACGAGTTACCAAATAAGGAATTTCACGATAAATGTTTTAAAAATGTATGGTATTTTACCATCAGTCTTTGCTAAAAACTCAACATTATGTATAATAAGTCGATTAAACTTTGGTTCATGATATACAGTTGAGCAGAAGTAATTCTGACTATCCCTCCCCACTCTTGGATTCATAAATAACTGTGTGTCAAGTTAGTTAGTTGACCAGAGATTGTTCTGTGACCTGTCTGACCCAGCTGAAAGCTGAAGGATTATGGATCAGCATGCACTGTTGCTGGCTCAGAATTCTCAGCTCCCAAGCCCAATGAGAAAAAATGTGCAGATTTTATAACTTTCCAAAAGATGGGATTATGCTCCAAACTGCTTGGTGAATGTGAATTAGTACTTTGAGCACATGTTTATTTTGAATGCAGTAAAACCTTTTAAGGCTTCTCAAGAAGCATTATCAACAAAATTTAACACCAAGCTGCACAAGGAAGATTTCAGATTGATCAAAGAGCTAGACTAAATTAAGATTTAGTACAGGAGTAGAGTTGCTGTCTTACTGTGCCAGAGACCTGGGTTCGATCCCGACTATGTGTGCTGTCTGTACAGAGTTTGTACATTCTCCCCGTGATCGTGTGGGTTTTCCCCGGGTGCTCCAGTTTTCTCCCACACTCCAAAGATGTAGAGGTTTGTAGGTGGCATGGGTTGGAACTGCAGATGCTGGTTTAAACAAATTTCTGGAGTAGCTCAGCAGGACAGGTAGCATTTCTGGAGAGAATAAATGGGTGATGTTTCGGGTGAGACCCTTCTTCAGACTCACAGAGGGGGAGCAGCGAGAGAGGATGTTGCCGAACTCTCGTCGGAGAGAGGAGAACTTCGGTAAAGATTGCAAATAATCCCTAGTGTGTAGGATACTGCTAGTGTACAGGGATTGTTGGTCGGCGTGGATTTGGTGGGCCGATAGGCAACTTTAACGTGGACAAGTCAAACTAGCACCAAAGAGATGGATGATAATCATGTATATGATACGTTTTTCTAGATCAATGCATTGAGGAACCAACTAGATCTCATAATATGAAATGAAAGAGAGGGGAAAGAATGACTATAAAAGGATAGAACTTTGCAAGGAGTTTAAAATAAACATGAAGTTCAACAGAGAAACAAACAACTACAGATGCTGTTCTTTACCAAAGATAGACACAAAGTGCTGGAGTAGTTCAGCACTTTAGAGCACACAGGTTTGAGAGGCAGAATACTCACATGGAATGAGAATTGGTTATTGGAAAGAGAACAAAAATGAGAATGAATGGGGCTTCAGGTAGTGACTGGTGGGATATCACACAATGGATGCTCCTGCTATTCACAAAGCCATGGACCAAAGCGCATATCTTCTAAGAGGTTAAATATATGGAAGTTACTTGAATCACTATTCAGGTACTACAGTTGGTAAGAATGCATACAAATATATCAGATCACAATGCCGTCCATTGTCAAACGATCTGCTACTGTGTTCAAGATCTGCTACTGTATTCAGTTAACACAAGACTGCTTTCAATTCACACAGGAAGATGGTCAGTACCTTGACCTGGCAGGCTGCCAGCAATGAATAATTCATCAGGGCCCATTGTGAATCACTACCTGTGGCACTGAAGCACGACACAAAAAGTTGGAGTAACTCAGCGGGCCAGACAGCAGTAAAGATGGGTTGGGCATTGCCTTCACCGATACACATCCTCGCAGTTTGCCCACTCTACAGCAAAGATCTTATAAGATCTTTGCTCTACAGCCCACCATGGCCATACCAATAGGATGCCCCTTCTAGGCTCTTCCCATTTGTCCGCATGCGTCCTATCTCCCTAAACCTTCCCTGGTTACGCACCTGTCCAAATGTCTTATAAATGTATCTTTTCTCACCATAGATCTATCCCTTATAGTTTTTGATTCCCCTGCCCTGGGAAATAGACTTTGTGCGTTCACTTTATTTATGCCCCTCATGATTTTATATACTTCATTAAAGTCACTCGTCAATCTTCTACACTCCAAGGAATATTGTCCAAGCCTGCCCAATCTCTTCCTGTAATTCAGGCCGTCAAGCCCTGGCAATTCTAGTAAATCTTCCACTGTCCACTGCGAAATCTTCTTCACACTCTTTTCAGCTTAGTGACATCTTTCACGTAGTAAGGTAACCAAAACTGTACACCAGTGTTGTTTTATTAAGGCCTTGTGGAGCTGCAACATAGCATCATAACTTCTGTACTCCTAAGACGCAATCCTGGCAAGATTTGAGTGAATCAGCAAATTAGACCGCCAGGATAGGGTCATATTCTGATGCACCAATTTTTTATTTGGGTGAATCAGTCTATGTTTCAAAGCAACTCGACCTAAAATACAAGGAAACCGGCCCTCCCTGACTCTCGGTCTGAAGAAGGGTCTCGACAGGTGTCAGGGGTTATGGGGAGAAGGCAGGAGAATGGGGTTAGGAGGGAGAGATCGATCAGCCATGATTGAAAGACGGGGTGGACTTGATGGGCCAAATTGCCTAATACTGCTTCTATCACCTAAGAACATGACCAGAAACATCACTTATTCCTTTTATCCAGAGATGATGCCTGACCCGCTGAGTTACTCCAGCATTTTGTGTCTATCTCCGTCTGAACATCAGGTAGCCCCGGGCGTAACTCTGTTTAGGCAAGGGCAGTTCAGAGTAGGACAAGTCCTGCCTGCAAAGAGAAATATGCAACACTGCACATCCCCCTGCCCGCCACACACACAAAAAAACATCGGCAGAGGAATTTCTCGCTGATAAGGTCTTTTTCCGATGACTGCAAGACAAAACTCGGGCAAAATGGAGCGGTGGCGAAGTTCAGCCACAACTCCGGGCTCGGCGCTCGGGGTCGTGCAGAAACAGAGGAAATGTGGGCTTGGGCTACAGGTGCCCATTCACCTGCGAGACCAGAGATCACCTGGTAAACCCCCAAACGCCACGGGGAAATGTTAACCCGAGCGGGACGGGGGGAGGGCACGGGTCCCACCTTCTCGGATGAGTTGGCGCAGTCTTGTTAACCACTTAGTGTCTATTTGCAAAAAGGAAACCAGATTCATCCACAGAGTGGCCATGGTGGCCTCGGAAACGGCCGGGTCTGCGGTAAAGCGACATGCATCATTGGGATAGCATTATTCCCAATACCAACTATTACTATTGGATGGGGATTGGGAATAATGCAAACTCTCTGTTTTTGTAAGACCCCCCCCCAACCCCCACAATCTTATTCGTCCATTCCCTCAGTTTAAAGCCCCTCTGAACTGCAGTGAAACCAAAGGGTGTGTTTTCCCACGAAACACCGACCGCCCTGAAATAATTCGGCGCCTAATACTGAACGTACAGTGAGAACTTTGTACAAGGTGCGGATCGATCATTAGAGAGGAGAGAAAAAAAATAATTTTTACATACAACAGACGCTCAATAATGCAAACCAACCAATCTCCCAGTGTCAAAATATAAAGCCCGAGGCGCCTCTATGGAGCTGAATGTTGAGTTTGTTTTTAAAGAGTAACAAACTTGAAATAATTTACAACAGACACGTAGCCGACTGCTCCTATCCGCAGACATCAAGTTTAGTTTCAAGCCGCGCTCACCCGGCACAAATGGCTTACTGGACTAAAGCAAAGTCCCCACGTTTTTATTCTATAAAACTGATTCCCACTCTAATTTCACAAGCGTGCCGCGACTGGACTCCGCTCCCGCAGGGTGGTTCAGACATGCAACACGCCTTTATGATATAATGAAAGTTGAAACAAGCCCGGAGGCAACACAATTCTTCTTGTAGACTTGGCTGGTCGACTGCTTTTCACATTTCACCTGTTGTGAACAAAAACTCTCCCGTCCCGTACAAGACACGAGCAAACAAACCCCCCACACATATCCCCGGCTCTCGCTCGCGTTTGTTCTCCACTGTGTACTTACAGGTAGCGATCCTGCTTTTTCAACTGCCGGTGCAAAGCCACCGAATATCCGAAGTAACTGCCGGCTGGACCCTTTTTAATGATGGGGTGCGCCACGTCGATGTTGAAGGCAGAGGAGATGGCCAAGGCAGCGGAAAGGAGCGAGCAGACCCCGAGATGAAAGTGACGGGCGGCACAAGGCGCCATGTCGATTTCAAAGGCAGTGTTATTTGCTTCTGCGAGTTCCCCGTCTCACTCTCTCTCTCTCCGGCTCCTCCACACCCTGCACACGCCTCTTCTTCCAACCTGCGCAGGGAACAGAACTACTCTTCCGCACACAATCACATCCCTCCCTCTCCTCTGCGCTCCGCAAGTTTGAAACGCCCCGACACTGCACAGCCGCTCACGTTTAAGCCACTTCCTCAAAGCGCCCGCCTGCTGTCAGGTTGCTGCTGCAGCAGCCCTTGATTTTAATTACTACTTGTGGGGGGCGATCATACTGTGAACTGGGCGACAATTTGATGCGACGATTGCATATGATCCGCAGACAGGAAAAAAATCTGATCTCAGCGAGAAATTGGGTTTGTACATAATGGTTGCAATCACACCATTTCCATGAACCCCATTGATAAGTTTATAAAACCCAGGAACTGAAGGTAGCTGTTCCGCCAGTTAATTTAAAGGGTGAACATAACCACACCATCAATGGCAGTGGTGTGGAGAGGATGTTTCCACTCGTGGGAGAGTCTAGGAGCAGAGCTCATAGTCTTAAAATTAAAGGACCTTTATGATGGAAATGAGGAGGAATTTCTTTAGACAGAGGGTTGTGAATCTGGAATTCATTGCCGCAGGGGGCTGTGGAGGCCAAGTCAACGTATATATATTTTTAAGGCAGAGATAGATAGATTCTTGATTAGTACAGGTGTAAGGGGTTATGGGGAGAAGACAGGAGAATGGGGTTAAGAGGGAAAGATAAGTCAGCCATGATTGAAGATGAAATAGACTTGATGGGCCGAATGGCTCAATTCTGCTCCTATCACTGATGAACATAATTGATTTCCTTTCAACTCCTTTCTAGATCTGGATCATCTAGACCTCCTGCAATTTGCAAACAGTCTTTGGTGCACACTATCCCTCTTGCATTACATTCAGACCTGCATCATCTTGACACTAAGAATATCTATTCATTAGAGTCATACAGCGTTGAAACAGGCCCTTCAGCCCAAGCCCACATCAGCCAACATGTCTCAGCTACTCGACCACATCCTAACCTTCAACACCCTATTACTGAATAAACTCATCCATAAACTTCTGGACCTTGGACTTGGGCCCTTCCTCTGCAGCTGGCTTGTGGGCTTCTTGACCAGACGATGCCAGTCAGTTAGAATTGTTCACAACATTTCCTCTATCCTGACCCTCAACACTGGTGTCCCTCATTGTTGTACATGCAGTCTCTTGCTCGATTCCCTGTACACCCATGACTGTGTGGTGAAGTGCCAAGTAAACTTGATCTTTAAGTTTGCCGATGATACCACTGTTGTCGGCCGGATCTACAACCATGATGAGAGGGTGAGCAGGAAAGAGATTGAGAACCTTGGATCATGGTATCAGGCCAATGACCTGGCCCTTAACCTCAGCAAGAATAAAGAGTTGGTTGCTGACCTAAAGATGCGAGAGGGTGAACACAATCCTGCCCTCATCAACGGAATTGCTGAAGTTATGGTCAACTGTTTCACATTCCTAGGCATACATATCACTCGCAACGTAACCTAACCCCTTCACAGTGATGCAGTGATCAAGGAAGTACACCAGCGTATTTACTTTCGTAGTCAACTGAGAATATTGTCCACAAGGATTCTCTCGAACTTCGATATATGTGGTCAGATCAGAAAATTTGTGATCTCATCTCCCATCGATGCATTTTTCTGTAAATGTTGAAACGATTCCTGCTGCTGCGATTGTAGTTCCTGTGATACTATATTGCAATCAGACAGGCAATTCTTTGGCATTTCTTTTATTGTGCACTATTCCTAAGAAATGATATTGTTAGAAATAACACCAATTTGATGAGCCACAGTAACTTGAAAACCCATGACAGAATAGATATAAGATAGACACAAAAAACTGGAGTAACTCAGCTGGACAGGCAGCATCACTGGAGAGAAGGAATGGGTGATGTTTCGGTTCGAGACCCTTCGTCAGATGTCTTCAGATGCCTATCCAGCTGAGTTACTCCAGCGTTTTGTGTCTAGTGTATCTTCAGTTTAAACCAGCATCGGCAGTTCCTTCCTACACATATAATAAATATAGTTTTCTTTAAGGAGCTATAAATCAGCAAATGAAAATAATTTGGCAAAAATGATGAGGATTATTAAGGACCAGATTGACCATTAAACACATGTTGGCCCTCTTATATTGTTTATCCTGCTATGTTTCCCCTGCCAGATAGATTGACAATAGGAAACTCCAAGGAAATACTTGTTTATGATTTAAAAGCCTACCATTTTATCCTCTCCACTGATGTGTGAATATTGTTTTAAACATAAAAACAGTGATGGGTCAGGTACAGTTTCTTGGTCCATGATAATTGCCCATTCCTACGTTTTCATCCCTACCATAGCATGCATAATGTGATCCTTCTCTTGAAAGGCACAGCACATTACTCACTATGTTTTCCTGTCAGTACAATATTCCTGTGTAATATATTTGCCAACAGCACAATTCTATTATGCTAAAACTTGGGTTGATTTACAGTAGTATTTAGGTTTTAATTTTCTATTTTTTTTTAGGTAAGTGGAGAAACAGGCCCTTCAGCCCACAGACTCCTCACAAACAAATAATCACCAGTTCGCTTGTTCTATCCTACACACTAAGAACAATTTACAGAAGCTAATTAACCTACAAACCTGCATATCTTTGGAATGTGGAAGGAAACCGGAACACCCGGACTAAACCCATGCGGTCACAGTGAGAATGTGCAAACTCCACACAGACAGCACCCGTACTCAGAATTGAACCTGGGACTCTGGTGCTGTAAGGAAGCAATTCTACAGCCGTGCCACTGTGCTGCCACTACTGCTGTACCACTGTACCACTGTAATATTCACTGTAGATAGACACAGAAAGCTGGAGTAACTCAGCGGGACAGGCAGCATCTTTGTAGAGAAGGAATGGGTGACGTTTTGGGTTAATATTCACTGTGCTATTCACTGAAGAACATAATCTTCCTAAATACCCTTCAATTCTCCCAGGATTCTACCCTTTATCTATCCACTAGGGGTAGCTAAGAGTGGCCAGTCTTTAGGCTAAAGGACAAAACCAGAACACACAAAGGAAACAGGAAGAACGTGCAAGCTCCACACAGCCAGCACTGGGAATCTGGGTTGAACTGGGATCACTGGTGCCACAAGACAGCAACTCCACTAGCTGAATCATCCATTTAACCCAATGAAAAAAGACGTGCAGCTGGAGGTTTGGACATTGTGATTTTCATTGATGCTTTTGAGCTATTTTTGATATTAACCTGAAAATAAAGTCAAGTATTATCATTGTAGATTTTTTAATGCTATTTGTCTTAAACACAATCTGTTGGTTTCTAGTATGTCAAACACCATAGTGTCGGTGGTATTAACTCTGATAAAAACAACAATTTCACCATGGATAGGAATATCAAACTTGTAAAGGCACAGAATGTCACAAACTGCTGGAGTAACTCAGCAGGTCAGGCATCATCTCTGGAGATCGTGGATAGATGACAATTCAGGTCGGGACCCCTTCCATTCCACAATTTGTAAAAATTATTGTGGCTTTGACACATTAATTATTTAACTCCTTGTATAAATGTTCTGACAATAGTTTAAAAAGTACAAAAGGATTCACACAGAAATCTAAGCCTTTATATGGTAAGGCAAACTGCCAAGGCAATGTTGATCCCCAAAAATGATTTATACACCCAATGTATTTTTTCAAAGCATTGATCCAGTCCAGTATGTAACACAATTCTCTTGAGACTGAGTGACATCCTGATATAAGTATATAATGTTAGGAGGGGCACGCAGGTAGATAGAGTCTTACTCTGAGGGTGGAATTAGGTCATAAAGTCATAAGGAATAAGAGAAGAATTAGGTCATTGGGCCCATCAAGTCTACTCCGCCATTCAATAATGGCTGATCTATCTCTCCCTCCTAACCCCATTCTTCTGCCTTCTCCCCATAACCTCTGACACCCTTACTCGTCAAGAATCTATCTATCTCTGCCTTAAAAATATCCACTGACGGCCTCTACAGCCTTCTGTGGCAAAGAATTCCACAGATTCACCACTCTCTGACTAAATAAATGTCTCCCTATCTCCTTCCTAAAAGAATGCCCTTTTGAATTGTCACCTTATGATGAGAGGGGAAAAGACGACATATCTGTTGTGCTGCTGCAGGTAAAAATTTAATTGCCCCGTTTCGGGACGGATGGCAATAAAACACTCTTCAATTGACTCTTGACTCTTCACTGTTCAATGAAGATTTATGAGGCAAGTGAGAGTGGTAGGTCTTGGAAATCACTAACAGAGAGGTGGTGAAAGCAGATATGATAGCAAAGTTTAAGAGGCATCTATGCAGGCACATGATGTGATAGCAAATAGAGGGAACAGACAATGTACAGGCAGATGTGGCAGGCAGTTTAAATTAGCATCATTAGCATCATGATCAGTATAAGCATTATGGAACGAAGGGCCTCTTCCTGTCCTGTACTGTTCTAAAGGTATGTGCTATTATAACTTTACCCACACAGTGAGGATAATATAAAGGATTTGCAGGGGAGTAACTCAGCGGGACAGGCAGCATCTCTGGAGAGAAGGAATGGGTGACTTCTCAACACAAAATGTCACCCATTCCTTCTCTCCACTAATGCTGCCTGTCCCGTTGAGCTACTCCCCAGCATTTTGTGTCTCTCTTTAATACAAATGATTTGTTCATTTCAAACAACACCTTCACCTGCAGATGCTAATCAGGCTGCCAAAATAATCTGATTTTACAGAAGAAAGATAAATATGCTGGAGTAACTCACCGAGATAGGCAACATCTCTGGATAGAAGGAATGGGTGACGTTTCGGGTCTTCAGACTGAGCCTAAGTCTTAAATCATATCCAGACTCAGCCCTAAGAAGGGTCTCGACCTAAAAAAACATCACCCAATCCTTCTATCCAGAGATGCTGCCTATCCCGCTGAGTTACTCCAACATTTTGTGTCTATCTTCGGTATAAACCAGCATTTGCAGTTACTTCCTACACTTGTCTGATTTTACAGATAAACTGCCTAAATAGGAAGTGTAAATAAAATAGCTTTGCTGCAACCAACTGGTTAAGTCTTAATTACATCGCTGATGGTGGAACCACATCATTGTTCTCAATCTCCAACAGACCCACATCCCTGAATGTTGTAGTAATCGCATCACAGACTACACCTCATCATGTAGTGGAGTGGGAAAACTAATTATTTGTTTACTACTGCGGCGTATTACCATAACTAAATGATTATAGATAAGTTCAATATTAGGTCCTGAGTCCATCTAAATTGTAATTAGCTTATTAACCATTGACATAAATGAGTACAAAATATATTGTTGTGACTGCATCGTAGACGTAACGTATGTGATAAATATTTAATTGGTTTCAATAGGATGTCTAGGATGGTAATTAATTGTCAATTCATAACATCAATTAAGACACCACCAGTTTAAGTAATCATAATGGAAGATTAGTTTACAAACACCAAACTACACTATTGTAATGGAAGATTAGTTTAGTTCAGTTACAAACATCAAACTACACTATTTTAAACCCAAAGCTATTTTGCATTGAATGAATGAATGCCTTCAAATTTATGTGATTCAAATTCAAATTCCAGTTCGGAATTCTGCGAGCTATTATTTCCCCGATGGCCAATATTAAATAAATAATTTATTTATTTTGATCATTAATCAGTCAGCCTGGACATCCTGATAACTTATTTGCATTCAATTTTGAGGTATCTGTGGTGACAAAAGATTGAAATCTTCCCCATAAACCCAAGTCCAGTCAGATGATAAATCTCTCACTGGGAGCCAGGATTAGCAGCAGAACCCGGTTTGGCTAGAGCAAACTTCCTTTTGCAAGGCACAAAATGCTGGACAAACCTAAACTGAAGCACGGTCCTGACCTGAAATGGCTTGTCTATTTCCCTCCACAGATGCTGCCTGATTGTTGAGTTCCTCCAGCACTTTTGCTTTTGGCATCTGCAGTTTCTTGTGTCTTGTTTCCTCTATAACCCACATGCCACAGCGGGGATGTGGGAAGATCTACTTATTCTTCCAACAGGGGCAAGGATGCCTGTACAGACATGTCAAAACGCATACCTCCAGATTCAGGGACAGTTTGTTTCCAGATGTTATCAGGCAACTGAACCATCCTATCACCAACAATAGTGTGGTCCCAACCTACCATCTACCTCATTGAAGACCCTTGGACTATCTTTACTCGGACTTTACCTTGCACTAAATGTGATTCCCTTTATCCTGTGTATGCACACTGTGGGTGGGTTGATTGCAATTATGTGCAGTATTTTCGCTGACTAGATAGCATGCAACAAAAATGCTTTTCTCTGTACCTCGGTACACTTTAAACTTTAGAGATGCAGCGTAGAATCAGTTCCTTTGTCCCACTGAGTCCGCGCTGACCAGCAATAAACCCATACACTAGCACTACCCCTCTACACACTAGGGACAAATTACAATCAACAGCAGCCAATTAACCTACAAACCTGTACGTCTTTGGAGTGTGGGAGGAAACTGGAGCACTTAGAGAAAACTCTTGAGGTCACAGGGAGAATGCACAAATTCCCTACAGACAGCACCTGTAGTCAGGATTGAACCAAGCTCTTTGGTGCTGCAAGGCAGAAATTCTACCGCTGCGCCACTACATGACAATAATACATGGGTTGCATGACACATGATAATAATAAACAAATCTAAACGAGTACAGTTCCTGTTCTCCCCAAGAATTTTACTATTAATGCACTCAGGAATTTGCAGCAGAACTGATTCTACCTGAAAGCTGGGACATGTGTGTGTGTGTGAGGCTCTGTTAAAGGCCAAAAATCCAATCTGTGGTGAAACATTTCATCACTGATAAAATCAATTGTATGAATGGCTTTAGGTATAATGGCTCCTTTTAGTCATTAGGTGATTTGTTCCTCTGCCCTAGATCTGCCTGAAAGCTTTACAGGCTAATTGGCTATGGATCCTTTGCCCTATAATAAGGGATTATTATAGAGTCATAGATTTATACAGAACTGAAACAGGCCTGTCACTGCTTGGGTAGCTTACAGCTAAATGGTATGAACATTAAATTCTCCATTTGTAGATAATACCACCTCAACCATGTTTTTTTCTCCTTTTTTTCTCTCCTTTTTTTCTCTTCTTTTACAGATGCCTACAATCCCACATGTCTTTGGGGTGTGGGAGGAATCTAGAGCACCAAAAGGAAACCCATATGGTCACAGGGATAACATGTGAATTCCGCACACACAGCACCCGAGGTTGGGATTGAACCCGGGTCCCTGGCAAAGTGAGGCACCAGCTCTACCAACTGCACTGCTGTGCCATCCCTACTAATATATACATCTTTGGGATGTGTGGAAAAATCCAGCAGAAACCCATATTGTCAGTGCATACTCCACACAGAAAACACATAGAGGTTAGGACAGAACTCTGGTCACTGGAGCTGTGAGGTAGCATCTGTGCCAAAGTACCTAGGATAGACCCAAGATGCTGGAGTAACTCAGCGGGTCAGGCAACATCTCTGGAGAAAAGGAATAGGTAACGTTTCAGGTCAGGACCTTTCATCAGACTGATTATGGGTGAAGGGGAGACTGAAAAACTGCTTAACCAACTTTTAATGGTGGAAGAGGATCAAGAGTAATGTTTGAAGAAGTTACCAAAGATTAGAGAATTCAGTGTTCATATCGCTGAGTTGTAAGCTACCAAGGGGAAATATGAGGTGCTGTTCCTCCGATTTGTATGTGGCTTCACTCTGGCAATGGAGAAGGCCCGGGACAGAAAGGTCTGTATGGAATTGCAAAGGGGAATTAAAGTGGTTAGCAACTGGGAGATCCAGTAGGCATTGGTGGACTGAGCGTAAGTGTTCAGTGAAATGGTCGGCGAGTCTACACTTTGTCTCGCCGTTGTACAGAAGCCCATACAGGAAACACTGGATGCAGTAGATGAGGCTGGAAGAGATGAATGTGAACCTCTGTCTCATGTGGAAGGACTGTCGGGGTCCCTGGATGGAGTCATGGGAGGAGATATAAGGGCAGGTGTTGCATCTCTTGTAATTGCAAGGAAAGTACCTGGGGAGGGGATGAGTGAACCAAGGAGTTGCGGAGGGACCAGTCTCTGCAAACGACGGAAAGGAGTGGAGATGGGAAGATGTGATAGGTGGTGGGGTCACGTTGGAGCTGATGTCACCTATCCATTTTCGCCGGAGATGCCGCTGCCTAACCCACTGAGTTACTCCAGCATTTAGTCTCCATCTTTGGTATAAACCAGCATCCACAGCTCCTTTTTATAACATATTCTGCATTTGCTCTTGGTCAAGTCAGTTTGATTGATTGAAGGATACAGCAGGGAACCAGGCCCACCAGCACATCAAGCCCACATCAACCATCGATCACTTTTTCACGGCAGTTTGATGTTATCCCACTTTCACATCCACTCCCCACACAATAAAGGCAATTTACAGAGTTCTACAAACCTACACGTTTTGGCAGGAATCTGGAGCACCCAGAGGAAACCCCCTTGCTCACCTGGAGAACATGCAAACTCCACACAGGCAGTACCTGATGTCTGGCTCGAACTCGGGTGTCTGGCTCTGTAAGACAGAAGCTCTCCCAGCTGCACATCGCACTATTTAAGTGGATGGTTGGTTGTACTGAAGAAAGGAACAATCCTTGCATCCAGGGCATCTTAGGAGTCACAACCTAATAGTGTTTGACATGGTTAAACCAAACATAATAATAAATAGCTAAACCAGCTGTGTGATATTTATTTTCAAATCTCCCCCCTTTGAACCTCAGTAAATGAGGATTAGAGACATACTAAAGTACATATTTGGATGGCAGACCACAAAAATGTTATAGTTATTATGTTGTATCTGGGTAAATCATCAATCTTGCATAAAATACAAAGAGTGAGGTAAAAGATAATGGGGCAGCACAGTCGCGCAGCCGTAGAGTTGCTACCTCACAGTGCTAGAGCCCTGGGTTCGATTCTGATTATAGGAGCTGCCTGTGTGGAGTTTGCATGTTCTCCCTGCGGCCGCCTGCTCCAGTTTCCTCCCACATTCCAAAGACGTGCAGGTTTGTTGGTTGATTGGCTTCTGTAAATTGCTTCTAGTGAAGCGGAATTGGGAAACCATAGAATCAGCGTACGGGTGATCGATGGTCGGCCTGGACTTGGTGGGGCCAAAGTACCTACTTCCACGCTGCATCTCCAAACTACTAAGTATATTCCAAAAGGTGGTGAAATATCATCCCAGTCAGTGAATATTAAACACTAACCCAGGCCTTGGAGGTTGGATGTCTTCATTAGACTTCATGTAGTGGCCTGGTCAAGGTCAGGAAAAGACCGGACACCAGGCGGATTCAAAAGAAGCTTTTTAATTCCAGCAGCCCGAGTACACACCACAACACCCTTATCTCTACCCCTAGGGAGTCGACAGGAAACCCCGTGGCAGACCAACGCCCCTGTCCCTCAATCGGCGAGGGGGATGATCCAAGGAGTGGCCTACCCCCCAGGGACCGCCACAACTTTGACATTGATTTCCAATCTCATTCTTTTCCTAACCATAACACAGCCTTACTAACCTCAAATAAATTCACAAACATTAGTTATATTCTTAAACTTTATTCTGGGCCAAAGGGCCTGTTTCTATGCTCTACTGTTAATATTTGAATAACCTTTCTTTCGATGGTTCTAAAATATTGTACAATTACTGTAAGCCTTGCAGCATCAGAGACCTAGGTTTGATCCTGACCTCGAGTGTGGTTTGTGTGGAGTTTGCCTGTTCTTCCTATGACCATGTGTCTTTCTTCTGGGTGTTCTGGTTGCCTCCCACGTCCCAAAGATGTGCGAGTTTGTAAGTTAATTGACCGGTGTAAATTGTCCCTAAAGTGGGATAACATACTGTAGAACTGATGTGAACGGCATGGACTCAAATGGGCCGAAGGGACTGTTTCCATGCAATATCTTGCAAACAATCAAAATGCCTCACAGTTTCTCCTTAGAGGTGTGTCTGTAAATCATAGTGAAAATAGTGACGACGGTGCTTTGTGGCCTTTCAAGTCTGCATTCAAATAACAGCTTTAAGAATAATCAGTATATTCTCAGCACTGAAGACAGACTGGGAGCGACCACTAAACAATGAGGAGTTTTGCTACTTTACAATATCCCTGCCAGCACATTGAGGAGTGTCACCTGCATTAACTTCCTGGAACAAACTGTTCTAATAACCTCTGCCATGTTTACCAATATAGAGACGTCCTTCTGGAGCAAACATAATTTTTTTAATTCAGTCAGAGATGTGTGATAATTAATCTTTCATTTGTTCAAGAGAGCACATGATTTTTGAAAGAATACCCCATTATGAGGTCAGAACTCATCGGTCACTGACTTATTAATGAAAATCACAAGAGAATCTCTCACCCACTCTAGCGTTTTCGTTCATGGCATTGATGTATATTTTTGGTTTTTCCATGATTGAATGATGCATTTTATTCCAGAACAATCAGATCTACTTTAACAAACAACAATGTGAGTCAGTATAAATTTGCATATATCATTTGCCATCTATGTAGAAATAAGGAATCAAAGTAACTAAGTGAGTCGGGCTGCATCCTTGGAAAACATGGATAGGTGACCTTTCAGATGGGGACCATTCTTCAGACTGATAAACTTGTCTCGTGTCTGAAGAAGAGTTCCACCCCGCAATGTCACCTGTCCATGTTCTCCAGAGTTGCTGCCTGACCTGCTGAGTTACTCCAGCATCTCGTGTCCTGATTTGCCATCTATCTGTCTTTGTGTAGGTCAGGAAGAGTCCGAGTTGGAATGTCAGTCAGAAGTCTCAGAATAGCTTGCCAAGTAAACTGTTCAATAAGGCCTGATTCTCGACTGCTTTTCTATTGTTTGACTGTATATATCAAACCCATTATATTTTGATGCCAACTGTGCCAGAACTCAATGTTCCTCATTGAGATAATCGAATGCCTTTTCCCAAGGTCAAATCCACCATCCTTCATAACAAACCTACTCGAAATAACGCTAATAACTGTGGATGAGTTGTTGAGGTATTATATCCTGAACTTACTAAGCAAACACATTTATCCTATCACTAGGGAACAAACGTGTTAAATACCATAAAATCTGCCAGATAGGTTGTCTTGGATATAAGTTCCAACCCTTTCTGCACACTGTGTCCCCCTCTCCTGCTTTTGCCCCTGAAGGTAGAGATTCATTCTGAGGGTTATGCCCACTCCCTGAAGGGCCTTTTCAAAATTTGAGAGTCTCCTGGTGAGTTAAATAATTGTGGACGACAACAGGTCAGTCCAGTCAGGTCAGTGTTTAATTTTTCCATGCCTGATGCAGCATGAGAACAGGTCCTTCGGCCCACCGAGTCCACGCTGACCATTGATCGCCTATTCAAACTAGTTCTATATTATCCCACCCATTTGTTTCACGTTCAGCTCTTGCCTATCTCATCTGCCCATCTGCCTGTATCTGCCTATCACATGCCAGGCTTTGCTCCAGCCGAACCTCTCTTTTCCTGCTAGACTGCTACTCCGTCAGTCTAAAGAAGGGTCTCCACTGGAAACATTACCCTTCCATTTTCCCTCCATTGACCTGCTGACTTCCTCCACCACTTTAATTTTCATTGGCTTGTAATATAGGTAAGTGGGATTAGTGGAAGTAGGTAGAATAGCTGGCCTGTTTGTGGTGGGCCAGAGGGCCTAGTTCTGTGCTATGCAACTCCATGACTCTATCTGTTGCGCCCTAGTGACAGCCACTTAGTTTGTACTGCTCAGTATCACAAGGCATTTACCCACTGAATCACTCCAACACTCAACTTTGCTGGCTTCAATTGAATTAACAATACTTTTGTAATTGACTGTAAATTCCTATGAATGGGAAAACACACTTGTGGATAGCACTATGGCGTAGCTGGTGGAGCCACTGCATGACAGCACCAGGGACCCGGATTTGATCCTGACTGGCTGGACACACTGGCCAGTCTGTGTGGAGTTTGCACGTTCACCCTGTTTTCTCCCACTTCCCAGCTACGTGCGTGTTTGAAGGTTAATTGACCTCTGTTAATTGCCCCTATTGTGAAGGGAGTGGAGGTGAAAGTGGGATGACATAGAACTGATGTGAGCGGGTGATCGATGGTTGGGGTGGACGTGATGGGCCAAAGAAACAGTTCCCATGCTGTATCTTTCAATCAATGAAAGTATGTATGCACACGAGGCCTTTATCCTTAGGATATGAGTAATCTTAACCAGTATAAGACCATCAAAGAGTTGCATTGTACACCCTAGAAACATCATGCATGATATAACTTAAAAATTATATTCTTACAATAAATACAATATATTTTTGTTCTATATTTTAATGGAAGTAGTGTTTGACAATTGACAGCTAATATGATTCTTGTGCACAAATCACAAATAAGATATGGGTGTAAATCTATTCAGTAAAGAAGCATGGGTTATTTTTTTACCTAATTAGGAGTATGAATAATGAATAGTGAATGGAAATTTAGCTGCAACATCCTCTTATTAAGAATCAGGGCATTTTGGCACTGTTAATACAGATGAAGTAATATATCTTCAAATAATCATTTCTTCTCAGCAAGAGCTAACAGGCCAAAATACATTAAAATATCACTTCAATTTCCTGTGATCACATCTGTCAACACCGAAATTGAACTAGCAGGAATTTAATTATGTTATCCCTTAAATAAAGAGGGAAGTAAAAAGTAGAGAGTGACACAGATTTATAGAATTACACAGTGTAGAAACAGGCTCTTTGGCCCAACTTGTCCACGCTGACCAACATGCCCCATCTACACTAGTTCAACCTGCCAGCATTTGGCCCATATCCCTCTAAATCTATCCTATCAATGTACCCGTCTAAATGTTTCTTAAACTTGTGATAGTTCTTGCCTCAACTACCTCATCCGGCAGCTCGTTCCATATACCTATCACCCTTTGTGCAAAAATGTTGCTCCTCCAGTTCTTATCAAATCTCTTCCATCATCTTAAACCTATGTCCTCTGGTTCTCGATTCCCCTACTCTGGGTAAAAGACTGGGAAATATTTAAAGATAGTTATAAGAGATTTAATATATTATCACCTATAATTATTACGTTTCTATTAAGTTCATCCAAACACCTTAGTAATGTGTGCATTATTAAGAAATGTGGGTACATGATATCTGCCAAGAGTTGTAAGCATAGAAGGACTTGCTTATGATATTGTTGAATTGCTCTATCATGGAGATGTCTATTTGGCCCATCAAGTATGTACTGGCGGTAGACAAAAATGCTGGAGAAACACAGCGGGTGAGGCAGCATCTATGGAGTGAAGGAAATAGGCAACGTTTTGGGCCGAAACCCTTCTTCAGACCAAATAGGTAATGTTTTGGGCCGAAACGTTGTCTATTTCCTTCGCTCCATAGATGCTGCCTCACCCGCTGAGTTTCTCCAGCATTTTTGTCTACCTTTGATTTTCCAGCATCTGCAGTTCCTTCTTAAGTATATACTGGCTCCAAGTTGGGCAATCTCATCAAATCCATTTCCCAGTTCTTTCTCCACAGCTCGCAAACTATTTAATCTCAAGCCCCTGTCAAATTCCCTGATACTGTATTAGACCACGAAGCAACCATTCCAAAGATGTGCAGGTTTGTAGGTTAATTGGCTTGGTGTAAATGTAAAATTGGCCCTATTGTATGTAGGGTAGTGTCAATGTGCGGGGATTGCTGGTCATTGAGAACCCGGTGGGCCGAAGGGCCTGTTTTGCTGCTGTATCTCTGAACTAAACTATCAAGATATTTTCTACAATGCATCTGCAGAAGTTTGTTATAGTATTTAGTGACAAAGTAGAGGCATGTACATAGAAACATAGAAAATAGGTGCAGGAGTAGGCCATTTGGCCCTTTGAGCCAACACCGCCATTCAATGTAATCATGGCTGATCATCCAAAATTAGAACCCCATCCTGCTTTCTCCCCATATCCCTTGATTCCCGTTAGGCCTAAGAGCTATATGTAACTCTATGTGTAATATGCTATATGACCTTCATCATGATTATATATACGTGCTGTGTTCAGATCAGGTCATCTGAGATGACAACACCCAGTAATCTCAAGCTACTAACTCTCTCTCCTGCTCACCCACAAATGAAAATTATACTCCATTGCAAAGAGCGAGATTAGTTAATGATTGGACCTGCAATTCGCAATGTATTTGGACTGGGAAAGAGTAACGAGTTAGTTAGAGATCGTGATCTTAATTCCTTTCTTGTGACTTGCTGAAAGCACACACGTAAATACCGAGCTCATCGACTTGGCATTTGTAAAGCTTCCATGGTTGAACAGTTTGTGAAAAATCGCTGTTGGAAGTTGCACGTTAAAAATGACATTGGAAGATAGCTGATAGAGGAGGCAGAGGCAAGAAACATCCGTTTTCACAGGAATGTATGGGTTCCCTTCTGAATATGCAATATATACATAACATGAAGCAATGTTAGTTGGACATATTTCCTCGTGTAGCATGATGAAACGTGTGTCCATATTCACTGATGCATTGCAGTAAACGCCAGCAGTAATGTAAATCTTTTCTCCAATATTGATGCTCTTGTACCCCAGTCAAACTGAAAGCCTAAAAGCCCTGTCCCACTGTACGAGTTCATTCCAAGAGTTCTCCCGAGCTTGCCCTGATTCGAACTCGGAGATTTATGGTAATGGCCATTCGTCGGTACCCGGGTCTCACGTGGACATTTTTCAACATGTTGAAAAATCTTCACGAGTCTTCCCGTGCTTACCTGCCGTTAGCGAGTCTTCCCGAGTACCTGCCGTTAGCGTTACGAGCCGCTAAGAGACGTCTCCGAGCTCCGACGTACCCGCTACGTTCATCCTCCCCTTACCACGAGTTTGATTTTTTTTAAACTCGGGAGAGCTCTTGGAATTAACTCATACCGTGGGACAGGGCTATAAATATTCATCTTCATGTTTGACACTTATGAACATTCTGAAATCTATGTATAAGAAAGAACTGTAGATGCTGGTTTAAATTGAAGGTAGTCACAAAATGCAGGAGTAACTCAGCAGGACAAGCAACATCTCTGGAGAGAAGGAATGGGTGATGTTTTCTTAGGTCGAGACCCTTTGGGTTTGAGTTAGGACTTAGGCTCACTCTGAAGAAGGGTCTCGACCCGAAACGTCACCCATTCCTTCTACCCAGAGATGCTGCCTGTCCCGCTGAGTTACTCCAGCATTTTGTGTCTACCTGAATTCTATGTATGTTGGGACAAAGGCAACTGGTGTTCTTATCTTCTTTAACCTTGTAAAACTTCACAACTTGCTTTCTGCTGTGTGAACAAACTAAAACAATTGATGCTTCCAAAAATATTTTTTAATTTCTTCAAAGAAACAATTTTATCTCTCTGATAGACAAGTGCCAACACATTTCTGCACAACATTTTAAGGGACTGTGAATATATTGCATGCTTACACAAAGTTAATAATTCTGCAGACAGATAATCGGAGGCCTACTTAAATAGTGACGTGGCGTGAATTGTAGATTACACGATATTCAATCTCAATAGCAGTGCTCACTTACCCCAGCAGCCGGGATTCTCTCAATTGGGGCGGCACGGTGGTGCAATGGTAGAGTTTACAGCGCCGGAGACCCGGGTTCATTCCTGACTATAGGTGCTGTCTGTACGGAGTTTGCTCGTTTCCCCCATGACCACGTGTATTTTCTCCGAGATCTTCGGTTTCCTCCCATACTCCAAAGACTGACTGGTTTGTAGGTTAATTGGGTTAGTATAATTGTAAATTGTCCCTAGTGTGTGTTGGACAGCGCTTGTGTGCGGGGATCGCTAGTTGGCCTGGACTTGAAGGGCCGATGGGCCGAAGGGCCTGGTTCCGCGCTGTATCTCCTAACTAAACTAAATTGCTCTCTGAATCTCTGACCTCTCTCTCAGCCACTTCCCGGGAATATCACCTGCCCACCCATTTACAGACCTCCGAGATGCAAACCAATAATGTCCTTTAGATCAATGAACTGCAATGCAGAAAGGGAATTTTATTGAATAAAAACCATCAAAGCTAAACGCTCCATATTTATGATTCATAGACATATGGTTTTAAAGATGTACTGGAAGGGTTTATGTATTTTAAGCTGTTTCCCATCAACCCAGTGAAATAAATATGCCTAATGATTGTTCCAAATTACCATTATTAATAAATATTAATGTTACCCTGTGCAATTTTGTTTGTCATGTCCTTAACTTAGTTGTTTTTACTTGATGTTGATAACTTAGTTGTAATTGTTTGAACTTCATTGTGAGGTGTAGGTATGGTCGTTTAGAGCATTTGATTCCGGGCTTTCCCTGTGGCTCTAGACTGGATCCGAGTTCATCTATATTCATAGCGTGCACTGATAAATAGGATGAAATTGAGGAAATTACTCAGTCTGGACTCTACGGCAGTGAATACAACTCAGCTAGATGTTCAGGAAATGTTTCTTAAATGGCCAAATCAAAAACAAATTTGAAACAAGTTCTGGTCCTTAAATATGGGATAGCAATCAGAACGCAAGAATAAACCAATGTGTAGACCAGCAACTTATCACAATGAATTACCCTGAAGGGTTACCAAAGGTGGTGGATTGGTAGTTAATTGCCCCAAGTGCACAGGTGAGTCGTAAAATCCAGATGGAGTTGATGGGAATGAAGGGGAAATGGGGTTTGTTTTACATAGAACATTACAGCACAGGAACAAGACCTTTGGCCCTTAATGTCCATGCTGAACATAATACCAAGATCAACTCTTATCTCCCTGCATATAATCCATATACCATTTCCTGCATATTTAATTAGTATAAATGTGAGTCTGATGGTCAACCCGAAATGTCACCCATTCCTTCTCTCCAGAGATGCTGCCTGTCCCGCTGAGTTACTCCAGCATTTTGTGTCTATCTAGATGGACTGAAGATGAGCTGAAGGGTTTCCTTCTGTGTTTTGGGATTTTATGACCAATTTCTTTGGCTCTATAAATGTAAATAATCTTGAGATGAATGTGATAAATATGCAATAGTTAAGCAGTGGTTTCACCACTAACTTTCACTTTAAATCAGGAAGAAATAAGGTGATCTTAAAGAATCTCTACACTTCATTCTCCATATAACTAAACGGGTTGCAAACTCTCTTTGTTATTTTCCAGGTATCAGATCTAAGACGGAGTCAATCAAGCCACAATAGATGGCCACAAATGTTATAATTGGTTCATGTAGGAACATGATACAAGAACACAAGAAAGGAGTAGTGATGGGCCATTGACCTCTTAAGCCTTCTCCTACATTCAATATATTCATAGGTGATCTGCTTAATTCCTCACTTGTGCCAGTTCTACACAGCAACCTATCCTTCCATCTTTCAACAATGTACCTACTTCTTTGAATACCTCCAGCAATCTAAACTTGACAACCTTCTGGAAGAGAGAATTTATTATTTTCTGCAGTAAGTAATTCTTACCCATCTCAGTTTTAAGTGACCTCCCCCGTATCTATGGCAGTGGAAACATCTTGATATCTACTCCTTGGGACCTTAAATATACATCAATAAGATCATACCTCATTCTTCTAAATGCTGAAGAAATATCTTTTTTTTGTTTGCCATGCCTGATAGGAAGGCCCCCTTAACCCTGGAATTAGCCATAAACATCTCCTTTAGTCAACCTTCAATGCCAGTACATCCTTTCCTGAATGAGGTGACATTGAAAGGTAATCGTAATGATATTCAATAGTGGAGAGTAACAAACTGAGACTTTCTCTAAGCTTGGGATGATTGAGAAAAATGGAAAACTTCACTGAAAGTCAAGAGGTTCAATGATTCATTGTCAAGCAGTGATCCCATTATTTCTAATCTGGTAGAATATAGATTTTTTTTCACCTCAGGAAAATAGGGAATACGATTTTGGCTGTTGATAAATATATGTGCTGATACTGGTTGATTAATCACTCCAACTGACAAACATGCTAACAAAGACAAATTCAAAAGTATAGGGAGCTCAGAGTCTGTGTAAGTTAAATCTATTACCTGACAGCCAAAAAGAAAATCGATAGAAAGGATGAGAATTAAAGAGGTGAAAATCTGACAGTGGTCTGGGAGGGGATGATATCAAAACACATTGACGGTACTGAGAAGATATTATATTCTGGGGAAGAATGAGGGAGATCTCAGGAGCACATCAACAGGCCAGGGGGGTGTGGGTGGTCAGTAAAAATAGCAAATGCAACTCATCCTGGAGAATGGTAAAATAGTTGCTGAGAAATTAAGTTGTATCATGCCATGTTTGTATATGTTGTATGATCCAATTTCACTTAAATATCATTTTGTTGTGCAAAGAAAAACTGTCAATTTATTGCTAGTTTAGTTTTTTACTGTCACGTGTACCGAGGTACAGTGAAAAGCTTTTGTTTGCTAGCCAGTCAAAGAAGAGACTATATATGAATACAATCAAGTCCACAGTGCACAGATAGAGGATAAAGGGTACAATGTTTAGTGCAATGTTTAGTTTGCATTTTAGGCGTTTTAGGCATTTTAATAAGGTGGGTCAATTCGGGTCAATGCATGTTTTATTCGTAGTCCCATTGCCTCATAGGACAATCAGGCATTTGCTACACCAATGCATAGACCTGAATCTGAGGGGTGGGATTAGTGTGGACCCCAGATTGATTACAACGCACCCCCATTTTCCTCATTGACAACAAATTTCTGAAGCAGTAGACAATGTGCAAATATCATTACACTGCTTGTTTGGTATGTGTGACTGTGCATACATCTCTATCCTTAATTGCCAATTACCTGACACATGTATCATCCTGACATGCATCAGTCAACCCTGATATTGCAGAGTTGTAAGTGGCCGAGTGGGGTGATTCTGTTTGCAGATCCAGACTCAGATTAGTTTACTGCCGTATACACAAGGGTGCAATGAAATTCCTTGTTCGCGTGAAGTTCAGAGACTAAACAATAGATACAATACGTACAAAAATAAATACAATGAAAACAATAAATACAAAGCTGGTTGAGATTTACGAGTCGTCTGGCTGAGATTTGCAAGCCGTCATTAAATACAGGTGAAGTGCCGGAAGACTGTAAGGTTTTTAAATGTTGTGCCTCTATTCAAGAAGGACTGCAGAGAAAAGCCTGGGAACTATAGGCCAGTGAGCCTAACATCTGTGGTCAGAAAATACTATAGAGTATTCTGAGGGATAGGATATGCATGCATTTAGATGGACAAGAGCTGATTAGCAATAGTCAGCATGGTTTTGTAAGTGGGAGGTCATGTCTCACGAATCAGATTGAATTTTTCGAAGATGTGACCAAAATGTTTGACGAGGGCAGAGCTGTAGACATTGTATATATCGATTTCACCAAGGCATTCAACAAGGTTCTGCATGGTAGGCTGCTCTGGAAGGTTAAATCGCATGGGATGGGGTTGTGCCCACACTGCTTAATTCGGTCGACAACCAACTCTTTCGCCTTGCTTCTGTTAAGGGCTAGTTTATTGAACTGACACCATGAGACAAGGTGGATCAAGGGACAGAAAACACAATCCTGAAGAGCACCAGTGTTGAGGATCAGGGTGGAGGAAATGTTGGGACCTTTCTAAGCAACTGAGGTCTGCAGATCAGAAAGTCCCAAAGCCAATTGCAGATGGAGATCTTAAAGCCAAGGTGCAGAAGTTCAGCACCTTATTCTGCATTATGGTGGTGAAGGTTGAGATGTAGTCAATGGATAGCATCCTGACAAAAATGTACCTATTGTCAAAGAAATCCAGAACTGATCATAGTTCAAGGAAGATGGCATCGTCCATAGACCTATACGTTTTTGTACGTAAATTGGAAGGGATCTAGATTGTCTGGTATTCCCATCAATTAGCTGGCAAATATTTTCCATGTTTTCTGTACCCTTTTGTGAGATAAGTTAGAAGATTCGCCATTTTATGAGAACATTTGTATTTGTAATACACAATTAATTACTTTACATGCTGGATGGTTATTTGTAACTTTGCATGTCTACCTCTGAATGCAGGTCACATTATGCCAAGGCCTTGATATTAATAACAGCCCAGTTAGTATAGAAAGGAACTTCCAAATCTTATTCTTTGAATTGGTGTTGGTTTTGTGTCCATTGTTTTAAGGATGATGGTGGGAAGTTGATGTGGTATGTGAATAGTTGAATTGGACAAACCTGTGCATCTTTCGTTTAGTAGATTAATAAGTCTGAACCTTGTGTTGAGATGAGAGTAGCCTGCTCTGCTTTGAGAAAAGAAACAATGTATGGTGAACATACGCCTACTGTGTCCCCACTGAAAAACTGAGAACATTTATGTGGATTTAATAAACAAAGAGAAAGAATATTTCTCGCTGTACGAAGGCATAAGTGAAGGAAGGAGTCAGGAGAACATTTTTAATGTTAAAACATGGAATTACTGATCAGAATATGTGGTGAAGATAGAGACCTTAAATGTTTCTGAAGAAATTATGATAAATGTCCGAAAAAACCCCAAACTATAGTTTAAGAGCGGGAATAAGAGAATAGTTCTTCCAAAGGGTGAGTGTAGATGGGATGGAGTAAATGGCTGTCTCTGTGTTGTGGAATTCAACAATATCATGAGTTTTATCTGATTCATTTCCTTGCAATAGATCATTGATATTTGCTGAAAGGTTTATTGCAGCAATTTGAAGCAAAGAGAGTTGCACTTTAGGCCATTTAACGTCAAGTGTAGGTTGATTTCAACCTCTAGAGTGGTGTTGGATCATTCTACTGTGGAGACACTGCAGCTCCAGAGATTGATTTACAATAGAGCTATTGATTTTTTGAGTGGTGACATTTATTGATAAAAACAAAGACATGCATTTATATGGTGCCTTTCATAGTTATGATATCACAGAATGGTTAAGAATGGAAATAAGTCATTTAGTTCATTCAGCCTGTCTCAGTTCTCATATGCTGGTGTGGAGTATGCAGTAGAGCGCTAGAGATCCGGGTTTGATCCTGACCACGGGTACTGTCCCGACAGGGCTGTACGTTTTCCCTGGGACCGTGTGGGTTCTCTCCAGGTGCTCCGGTTTCCTTCCACACTCCATAGGCACAGAGGTTATTAGGTTATGTGTAGGAACGAACTGCAGATCCTGGTTTAAACCGAAGATAGACACAAAAAGCAGGAGCAACTCAGCGGAGCAGGCAGCATCTCTGGAGAGAAGGAATGTGTGACATTTTGGATCGAGACCTCTTCAGAAGAAGGGTCTTGATCCACTGAGTCACTCCAGCTTTTTGTTCCTATCTTCAGGTTATTAGGTTAATTGGCTTTTGTAAATTGTAAATTGTCCCTAGGTGTGTAGGGCAGTGCTAGTATAGTGGGTGATTGCTGGTTGGCGTGGACTCTGTGGGTCAAAGGGCCTGTTTCTATGTGTAGCTCTAAAGTCTAAAGCTATTCCCATAACCATACAACCTATTGAACGCTACAATTGCATCTATCTCTATTACTTTCCCTGGCAGCGCATTCCAGACCACAACCACTTCTTCACATCACTTGTGGCTCTTTTATTAACCACCTTTACTCTTTTCTCTTATATTTTGACCACCCAGTCAATGGGATCGTACTCCAGAATGGCCCAAAGTGCTTCTAAGCTAATAAAATATTTTTCAAATGTGATTCTTGCTGTAATATAAACCATCCCTGAATTTCAGAGATAAATCTTAAAAGTCTACAATTCAGACTGGTTCAGCAGCAGCAATTCTCAACAAAGGATTATTACGATTGTATCAAATCTGTAGGTTAATTGGCCTGTAAAGTAATTGTCCCTAGTGTGTCGGGAGTGGATGCAAGAGTCGGATAACATAGAACTAGTGTGATCGGGTGATCAATGGTCCATATGGACTAGTTGGACCAAAGGGCTTGTTTCCATGCTCAATTCAATATAAATCAAGATGAACATATTAGTTTAGTTTAGTGTGTTATTATTGTCATATGTATCGAGGTACAGTGAAAAGCTGTTTGTTGCATGCTATCCAGTCAGCGAAAAGACTATACAGGATGAAAATAAAGACACCAGGCAGGTCTTTGCCATCTTTCACAATCCAGTGGTGTGCTCATTTGGTTTGAAGATGTATAGTATGGACTAATCTTCCCTATTACACCCTGGCACGCATTCTCATAGTTATCATTGTGGGCATGGCAAAACATAACCAAATGTTATCATATAATGGGAGCGAGAATCATATTCCTCAGCCCTTCTCCCAGACTAAATGTAATGAAAACGCTGATACATGTTTATTCCTTGACATCAGAAGATTGAATATTTTAAAGTAAAACCAGTGCTTTTAGTGGTCTTCCATTCTTAAAGATTTTAGGTAAAGTTATCAAGGCTAAATGAATATAATTGCTACAGAAGCATTAAGTGAAAATAAAAACATTATTTATCCTGGATCACGAAAATAAAAATCAATTAAATGTCTTTGCAGCTTAAGTGCTGGCTAGCTATGCATGCACTCTGTTCAACACTTCTTTGATATTCTTCATGAGTAATATTTCAACTTGTTCAAACTCTGCCAATAACGCCACCCTCACCTTGATAATCAAAAAATCCTCACCAATCTCATCTAATTATAAAATGGTGCAAATGAAAAATAAGATGGTCGTATTGCTGATATAAGTGGTTTTCAGTGGGAAGGAACTGCAGATGCTGGTTTAAACTGAAGATAGACACAAAAAGGTGGAGCAACTCAGCGGGACATGCAGCATCTCTGGAGAGAAGGAATGGGTGACGTTTCGGGTCGAGACCCTTCTTCAGTTCCTTCCTACACATTTCGTCTGCTCCACTGCAAAATCTCCTCAAGGTATGTCTACTTTGAAGAAGTTTTCCTCCTCTCTCCAACAAGAGTTCTGCAACATCCTCTCGCTGCCCCCCTCTGTGATTCCTCCCGCTCTCAGATCTTTCATTTATTGTTCTTAATCTCTCTACGTCATCTTCTATATCTCTTGTTTCCCTTTCCTGTGGCTTCAGTCTCATGAAGGGTCTCAACCCGAAACGTCACCCATTCCTTCTCTCCAGAGATACTGCCTGTCCCGAGTTACTCCAGCTTTTTGTGTTGAAACGTGATTTTGAGTCAATTTGAAGGAGTTTGATACATCTCGTCAGTTTAGTTAAGAGAGACAGCATAGAAGCAGCCTCTTTGACTCACCGGGCCCACCCCAACCATATATCACACGATCACACTAACTCTAGGTTATTGCACTTTTACATCCTCTTTCTACACACCAGGGACAATTCACAGAGGCCGACTAATCTGCAAACCTACACGTCTTAGGGATGTGGGAGGAAACTGGCGCACCTGAAAGAAACCCACGCTATCATAGGGAGAACGTGTAAACTCCAGAGGGCAGAGGTTTAAGGTGAAGGAGGAAAATGTAATAGGAATCTGAGGGGTAACCTTTTCCACACGAAGGGTGGTGGGTGTATGGAACGAGCTTCCAGAGGAGGTAGTTGAAGGACGGACTATTGCAATGTTTAAGAAACAATTAGATAGGTACATGGGTAAGACAGGTTTAAAGGGATATGGGCCAAATTCAGGCAAATGGGACTCGTGTAGATGGGACATGTTGGTTGATGTGGGCAAGTTGGGCTGAAGGGCTTGTTTCCACGTTGCAGGACTCCATGACTCCACACAGAAAGTATTGAGGTCAGGATCAAATTCAGGTCTCTAGCATTGTGAGACCATCTTGAAACTCTCTTAGAAAATCTATTATTTTTTTCTTTCCTGGAATTAATTCTATATTTAGGAACATATGAAATCTTCATTATCAGGTTAGAGACAATGGCACTTCCTCCTTCCAAAAAACGGCCTCCAGTATTTTGCTACTGATTATTTTGCTGGTTCTTGGAATATTTTCAGTATGAACAGATAAAAAACAGAAATCAAAATAATGATGGGTAGCTGAGCAGAGCAAAAAGAAGAAATAGACACAAATTAAGAAATGTTACTTCAGAGATCTACATGAAAATATCAAGATGGTTCTTGGTGGCAATGAAACCAACCAATGCTCACATTCTGTGTACAGAGCTTGTACAAAATGTAGAGACAAGAAATGCTTTGGTAGTGGCATGGATCATCTCCAGCACTTTCTACTGCCAGCTGTTCCTTGTTTCTCCAAACCAGAACTTCAATGCATCTTGTCCAGACCTGCACAGAGACTGCTGAGTTTGCAGAATGACAATATTTGCACATGTGCGCTACCACATTTGGTATTATTTCTGTGTCTATGACTCCATGACTCTAAACCAGGCGTCAACATAAAGAAAAGAGCTCCTTCAGCATTAATTGCGATATTTTTGTGGTCAAATGATTGTCAATAGCTAGAGATCAAGACAAATAAGCAAGTGATGACTGCAATGACCAGGTTCAGGAATAGCTACTTCCCCACAGCCATCAGGACATATTAAACCTGGCTCGGACAAAACTCTGATCATTAATAACCCATTATCTGTTATTTGCACTTTATCAGTTTATTTCTTCATGTGTGTATATATTTATATAATGGTATATGGACACACTGATCTGTTTTGTAGTAAATGCCTACTATGTTCTGTGTGCTGAAGCAAAGCAAGAATTGCATTGTCCTATCAGGGACACATGACAATAAACTCACTTGAACTTGAACATAACCCAGCATAGAGGATGGGGAATTTGAATTAAAGTACTGAAGAAAATCTGGAATTTTCCACAATTGATTCCATTAGTTAAAAAGGTGACAGTTGTCATCAAGAACTGTAACAGAGATTCATCAGACTGGGGTTTGGCTGGTAAATCTATTCTCCTGAGATTCGAGGAATTGGAGGAGACTTCATTAAAATAAAATGAGCATAGCACAGTGGCACAGCAGTGGTGTTGCTGCCTTACAATGCCAGAGACCTGGGTTCCAACCTGACTGCGGATGCTGTCTGTATGTAGTTTTACGTTCTCCCTGTAATCTCGTGGGTTTTCTCCGGGATCTCTGGTTTCCTCCCACTCTCCAGACATACAGGTTTTTAGGCTTTGGTAAAATTGTAAAGTGTGTAGGATAGTCTTAGTATACGGGGTAATCACTGGTCAGTGTGGGCTGAAGGGCCTGTTTCTACACTGTATTTCTAAAGTCTAAAAGAATTTGACAAGATAGATATGCAAAGAACATTTATCCTGACTGAGGGATCTCAAACTGTGAGTCACAGTTTCAGAATTAAGGATGGGCCATTTCGAAATGAAATCAGGAGAAAATATTGTACTCAAAGCAGTGAAACCATTGAATTCGCTACCCCCAGGGTAGAGGCTCAGCCACTCCTAGCATTCAAAAGGGAATTAATTCATTCTCTTCAGTATTGACAGTTAAATGATATAGGGACAGAGCAAGAAAATGTTAATCTTCCTCTGTTTGAGGTAACACAAAACCATTAGTTTAATGAACGTGGGGCAGCCGGAGAGGCCAAATGTCCCATTCCAGCTTTTATTTTATTCATAAAGGAGGGAGTGGCGGAGGTAGGATGAAAGTTGAACATATCTGGTCCCCTGTCAAGGAAACTGAGATACCTGTCATCTCGCAGGTGGATCTTTTTTGATACATTCTCACCCTCCCCCCTCGTTGTTTGCTCCCACTACCTTCACTGGTTGCTGCGAATGTCTTCAGGGCCTTTTGTTTGCTGGTCTGGCCATCTATCAATCTGCGTAAACCATGGCTTTGTTGTCAGCCTGAAGTCCCTGCACCTTCAGTCAACTATGAAATCACCTGTCTGGCCACAAGCACACGCACACATGCACATGCACGCACACATGCACATGCACACACAAAACCAAACACACGCATACAACCACACAGACGGGCACGCACACAGAACCACACACACGGACATGTGCGCACACACACACACACACATACAGAACCAAGCACAGAACCGCACAAGCCACGCCAATTGGGCCCCGCACCTCCTAAGGCCGGCCCTGTCTGCTCCTATGAACCTTTGAAGAAATCCTCTAAAAAGGCAGCCAATATCATCGAAGACCCACAGCACCTGGCCACGCTCTCATTTCACTTGTACGATTTGGAAGGTATAGGAGTCTGTAAATTACGACCACCAGGTTCAAGAATTACTTCATCCCAACAACTATCAGGCTCTTGAACACTACATATCATTAATCGATGAACCTCTCTGGACTGTCTTTGGTTGCACTAAGGAATTGGTTTTTTTTTGCACATTAGTATTATGGCTATTAATTGATTGTATTGCTTATTACATATTATCAGTATGTACAATATTTACATGCCTATTATTCCACAGCAATTAAGAATTTCATTGTTTTATTGTTGGTATATGTGACAATTAAACACTCTTGACTTTTTAGTTTAGTTTAGTTTAGAGATACAGCGTGGAAACAGGCCCACTGAGTCCGCACCGACCAGTGATCCTACCAGCAGCGATCAGCATTAACACTATTCTGCACACACTAGGGGCAATCTTTACATTTATACCAAGCCAATCAACCTACAAACCTGTAAGCCTTTGGAGTTTGGGAGGAAACCAAAGATGACAGAGGAAACCCACACGATCACGGGGAGAACGTACGAACTGTACAGGCAGCATCCGTTGTCAGGATTGAACCTGGGACTCTGGCGCTGTAAGGCAGCAACTTTACCACTGCGTCACCATTCACAAATATTGTGAACCAAGTGAAACTGGGTGTGACCTGCCCCCAATTAATGTGAAGGCAACGAAGCAAGAGTCAAATTATGGAATACGATGGAGTCCAAAATAATTTCCAAAATAAAAGATATTACATCAGCTATCTTCCAATGAGCCAGATAATGGTAGAATAACCAAGTTAATGTAAGTATTTCAGAGAATAAGTTAAGACATGAGAGCTGTACAATTGAATTGAATTTTATTAGAGAAGAAAATATTTTAGCAGAGACATGATCCCAATAATTAAATTGCTGTAGAGTATTCTTTATGAAAATAAACGATGATCACAGAACCAGGGTATATGATTACAAAATTAACCAAGTCAAAGCAAGGGTAAACATTTCTACTGAACAGTAAATGGATGAAATAGACCATCAGTGGAAGTATTTAAAGCAATATTGATTAACTCATTTCTAAACGGAATAAATACGTGATAAAGAATTGAATTAAAAATTACAACGAAGTCGAAAGGTCATGAAATACAGTGAGCAACACAATGTTATCGAGATAAGAGAGATATCATCAGGAGAATGAATGTGTCCAGTTGAATAATGTACATCAGTCCTAAACTCATCTTCTACTGAATCATCGTACAAGTGGAAGAAATTCATATTCCTCGATGTTCCCTCTTTTTCACCAGCACTGGCTTAATCAATTTCCTGATTTATATGAATTATAACCACTGTTATTATTGTCTGCAATATGAACATATCTCTTGTTTTAGTAACAATTGTATTTGCCACTGTTTTGCATTATCTACTGTTAAGCTTTGTTGTAATCTTCAATTCAATTCCTAATGATGCATTTATTCAGTTTTGAAAGGAGCTAATCAATATTGCTTTAAACACGTGTTCAGTACGTGTTTAGTTCCTCTAAGGTTTTCTCATTATAGAACACAGATCAGTACAACCCAGGATCGACATAAAATGCTGGAGTAACTTCCTACTCGGTACAACACAGGAGCAGGCCCTTCAGCCCACAATGTCTGTGCCAAACATGATGCCAAGATAAACTAATCCCGTTTGCCTGTACGTGATCCACATCCCTCCATTCCCTTCATATCCTTGGTCCTATCTGATAGATTGTTAAATGCCACTATTGTATCTGCTTCCACCACCACCCCTTGCAGACTATGTCAGGCACCAATCACTTGTAGAAAAATAACTTCTCCCCGACATCTGCTTTAAACTTTACTGATCTCACCTGAAACCTATACCCTCTTGCATTTCCAGCCTGGGATAAAGGTTCTGACTGTCTTCCCTATCTATGCTTTGCATAATTTAATATACTTCTTGCAGTTTACAATTTAGTTTATTGTCACGTGTACTGAGGTACAGTGAATAAAGCTTGTGTTGTGTGCTAACCAGCCAGTGGAAAGGCAATACATGATTACAATTGAACCATTTACAGTGTATAGATACATATTAAGGGAATAAGGTTTGGTGCAAGGTAAAGCCAGCAACGTCCGATTAAGGATAGTCTGAGCATCACCATAGAGGTAGATAGTAGTTCAGGACTGCTCTCTGGCTGTGGTAGAATGGTTCAGTTGCCTGATAGGTCTCTATCTAGGTTCTTTCAGGTCTCGTCTCAACTATCAGCACATCAGAGGAAATAATCCAAGTTCTCCTTGTTACTACTACCCTCTAATCCAGGCAGCATTCTGGTAAATATCTTCTGCACCTTCTCCGAAGCCTCCACATCCTTCCTGTAATGGGACGATCAAAACTGGAGTTCGATTTATTTTGCTTTTTTGCAATCTTGTATCCAAACTAATGAATAGTCCCTCCATAGCACATGACTTTATTTTCAAATCCCATCACTATTTCACAGTAATTACATTTCTAAACGATCTATTTTTATTTAGTTTACGATATTCCCAGTAACACTCAGCAGTCTCATTTCTAATTTCTGAAGTAGATTCAAAGTCAATTTTCAAAAGAGAATTGGATAATTAGTTTTAAACAGATTTGTAGGTCCATGGAAGCAGAGCAGAAGAGTGGGAGTAATTGGATAAACCTTCCATATAATTGACATGATTCGGGGCCAGTGTTGCGGATGGGGGGAGGTACAACTGTAGAGGCAGTAGGTGAGTAGGGGTTGGGGTTGGTATAATGAGAGGAATGCATGATACAAAGAGGTGAGTGAGTAAGGGAAGATAGACAGAAAAAGCTGGCGTAACTCAGAAGGTCAGACAGCATCTCTAGAGAAAATGAATAGGTGACATTTCGGGTCAAGACCAATCTTCAGTCCTGTCTGACCTTCAGACCAGTCTGAAGAAGGGTCTCGACCCGAAACATCACCTAATCCTTTTCTCCAGAGATGTTATCTGACCCGCTGAGTTACTCCAGCTTTTTCTGTCTATCTTTGGTTTAAACCAGCATCAGCAGTTCCTCGGAGCTGTGGCGGCGGCAGCGACCACCCGCGGAGTTTGAACCGGCCCGTTCGCGGAGCACGGTTGAGCCGCGGGATTTACCATCACCCGGTGGGGTCACAACATCTGGAGCCTGGATCGCCTCGGCGCAGAGGGAGAACAAAGAGGGAAGAGACAGAGACTTTAAGATTTTGCCTTCCACCACAGTGAGGAGGTGTTTGGTGAACTCACTGTGGTGGATGTTAAATTTGTGTTGATTGTGTGTTTTTGTTATTTTTTATTATATGTATGACTGCAGGGAAACAAAATTTCGTTCAGACCGAAAGGTCTGAATGACAATAAAGGAATCTAATCTAATCTAATCTAATCTAATCTAATCTTCCTACACAGGTCAGTAAGAGAACTTACTTGGGTAGGGGTTCCAAATTGACCATGGGTTCTTCCGAGGGTACAGCAATACTAAAGCACAAATGTTTTGCGTGCTGCATCAGAAAAGCCCGAGCTAATTTCCTTGGCAATGTTGTAAAGATGAAAATAACTTTGCAAATGAAACAACGTTATTCTCTGAACGTCTGAGGCCCACACCTCATCATTGACACAAACTGAACTGATTGAAGATTGTCTGAACTTTGCTCCATTTGGGAAGTAATCAATTTTCATACACATTGTACTGGGAAAAATAGTGATATAAAGATAGATTTCAAGGCATGTCTTAGCTACACAAGGCAAGATTGTCTTCGTTGTACCGATCAAATGTATACAGCAATGGAAATGCCAAGTCAATAAACAATGATGAATACAGAAATATGTTAATAGATATTGGATATCCGATGACCTTGTAGATTCCTTGGGATCACTTCAAACTGCTTTGGAATTCCCACTTGAAATCTTGTGGTATTTATTAAAAGACCAAAGGGAATCAAGTTGTAAACACCCTCATTAATCTTCACCAATCACTCTCACCATCTCTGATATCATATCATATGCTTTTTGCCTTCACTGTTCAATATTTTACAATATTCAAAAACTGTCCCTCTCACATTGGTACGGAACATTTGCATTTTTCAGCTTGAAATTGTGCAATATGGTGCATACTGTAGCGAGTCTTTTAACTTACACTTGAATGCAATATATATGCTTTAAATTGGATTGGAGTGTTTTTGAAAGGGGGAAGGCTGAGCGATCACTGATCACTGGCCTTGGGGGTACCCGGTGAGGGAGTGGAGCAACCGAGTGGGGAGAGGGTGTGGAAGAAGGGTGTCCCCCCTCCCAGGGTGGGAACTTTTTGAAATTTGATGTATTAAAATCATGTTTTAGTGCACTGTAGAAGTATGGTTTCAATGTTTTTTGTATGAAGTATTTTTAAGAGGTAACTTTATCCACTCAAAGGGTGATGGGTATATGGAACAAGCTGTCAGAGGAGGTAGTTGAGGCAGGGACCATATCAACATTTAAGAAAAAGTTAGACTGATACATGGATAGGACAGGTTTGGAGGTATAAACCAAAAGCAGGTAGCGTAGCTGGGACATGTTGGCGGGTGTGGGCAAGTTGCACCGAAGGGCCTGTTTTCACACTGTATCACTCTATAACTACATTATACCTCCACCATGCATGAATGCTTCAAAATCAAGTGATCGAGTTTTATTGCCATATACTCAAGCATAGAAACATAGAAAATAGGTGCAGGAATAGGCCATCGGCCCTTCGAGCCAGCACTGCCATTCAATATGATCATGGCTATTCATCTAAAATCAGTACCTCTTTCCTGTTTTTTCCCCATATCCCTTGATGTCGTTAGCCCCCAGAACTAAATGTAACTCTCTCATGAAAACATCCAGTGAATTGGCCTGCACTGCCTTCTGTGGCAGAGAATTCCAGATTCACAACTCTCTGCGTGAAGAAAGTTCAAGTTCAAGTTCAAGTGAGTTTATTGTCATGTGTCCCTGTATAGGACAATGAAATTCTTGCTTTGCTTAAGCACACAGAAAAATAGTAGGCATTTACTACAAAACAGATAAATGTGTCCATATACCATGATATAAATATATACACACATGAATAAATAAACTGGTAAAGTGCAAATAACAGAAAGTGGTTATTAATAATCAGAGTTTTGTCCGAGCCAGGTTTAATAGCCTGATGGCTGTGGGGAAGTAGCTATTCCTGAACCTGGTTGTTGCAGTCTTCAGGCTCCTGTACCTTCTACCTGAAGGTAGCAGGGAGATGAGTGTGTGGCCAGGATGGTGTGGGTCTTTGATGATACTGCCAGCCTTTTTGAGGCAGCGACTGCGATAAATCCCCTCGATGGAAGGAAGGTCAGAGCCGATGATGGACTGGGCAGTGTTTACTACTTTTTGTAGTCTTTTCCTCCCCAGGGCGCTCAAATTGCCGAACCAAGCCACGATGCAACCGGTCAGTATGCTCTCGACTGTGCACCTGTAGAAGTTAGAGAGAGTCTTCCTTGACAATCCGACTCTCCGTAATCTTCTCAGGAAGTAGAGGCGCTGATGAGATTTTTGATAATTGCGTTAGTGTTCTCGGACCAGGAAAGATCTTCAGAGATGTGCACGCCCAGGAATTTGAAGTTTGTTCTCATCTCAGTCTTAACTGGCCCCTCCTTTATTCTTAAACTGTGACCCATGGTTCTGAATGCCCCCAACATCGGGAACATTTTTCCTGCAGTTACAGTAAGTGAAAATCTAGCAGGCAAGCAGTATGCTTTCAACAACCACCCCCATTTGAAGTCCATTTTCTTCCACCGTATCTACCCAGTGCTTGGTACTTACTTCCAGCAGCCACTGGTTGTCCTCCAGGATGCAACGAGCCGCAGCCTGATCCATGCCGATCACCTGGGCGAATTCGACACAGAGACTCTTACAGCAGCGGCGCAACGCTTCGACGCCTCCGACGGCCCGTGACTCTTTCACTGAGGCTGCTCCATGGCCGGAGCTGCAGTGAGCGACTCGCCAGCCCGGCAAACACTCGCCAGCCCCGCTCCCCATCCGCATCTGTCCCCGCCGCTGCTTCTGCTTCCAACACCCGCGGCCCATGCAGTTGATATGAGTTTTGAAATTTTCGTTGATCACAGAATTTCTCACAACAGAGTGAGAGAAATTTGTGATCAGCGTGAGAATTTGGTGAAATGCGTGATTCTCACGCTCAATGCATGGGAGTTGGCGGCCCTGCCTCTCTATCCCCCTCTCCCTCCCCCCTCTCTCTCTCTCCTCTCTCTCTCCCCCTCTCTTTCTCTCCCCTCTCTCTCTCTCCCTCCCACCTCACGCTCATCCCTCTCTCTCTCCTCCTCTCTTCCGCTCTCTCTCATCTCAACCCCCCTCTCTCTCCCCCTCTCTCTCCCCTCCCCCGCTCTCTCTCCCTTCCCCCTCTCCCTCTCTCTCCATTCTCTTTCCCCTAACTCTCTCGCCCCTCTCTTTTCCCTAACTCTCTCTCCCCCCTCGATCTCTCTTTCTCCCTCCCTCTCTATCTCTCCCTCTCTCTCCACACTCTCCCCCCCCTCCCTCTTCTCTCTCTCCATTCACTCCCCCTCTGTCTCTCCCCTCTCTCTCCTCTCACCCCCTCTCTCTCTCCCCACTGTCTCCCTGTCTCCTTCCCCTCTCTCTCTCTCCGCCTCCCTTTGAGAGTCTGTCACTTCGGCACAAAGACTCTCGCGGCAGCGGCACAAGGCTTCCGACGCCCCTGACGGCCCGGGACACTCGCACTGTCCGGAGTGCTCCATGGCCAGAGCTGCAGCGAGCGACTCGCAGCCCCGGCAAACACTCGCCAGTCCCGGCTCCCCGCATCTGTTCCCGCCGCTGGTTCTGCTCCCATCCCTCCTTCAGCCCCGGCTCTCCAACCTCCGCGTACCATGCAGTTTATCCGAGTTTTGACATTTTCGTTGATCACGGAATTTCTCACCACAGAGCGTGAGAAATTTCTGATCAGCGTGAGGGCGTGAGAGTTTGCTTGAGGGCGTGATTCTCACGCTCAAAGCGTGAGAGTTGGCAGCCCTGTATAACATTAGGCACTATAGTTCCAAGACAAAGCTTAATGTTTCTGTGTGGTTTATCCACAGAACACAAGGGAAATCTTCACTCTAGTCCATTAGAGATGAAATGGTTTCTGCTGTAAATAGCTGCAATAATTCTGATCTGGGACAATGTAGTGTTGTTTGGTGCCATAACATGGTGGAGTAAGTGAGCAAGTGCTTTGGGTTAGTTCCTACAAACATTTCAGTGTTGGTCTTTCAGAGGCCGTTTTGACCCACATTAAAAAAAAATACTTGTGAAATGCAAGCTTGTGAAATGCAAGTTCCTCCTTAGTATTTTGTTTGTTAATTTACACTGCTTGCTATCCTGCATGTTTAGCTTAGTTTAGAGATACAGCATGGACACAGGCCTTTCGGCCCACTGAGACCATGCCGGCCATTATTCACCCATTTACAACAGTTCAAAGTTATTCCACTTTGGCATCCACTTCCTGCACACTATGGGCATTTTACAGAGGCCAATGAACCTACAAACCTGCATGTGAGCGGAAAGGGGAGCACACAGAGGAAACCCACGTGCTCATAGGGAGAAAGTGCAAACTCCATACAGACAGCACCCGAGGTCAGGACTGAACCCGAGTCTCTGGCGCTGTGAGGCAGCAGCTCTACCAGCTGCGCCACTCAGAGGGAGAGAGGGAGAGAGGGAGAGAGGGGGAGAGGGGGAGAGGGGAGAGGGGGAGAGGGGGAGAGGGGGAGAGGGGGAGAGAGGGAGAGGGGGAGAGGGGGAATGACGATTACCTTGACAGGCATGTCTTAATGCTGTGTATAAATTAGGAAATAGTAAATGAAAAGTCAATTGGAAATAAAAATCAAGGAGATTGAATGGAAGCTGCTGATTAACTATGGCTCATCTTAGACTGTGGCAAAAAGCCAATATCTATCAGTGCCAGTTGAAAGTTCCCACACAATCTTTGGCCTCTGCTGGCTTTTGTAAATAGTTGACATTCTTTGCAGGCCTTTCTCAGTGGAGTTTAGAACTTAAACTCAAATCCTTCAAACCCTAGCAGTCTTTGTAATTGCTTAATAAAATGTTTGTTTGCTTCTAGTCTTCAAAATTAGCATCGATAAATTGAATCAAAGAAGAATCTAGGAAAACGGAACTTGAATATTAACAAACTATAATTGTTAATAGGAAACCTCAGCTAATTTCTGTTAGATTTCACTGAAACATTTCCAAAATGGCCATATGTTCTGTGTAATAACAGTTTTGTGTATTTTTATAGACTTCAAGGAAATTATTGGCATATGTCTATGAACCATCATTACAATACAATTCAATTTATTTGTCATTTGGACCCCTTGAGGTCCAAACGAAATATCGTTTCTGCAGCCTTACATTACAAAACAAAAAGACCCGAGACACAACACAGTTTACACAAACATCCATCACATCGTTGTGATGGAAGGCAAAAAAAAACTTATCTCTCCACTGCACTCTCCCCCCCCGATGTCAGAGTCAGAGTCAAAGTCAAATCCCCCGGCGGGCGCTCACAAAGTCCCGCGGCCATTCCAAGCCGCGCGGGGCGATGGTGTAAGGCCCCGCTCAGGTGCTCTTCAACCCCGCAACTCGGGCGGGAGAAGTCGCCGTTGCAGAAGCCCCGAAAAGCGGTCTCCCAGCAGGGACCCGCGGGCTCCCGGTGCCGCCGTCCGCCAAACCCGCAGTTGCAGCCTCCGAATCTCCGGGTGTCGGGTCACAGCAGCGTCCGCCACAGCTCCACCCGCTCCGGACTCGGCCAGCCCCGTGACGGTGAGTAGTCGGCAGCTCCACAACTGGAGCCCCAGGTCATTCCTGCTGGAGGCCGCTCCACGTTGCAGCCCCAACGACAACGGAGACCCGACAAAGAAAAGGTCGGGTCTCCCGTGCAGGGGAAAGATTTTAAAGTTACCCACACACATACCCCGACAAAAAAAATAACAAAAACTACATAAAAACAAGACAAAAAATAGTAAAAACACAGACGGACTGCAGAGGCCGCTGCTGACGAGAGTCTCGCCGCCCACTAGAGTTGAGTCTTATTTCAGGGAATAGATCTATTAACATCTCTTAAAGATGTAAACATTAATTGCTAAAGGGCCTGTCCCACGAGCATGTGACCTGCATGCAGCAAGTGCGACCAAACTGGAAGCGGGGGCCGCACGGAGGTCGAGTGATCCCCGTACAGGGCCAGTCCCACCAGCATGCGCCTGCATGCGGCCAGCATGACCAAACCGGAAGCGGGGGCCGCGCGGAGGTCGAGTGAGTGATGTGAATTTCGAGCGAAGTCCGCGGGAGGTTTGCGCGTGATGTACGGCGTCAAGACGCTGCGTACGGCATTGAGACGCTGCGCACGCCCGGCGAGGCGGTGGGTACGGCGTCGAGGCGGCTGCGGGCCGGCAGGCCGTTGCCCCGCGGAATTTTTGAACACGGTCAGTTTTTCGGAGCCCCGTGCGATGTCGGGACCAGCTCCGCACAACTCCATACGGCTCCGGTGATTGAAGTGGGACCGGCCCCGCGAGGCTGAACGGCTCAAGCGACCACGTTATGGGGTCGCATGCTCCTGGGACAGGCCCTTTAATGATTCAAATTCCAGAATTCTGCTTAACTACAACCAGAGGACCAAATATTTCCAATCTGCAAAAACATCAACCATTCCTTCTCTCCAGAGATGCTGCCCGCTGAGATACTCCAGCATTTTGTGTCCATCTTCAGCGTAAACCAGCATCTGCAATTCCTTCCTGCACATTTTGTCCGCTCCACTGCAAAATCTCCTCGAGGTATGCCTACTTTGAAGAAGTTCTCTTCCTCTCTCTGACGAGAATTCATCCTGAAGAAGGGTCTCAACCCAAAATGTCACCCATCGTCTCTCTCTCCAGAGATGCGGCCTGTCCCGCTGAGTTACTCCAACATTTTGTGTCTTTTTCTGAATAAATGAAGCTGGTGTTCTTTGAATCATTTTCACAATTTGATCCTTACCAGAAGGGCCAGAAATTATTACCCATCCCTAATTTCTCTTCAGAAGATGGAGGCCCAAGATGGAGGCCCAAGATGGAGGCCCAAGAAACTGCAGATGCTGGAATCTAGACCAAAAAAGCAAAGTGCTGGAGCAACTCAATAGGTCAGGCAGCAGCCATAAAGGGAAATGGACAGATGCCAGTTTGGATCTGAAAAAGAATCCCAAGATAGAAAGCAATTTAGTTTTAAATTGCAAGGAGGGTTGGGAAATGATGGACAGAACAAAGGCAGTATCTCTGATAGGGCCGGGTCATTGTTACCAGGGGTACGCTACTGATGAAGCCTTCTAGTTGACGAAGAAAGATAAGGAAAGCCAAAGGAAGGGATGAATGCTGTGAAGCTGTAGGTTGTTGGAAAGTCCCAACAGGTCAGGGAGCATCAGTGGTGAAAGAAAAGTTGAGCCATTGTTATATTTCGATAGCCAACAACAGAGCTGGCCACGTCTGTCACAAGTAGAGAAAGTGAGTTACCTGAAATTGTGACCCAGACAACGATGGTGACCCACAAGAATGTGGTTTCAAAGGCACTGCCTCCCAGAGCCACCTACTCAATTAGCCATTACTGACACATAAGCCTTGTGGTAAATCGCAGCAGGTTGTTCATTTGTACTACGTGCAATCAGCATCTTTAAGCACTTCAGATGAGGTGGGTTACGATTAATTGGCAGCAATTAAAGGTTGGCAAACTCAGTTCAGTTTTATGTGCCTTCATTGAATTACACTGCCACCATGACAACATCAGATCTTTCGTCACAGTTGAGAACTTTCTTGCCGGGTTGTTCATTACGTAAACTATCAATAAAAATAATTTGCAGCCATTAGAACAGAGCAACCTTCTTGCAGTTCTTGGAAACATAGATTGGGCTGGTGACGATGGGAGAGATTTTAGCCTCTCTTCTCTGCAGAGAAATAAATTGGTTTGGTGCAGAATGATTTGAATATATTACCAACTTTGCATCACACATGGAAGACAATCTTGGTCAGGGAATAAACCATTATTTTACTTAACTCCAGTGGTTTCCTGTAATGTTGAAAATGTTCCCATAGAAGCAGTGGAAATCATTTTGACTCTGTAAATATTAGTGACAAAGAACATAACGTCATGTAGTCATACAGCATGGAAACAACCCCAATGTTAGAAGGAACAGCAGATGTTGGTTTACACCAAAATCGGACATAAAATGCTGGAGTAACTCAATGGGTCAGGCAGCATCTCTGGAGAAAAGGAATAGGTGACCAATCGAGTCAAGACCCTTCTTCAGTCTTGACCCAAAACGTCACCTTTTCTTCAGAGGTGCTGCCTGACCTGTTGAGTTACTCCAGCATTTTGTTTCTATCTTTAATGGAAACAAACAAATGCCTTTTAAATGCTGTTATTGTACCTGCCTCAACTACATCAAATTGTATAAGGAGGAACTGCAGATGCTGGAAAATCGAAGGTAGACAAAAATGCTGGAGAAACTCAGCGGGTGAGGCAGCATCTTCCTTCGCTCCATAGATGCTGCCTCACCCGCTGAGTTTCTCCAGCATTTTTGTCTACATCATCTTGTAGCTCATTCTTTATACCCATCACCCTCTGTGTGGAGAAGTTCCCCCTCAGATCCATATTAAATCTTTTCCCTCTCACCATAAATCTAAGCTCCCTGGTTTCTTGACTCCGCTAACCTGGGGAAAAGTCTGTGCATTTTCCCCTCATGATATTATATGCTGTTACAAGATCTCCCTTTAGCCTCCAGCACTCTAAGGAATAAAGTCCTAAACTGTCCAATCTTTCCTTATAGTTCAGGCCTCGAGTCCTGGCAACATCATTCTATATCTTCTCAGCACTCCTTCCAGTTAGGGTGATAAAAACACGTGTCAGTAAAGGAACAGACCCTTCAGTTTCCTTACTTCACCAGTTAATTATTCCAAAAATTGATACAAAATGCTGGAGTAACCCAGCAGAACAGGCAACATCTCTGGAGAGAAGCAATGGGTGACATTTCGACATAGCATTTTGTGTCTATCTTCGGTTTAAACCAGCATCTGCAGTTCCTTCCTACGCATACTAAAATATTCTGATCTGCAGTTATAGAACACTGTCGGGTCAGAAGAACAAAGTCAGATAAAGAAGGAAGACAAATTTCAGAGCCAGTCTCTTTCTTCAACTCACATCCTGTCTCAATGATAAAAGTTATGTAAAAAGAATTCCATAAATATTTTCTCCATGAGTTGTAAATTAAGAATGAGTGCACTGATAAAAAAATTGTAAATTGTCACTCAAAACCACATAAGTTGATATCCAAGGGAACATGGCCAGCCTGCTTCTTAACAATTAAAGTTATTGACAAAATTAGGTTTTGTAGACCATTTCAATTGACCTCCAGGCATTCAATGCTCTCAGGCAATAAATTATTTATTTTTCATATCAAACATATTGAAGTGTAATCTTTAGCTGTCCAGGACCATCCTTAAGTAATGATTAGGAGACGTTTCAGGTTGAGACCCATCTTCAGACATGTACAGACAGTCTGCCGTAGGGCCACGACCCGAAACTGCACCTATTCCTTTACTCCAGGGATGCTGCCTGACCCGCTGAGTTACTCCAGCAATTTGTGTCTATCTTCGGAGTAAACCAACATCTGCAGGTCCTTCGTACACAATAAGTAATGATTATCCATTCCTTTGATACTACAAGTACATTTCTTTATGATGAGGCAAACTTAGCCCAACCTGCTCAACATAGAACAGATTTGGAGGAAATGACACAAAATGGTGGAGTAATTCAGAGGGTCATGCAGCATTTCTCGAGAACATGGATAGGTGATGCTTTGGGTTGGGGCCCTTCTTCAGACTGTGATAGTGGGGGAGAAAGCTGGAAATGAGAGATGTGGTTGGAATAAAACCTAGTAAGTGTACCATGATTCGCGTTGCTATCTCACCCCGCCCCCCTTTCCCCTCTAACCCCCTCCCCCAACCCCGTTCCCTTCTACATATCTGCCTCCCTCTGGCTTTCCATTTCACTCCTCTTGTCTCCTAACCAACACCCTTTTGTCTCCTTTTCACCTCCAGCCTTGTCCACCCATCTGGCAATCATCCCCCTCGTCCCTCCCTTCCACTCACCTGTATCCAGGCTTTGTCCCGCCCGCAACTCTCCTTCCCAACTTTCTCCCCCACTATTGCAAACAGTCTGAAGAAGAGTCCCAACTCAAAATGTCACATCTGAAGAAGGTTCTCGACTAGAAACGTTACCTATTCCTTTTCTCCAGTGATGTTGCTGCCTGACCCGCTGAATTACTCCAGCTTCTATTGTGTCTGTTTGTAAACTAGCATCTGCAGTTCCTGGTTCAACATCCGTTAATTTAGAAAGGCAGCTTAGATAGCTGTCAAGAATAGTTGGAAGTTAATTGCCATTTGAATCAGTTATCCCAAGCAGATGCAAGGGAAACTCATGCATCCCAGTGTTTTCATTTGATTCCGTAGAATGCCATAAACCACTTTTGTGTAGCGGTAATATTCTGTTTGGTAATGAAATAGATATAATTGGTTTCTGCTCTTAATTATGTCGAATTACAGAAGATTTCTTTTTGGCAAAACTTAAAGAGACAAAATAAGTGATCAATAATCAACACTAATTATTTTCTATGTTGAATGCATTAAAAGGTTCTGCCAAACGTCTGGCTCTGCAAGGGTGATGACAACATTTGTAATTACCATGTGTTTGCTTGTCTTTGATTTACCCCAGGAGATGAGCTACAATATTACATATCCTTCAAAAGGCATGATGATGGAACCAGTTCACAACTCTTATATTTCATCTTATTTATATATTCTTTTTGGAGCAGAACCAAAAGAAATGTTGAAACATCGAATTTTGTGAAAGGTCTGGATAGAGTAGATGTGGAGGGATGTTTCCACTAGTGGGAGAGTCTAAGTCCAAGATGTCATAGCCTGAAAATAAAAGGACATATCTTTAGAAAAGAGATAACTAAATTTCTTTAGCCAGAGGGTGGTGAATCTGTGGAATCCATTGCCACAGACAGCCGTGGGGGCTGTCATTGTGTATTTTTAAGGCACAGATTAACAGATTCTTGGTTAGTACAAGTGGCAGGGTTATAGGGAGAAGGCAGGAGAATAGGGTTGAGGGGGAAAGATAGATCAGTCATGATTGAATGGCGGAGGAGACTTGATGGCCGAATGGCCTAATTCTGCTGCTATAATTTATGAACATGTACCTGGAGAGTTCCTTCTACCTGAGCAATTAATTTGAACGGAAAGATTATGAGAAGTTGGGCTCAAAACAATAAGAGCAGTAGCAATCTGCATGAATTTGAAGTCTGGTTCAAAAACAAGAAAATAAATGAGAGAAATATAGAATTCTATTAGATTCATCAATGATCAGAGAGATGCATTTGGGATGAAGTCTCTAAGTCTGTTACTAATTAATAGCGTGGATAAAGACAAGATAGCTGTATCACGCAATGCAAATGGACCTTGAATTTATCAAGGATCCTAAATGGAATTTGTAAGGTTCTTTCGGTAATGTCAGTGACTTGCTTGTTTGTAAGTAATATTGCAATTAATGTCCTATAATTAAAGAGTTTTAATCTGAGAGAAGAAGTCATAAAAATAACAATGCTATCAACTCCTAAAGGAAAGAGTGTCGTTATTAAGACCGCAAATAACTCTTAGTGGAATAGTTTCATTGTTAGGAGCACAATCATGAGACTTGTCTATTTGCAAATATCTGAGCTCTTTGCTTAGTTACTTCTATGGAATGTATTGACTTAACTGCAATTGCATGTCATTAACTAAAGGGCCTGTCCCACTTTCACGACCTAACTCACGACCTCTGCCGAGTTTGCCCTTGACTCATGCAGCATGGTCATCACGAGATCGGTAAAGGTCGTAGGTAGGGCGTAGGGGGTCATAGGTAGGTCGTAGCAGGTCATGATGCTAGTCGAAGGCACTCGTGGCATCAAGTAAATCGGGGCGTTTTTTCAACATGATTAAAAATGTCCACGAGTAAAAAAGGTTGTGAATTAGGTCGTGAAAGTGGGACAGGCCCTTTAGGCAGGAAAACACTTTGCACTCAACTGTACCTGGACAACCCGAGTGGCCACCATCTTCAGGTCCTACCATATTCAGCGGCAAATATTTCCAATGTGGAGGAAAACACGCAAGCTGGAACAGCATCTCAGATTCTGCTTGGGTTGCTTACAACCTAATGGTATGAAGAAGAAGGGTCTCAACATGAAACGCCACCCATTCCTTCTCTCCAGACATGCTGTCTGTCCCGCTGAGTCATTCCAGCATTTTGTGTCTATCTAATGGTATGATGATTGAATTTACCAACTTCATGTAACTAACCAACTAACGATAACCCCCACCCCCCTACTTTTCCCCTTCCCTTCCCCCATCTCTTCCATGTGTCCCACTTGGATTCACACCCATTTCTCATGTTCTCCCTCCCCCAGTCCCCTTACACCTACATTCCTTCCCCAGACTACACAATTCACACCGTAGCTATCCATTTCTCAAGCTTTTTTGTCTCTTCATCTCTGGCCTTTGTCCAACATCTGCCTTTCAGAAACTCCCCTTGTCAGTATCCACGTGATAATAAACTAAACTAGCTAAGTAAACTAAAGTAATATTGAGCAAAGCTCAAAATGCTGGAGGAAATCAATGAGCCAGGCAGCAACTGTGGGAGAATGGGCAAACAATGCCTCAAACAGGGGCCCACTTTACACTGATGTGATGTGTGAAGTGGTCACAAATGCTCCGTTTAGTTTAATATGTTCACGGCTCTCTAAAGCTTCCTAACTAAATTTAATATTTCAAGACACCTGTTGCACTCATCATTAGTTGTATGCCACTACATACTCTGGATAAAAAAATCAGAAATTTTGCGGTAATACCAAACAAATAGTTTAGTTTATTGTCACCTGTACTGATGTACAGTGAAAGTCTTTGTTGCATGCTATCCAGTCAGTGGAAAGACAATCCATGGTTACATGATTACAATGTGCAGTGCATAGATACATGATAAGGGAATAACGTTTAGTGCAAGGTAAAGCCAGCAAAGTCTGGTCAAGGATAGTCCAATGGTCACCAATGAGGTAGATAGTAGTTCAGCACTGCTCTCTGGTTGTGGTAGGATGATTCAATTGCCTGATAACTGCTGGGAAGAAACTTTTCCTGAATCTGGAGGTGTGCGTTTTCACACCTATACCTTTTGCCTGATGGAAGAGGGGAGAAGAGGGAGTGGCCTGGGTGTGACTCGTATAAGATACACGGAGCAGATCAAGTAGCACCTATGGAAAGGAAAAAGCAGGATTACTAACAAAAGGTTTTTGACCCGAAACATTAACTTGGTTTCTCTTTCCGCATATGCAACCTGACTTGCTGTGTGTTACCAGAATTTTCTGCTTTATTTCAGATTTTGAACGTCTGCAGCTTTATTGACATCAAACCTTTACTGTGTATTCAATCAAGCAGAAGACATGGGAGCGAAAGGCCATCTCTAACAAACATAGTTGTACAAATCCAGGCAAGTCCATGCTGTGAATCATCCAACTGAGATATTTGAATACTGCTGGGATGAAGTAATTATTGAATTGACTCAGTTGGCGAGAGATAGACTTACTTCTGGTGATGATGGAGGTGGTGTTGTCCAAAAAGATTAGGGATGTCAGTAACCTTAATTATAGCCAGAGTGGTTTCTTAAGCTAGTTTTTAAACTCCTAAATAATTGTTCCATTACCCATCTTACTTACACATATTATTTTTTTTTCTTTCCCAGAAAATTACATGATGGGTTGAGCATGGTCTGTCTTGTGGTATGTAATCATGTGGTGTGTCTTGTAAATGCATTGTTGCATTCTCATTGTTGCTGGTTCATAACCCTAGAATGGTTTACCATACTGTCTACTTTACCAAAAGATTGCAAGGCAAGAATACATGTCATAGAGTCATAGAGTCGTACATGTGGAAACAGGCCCTTTGACCCAACATGCCCTTTGACCCAACATGCCCACACCCACTAACATGTCCCATCTACACTAGTCCCCCCGCCCTGCGTTTGGTCCATATCCTATCCATGTACATGTCCGAATGTTTCTTAAATGTTGCGATACTATCTGCCTCAACTACCTCCTCTGGCAGTCCGTTCCATACACCAACCACACTCTGTGTGACAAAGTTACCCCTCAGGTTCCTATTAAATCTTTCCCCCCACACCTTAATCCTATGTCAGTAGTGGAAGACTTAGGCTAACATAGTTAGCCATGAATTCAATTCCTATTTTACACGACAATATTGGATCCAATGTTAGATGCTTATTTATTTTGATCCTTTTAACTTCAGCTTGGGTGCCAAAAGCAGTTGTCAGCAAGAACTAATGAGTGTAGATTTTGATAGTCAGCTCGGTCTCTGAAAACAGGATATCTCGCTCTCAACTTCTGTATTATTCATGCGTGGAAGATTTTATTGATGTTGACATAACCATGTGGAAGAAAATGTTTTCTTTTAACCTACGTGAAATAATTTTGCATACAAAGTTTAAAGCCAATGAGAGCTTTTTATGTGTGGGAAGGAACTGTAGATTCTGGTTTAAACCTCAGCCAGTCAGACAGCATCTCCGGAGAAGAGGAATAAGTGAAGTTTCGGGTCAAGGAAGACCAGTTTCTCAACCCGAAAGGGTCTCGACCCGAAACGTCACCAATCCCCTTTCTCCAGACATGCTGCAATGCCCGCTGAGTTACTTAAGCTTTTTTTTGTCTATGTTTGATAGAATGTGTTTATTTAACTCCATTCTTACTGGAAAGGATAACAATGAAAATGCAGGAAACATTCATCGGGTCAGGCAGCATCTGGTTGATGGCCATTGATTCTAATTAAAATCCCGGCAACTACTGCACGATAAACAAGAAACCATTCTCTAAGAAATGCATAATCAGACCTCTACTATTGCAGCCCTTCTTTTGTTGGCACAGTGGAGTAGCATAGAGCTGTTGCCTCACAGCTCCTGAGATGCGGGTTCTATCTTGATCATAGGTGCTGTCTGTGCGGAGTTTGTACGTTGTCCCTGTGACCATGTAAGTTTTCTCTGGCTGCTCTGATTTCCCCCCACATTCCAAAGATGTGCAGGTTTGTAGATTACTGGTAACTGGCTTTTGTAAATTGCTCCTGGAATATAGGATGCAAAAGTGGGATGACATGCATGGGTTGGGTTGGCATGGTCTCGGTGGGCCGAAGGGTCTGTTTTCACGCAATGCAGAGGTTGCAAGTGCTCAACACTGGGACCCAAGTACATTGCTGTTACAAAGCTGTATGTGCCAGACACACATCGACTTATAGGTAGCGTTGAGGTGCTACACATCATGCTAGTAAATGTGGTGCTCTCATAAAAATGTCCAATTCTACACCACATCATAAACCCCACACACACATCTAGAGTAAGTCATCCGCAGAAACCATTACATATATTATTGTGCTTGGTGCTAAACACACAACTTTCCCTTCCTGTTATTGCTGTCAAGCACTGAAACCAAAAGGGGGATTAAATTCTCAAATGCTTGATGCGACCTAACTGCTGAATTATTGCCAAAGATGACGGTTCCTTCTTTATGTAAACAGACCCAGTCTTTAATGACATCACTGGGCCCCTCTAAAACTTTAACGGGGTGAATGACTGGGGAAACGATTGTTAATCCTCCTGGGTGCTGACTAGTGAGAGAATCGGAAATCGTTTAAGGAAGTCTAGGTCTGCTTCTAGCACTGGTTGAAATCCCCCACCCCTGCCTCTTTCTCCCCTGCTGAACTCACACTTAGCTGAGCGACTGCAAGGTTTCGAGAGCTGCATGATTTTCCATCTATCGGCAGCTGTTTCTGCCAGAATGAAACAGGTGGGACGTCTACCAGCACCAGGTTAATGGGGCCAGGCCATTAATATTTGCTGAGGCCACATCTTGCTATGTGCAAGCAGGAAATTAACTTACTTCAGTGGGTACCCGTTGGAATGTTCAAATCAACCCTTGAGACTGTGAATTTTGATGCTGGGGACCTTAATAAGTGCTCGCACAGCCAAAGTACTGCAGCTGCAATCAAGTTTGTGTTGAAAGACGTTAGACCGAGTTCCCACGGTATAAATCTGATAGTAGATAGCACTGGAAAGGTAAAAGATAAGTGTAACGTACTGTAGTAATACAAGTGGGGCACTATATTAAAGCATTGTTGGCAGCACAGTGGCGCAGCTGGTAAAGCTGCTGTCTCACAGCACCAGAGACCCAGGTTCGATCCTGACCTCGGGTGTTGACTGGCTGACAGACTGGGTTTCCTCCAGATGCTCCGTTTACCCCCAATTCCCAAACTCGTGCAAATTTGTAGGTTAATTGGCACGGGTGTGTAGGTTGTTTGAGTTTAGTTTAGTTTAGTGTCACTGTGAAAAGCTTTTGTTGCGTGCTAACCAGTCAGCGGAAAGCAACACATGATTACAATCAAGCTATCCACAGTGTACATGATAAAGGGAGAAATGTTGCTGTCGGAGTAGAGATTTAAAAGAGTGGAGCGATTATAATGCATGATTACAGATCCACTTCTGTGACCAGCACACGAAGAGTTGCCTGGGTTGGCCGCCATCTTGGATTTTCAAGGTTTCAAGGTCAGTTTATTGTCACATGTACCAATTAAGGTACAGTGAAATTACAATTACCATACAGCCATTCTAAAGAAAAGCAACACATGACTACATAAAAGTTAGCGTAAACATCCACCACAGCGGATTCCCTACATTCCTCACAGTGATGGAAGGCAATAAAGCCCAATCCTCTTCCTCTTTTTTCTCCTGCGGTCGGGGAAGTCGAACCATCCACAGTCGGGGTGATTGAAGCTCCCGCAGCCGGCGGTCGAAGCTCCCGCGCTGGGGCAGTCGAAGCTCCTGCAGCTTGGAGTTCCCGAAGTCGATCCCCGACAGGGATTGCGAGCTCCGTGATGTAAAGTCTGCAGGCTCCCGCGATGGAGCTCTCGAAGTCGGTCTCCAGCAAAAGCCGCCAACTCCTCGATGTTAGACCGCAGTGCAGACGGTGATACGATACAGAAAAAAATCGCATCTCTGTCGAGGTAAGAGATTATAAAAAGTTTCCCCCAACTCCCCCACCCCCCACATAAAACAAGCTAAAGAAGCATCACGGTGGAGCAGCGGTAGAGTTGCCGCCTTCCAGTGAATGCAGCGCCGGAGACCCGGGTTCAATCCCGATTACAGGTTCAACCTGTACGGAGTTTGTACGTTCTCCCCGTGACCTGCGTGGGTTTTCTCCGAGATCTTCAGTTTCCTCCCACACTCCAAAGACGTACAGGTTTGTGGGTTAATTGGCTTGTTAAATGTAAAAATGTGGGTGTAGGATGGTGTTAATGTGCGGGGGTCGCTGGTCGGCGCGGAACCGGTTGGCCGAAGGGCATGTTTCCACGCTGTATCTCTAAACTAAACTAAACTAAACTAAACACTTCTTTTTTCCTACGTCGGGTTGATTGTATTAGTCGAAACAGGGTGGACCACGTGAAGGTTGCAATCTCCCACCCCAACTAAAAACATACATTTAACACATACAAACAAACAACAAAAAAGGAAGGGACAGACAGACTGTTCCTATGGTGTGGATGTGAAGGTTCAATAACACAGAACTAGTGTAAACGGGTGATCGATCATTGGCGTGGACAGTGGGCCAAAGGGTCTGTTTCCATACTGTATCTTTCAATCAATCAATGAAACAATTCCTCTTGTGAAATTATTTTTACATATTCAAATAATACTTGGAATGGTCTTCCGGGCATAGTGCTGAAGTTATGCTATTCGCTGACTCATTTAGTACACAAATAAGGTTTGTATTCCAAATGGAACCAGTTTGGCTGGAGAGAGGAAATAACAAACTATTTGCAATAACTGGCAAATAACGTTTAAGATACCTGTTCTGTCTGCCACAGGGGAAATTCTTTGTTCGGCTTGTTAAAAGCACCTATCATTACTTTGCTATAAAAGTTTATTGTTCCCCCCAAATATACAAATAAATTGTTCCCAAATTTACAACTGGTTGCCTTGCAGATATAGTCTGCTTTGAACATATGGTCTGTCAAAGGAATGCAAACATTTCTACATCTGATTACTGGGAGGAAATTGTGGTAATAAAACAGACTGCTTGGTTCAGAATAGCAGAGTGAACTGGTGAGTTCACTTCACCATACATCACTTTCTTGTTCACATGAGTTGGAAAGGATGCACTATTCTAAGGCAGTTGAGATGGATGCAAACACAATCAGAATACTTCAGCATGTGATTTCACTAATAACATTACATGGGCATGGTGGCGCAGCGGTAGAGTTGCTGCCTTACGGAGCCAGCTTGTTTGGTTGTTTCTATCTTTTTTCTAAATGAAACAAGAAAACAAATTTGACTTCTATGGTCATTTGTCAACAGTTTCACAACAAAAGTATGGATCCATCTACAACTTCAAATACGTCAACCATCCATAATTATTTTGTTGTTATGTTGCAGGGAAAGTCTTCTTTGTCCCTTGCTTTTCATAAGATTTCACATTGAGTGTAGGATTGGGGTAGGGTTGGAAGAATGGTTCAGGGAATCTCCTATATTGGAGTGGAGAGGAGCTAATTCGTATTTAAAGAGAGTTGCTGTGTTCTAATTTTGTTATTAGTTACTTCGGTGCTTTTTTTGTAGACAAAAAGGTGTTGGTGCGCACATTTGACAAACATATGTGTCACGTGACCAGAAAACAAAGTAATGGCAACACAGTGGCACAGCTGGTAGATGAACTGCCTCACAGCGCCAGAGACCCAGGTTTGGTCCTGGCCATGGATGCTGTCTATGTGGAGTTTGCATGGTCTCCCTGTGAACATGTAGGCTTCCTTTGGTTGCTCCGGTTTCCCCCTACATCCCAAAGACGTGCGGGTTTGTAAGTTAATTGGATGCTGTAAATTGCCCCTCACGTATAGGCGTGTGGAGGAATCTGGAGAGGAATTAATAACATAATGGAGAGAATAAAGTTAGATTAGATCAGTGTAAAATTTGTGTAAATGGACTCAGTTTCCATGCCATATCAATCTAGAATTTATGGACATTTTAACTTTTTAGAGGTGCTGGTCTGCCATACCAGTGCCATACCAGTGCATAATGTCACACAAAAAAAGTATTGGGTTCCTTGCTCTGTGGAACTAAATCCTAGGGAATACCAACCATAATATTGACATTAGAATATAATGGTGTCACTGTGATGCTGAGCAAACACCAATCAGTAGTAACAATTATTTGAAGAAAGAACTTAGATTTATTACATTACATACCATTGTTTATAATTTTGGGTGCGTTAAAGTGTTCTTCAGCTAACGTGCTGCATTCCAATGTTGGAGAGGACATGGAGAGCAATAATGACATGCTTGGCACATTCATGATGTTGGTGCTAACTATTAGTCTGGACATTGGGGGAAATTTCACTACTCTTTGAATTATTGCCTAATGTTATGGGGTTTGTAAGTCTTGGAAAGGCAGAAGTAGCTTTGGGTTAAAGTTTAACATATACCTTTAATAGGGCAGTGGTTCCTCTGAAATGAATAGAAGCATTGCTCTTGATTACAAGGCTCAAGGCTCTGAGCTTAATTATAGATCTTCACATCGCTTGTTCTCACGGCTGCCTCTCAAAGAATGCACAGGCAGGAAGGGGGATACAAAAAAATGGTGGACACTGCCCAGTCCATCACGAGTAGTGACATCCCCACCATCAAAGGGATCTATAGGAGGTACTGTCTCTAAAAAGGCAGCCAGTATATTCAGGGATCCACACTACCCAGTGGAACACTCTCATTTAATTCCCAACCATCAGGAAGAAAGCATTGGAGTCTGAAAATCATGACAGGAACAGCTTCTTCCCAACAACCATCAGGCTCTTCTTCTTCTTTTTTTTTGTTTTTGTTTTTTGTGTTTATTTTATTAGAAGTTAATACAGTACAAAACAGTACAGTGGAACCGAATTTTAGGTGCCAACTATGTCATACCGTAATCCATTCTATGTACAACCTCTAGTTTTATGTTTTGAGAAGGAAGTAAGCAAGACAAGAAAAAGAAAACAATAGAAAGGGGAAAAAGAGGAAAAATAGATGGTAGAGAGTAGAAAAACGTGAAGTGTGTATATAAAAAAAAAAGAAAAAGTGGAAAGTAGAAATAGGAGAGAAGGCCCCTTAAAAGAGAAATTTTCAAATCTGTATTCGGAGATGTAGATCTATCCGCGGCATGAACTGAAATCAGCAATCCTTATGGTACCGCTGCATCACATGATTCCAAAAAGTCGATGAAAGGAGACCAACTCCTTAAGAATTGGTCATATTTATCTATTAGTCGGAGTCTCATTTCTTCAAGGCGTGCTATGTCCATCATATTCCTAATCCACATTTTAACAGTTGGTATGGTTGTATTTTTCCAGAATTTAAGTATCAATTTCTTTCCAATTATTAACCCATAATTAAAAAAAACTTTTGGTCTTTATTTAAATTGGTATCTTCTACTATTATTCCAAATATAATCCATTCCGTTTTAGGTTCTATTCTTCTTCTTCTTGCGTACGGCGTGCACAGTCTAAAGCTGCAGGTCAACTTGTTCTATTTGATCTTGTTTGTGCAATTCGGGTTGATTGCATTAGTCGAAACAGGGCAGACCACATGAAGGTTGCAATCTCCCACCCCATCATGCTATTGAACACTACCAACTCCAATCAAACTCCGAACTGTGAACTGCCTTGCACTACGGACTTCGGGCCTTGTTTTGTTTTGCACTATGTTGAGTGTTTTTTATTTGTTTAACTTTTTTTCTTTGTTTATTATATTATTTATTGAGGACTGTATTTACAATCCTGTTATGCTGCTGCAAGTAAGAGTTTCATTGTTCCAATTGCAGAACATATGACAATAAAACACTCTTGGCATAATATAATTTTCATATTTGTTCGGTAATGATACGACCTTTAAGGGCCTGTCCCACCAGCATGCGATTGCATGCGTCTAGCGTGACCAAATGTGGTGGATTGAGGCGTACGGCCTCGCGGGGCCGGTCCCACTTCCAACCGCGGAGCCGTCTGGAGTTGTGCGGGGCTGGTCCCGACATCATACTCACCAATCAGCAGGTCAGGAGGTGGGCGGCGGGCGGTTACGTCATCATGGCGTCGGGCGGTTACGTCATCATGCAACGGCAAGCCGGGCGGTGACGCCATCGTGCAACGCCACGCGCTAGGCATACGCCGACAAGACGCTGTGTACGGCATCAAGACGCTGCATACGGCGTCAAGACGCTGAATACGCCCGTCGAGGCGCTGCGTGCGGCCTCAATGCAGCTGCGGGCCAATAGGCCGTTGCCGCGCGGAAATTTTGGACAGCGTCAGTTTTTCGGAGCCCCGCGCGATGTTGGGACCAGCCCCGCACAACTCCATATGGCTCAAGCGATCGAAGTGGGACCGTACGGCTCAAGCGACTATGTTAGGTCGCGCTCGCCGCATGCAGTCGCATGCTGGTGGGACAGGCCCTTTAGTTTGTCCAAAGAGCCTGAAGAAGGGTCTCGACCCGAAACATCGCCCATTCCTTCTCTCCAGAGATGCTTCCTGTCCCGCTGAGTTACTCCAGCTTTTTGTTTCTATCTTCAGTTTAAACCAGTATCTGCAGTTCCTTCCTACATCTTTAGTTTATATTCAGAGTTGACAGCTTCAAAATAGAGAACTATTGTACCTCATCCATCTACACTGAGTTATCACCATCTGTCAAAGAAGGAAGACTCTTGTATCCTGGGATCTGATGGAGCAGATCCTGAATGAGCCACTGGTGAGGAAATAGGATAAGGCCTGTAATGAGATGATGGATGGCATTTCATCTTGCCAAACGTTTTCCTTTCCTGAAGAGGAAGGTAGCCGGTTAACTATCTGGGAGAAAATGAATTCCTCCTGGAAACTAGGGGGACGCTTCAGTCTCAATTGGGAAATGGTTGTGGTTCCTGATGTAGTGGCCTGCCCAAAGTGCTGAAATTACACAGCTAGAAGTCAATCCTCTTAAAATATGTTAAGAGCATAAAGACTTGGAAATAGTGTGGATCATATGAGCCCTTATTGCAGATTAAAAAACCCAACAAAGACGAATTTCAATGAGAGCGACAGAGGAAAAGGTGGATTTGACTATTTACATTCAATGCTTTCATACCAAATGTAGCAAGAAATTTAGACTTTAGACGCAGTGTAGAAATGGGCTCTTTCGCCCACTAAGACCACGCTGACCAGTGATCACCCTGCACAATAGCACTATCATACACATTAGGGACAATTTATATATTTTTTACTGAAACCAATGAACCTACAAACGTATACGTCTTTAGAGTGTGGGAGGAAACCGGAGCATCCTTACAGACATCACCCGTAGTCAGGATTGAACCCTGGTCTCAATCATAGTTTGTGAATATTGGCTCAGTGAGAGAAGTTTTGACTGAAGAACAACTACACTGACTTAATTCAGCATGTTTATGTGTTACCTTTGACTGTGAGGGTGACTGTGCATTCTGTATGAAACAAATTATCTATACATAGATTGCATGTCTTTGTATCCATCACTTTGAATACACAATTAGAAACACACTTCCTGCCGATAACATGTTTTAAAGTTTGCATACTAGATATACAAATAACTCAGTTGAATGCATTAGCTTACTTAGTGTAATTTGTTCATAAGTTCACAAGACATAAGAGCAGTACTAGACCGTTTGGTCCATCGAGTCTACTCCGTCATTCAATCATGACTGATCTATCTTTCCCTCTCAACCCCATTCTTCTGCCTTCTCCCTGTAATCTTTGACACTCTTACTAATCAAGAACCTGTCAACCCCAGTTTAAAAATACCCATTGATTTATCCTCCATAGCCACCAGTGACAATGAATTCCACAGATTCACCACCCTCCAACTAAAGAAATTCCTCCTCATCTCCTTTCTAAAGGTCTGCCCTTTTATTCCAAGGCTCTACCCTCTGGTCCTAGACCCTCCCACAAGCGGAAACATCATCTCCACATCCACTCCATCCAGGCCTTGCACGATTTTGTAAGGTTCGATGAAGTTCCCCCTCATCCTTCTAAATGCCAGTGAGTTTAGAAGGCTCAGAACTGCCAAAGATTGATCAGAGGCTAACCCAATCATCCCTGGGATCATTCTCCCAGGATCATTGTGCCAAAACAGTTGATTTTATCCCAAGATGTTATGTCTACCAGGGAAGGGTTGATGCTGTTGAAGCATCCGAGCGTCTCGGGCGTCCATTGCTTATTTTGAGAGCCTGAAACATTGGGTTGGCTGCCTAGGCTCAAATAATTAATTATACAAAGTAACTTAGCCATTGACGACATTTCAGGCAGTGTTTTATATCAATAAAATATTCCCCTCTGGTTCTTTTGTCCATTGTCATGAATAATATCCTCTGGTTACTGGTTTCCTGTCAGTGCAAAGAGTTCAGTGAAGTTTGAAACAGTTATGTGATGAGTTTAACATGTTTTGAGGAAGTTGATGCAACATCCAATAATTAAGGACAAGCTAAGACACTAACAGTTTTAAAAAAACTGGATTGAAGCGTACAATAAGGTGCCAAAAAAGTATCGACTCTTGTGTACAGACTCAGTGTGGTCTACTACCTTACACTCTTATACCTAGTATGATTGTGCCTACAGCATAGAAGGATTGCCATTGAATTGTATGCAAAAACAAAAAATCCATTGTACTTTGGTAGACGTGACAATAAAGAACCATTGAACAGGCAGTGTACAAAATCTAGCTTCATTACCTTACACAGATTTCTGGCCTGTTGCAATCGTGTATTTAATTGTCAAAGTTCTGATGATGGAACAATGACATTCTTACTTGCAGCAGAATAACAGGCCTGTATCCACAATACACATAGATAATGTATAATAATCAAAAATTCACTAAACTAATAATCCCCAAATGAGTGCTTAAAAAAAACCTTGTGTAATCAAAGACACTGTATAGTTCATAGATGAGGTTATTGTTTTGTTCAGAACCCGATGGTTGGGGGAAGAAGCCATTCTTGAACCTGATGGTCTAGATTTTCAGACTCCTGTACCTTCTTCCCAATAGTAGGAGTGAAATGAGAGCATGGCCAGTGTAGTGTCGGTCTTTGATGATACTGGGTGCCTTTTTGAGGCATTGTCTTCTATGCATCTTATACAACATCCTGGAGAACATTTCTCCGCATTTACTTTCAGTTTTCTAACAAATTGCTCTGCGATATTTTTTATGGACAGCATGCCAATATTTTATAACATTCTTCTCCCCCTGTACCACTTCCTTATTTGTACCAAAATATATTTAAGCCTTCAAAGGCAGATTTTTTTAATAATGATCACATACTAGTCCTGTTTGTGTTTTGGAAAATAAACAAGAATGACTGAATAAAGCTCTTGTCAAAGGATTACTCAAGGATAATAAAAATAATAAAAATAAACAAACCTTTTGCCAGTAACTTCAATGAAATTTATAAAGCACTCTAATTAATTAAACAACTCAAGTTACAGACATTGAAGTAAACTGTTAAATTCTTTGGTTTGAATCGTTTTCTGCTTGTGGTCATGGGCCCTGTTTAAGGTTCCATCTAGTGTACTGATGATTTTGTTATTTTCTGTCTTGTACCATTATCTTTTGCTGAACTGCTGGCCGACTGCCAGGTTGTTGCAGTATAAATTATCGGACTGCATTGCAGTAGGGATGTCCTCTCCCTGATGTTCCAGTAACACTCCTGCCCTCAGAGATTCCCCAGTCAATATTTCATGTCACTTCAACAAGGACCTAGGCAATTTCACTATGTAGCAGGAACGGGAAGCAAAATGTAGTCTGGAGCATGCTAAAAAATCTAATGTATATTTTTAGCACCATCAGTATCTCGGAGCCCGGGCAAATGTCGAGGTAATCAGAGTGTTTGCAACTTCAGCTTTAACTCTGCTTTAAGCCTCACAATAAAATCATAAAAAGACACCTTTTATCTCAGTCAAGAAAGAACGTAGACTATTGATCAAAAGGACTCCACGCTGTTGTAGCCAAACACCTAAGTCCTCGGGCAATTGGTCTTCGTTTACAGGTTTGCGATTCTCCACAAATAGTGCATACTGGATGAGAAAAAATACTGGCAGTCTAATTCGACTATCTTTAAATGTGTCTTGGTATTGTACGAGGGAATATGTTGAGCTGGCCCATTGCCTGAACTGGCCAGGAATAGCTGCGGTAAAAGTTCCACTGCAAATCAGTTTTGTTTGTCAGCAATGAGGGTCAAGAGCCTTTGTTCCAACAGCTTTTCATTCTAGTTTACAAAGCACTCAGGATGTGACTCAGCATCACTGTGGCTCACACCCCACACCACTCCTGCACCGGCCCAGTGAAAGTATTTCCAGTGCTCTGTTTTCACCTTTCTGAGCACTTTCTGAAATGTAGAATAGATGATTTGAATTCATAGCACACTTATTACCACTTTGACACTTTCTGACACATTTTACAGCCATTTTTTGTGTATTCACTGCAGCAGTTAATCTGCACAAGGTCACCCCCTGACTACTATGGTAATAGTAGACAGACACAAAAACCTGGAGTAACTCAGCGGGTCAGGCAGCATCTCTGGAGAAAAGGAATAGGTGACGTTTCGGGTCGAGACCCTTCTTCAGATTACATCAGCTTTTTGTGTCTATCTTTGGTTTAAACCAGCATCTGCAGTTCCTCCCTACACTATGATAGGGAGGAAGTAAAGAGGAAGACTGTACTTCTGACTGTGCCCGAGTGAATTTGTCAGTTCCTAAGAGGAAGATCACACATGTAACTATAAAGTACTACCACAAAATGGTTAATAATAGGGAAATCATTTTTATATCTATCAGAAAACATGCAGTATGTTCATCAGCTTTGCATGGTATGGAACTTTAAAATATGCTTTTTTTTTGTTTTGCGGTCTGCTGTGATTTATTCAGCACAAACCTGCACATGGTTTTGCTCATGATGTGTCAGTTCTAAAATGAATCAAACGCTGACACATTCATTCCATACCTGCTTTTATTCTTCCACAGCCAATTCCTCTTGATGCCTGGCCTCTCACGTTGCCTGGTACAGGATGATCTGGCTGTGTAATCCAGTGGCACACCTTCCAAAAGTCCTGAAATGCCTGTTAATAATTCCAGATGTAATTTAAAAAAAGAATGATTGTTTAACAGTTACTGAGAAATACCTAATAGCAAATGATAATGATTCAACAAATGGGCGGCATGGTGGCACAGCGGGAAAGTTGTTGCTTTACAGCGTCAGAGACCCAGGTACGATCGTGACCACAGAGTTTGTACATTTTCCCTGTGACCGCGTGCGTTTTCTCCGGGTGCTCTGGCTTCCTCCAACCTCAAATACAGACAGGTTTGTAGGTTAATTGGCTTTGGTAAAGATTGTAAATTGCCGCTAGTTTTTAAGATGATCGGCGTGTACCTGTTTCCGCACTGTATCTCTAAACTAAACAGTGCAAAGTTTTTAAACCATGATTTTTCAATTGGAACTACAGTATGTATGGCTTAGTGTGTAGGAAGGAACTGTAGCATATCTCTGGATTCCCTCACCCGACTCTCAGTCTGAAGAAGGGTTGTGACCCGAAACGTCATCTAATTCATTTCTCCAGAGATGCTGCCTGAACCGTGGAGTCACTCCAGCATTTTGTGTCAGTGTATATCTCAGCACAGGTATCATCAACTTTCTGTAACTTTAAGCTTTTTTATCTTATCTTTACAGTATTGAACCATCGGTGTTGGTTTACACTATTGAAAAGGGCTGAGAATATTTTGAGGCCTCGGGAGCAATATTTTTGTGCAAACTACATGAATGCCTGATCCTATCAGTTACCTTGATAACATGAATCAATAAAGATGATGAATCCACAACAAAGAAAACAGCCATAACAACAACTTACCCTAGACCCAACCTCTTTCTTCCTGGACTAACTCTGATCTAAGCCTGTTGGATACCATGCTGATCTAATCTCCTCCACTCTCTTGTTACTCCCTGCATATTTCAAATACCTCCATGTCCTCTCCCAAAGCCTGCATCTCTGCACCACTGAATAGGCCCTGACTCATTAAGTTAGGTAAGCTTGTAATGATATGAAAATCTTATATTTCCATGGAGAGCAAACTAACTCAGTAGAAATGTGATGCTAATCCTTTAACCAGGAGTCCAAAGCACATTTATCAAATACGGATAACCTCTGGTGTCAATGACATCCCAGATGTACTGTAACTATTGTGTAGCAAATGCATATCATAGAAATGATGGCAGTTTTCCCTTAACATCGTACTTGCATCTTCTGAATGATAAATAATTGGAAGATCATTCCTCAAACCCATAGTTTCTTGGCATTTCTGCCTGAAACAAGTGCATTTGAAGACTATTAATGAGTCATCAACATAGCTAATGACAAGCCAATGCCTGATGCTTAAACAGTGTTGGAATGGATTGAACAGCTCTTGTGAGAATTTAAAACCTTGTTCAAATTAAAATTCCCATTACTTTCATTAATCATATTGCTGGTGATATTTTTGCATTAACTGAAATTGTAAAATAACAACTACATTAAAGTTAAATATTTGCAATCAGTAAGTGCCAAAACATAGAAATAAATTGTTAAATATTTTGTATCATTCACCATGGTTTATTTATCCCAGTGGGACAAGGTTTAAAAAATACTTCATGACTGTTAAGTTCATTGTGATGTCCTAAGTGTGAAAGATTTTCAGTAAGAGCTCAACTTAGCCTGTTAGTTAAACGGAATTTAACATTTACTTTCCAGTAGAAGATGGACACAAAAAGCTGGAGTAACTCACCGGGACAGGCAGCATCTCTGAAGAGAAGGAATGGATGACGTATTGGGTCGAGACCCTTCTTCAGACCCGAAAGGTCACCCATTCCTTCCCTCCAGAGATGCTGCATGTCCCGCTGAGTTACTGCAGCTTTTTGTGTCTATCTTTGATTTAAACCAGCATCTGCAGTTCCTTCCTGCACATTTACTTTCCAATAATTTCCTCAGATTTTTAGGCTCAAGCAAAATATCATTGTAATTTTGAATTAGACAGATTCCACATATAACATGGAGGATAGGAGCAAAGAGGCTCCCTGCATTCTGCTTTTCAGTCTGCACAATTCAAATCCCAGTGTTTAGTTTTAAAGTCTCTATTCAGAGTCTCTGTCTGCACTTGCTTGTCATATTTAATCTCAATCAACATTCACCACCATTGACTATAACAATAGCTGCAGCCAGTGAATAGAGCAAGATAGACAAAAGGATGTTTTAGTCACTAGCAGCATTCGTTTATCCAATGCACTCCTAGGATCTTCTTAGCACCTGAAAGGGCGAGTTAAAAAGCTGGAGCCACGGACCTTTGAAGATCTTATCTTACAATGGGCAAGGTCCACACAGGGCACAAGCTCCTTACATATGAGAATGCAGTGAGTGAAAGAAAGCAGACAAGTCCACTACGATATGATACGATACGATCAAACTTTATTTACCCCAGGAGGGAAATTAATCTGCCAACAGTGATAAAAACAGAAGATACATGAAACATGAAATTAAGCTATTGTAGAGAGAAGGAAACAAAGGAGGACCCGGCATGGGGGGACAGCCGCGAATTATGGGGGACAACAAATGGAATGTGTTAAAAATGGTTTGTGTAAAATGGAATACTATGCAACTCTGTCAGTGCCCTTTATATCACCACTTATTGCATACCCAAAGGTATGCAAAACAAAGAATTTCACTGTGTCTTGTCACATGTGAGAATAAAATATCATTCTTTCTTTTACATCACACAGAACAGTCCAAAGTTGTGGCAATTTACCAAGGTTCATAAGATCGGAGCAATCATAGTTGTGAAATTATCAACGTGTTATTGCAAAATAATATTGTAATCTAATGCAGTGAATGATCTGAGTTTTGAATTTAGGTCTTTTACACTAATCGTGACCACAAAAATATACCTAAAGAATGTTTAGAACATAGAAACGTATTGCACAAAAGTAAAAGCCCTTGTACCCACAATGTCTGTTCCAAACATGATGCCTAGATAAACTAATCTCATCTGCCTACACATAATAATAATAATACATTTTATTTTTGGGCGCCTTTCAGAAATCTCAAGGACACCTTACAGAGATTAACAGGAATAAAAAACATATAATCAGAATAAAATAAATAATAAAGACATCACAGAAACACAAATTAAAAACAGAATTCAGTCCAAAAACAAAAAAAATCAAAAACACAATGTGAAAAGAGAGCAGCGGCAGCTAAAGCGCGCCAGCGTCCACTCTCCCTTCCGACAGCCATCTTGGACAAAGACTAACAGGATTACTTACAGACAAAAAAAATCATCCCCCCACAATGGATACCACTGTGGGGGAAGGCACAATGTCCAGTCCCCAACCCCAAGTTCACCAAAGTCAGGCTTATTGAGGGCACCGCAATTGCCTCTACGGAGGCCCGATGTTCCTGGCCGTTCTCACCGGGTGATCTTGCCCCGGCGTCGGGAGAGTCCTCTCAGCGGCTGGGCCACCTGGAAGGGCCGCTTCCTAGCTGGAGACCGCGGCTTCCGAAGCCGACAAGGCCGCGCCGACCTGGAGCTCCCAGGCTCCCGATGTTGAAATCGGCGCCGCTCGCTCCGCTCCGCAGACCTGCAGCCCGGAGGTGTTGAACACGGCGGACACAGCTCACCGGAGCTCCAGCGCGTCAATCCAGCGCGGCGACCCAGGCAAGGTATCGCCCGCTCCGCTCCGCGACAGCGCCCCAGCGCTGCGCCGCCATCGAGGCCGAGGTGCTGGGCGGTCCCCGCCAGGAAACGGCGCTCCAAGCCCGCTGGTAGGCCACGAGGACGGGTCGACGGGCAGCCCGGAGAAAAAGCTGCCTCACCGACCAGGTAGGGACCTAGAAGTAAAATTGCCCCCTACCCCCCACATTAAAAAGTCAATTTCTCCAACGGACGAAACACAGGACTTACTAAAAACTTTTATAAAAAGCGAAGTAAACGGACGGCTGCTGGTTAGCAGCCGCTCCCCAAGATGGCTCCTCCTCTTGCACATGATCCTCTCCATTCCATTTATATCCATATGTCTATCGAAAAGACTCTTAGCACCGTTATCATCTGTCTCCACCGCCACCCCTGGAAGCACATTCAAAGCCACTCTCTGTGCAAATAATTTGCCCTGCACATACCCCTTTCATCTTAAAGCAATGTCCTTTCCTCTTTGACATTTCCACCCTGTTAAAAAGGTTCTGACTGTCTATCTTATCTATGGCTCTCATAATTTTATATTCTTCTATCTGGTCTCCCTTTCTAATCTCCGGCGTTCCAAAGTAAACAATTCAGGCCTAACCAACATCTCCTTATAGCTATTACCTACTAACCAAGACAACATTCTGGTAGACACAAAAAGCTGGAGTAACTCAACGGGTCAGAGAACTTCCCTGAAGAAAAGGAATAGGTGACGTTTTAGGTCGAGACCCTTCTGAAGATCTGAAGAAGAGTCTTGACCGGAAACATCTCCTATTCCCTTTCTCCCGAGATGCTGCCTGAACCGCTGAGTTAATGCAGCTTTTTATGCCTCTTTGGTTTAAAACAGCATCTACAGTTCCTTCCGACACAACATTCTGGTAAACTTCTCCTGAACCCTCTCCATATTTTTGAAAAAAATGAATCATTTGTTGAATAATCTGTAACTTCACCATCCATGATCACAAACCTAAATGGCATTAAACCAAGGTTCGAAAGCAAAATACTACAGATGCGGAAATTTGGAAATAAGACCAGAAAATGCTTTAAATACTCAGGTCAGGTGGCATCTATGGAGTAACTAAGTTAATGAATCAGGGTGATGAACTTTCATTATAATCTAACCTGAAATTATTTTCAGGATGATGATGATAGTAATGAGCTCATAATTTTATGTTTGATCCACAGAGGAAAGCAGCAGCACTCAGCTAAAATCCAATTAAGCCAGTTTTGACTCACATGAATAAATGCCTTCCCCTTCCAGCTTGCTCATTGTTGTGGAGAGAGAGCAGCACAATAGTGCAAGGCATGGCAGCATGAACAAACTCTGCATGGGGACAGATTGTGTTCCACACAACAAGGTTATTTACGCACAAATAAAACCACAACGTATGGTGAGTGCACACGTGTCATTCAAGGCACACTCTCGTCCCAGATACATTCTTTCTTTCTAATTTGTGCAAAATGTCCCTGACTAACTTTCCATTTAAATGTATTCATTGGTTGGAAGCTCCTGTGTTGTTGCCATGGACAAGGTTGAATGTGCCAACCCCTATCTGTGATTTATAGAATCATTCCAGTCTAAGTCACCATTCACAGTTACATCTTAACTTGCCAAATCAAACTACCCCTCCTATTCTGAAAGTTAACTAGGTTGGAGATTCATTTCTACCAATTTTCACCAATTATTTTGAATGAAAGATACTTTATTGTCACTCTTACAGCGATTTTATTTGTTTGCAAAAACGATACACGTCTGCAAAGAGTCGCCATGTATAAGGTGCCGACATTTAAAGTATTTAACCATTCATTCTCTCTCCCTTCTCCCTTCCCCCTTCTCCCCCCCCCCTCCCCTCCCATATCTGGTCTTTATTTCACATTTAAAAACTGGTTTGACATGGGTCTCACTCTTCTAATTTAAACACATTCAGTTAACAGTCCTAGATGCTGCCAAATGCTTTTTAATCTGTTCAGGCAAGGTAATAAACTGTTCTTTGTCATGTACACAAGGGCTGCAGATGGCTTGACTAGCATGCTGTGCTCTTTAGATGCCTGTTTGACAGTTGCTTGGCTTGTAACCACCAAGGGAAAGACTATAGATGTGTTATTTGGCATGTTTTAAATGATTATACCTGGACAGGTCAGCCTGTAGCAATACAATAGATATAGCGTAGGTCAGTTAGTTGCCATGAGACTAAAAGGACGTACCATTAGAAAGGAGATGGAGGAATTTCTGTAGTCAGAGGCTGGTGAATCTGTGGAATTCATTGCCACAGACGGCCTTGGAGGCCAAATCAATGGGTAATTTTAAAGCAGAGATTGACAGGCTCTTGATTAGTACGGGTGTCAAAGGTTATGGGGAAAAGGCAGGATCATAGGGTTGAGGGGGAAGATAGATCAGCCATGATTGAATGGCGGAGTAATCCTGCTGGACCAAATGGCCTCATTTTGCTCCTATGATTTATGAACTTATGAGAACTATTGCCTACAAAGTTTAGATTCAAGGAACTGCAGATACTGGTTTACCAAAAAAACACCTCAAAGTCCGGGAGTAATTTGTCGGGTCAGGTAGCATCTCTGGAAGAAGGGCCTGTGTTTTTTGCCCATAACGTTGGTGGATTCTGCATCTTGTTTGAATTGATTGAAAGATACAGCATGGAAACAAGTCGCACTGCCAGCCAACAGAGTCCACGCCATCTATTGATCACCAGTTCTGATTAGTTCAATGCTATCCCATTTTCTCATCCACTCCCTACACAGTAGAGGCAATTTACAAAGGCCAATTAACCTACAAACCCGCACGTCCTTGGGATGTGGGAGGAAACCACCACTCACGGAGGAAACTGACACGGTCACAGGCAGAACGTGCAAACCCCACACACACACACACACAGCACCCGAGATCAGGAATGAACCAGAGTCTCTGGCGCTGCGAGTTAGCCACTCTACCAGCTGATCCACTGTGTCACACTTCAAGTTGCTTTTAGCATCATAGAAACATAGAAAATAGGTGCAGGAGTAGGCCATTCGGCCCTTCGAGCCTGCACCGCCATTCAATATGATCATGGCTGATCATCCAACTCAGTATCCTGTACCTGCCTTCTCTCCATACCCCCTGATCCCTTTAGCCACAAGGGCCACATCTAACTCCCTCTTAAATATAGCAACTGAACTGGCCTCAACTACCTTCTGTGGCAGAGAGTTCCAGAGACTCACCACTCTGCGTGAAAAATGTTTTTCTCATCTCGGTCCTAAAAGATTTTCCCTTTATCCTTAAACTGTGACCCCTTGTCCTGGACATCCTTGCTCTTTGGTTCACATTCAACTGCTGCAAATATTAGCTATGTTTACTTGATGCTCGGTCATTGTGAGCCAATGTAAACCATTGCAAGAAGATAGAAGAAAAATGCACCACTGTCGTAATCATTTCATTTACTCTCTGGCAAATGCAGACAGAGAGAAGCAGAGTGAAGTACAGTAAATTGGGAGGCTGGAATACAATTCATGCAAAAAACTGTGTTGAAATAAATTAAAAAAAATAGCATTCCTCTTAAAAGCTCACAGTTCAGATTATTGTTTTAAAGTTATATTCTCATTTGCCAATCCTGAATATTTGAGCCAGGGACATCGTCAAAATAATGATATCATAGCTCCAGGTTTATCTTCTAATGCCTGGATATGTGTACTATTAGATATCTTCGCAAGGTCATTGGCTCTCTGTAAAGCAGGCACTGGGACGATAACGCCAAAGCAGTCGCCGCAGAATCCTCCGACTTCAAATTCCAAGAGTAGAATCATCCAACAAATGCTTCTCTAACAGAGTGGCACAATGGCGCAGCTACATCACAGCACCCGAGACCCGGGTTTGATCCTGCTTATGGGAGCTGTCTGTGTGGAGTTTGTACATTCTCCCTTTGACCGCATGGGTTTTTCTCTGGGTGCTCCGGTTTCCTCTCACATTCCAAATACGTGCAGGTTTGTAGGTTAATCAACTTCTGTAAAATGCTCCTGGTGTGTCAGACATAGAGCTAGTGTATGGGTGATCGATGATCAGCATGGACTCGGTGGGCTGAAGGGCCTGTTACCACGCTGTATCTGTGAACTTCACCGGAAGGAGAAGTGAAACAATGTCTGTGACCTCTGCCAGGCCAAGATCCCAGCAATGAGGCCCAAGATGCACAGAGTCACCTCCATTTGGCAAGTTACAACAGTTACATGCTTGGCACAAGATTCCCAATATAAACACTCTACTCTAACCTCCATCATGGGCAAAGTTTACTGGGCTGAAAGAGGAAACATAGAAACATAGAAACATAGAAAATAGGTGCAGGAGTAGGCCATTCGGCCCTTCGAGCCTGCACCGCCATTCAATATGATCATGGCTGATCATCCAACTCAGTATCCTGTACCTGCCTTCTCACCATACCCCCTGATCCCTTTAGCCACAAGGGCCACATCTAACTCCCTCTTAAATATAGCCAATGAACTGGCCTCAACTACCTTCTGTGGCAGAGGTTTCCAGAGATTCACCACTCTCTGTGTGAAAAAAGTTTTCCTCATCTCGGTCCTAAAAGATTTCCCCCTTATCCTTAAACTGTGACCCCTTGTTCTGGACTTCCCCAACATCGGGAACAATCTCCCTGCATCTAGCCTGTCCAACCCCTTAAGAATTTTGTAAGTTTCTATAAGATCCCCCCTCAATCTTCTAAATTCTAGTGAGTACAAACCAAGTCTATCCAGTCTTTCTTCATATGAAAGTCCTGACATCCCAGGAATCAGTCTGGTGAACCTTCTCTGTACTCCCTCTATGGCAAGAATGTCTTTCCTCAGATTAAGAGACCAAAACTGTACGCAATACTCCAGGTGTGGTCTCACCAAGACCCTGTACAACATACCATTCGCCTTCTTCACTGCCTGCTGCACCTGCATGCCTACTTTTAATGATTGGTGTACCATGACACCCAGGTCTCGTTGCATCTCCCCCTTTCCTAATCGGCCACCATTCAGATAATAATCTACTTTCCTGTTTTTGCCACCAAAGTGGATAACCTCACATTTATCCACATTATACTGCATCTGCCATGCATTTGCCCACTCACCCAGCCTATCCAAGTCACCTTGCAGCCTCCTAGCATCCTCCTCACAGCTAACACTGCCCCCCAGCTTCGTGTCATCCGCAAACTTGGAGATGTTGCATTCAATTCCCTCGTCCAAATCATTAATATATATCGTAAATAGCTGGGGTCCCAGAACTGAGCCTTGCGGTACCCCACTAGTCACTGCCTGCCATTGTGAAAAGGACCCGTTTACTCCTACTCTTTGCTTCCTGTCTGCCAGCCAGTTCTCTATCCACATCAATACTGAACCCCCAATACCGTGTGCTTTAAGTTTGTATACTAATCTCTTATGTGGGACCTTGTCGAAAGCCTTCTGAAAGTCCAGATATAACACATCCACTGGTTCTCCCTTATCCACTCTACTAGTTACATCCTCGAAAAATTCTATAAGATTCGTCAGACATGATTTACCCTTCATAAATCCATGCTGACTTTGTCCAATGATTTCACCACTTTCCAAATGTGCTGCTATCCCATCTTTAATAACTGATTCTAGCAGTTTCCCCACTACCGACGTTAGACTAACTGGTCTGTAATTCCCCGCTTTCTCTCTCCCTCCCTTTTTAAAAAGTGGTGTTACATTAGCTACCCTCCAATCCTCAGGAACTACTCCAGAATCTAAAGAGTTTTGAAAAATTATCACTAATGCATCCACTATTTCTGGGGCTACTTGCTTAAGTACTCTGGGATGCAGCCTATCTGGCCCTGGGGATTTATCGGCCTTCAATCCATTCAATTTACCTAACACCACTTCCCGGCTAACCTGGATTTCACTCAGTTCCTCTATCTCATTTGACCCCCGGTCCCCTGCTATTTCCAGCAGATTATTTATGTCTTCCTTAGTGAAGACAGAACCAAAGTAGTTATTCAATTGGTCTGCCATGTCCTTGTTCCCCATGATCAATTCACCCGTTTCTGACTGCAAGGGACCTACATTTGTTTCAACTAATCTTTTTCTCTTCACATATCTATAAAAGCTTTTGCAGTCAGTTTTTATGTTCCCTGCCAGTTTTCTTTCATAATCTATTTTCCCTTTCCTAATTAAGCCCTTTGTCCTCCTCTGCTGGTCTCTGAATTTCTCCCAGTCCTCTGGTAGGCTGCTTTTTCTGGCTAATTTGTACGCTTCATCTTTTGTTTTGATACTATCCCTGATTTCCCTTGTTATCCACGGATGCACTACCTTCACTGATTTATTTTTTTGCCAAACTGGGATGAACAATTGTTGTAGTTCATCCATGCAGTCTTTAAATGCCTTCCATTGCATATCCACCGTCAACCCATTAATAATCAATCGCCAGTCTATCTTGGCCAATTCACGTCTCATACCCTCAAAGTTACCTTTCTTTAAGTTCAGGACCCTTGTTTCTGAATTAACGATGTCACTCTCCATCCTAATGAAGAACTCAACCATATTATGGTCACTCTTTCCCAAGGGGCCACGCACAACAAGACTGCTAACTAAACCTTCCTCATTACTCAATACCCAGTCTAGAATAGCCTGCTCTCCAGTTGGTTCCTCTACATGTTGGTTTAGAAAACTATCCCGCATACATTCCAAGAAATCTTCTTCCTCAGCACCCTTGCCAATTTGATTCACCCAATCTATATGTAGATTGAAGTCACCCATTATAACTGTTTTACCTTTGTTGCACGCATTTCTAATTTCCAGTTTGATGCCATCCCCAACTCCACTACTACTGTTAGGTGGCCTGTACACACCTCCCACTAGCGTTTTCTGCCCCTTAGTGTTTCGCAGCTCTACCCATATCGATTCCACATCCTCAAAGCTAATGTCCTTCCTTTCTATTGCGTTAATCTGCTCTCTAACCAGCAACGCTACCCCACCTCCTTTCCCTTTCTGTCTATCCCTCCTGAATATTGAATATCCCTGGATGTTCAGCTCCCAGCCTTGGTCACCCTGGAGCCATGTCTCCGTGATCCCAACTATGTCATAGTCATTAATAGCTATCTGCACATTCAACTCATCCACCTTATTACGAATGCTCCTTGCATTGAGACACAAAGCCTTCAGGCTTGTTTTTACAACACTCTTACCCCTTATACTATTATGCTGAAAAGTGTCCCTTTTTGATTTTTGCCCTGGATTTGCCAGCCTGCCACTTTTACTTTTCACCTTGCTACCTATTGCTTCTACCCTCATTTTACACCCCTCTGTCTCTACGCTCACACATTTAAGAAACCCTTTCCCTTTAACTCCATCCTCCACTATCCCATTCGACACCCCACCCCCCTTATTCAGTTTAAAACCACCCGTGTAGCAGTGGCAAACCTGCCTGCCAGAATGCTGGTCCCACACCTGTTAAGATGCAATCCGTCCCTTTTGTACAGTTCCCCCTTACCCCAAAACAGATCCCAGTGATCTAAGAATCTCAATCCCTGCCCCGTGCACCAGTTCCTCAGCCACACGTTCAGGTCCCATATCTCCCTGTTCCTGCTCTTGCCAGCATGAGGAACTGGAAGCAAACCCGAGATAACAACCCTGGAGGTCCTGCTTTTCAGCAATTTTCCGAGCTCTCTAAAGTCACGCTGCAGATTATTCATCCCCTTCTTTCCGACATCGTTTGTGCCGACATGCACTACCACTTCCGGATGTTCACCTTCGCCCTTGAGGATTTTCTGACCTCTGTCCGTGACATCCTGGATCCTGGCACCAGGAAGGCAGCACACCATCCTCGCATCCCGTCTGTTGCCGCAGAAACCCCTGTCCGTACCTCTCACAATGGAGTCTCCCACTACAATGGCGTTGCCTGCCTTAGGCCTTTTTGGTTTTGGCTCAACAGCCCTATTCGCATCGCAAGCCAGTCCGCCGCTCAGTGTAAACACGTCTTCTGTCCCGACAGCTTCCAAGTGGGTGAACCTGTTCACAAGAGGTACAACACCCGGGGACGCTGGCATTCCATGCTTCCCTCCCTTTCTCACTGTCTCCCACCTTCTCTCTTCCAGTACCTTAGGTGTAACAATCTTACTGTAGGACTTGTCGAGGAACGACTCCGCTTCTCGGACGAACCGGAGGTCATCCACTTGCTTCTCCAGTTCCCCAACACGGTCCATCAGGAGCTCTACCTGGATGCACTTCTCGCATTTGTAGCAGCCAGAGGCACCAGCGGTGTCCTTGACCTCCCACATACTGCAAGCATCGCACTGAATCAGCTTGCCTGACATCTCCTTCTTTCGTCTCTACCTCTCAAGCGTATTGCGTGGTCTCCTCGCCAAAGACTCACACTTCCCTCACAAGGCCGCTCACTCACTGCCGCTCCCTAAGAGCAGTCTTGCTTAAATTGACTGATAAAATGCCTGATTTACCAATTTACAAACCAAATTCCTCAGTTTTCAACTGTTTTCCCGGCACTGACTCACTTCTCTCCTCCCACTCGGGCTAGTGCCAATCAGTCGTATCTCTTGCTAACCTCCTCCTGCTGTTGCCCCCAAATCTACAGCAGTTCTGAGTAAAGTCTGCATGTGCTTGGCTTCTACTTTTCAACTGTTTTCACCCCTCTGACTCACTTCTCTCCTCCCACTCGGGCTAGAGCCAATCAGTCGTATCTCTTGCTTATCTCCTCCTGCTGTTGCTCCCAAATCTACAGCAGTTCTGAGTCTGCTCTGAGGAAAAGTTTTAAGGATGTGCTCCGAGCCTTCTTGAAAAAATACAACTTCACCGACTTCTGGGAATTTCTGGCCCATGACCACTCAGAGTGGAGAGAGAGCGTCTGGGATGGTACTGAAAACCTCATGTCCATGCAGTTGTAGTCTGAACAAGTCATCCTGTACACAAAGGACTATGTAGGAAGGTCCTGCAGATGCTGGTTTTAACCAAAGATAGACACAAAAAGCTGGAGTGGGTCGTTTTGGGCCGAGACCCTTCTTCAGACTGAGAGTCAGGGGAAAGGTCTGTGTTTAAGGAGGCAGTTCTCTTACACCAGACGTGTTGACATAACCAGGCAGATACCAGGTTTGGGAACTTTTATCTGTTTGTAGAGTAATATATAGAACGTAGAATGGTACAGCGAGGACCTGCACTTTGGCCCACAATGTCCATGCCGAACATGATGCCAAGTTAAACAAATCTTCTTTGCCTGCACATGATCCATATCCCTCCATTCCCTGCATATCCATGTGACTATCTAAAATCTTCTTAAATGCCACCTTCGTATCGTCCTCCACCAACATTCCCTGGCAGTGTGCGCCAGGCTCCCACCACTCTCTGGGTAAATAACTTGCCCTATACATATCCCTTAAACTTTGCCCCTCTCACCTTAAAGCTATGCCCTCAAGGAAATGTCAAGGAATAATTTCCAGCATGGGGGAAAGGTTCCGACTGTCTACCCTATCTATGCCACTCATAATTTTATATATCTCTATCAGGTCTCTCCTCAACCTCCGATGCTCCAGAGAAATTTGACCAACTGCTCCTTATATGTAATATTCTCCAACCCAGGCACCATTCTAGCCTCCACATTCTTCCACTAATGGTGTGGATCACAGAATATGCAGAAACAATTCTCACTGTATTATGAATAAATCTAATTGTAGTAATGGGGGTTGATTTACAAAGTCAAAGATAATTTATGTACTCAATTTATGCAGATTAATTACATACACGACTGCTTGTTTTGCACTTAAGTTTGGTTGAACATACTTGGGAATTTAGACTCTGTTACAAAGATAGACACATAAAGCTGGGGTAACTTAATGAGCCAAACAGCATCTCTGGAGGAAAGGAATAGGTGATGATTCGGGTCGTGACTCTTCTTGCTCTCTGTCACCATTTATATTAGTGTTGCTATCAACATCAACCACATTTCCTGTTCAGGAAAGAATGCTCAAAACTTAGTGGCACAAGTCCCTTCATGAATCGAATTATTGTAACTTTCTGATGATCTGGAAGGAGTGGCAGTGAGTCAGCTGAGTGACTCAGGTGCTATTCAATATTGGTCCCAGGACTAATCTACTCTCCGCTTCAAGGCTCGGCAATCTACGACAAAACTGGAGACCGCCACTTGTAAATCATTGGCAAAAATGTTAATAAATAATTGCGAACGTTAGTTTATCATTTTGGAGACTATCTGTTGCAGGCATGAAAATATGGCAGTCAAATTATGGGAGGCAAGACAGCCATGGAGTTGTACAGCACAGAATGGCCCACAGCCAACTATGTCCATGATGACCTTCTTAACTATCTACTCCAATCTCAGTTGCCTACATTAGGACTGGGTATGCTTTGCCTATACAGTTTAAATCTATGCAGGAAGGAACTGCAGATGCTAGTTTACACTAGATAGACAAAAAATGCTGGTGTAACTCAGTGGGTCAGGCAGCATCTCTGGATAGAAATAATGGGTGACATTTCAGGTCGAGACCCTTCTCAGTGCAGGCCACCAGAGTCAATTTCATAGCATTTCATGCAGAGTGCAGGCCACCAAACTAAATTTCATAGCATTTCAAGCAGAGTGCAGGCCACCAGACTCAATTTCACAGCATTTCAGGCAGTGCAGGCCACCAAACTCAATTTCACAGTATTTCAGGCAGAGTTCAGGCCACCAAACTCAATTTCACAGCATTTCAGGCAGAGTGCAGGCCAACAAACTCAATTTCATAGCATTTCTGGTGAAATGCAGGCCACCAAACTCAATTTCACAGCATTTCTGGCAGAGTGCAGGTCACCAAACTCAATTTCACAGCATTTGAAGCAGAGTGCAGGCCACCAAACTCAATTTCACAGCATTTGAAGCAGAGTGCAGGCCACTAAATTCAATTTCACAGCATTTCAAGCAGAGTGCAGGCCACCAAGTTCAATTTTACTTTGGAGTCACGTGAGGGACTTCGTGAAGAACCCCGCCAGGACGCATGCGTGTCATTATCACCTCACGCTATGCAACGAGTCAGCACGGGAGAGGACGTCTCCCTCAAGCGGCAGTATTTACAAGCCGACAACAGCAGGTAAGGGACTCTGCGTTTTTCGGCTTATTTTTAGGTGAAAGATGGGCAGAGTAACGAGGAGAAAGGCTGCGAAGAAGCTGGAGGGGGAGAACCGCGGAGTTGCGGACAGCCAGCAGAAACAGCAACAGCCGACGGCACGGGAATCTTCTGAATTGGAGTCAGCTGTGCCCGACTTCGCTCCCGCTACGGCGAAATCCACTTTTCGGCCGGGCGGGAAAGCGAAGAGAAAGACCCCACGAATGCCGGACTCAGATGAGTCGGACTTTGAGGAGCCGCGAGCGGCCAGTGCCCGTGAGCACCGGGGCCGGTTCGAGCGGACGGGGCAGTACGAGCAGCCGGGAGCGGCTAGTGCCCGAGAGCACTGGAGCCGGTTTGACCGGCTGCATGACGAGGAGCAGCCGCGAGCGGCCAGTGACCGTGAGCACGGGGGCCGGTTAGAGCGGTTGCTCCAGGAGATCCTCCAAAGTGGCAGACTCCGGGAGAGGGAGGCTAGCCACAGTGGGCACCCAATAAGCCCCACAGCGGTACCCCTTGCGGGGCTGCATAGTGTCTCCTCCTCGTCAGAGGAGAACACGGGGGATCTGTTCTGGGTAGACTCTGAACGGGTAACAGAACCACATACCCCCAGTAGCCCTGGGGTGAAAGAAGGCATGCTGGATATGGTGAACCAATTCTTCCAGCTAGACCTAACCGGGGAAGACCTGGAGCCCAAAATTGCAGCCAGTGTGGACTATTTGTCTAGTAACAAACTACAGACACAGGCTATGTCTGACACCATTGCACGGCATTTACATCCAGGTAACTGCAAGGCATTGCAAGTGCCTAGTGTTAACCAGTGTATCTAGAGACATATGGGGACAGGTATCCGCAATACTGATCTCAAAATCCAAAACGTGCTCAAGGTATTGACGGCGGGAATCACAGCATTTGCCCGAACTTTAAAAGAATCAGACATGAACCAAGACCACAAGGATGCACTGGCTCTACTGTGCAATTCACAGTACAAACTCAATTATATTCGGAAAAGTGCTATACAACCTACATTGGACCCCAAATTTGCCAGCCTTTGCAAACCAGGCACCTCAAAACAGCCAATTCTATTGTTTGGAGGGGACTTGCCGAAACAAGTCAAACAACTCGATGAAGAGTCTAAAGCACTAGGGCTTATAAAAGCAGCCACCAAGACATACTTTGGGAAGAGATACCAACCCTACGGACCTCCCAGAAGGGCAACATATAGCGCAGGGAGCGCTAAAACCAGGAGCACCCAACAGCGGTCTTTTTTAGGGCATGGCCCAGGACGACCGCCCGGGAGAAAACGCCAGCCTCCAACCCAACAGACCCAAACAACAACGCCTCAACATCCTCCGAGAACAACAAGGAAGTAACTCAACCACCACTGGTAACCATGGAGGTAGGTGGGTCTGGTTCCTCGAAAATAAATAGGAGCACTAAAGTTGGGGGAAGGTGATGTTATTATTTGCATGCATGGAATGAAATAACTCTAGATACTCACATTCTAAGCAGTATCCAGGGTTATACAATAGAGTTCATACTAAAACATCATCCTCCGGTACAACATGCACCGAACCGAACGTTCGTGCTTACAGGCATAGAAACATCTAAAGCACATACTGAACTACAACGACTACATAAAAAAGGAGTAATTGAACACACCAAACACGAACCACAGGAATTCGTGTCCAATATTTTCATAAAAAACAAGAAGGATGGTGGTTGCCGCATCATCATCGATTTGACTACATTAAACACATTTGTACAATATATTCATTTCAAAGTGGAAACCTTTGTTACTGCTAAGGAATTCGTTTCAGCAGGCTACTATATGGCAAGCATAGATTTAAAAGATGCTTACTATACAGTACCCATCAGAGGTGACCACAGATGTTATTTGAAATTTAATTGGATGGGACAGCCCTGGCAATACAGGGTATTACCAAATGGCCTAACTTCAGCACCCAGGTTATTCACAACATTTTTGAAACCGGCATTGGCATTACTACGAAAACAAAAACATATGGTAATGGCATATCTGGATGATATATTTATTGTTGGGAAAACATTGGAATTAGCCAAAGAAGCTGTAACAGCCACGAAACAGCTGTTCGAACACCTGGGTTTCATTATCCATCCAATTAAATCCCAATTAACGCCTTCAACACAAATGGATTACCTAGGGTTCACCATTAATTCGGGGCGACAGAGTCGTGAAACTGCGAAGGAGCTCGACTTGATTGCAGACCAAACAGGAGTGGTCTACCTGGTCAGTCACTGCGAGGGCCAGGCCAGGGGGCTCCCGTGTGGAAGGGAGAGAGGGACTAGGAGTTGGCGGTTGGCATAAACTGGTTTGTGACTGGATCAAATGGCAACTCAAGTAGGATTAGAGGATGACGAAGATCAAGATGATAGGGTTTATGGTGACTGGACGGCAGTGTCTAGTCGGAGATTAGGGAGGAATCAAGGAGAAGGAGGAATCAGGCAAAACGAGCTCAGCCAAAACAGCAAAAGGAGTTTTGAAGGGAACAGTTCAGAAGAGGATAGGAGAACGGTTCGGAAAAAGGTTGAAAGGAAGGAGGTTAAAATAATACTGAAATTTAGAAAGGAAGATGAGCATGTCAATTTAAGTCCGATAGCTTTATCCAGGGAGCTAAAGAAGAAGGTAGGAGAGGTGGAAACAGCTAAGATTTTGAGAGACGGGAACTTGTTAATAATATGTAAAACGGAAGAGCAGAAAAATAAGGCTCTGAAGATTGAAAGTGTTTGCAAGAAGATGGTTAGTGAAAGAAAGACTCTGGGTGAGAGTAGAAGGGGAGTAATAACAGGTATTCCGGTAGATGAAGACCTGGAGAAACTCAAACGGAGTATTTTTGGTGGCCAGGTGAGTGTAGCTAAGAGATTGTTAAGGACAGTGGAGGGTAAGAGGGTAGAGAGCTTGTCTGTACTTCTGGAGTTTCAGCAGACTGAACTACCAGAAAAAGTGAGAATCGGATGCATGATCTTTCCAGTGAGGCCTTATATCCCTCCACCGCTCCGATGTTATAAATGCCAGAGGTATGGACATATAGCAGCGGTGTGTAAGGGGAATCAGAGGTGTCCCAAGTGTGGAGGAGAGCATAGATTTGAAGAGTGCAGAGAAAATATGCAGGATAAATGCTGCAATTGCGGAGGACCGCACAGGGTAACGTATGGGGGATGTGAAGTCAGGAAGAGGGCTGTGGAGATTCAGCAAGTGAAAACAGTAAGTAACATAAGCTACTCAGAGGCAGTGAAGAAGGTGCAAGGACAAAGGGGAAGAGTGGATATTAATGGGAGAGAGAATCATCTGTTTTTGAGATCAGAGGAAAGTCAAGCAGTCAAAACTCACACAGAACTGACAGCTGATAAGCTAATTGTTTTCATTGCATATGTAATCAACTGTACTGATCAGGTTAAACACAAAACAGAAAAAATAAAAATCATTGTTAAGGGAGCAGAGAAGTTTTTGGGTTTAAAAGAAGTATCATGGGAGAGTATCAATAAAAAGCTTGAAGGAGATGGAAGGGAGGAAGGTTCTGGTGATAGGTCAAATTGATTATATTACAATGGAACGCAAGGAGCATAATAGCAAATGGACAAGAGTTTAAAGGATTCATTAAAGAGTTAAAGAAGAAACCAGAAGTCATATGTATTCAAGAAAGCTGGCTTAAGCCTTCATTAGACTTTGTCATCAAAGGTTATGATAGTATCCGTAGAGATAGGGGGGAGGGAAGTGGAGGGGGGTGTGTAATATTTATAAAGCAAGGAATACAGAATAGATTGTTGGTGAAAGGAACAGAATTAGAATATTTAGTGGTGGAAATTTGGATAAGAGAAGGTAAGGTTAAAATTGTTAATTTTTATAATCCGTGTAAAAGGCTTTCATTGGAGTTGATGGATGAACTTGCTGGGTATTTAGGGGGGAAAGTTATATGTTGTGGTGATTTTAATGCTCATAGCACGTTGTGGGATGATTCTAATGATGAAAATGGGATGGTGATTGAGGAGTTAATGGAGAAGAATAACCTTGTGTGTCTTAATGATGGAAGTGGGACACGAATCAACATCAGAACAGGGTCAGAATCAGCCATAGACCTCACACTAGTGTCAGACTCATTGGCGGGTGTTTGTTCATGGGAAGTAATTCGAAGAACAACGGTAGGAAGTGACCACTACCCGATAGAAATAGTAGTAGGAGTGAGTTTAGAGGAGTATAATACAGAGAGAATACAAAAGTGGTCTTTTAGTGGTGCGGATTGGGAAAGGTTTAAGACTATTAGTGATCAAGAAATGGAAAAAATTGATATTTATGAAGATGTGGATAATTTAAATATTTCTGTTTGCGAAGCCATTTTAGAGGCAGCAACAAAGTCCATTAAGAGGAAAGGAGGTAAGCACAACAAAAAGAGCGTACCATGGTGGACTAAGGAATGTGACAAAGCAATTAAGTGTCGAAATAAAGCTTTTAAAATTTTGAAAAGAAATCATAATTTTCAGAATCTTATTGAATACAAAAGGTTGCAAGCAAGTGTAAGAAGAGTAATAAAAAATGCAAAGAGGGAATTTTGGAGGACATTTTGTAACTCAGTGGGAAGGGAGACAAAAGTAGGTCAAGTTTGGGGAATGATAAGGAGAATGAAAGGAATTAAAAGAGAATACAAATATCCAATCCTAACTGACGGTGAAATGACAGCAGTGAAAGACGAAGAGAAAGCAGAGATGTTGGCAAAATCTTTTGCTAAAATTCACAGTTCAGACAATGTTAGTGAAGAAGGAATAAAAGGAAAAGAAAATACCATAGCAGAGAATAGACAGTTAATACGACATGAGGAAGACACTAACGATGTTCTAAACAAACCATTCACAAAGACAGAATTCAACCGAGCTCTTAGAAAAACCAAGATGTCAGCACCAGGTAAAGATCAGATTTGTTACACCATGTTAAACCATCTCAGTGAAACATCCAAGGATTTTTTGTTAGAATTTTATAATAAAGTGTGGGAGGGTGGGAAATTACCGCAAAGGTGGAAGGAGGCAGTAGTAATCCCAATAGGAAAGCCAGGTAAAGATCTGACAAACCCAGGGAATTATAGGCCTATTGCATTAACATCCAACATATGTAAAGTAATGGAAAAAATGGTAAATGAAAGGTTAACATATTATGTAGAAAATAAAGGATATTTATCCAATTACCAGAGTGGTTTTAGGAAGGGGAGAAACACCATGGATCCAGCTATATGTTTAGAACATGAAATTAAGAGAGCACAAATTAATAGAGAAAGTGTAGTAGCTGTATTTTTTGATATTGAGAAAGCATATGATATGATGTGGGGAGAAGGGTTATTAGTGAAACTAGGTAAATTGGGGATTAAAGGTCGTATATTTAAATGGATTAAGGATTTTTTATTTGGGAGGTCAATACAAGTACGAGTTGGAAATCAATACTCAGGAACATTAGATATTGTAAATGGAACACCTCAAGGGAGCATAATAAGTCCTTTACTATTTTTAGTAATGATAAATGATGTGTATGATGAAATTGTAAATGAAATGGGAGTTTCACTGTTTGCGGATGATGGGGCAATCTGGAAAAGGGGGAGAAATGTGAAGTTTATTGTGCAGAAACTACAGAGGGCTATAATAAAGGTACAAGAGTGGTCTTATAAATGGGGATTCAAATTTTCTGTGGAAAAGACAAAGATAATGTTTTTTACTAGGAAGGAAATTGGTAGTGAGGTTAAACTAAAATTATATAACCAGGAATTGGAGAGAGTAAAATACTATAAATTTTTAGGTTTATGGTTTGATGAGAGGATTACATGGATAGTTCATATTCAGAAAGTAGTGGACAAATGTAAGAAGATACTTAATGTAATGAGATGTTTAGTTGGATGTGATTGGGGGGCAGATAGGAAAGCTTTGAAGGCTATATACAATGGGTTAATTAGATCTGTGTTAGATTATGGTTGTGTGGTGTATGGGTCCGCATCAAGTACTTCTCTTAAGAAAATAGACAACATTCAATATCAGGCATTGAGAATATGTACAGGTGCAATAAAAACAACTCCAACAGCAGCATTACAGGTTGAAATGGGGGAGATGCCTCTAGAGATGAGAAGGATACAGCTTTCATTAAATTACTGGATTAACCTACAGGGCCAGAGTCAAGAACACCCAGCACAAGTTACTATCAAACCATGCTGGGAAAAGGAGAGAAGGGAAACAAAAAGTTTTGGATGGACAGTGACCCAGAGAGCAGTACAAATCGGCATAGCACAATTAAATGTGGTTCCAACAGTTCCATTACCTTCAATTCCACCTTGGATACTTCCAGATGCAACAGTAGACTTTACAACATTAGAACAGGAAAACAAGGATAAACAACATAGGTATAATTCAGTCATCATACAGGAATACATTGACAGATACTACAGTTTTGTCCAAATTTATACAGATGCATCAAAAGATTCAGTAGATAAAGTAGGAGTAGCATTTATTGTACCAGAATTTCACATCAAAGTAGGGAAGAGGATCAATAATGAGGTCTCAGTATACACAGGTGAAATGATTGCAATATTGTTAGCGGTACAGTGGGTCGAGGATACTAGGCCTTTAAGGACAGTTATTTGCTCAGATTCAGGTTTAGCAATAAAGAGTTTACAGCACAGCCATTCAGACAGTAGACCAGACATTTTGATTGAAATACAACAAACACTATTCAGAATTCAAATGATGGGGCTTACAGTCATATTTTTATGGGTACCAGCACACATTGGCATTAGAGGAAACGAAATGGCAGATAAGGTAGCAAAAGAGGTAGCAAAAAGAAGCAAAATTGATTTAAGTATTAACATAGGTAAAACTGAAATCAAAGACATTATTAAGCAAAGACTGAAGGAAAGATGGCAAAAGCAATGGGATGAAGAGCGGAAAGGACGGTGGTTCTACAGAGTCCAGAGGAAAGTGGGAGAAATTAGATGTGCAGGAAAAAACAGAAAAGAGGAGACAGTAATCTCAAGAATTAGATTTGGACACACTGGTCTGAACAGTACACTTTTTATAATAGGCAAGCATAATACAGGTAGATGTGAATACTGTGGGCAAGAAGAGACAATAGAGCATGTCATTGTACATTGTGAGAGGTATGAGGAGGAGAGAGAACGGATGAGTGAGCAGTTCAGAAAAGAAAGAATACAATTTGATTTGGTAGATATTTTGCAAGGAAGTTCATATAAGTGCTATCAAATCCTGTTGCATTTTCTTAGGGTAACCAATTTGTTCGGAAGGATATAGGTTATTAGTATATGTAATGGTGTTGTTTGATCCACACTCCATGCCAGTTGGTGGCGGTAATGCACCAAAAAGTTGTTTGCCAACCGCCAAAAAACACCACATAGAAGAAGATGAAGGACCATTAATTCGATTCACATGTCAGTGACATTGCCAATAGAAAAAGCTACAGCCCTACAAGAGGCTTGCAGCGAAATCATTGACATCACCAAACCCTCTATTAGACTGGTAGCCAGGATAATTGGGAAAATAGTGGCCGCATTACCAGCCACACAATTTGAATCCTTACATTATCGAAATTTACAGAGAGCTAAAATTAGAGCACTCAAAATTAATAGGGGCCATTTTGACAGGCCAATGGAACTACCTACAGAAGCCATTATAGAATTAAAATGGTGGATATACAATATCAAGGATTGTTCCAACCCACTAATCATTAGCAACCCGTCTATGGTGCTACAAACTGATGCAAGTGCACTGGGTTGGGGAGCCACCAATTCCATCTCCAGCTGTGGAGGGAGATGGAATGCACAGGAAGCGTCATTATTAGAAACGCAAGGTATAAATTACCTGGAAATGTTAAGTGCATTCCATGGCCTTAAGTCGTATTGTTTGGGATTAAATCACCAGCATGTTAGACTACAAATAGACAACACCACCGTGGTAGCATATATCAACCATATGGGTGGAAACAAATCGACATCTTGTGACAATCTGGCCAAAACAATTTGGGAATGGTGCATCCAGAGGAATATTTGGATATCAGCTACCTATTTACCAGGTAAACTAAATTTAGTGGCAGACACCAGGTCATGCAAATTCAAAGAAAACACTGAATGGATGTTGGATAAAAACGTATTTGCTGAAATTTCAGCACGATATGGAACATATCGATATCGATCTTTTCGCATCCAGGCTAAACCACCAGGTACCAAGTTATGTTTCATGGGAACCAGACCCTGGGGCAGCAGCTACAGATGCATTTTCGCTGCATTGGGGGAAATTGTTCTTTTATGCATTCCCTCCTTTCTGCCTCATCGGTCGGGTACTGAGGAAAATCCAACAGGACTCTGCATCTGGGATTCTCATAGTACCCGATTGACCTACTCAACCATGGTTCCCAGTAATACTAGACATGGCACTAGAACCATACATCACGGTTCAACATGGACCTAAATTGCTGGTAAATCCAGTAACACAGGAAAGTCACCCCTGTCATAAATACACTAACTTGTTAATTTGTAGAGTTTGAAGGCGCCTCTACAACACATGGGACTGACGGACCGAACAATGGACATGATTGCATCGGCCCACAGACAGTCCACCAAAAAACAGTACTTGGTGCACATCAAGAAATGGGGGAAGTACTGTCACAACAATAACCTCAACCCCAGATCCAACCATATTCAGTCTGTTCTGGAATTTTTGGCCAGTCTACATTTCGATGAGGGACTCAGCTACAGTGCTATCAACTGTGCCAGAAGTGCTCTGTCCAATTACTTGTGGCAAGGAACAGAGCGACATTCTGTAGGGACTCACCCCCTGGTGACCAAACTTATGAGGGTTTTTTTCAACACCAATCCCCCTAAAACCAGGTACACCCAAATTTGGGATGTGAGTATAGTTTTGACCATGTTAAGAAACTGGTCTCCACCTACAACTCTGTCCCTACAGAAACTCACTATGAAGATGGTCATGCTGATGGCGTTGGTCACGGCACAAAGGGTCCAGTCGCTACAAAAACTAAGGCTGGACAACTTGACCATTTCATCAGGCAACATGATTTTCATTATACATGACTTGATTAAACAGAACAGACCAGGAACAGCAGGGCAGAGAATCGAATTCAGGGCCTACCCGACGGATGACCGCCTCTGTGTAATAAATCATTTACAACTATACATAGAAAAAACCAGGATCATCAGAGGGAAAGAAATGGCACTGTTAATGAGCCACAAACAGCCACATAACAAAGTGACTACTCAGGCCATCTCTCGATGGCTGAAACAGGTTTTAATGGAGGCAGGAGTGGACACTAATATTTTTAAATCTCACTCCACCAGGGCTGCAGCTACATCGGCAGCAAAACGTTTGGATGTTCCTATGGACCAAATCCTCAGGACAGCAGGATGGTCAACGGAAAGGATGTTCCAACAATTTTATCATAAACCGGTCATAGAACCTGGGAAATTTGCAGATACAATTTTAAGTTCTGTAATATGACTTACCCACAAATAGGGGTTATGATTTGAATTTTAATAAATTTCGTTAAATCAAGATCTTATTGTTATCTATGATGTTAACATTATTCTCCCCACAATCAAGGCAGTAGTGAAGCATGGACTCGTTCCACGGCATGGAATCACAGGGCTTTAAAATCTTCACGAAGTCCCTCACGTGACTCCGAAGTAAAATTATAAGATTAAACGAGAGCTTACCAGTTTGAAGTTTGATCTTTATTTTATGAGGAGGAACGTTGAGGGAATACGTGCCCTATGCTCCCACCCTTGATCATAGTCTGAACTGGTATCTGTTGTCTAATCTTACTATGTTTAGTCATTATAGTTAACTGTGATTCCACACCGCTGCTTTGAAGAATGACACGCATGCATCCTAGCGGGGTTCTTCACGTATTCCCTCAACGTTCCTCCTCATAAAATAAAGATCAAACTTCAAACTGGTAAGTTCTCGTTTAATCTTACTATTTCACAGCATTTCGGGCAGAGTGCAGGCCACCAACGCAATTTCACAGCATTTCGGTCAGAGTGCAGGCCACCAAACTCAATTTCACAGCATTTCAGGCAGAGTGCGGGCCACCAAATTGCCAAATTGTCATTAAGGGCTAACAAATCATTTATTGCAAGTACATTGCAGACTCACAGTTCAGTTGATTCACAGCTTAGAATCACAGTTGTGGAGTCTCCCTCGCGATCTTCCAGAGTGACTGACTCACGTCCAAGCATGCGGGGTTTTACAGTCCTGCCCCCCCCAGAAGGGGCGTTAACTTCATCGTGATGATTTAGAGTACCAATCAGCTGATCTCAAGATTTTTTAAACACTCATAACTTTTTTCTTTTTTATCGATGAGTTACTCCAGCTTTTTGTGCCTATCCTCAGTGTAAACCAGCATCTGCAGTTCCTTCCAACACATACCATCCAGTAAATCTGCACCTGGACACTTGCGACCCTTTCAGGCCTAGGGCTTTTTATTGACGTTGTGTACCACATCTAATATTCTGATTACCACACTTTCACAGAACATTTTGTGCCTAATTCTACTTAACCACTAGACTAAGTGGGACCCGTTGGGTCCCAGCATGACACGGGAGGGCTGGTCCCCCAACACAATATTCCACCTCTCCACCAATTCCAATAATGCTGGCCAGTGGGGGGGGGGGGGGGGGGGTTTCTTTCTGGAGCGCTAGTATGTGTGTTGTGGGTCAAAGGGACTGGCTTCCAGAGGGCTAGTATGGACATTGTGGGCTGAATGGATTCTTGGGCTGGCAGCTCAGTCACTCTGGCCGGGCAGCTCAGTCACTCTGGCCGGGCAGCTCAGTCACTCAGGCTGTTGTGCACTGAAGGAACTGGTTTCCAGAGGGCTAGTATGGATATTGTGGACTGAATGGATTTTTGGACTTGCAGTTCACTAAGTCATGGGTGGTGGGCTGGCATTTCACTTACTCATGGCTGGTGGGCTTGCAGCCCAGTCACTCACAGCTGGTGGTGGCAGTTCACTCAGTCACCCCTCTTCCCTTCTCCCCCCCACTCTGCTCCATGCCATTCCCCTCCCCCATACGCATTCAGTCCATCTCCCCTCAATCTCCCCCCATGCACTCTTAGTGGCTCTCCACACACACGCATTCACACAGACACAGACACACACACACACACACGCACACACGCATTCACACAGACACACACACACACACAGATACTCACACACTCACGCAGACACACACTCAGGCACACATACAGACACATATGCAGAGATACAGTCAAACGGTCACACACATACACAGACACTCACACATACATACACTCATACACAGACACTCACACACTCATCCACAGACACTTACACAGACACAGCAACTCATACATACGCACGCACAGACAGTCGACGCGCACACACAGTTTAGAAGCAATAGAGATACTATCTGCAAGCATTTTAGAACCAATAGACATTTTTTGCAAGCTTTAGAACCAATAGACATTTTTTTGCAAGCTTTAGAACCAATAGACATTTTTTGCAAGCTTTAGAACCAATAATCATTTTTTTGGCAAGCTTTAGAACCAATAGACATTTTTTTGCAAGCTTTAGAACCAATAGACATTTTTTGCAAGCTTTAGAACCAATAGTCATTTTTTATGCAAGCTTTAGAACCAATAGTCTTTTTTTTGCAAGCTTTAGAACCAATAGACATTTTTTTGCAAGCTTTAGAACCAATAGACATTTTTTGCAAGCTTTAGAACCAATAGACATTTTTTGCAAGCATTAGAACCAATAGACATTTTTTGCAAGCATTTTAGAACCAATAGACATTTTTTTGTAAGCTTTAGAACCAATAGACATTTTTTGCAAGCTTTAGATCCAATTGACATTTTTTGCAAGCATTTTAGAACCAATAGAGACATTTTTTTGCAAGCTTTAGAACCAATAGACATTTTTTGCAAGCATTTTAGAACCAATAGACATTTTTTGCAAGCTTTAGAACCAATAGACATTTTTTGCAAGCATTTTAGAACCAATAGAGACATTTTTTGCAAGCTTTAGAACCAATAGACACTTTTTGCAAACATTTTAGAACCAATAGACACTTTTTGCAAGCATTTTAGAACCACTAAGTGCACTCACATTTGAGTAGACATGTGTTCAGTGTTATTCACAGCTCAGAGAAACGTGACCCTCTGCCTTCCTCCATCTTGAAGAGTGAGTGAGGCACACCACTTCCTGGTTTTATAGTCCCTCCCCCCCCCCCCAGCAGAGAGAATGGGGAATTTTGAAAAAACATTAATATCTCTGTCATTTTTCATCGACGGGAAAAATCCTCGGCACACATGCGGCGGAGGGGGGGCTCTGAGCAAGGTGGCCTAAAATGACGGCCGTAGGTGGCGGCGTTCTCTCGGAAATCGCAGCACAGACGGCCAAAAGCGGTGAAGAACAGAGATTTAGTAATATAGATAACAATTTGCAATTTGTTATGGATATTGCAATTTGCGTACAGGAATTATACATCTACGGTGGATGCCATCTCCCTTGCACTATGCACAGTAATGGATCACCTTGACAATAAGAACAGCAAAGTCAGGTTGCTGTTCATTGACTGCAGCTCAGCCTTCAAAACCATGATGCTGAAAAAGCTATTCTCTAAACCTCTGGAGATGGATACAAAATACTGGAGTAACTCAGTGGGTCAGACAACATTTCTGGAGGATATGGATTGACAATGTTTCGGGTCAGGACCCTTCTTCAGACCTAATCTAAAATTTAGCCTAATAATATTCTCCGGAGATGAAGCCTGACCCACTGAATTTACTTTAGAGATGCAGCATGGAAACAGGCCCTCCGGCCCACCAAGTCTGCACCGATCAACGATACACTAGTTCTATCCTATACACTAGGGACAATTTACAGAAGCCAATTAACCTACAAACCTACACGTCTTTGGAATGTGGGAGGAAAGTGAAGCACCCGGAGAAAACCCACGTGGTCACAGGGAGAACATACAAACTCCATCCAGACAGCACCTGCAGTCAGGATTGAACCCAGGTAGTTGTAAGGCAGCAACACCATGACTATGCAACTGTGCTGCCCATTTTGACCCAACATGTGTGTCCTTCTTTGGCATAAACCAGCATCTGCAGTTCCTTGTTATTATACCATTTATCCATTTCCGTTTACTCACTTTGTCTCAAACTCCAGACAAGAGCTCCCTCTTCATTCGCCAACAATGCTGGCTCTTTATTTTTAGTCTCCCAGATCCTGTGGTGAATACCCGCACCTTCTTACTCTAATTAAACCTTGTTCCACCACTTTTCAATTACAGGTTGAGGTTCTACTTCTGTTTTTGTTGCTGCCATTCAAGACTTCACTTTGGCTTATGGTAGTATTCCCTTGCACATTCAACATTCCTCACCACATGCAATGCATTTGCCACTAAGATTATGAATATGGATTTATAGTACAGAGAATGTAGAACAGTGCAGCAGAAGAACAGCTCCTGCAGCCCACAATGTCTGTGTCAAATATAATGTCAAGAACAACTCTTATCTGCCTGCACATAATTTATATCCCTCCATTCCCTGCATATCCATGTGTCTATCCAAAATGCTTTTAAATACAAGTATTATATCTGCCTCCCCCTCCACTCCCGACAGCACCTTCCAGGCATCCACCACCCTTTGAGTTAAAAAACCTGCCCTGCACATCTCCTTTAAACTATGCCCCTCTCACCTCAAATCACTCTAATATTTGATATTTCTCCTTTTAATCTCTGCATTTTATTCCATTTTGGCCCTACTAGTCTAGTCACACCCTCACTTCAGTGATCTGCTTGATAAGCTTCTTCACATTTTGCACCAAGAGTCTTGCACAGCACCAATATAGGTAATGCCCGGAACACCTGCATTTCCTTTCTTCCATGATATGTGTCTTTGTTTAGTCCATTGGGCCTGGAATCAAGAAGCAAAGAATCCCATCCATTGAAACTAAAATCAAAGACACGATCCGTTTTTTTCCCAGGAAATTATTTTTTGCAAAGATCTGTGGGTTGAAAGTATTCCAGAACCATGAATTGACTGCACCAGGCTCACTTTGATAGTTGCATTCTCTGTTTCGCAGAACTCACCCTTGAGAAAATATAGGAATGGCTGATTGTCAATTATTGAAAGTGCTTTAATGCAGCATTTTAGTCTTTAGCTGTGCAATTACCTGAAAAAAAGCCTTTGGCATCAGTATTTCCATTAAAAAAGCATTAACGATACTAAAAGATCATGATGTATCTCATAATCATGAATACATGAGGAGCCAAAATGGTTTTCTTATACCTAAGTTTAATGGCCTGAATTTGCTGTCATCCTTCTTTGCTTTCTCTGCATCCATTCCATACCTCATCTTCCCTCGCTTCTGCATATCTTTCAATGAACAGGAGTACAATAAGTTAACGATAATTTACTACCGATGAAAAAGGACTGTGATGGAAGCACACAACAGGTCAGGTAGCATATGTAAAAAAATAAATAAGGCTAATTTGTATTAGGTTAAGGGCATTTTATCAGGACTGGGGGGAAAAACAAGGATGGGAGTTGAGCCAGGTCCGATAACATTTAAAAGACAGGTAAAGGATAGGAAATGTTTCGAGCGGTATGAGCCAAACGCGGGCAAATGGGACTAGCCTAGTTGGGGCAATTTGGATGAGTTGGGCCAAAGGGCCTGTTTCTGCAAAAACTGAATTTGCCAGGTGAAGTTTGTGTTTTGCCACAAACATATCAAGCTTACTATGCTTTTTCTGGTACGATTAGGTTCCTGACCTTATCAAAGCAAAGCAAAGATATGTGGATATGAGGCAGTGATACATCCCAAAGGTGATGTAAAATTGGCATCAATGCAGCATTTACAGAATGCAACATTTAGGATTTCAGGTGAAAGTAGACATTGGTGAGCAAGTTACTAAGTGAATTTCAGTTGATGGTATTGACAATGGCATCTTTCTTCATTGTGTAGACTAATTGGGCTGTGATTGACTGAATTAGATTTGGGAACATCCCTGGACAATTTACGTGAAATTGAAAAAAATAACCCGCAGCGCCCATGCTCTTTTCTTTCTGCTTCTGATCCACCCAGTTTATCTGCTCCCTTACTATATTCCATCTGCTGAACATGCGCACACTACACCAGGTCTCCTATCTTCCCCTCAGTAACCAGAGACACATCTGGAACAGGTACATAAAGCCCATGGCTACAACAGCATTTCAGAGATGGAATATATTGTGGTGAGAGAGCCAGCTTCATTACACCCCAAAACCTGTCCGCAACTTGCAAGGCAGAAGTCAGGATGGTGTGTGAACATCCTCCACTCGCTTGGAGGAGTGCAGCCTCAATAACACTCAACAAACAAGACAAGCAGCCTGTTCAAACTAATAATACTTCCACACCCTAAACATTCCTGCACGCCACCACCAGTGAGCCATGGAAACACTGTTAATGAACAGAACCAAAGAACACTTGGGATCAAAATAATATAATAATGAATTGTCAGCATGGATTTCATAAAGGAATGCCTTGCTTGACTAGCCTCATTGAATTCTTTTTTGAAGAGGTGCCCAGAGGGAGTAGACGGGGTAATGCAGTCAAATGCAATTCATCTGGATCTTCAAGAGATCGATAAGGTACCTCATAATAGATTAATGAATAAGGTCAGAGAAGAGAAGGGAATAGAAGAGAAGTAGCAGAATCAATTAGAAGCTGGTTGGAAGGCAAAGAGCAGAGGATGTGAATAAAGTGAAAGTGAAAGAAGATGGGCCAATGATGTTCATCACGGATCGTTGCTGGAACCACTTCTGTCCACAACTTACATTCAGTTTTATAGGTTTTGGAATCAATCATCCAATTTCCAACTTTGTGGATGATTCCAAACCAGGGAAATACAAAGGAGCAATGGATTAAAAAGAACATTAATACATTTCTAGCATGGGTAAATAATTGGCAGAGGGACATGGTAATAAGTTTTGATGCAAAGAATCGGGAGGTCATCTGGTCTGATCTGGAAAATGCGAGACTAAGTAAGCTAGGAATCCCAGCATATACAAAGACATCGATTACCTGACCTCCCGGTGGCTCAGCACTTCAACTCCCCCTCCCATTCCCAATCCGACCTCTCTGTCCTGGGTCTCCTCCATTGCCAGAGTGAGCAACACCGGAAATTGGAGGAACAGCACCTCATATTTCGTTTGGGGAGTCTGCATCCTGCGGGCATGAACATCGAATTCTCCCAATTTTGTTAGCCCTTGCGATCTCCTCCCCTTCCTCAGCCCTCGGGCTGTCTCCTCCCATCCCCCAGCCCTCGGGCTCCTCCTCCTCCTTTTTCCTTCCTTTTCCCCGCCACCCCCTATCAGTCTGAAGAAGGGTTTCGGCCCGAAACGTTACCTATTTCCTTCGCTCCATAGATGCTGCTGCACCCGCTGAGTTTCTCCAGCATTTTTGTGTACCTTCGATTATTATAAGCTGTGTCGCAGGTTAATCAAACCACAATGAGAATGAACAAAACGTGAAGGTCCACAGTATTTCTCAGGGAGAAGAGCTGAAATCTAGGAAGTTATGCTAAACCAGTATTGACTCGAGGTGAGATCACACTGAGAGTACCACATGCATTCATGGTCATTATATTGTAAATGGAATGCAGAGGAAGGGAATGGTGGCAGAAAGGTTTACACAGATATACACAGAGGCATTACAGTAGAAAAAGATGATTGAACTAGTTTTCACTGCTCTTGAGAAAAGAAGGAATGATTTTCTAAAGGTCTTTAAAGTAGCAAACATATTTTGATAAAGTGGATGTGGAGAGAATGTATCCATTTGTATGGAGGATTATTACCGCAGCCCAACAACAAATCCAATAACATATTTACAAGAAACTTCCATACCCAAAGAACGATGAGAATGTTTAACCAGTTATTGCATGGAGTTGCTGATGTGAATAGCATGGACAGATTTTAAATGGGGGCCGGACATGCAATGAGAACAAAAGGAGTCAGGGGTCACGTTGATGAGAAGTGATAGGATGCAACTGGTGAAGGCCCTAGACATGTATACGGAATGAGAAGGAAGTGCAGATGCAGGAATGTTGAGCAAAACACAAACTGCTGTAGGAACTCAGTGGGTAGGGCAGCAACTGCAGAGGGGTGGGGGTGGATAGGCTACATTTCAGGTTGGAACTGGGTGTCTGAAGATGGGTCCTGAACTCAACTGTCACCTATCTATTCCCTCCACAGATGCTGCCTGACCCACGGAGTTACTCTGGCACTTTGTGTTTTATTTAGACATGTATATTGCCTGGTTGGACCAACCGACCTGCTTCTTGCCACATATTCTGTGTATGTCTATGTGCAGGGTGGTGAATGTAATGATATTCAATAGGTATAAGGGTTAGCAAGTTCCATTCATTAACTGAGAAAGATACCGTCACAATTCTGAAATTAAATCAGAATATTGGTACCACTCAATATCATCAGGTGCATCTGTGGAGACAGGAATGGAATTAATGTTAATCATTTTCATTAAGATAAAATTATATTGGTAAATATATGAACAATTCATGAAACTAATGTCATGAATTAAACATTTGAAACAGTAATGCAAGAATGTTCATTCGATAGAGCAAATGACACTTATTTCCTCTCAATTGCTGTGATTTATTCACTAAGGATTAACATTGCTTGTCCGCACATGCTGCTGGATGACTCACATATTCATCAGTCACAGCACTTTAATTATCCGCTCATCAGCTTCTACTGAAGAAGGTGCAGCTCTTGAACTTGATTAACCGAAAGATACAGCATGGAAATAGGCCCTTCGGCCCACCGAGTCCACGCTGACCATCGATCACCCGTTCACACTGGCGTGATCTAGTCTCAGCATTAACATCATTGGTCCTCCTCCCCCCCTCCCCAGTCCTGGTAAAGAATTGTAGGAATGTTTGAAGGATGATATGGTAATCTGAATTTAATGAACAAGATGGGGGAAAGTTAACTCGTTACTATGTTTGCACTGAAGGGCCAGCATTAAAAATTCAACGAAAATAAAGTGGCTTCTCCCTAACAAGCCCTGATTGTAGGATCTCAGTGTTCTATTCCACACAGCTTCCAGTACAAAAGAAAACTTAATTTCTCCTTGGAAATCAGTCAATTTGCAGACTTCACTACTTACAATAACACATCAAACAAAGAAATTGCATTTTTGAATAACAGGATTCAACTGTGCGATAAATAAGCTTAACAAAATGCCCTGAAAGCTGGAAAAATAATAGTTTATTGTGGAATTCTGGCAAAATTCTCACTTTTAACATTACATTTGTCCACCATAAACCTTGGCTGCTTTAAATATATACAGCAATAGAAGGTTTTGTATATATAAGATTTTGGCATGCATATTACAGTCTTCTTTCCAAGCTATAATAATTAACTCAAGGGGAACCAGAACCAAACATTGCAGGACTTGTCCCGCTGAGTTACTCCAGCATTTTGTGTCTATCTTCGGTGTAAACTAGCATCTGCAGTTCCTTCCTATAAATATGTTTCAACAATATATTTACTGTCATTGTATGAACTCTATTGTGATCTGGACATGGGGTGGCCATTAGGTGTATTACTATATAAACATATAAAGCTAAAGGTTTGTCCCACTTAAGCGATTTTTTAGGTGAATGTGGCGACAGTCACTGTTGCGGCGTGACGCCGGAAAAAACGGCTTTTAGCACCCACCCCATGACAATGTCCACGATAAGCTACCACCCAGTCGACGTCAAGCTACGACAAGCTACGACCCTGTCGGCAACAGATGAAGACAACTGAAGACTTCTCTTGATGCCGGAACTGTCGCTGGTTGACGTAGGATGACGTAGGTTGTCGCCAATGGAATTCACCGAGGTCATGACCCGGCGACAGTCAACATCACCTGGCGTCATCCTGGCGACAACCTAGGACAGCACCTACGACACGAGACGACAGGCTACGTCAAGCTCACTGTTGCCGAAAGGTTTTGAACATTTTTAAATCCAGCGGCGACAAAAAATAAGGAGGAGACAGCTCACGACAATACACGCGTCACGCTGTGACCATAAGGCAACAACCTATTTTTCGGCAGTCACCGAAAATTTTTCCAAAGTGGGACAGGCCTTTATTCTTTACATTTAACTTTTCCTGTTTCTTGTTTTTCCGATGCATTTTGGAAACCAGGGCAGAACCTGTTATTGCTGTCCACTTCTGCAGATCACCATCAGTGCTTTTGTAGGTTGCTCTTTTCAAGCAAGTACAACATGGGACATGCTGCTGGTATGCACACCCCAATCTTAATTCTCGTCAAAGCAACTAGAGGACTCTGTTTAAAAAGAATGTGTTATTACTGGTACAGTGTATGATATCTGGCAGCCATCTTGTGCACAGCTAGATCAGAAATCTGAAACCGACCAGATAATATTTTTTCTGGTGACATTTATAGTGGGATAAATATCAGTCAGGAAACAAAAAGTTTGACTGCTCTTCTTCAAACAGTGTTACAAGGTTATCTGTACTTAGCTGGCAATGGTAAATGTCTTGTCCAAAAGGTATCAACATAGAACTTGATTTACTGCACTTCAATGGCATCAAAAACAACATTAAACATCATCCAAAAACACTTAGAAAAGCCTCATAAGCATTACATTACGATGTTCTTAGATCTTTGAACAACATTGCAGAGTTTGTAGTTGTGTGAAGTGCCAATGTTAGCACATGCAATGTTATTGATCGTTCAGTGTCAGCGATCGGCCTAATAGGTGCCATTTTGCCAGGCGGTCGTGGGCAATGTTACTATCATAACATTTAAGAGACATTTGGACAGATACATGGATAGTAGGATAGGGTTACAGGGTTCTAGGCCAAGCATGGGGAGGTGGGACAAGTGTAGATGAGACTTGTTGGTTGCCGTGGGCAAGATGGCCAAAGGGCCTGTTATCCATGTGGGATGACACTATGACTATGTTATAAGAAAACAAAGAATGTTTCAAAGAACTGTTACTTTTCTAATGGTAAATGGGCAGGACAGTGATCCAAACTGGATATAGTGACCTGGACAGGCTGGTGATGAATAGTATGCATGGATCATGTAATTTGTGCCCAGGTGCCACAGGCATCCTCCAAGGATAAAGTCAGATGCTGGTATTGGTTTATTGTTGCCATTGGTCTATTATTGCCACGGGTACCAAGATATAGTGAAAAGCTTTATCTTGTGTGCTATCCAATTAAATCAGATAATGCCATACAAGAACACAATCAAGCCATATACAAGTACAACAAGCAGAGCAAACAGAAAAATACCAGAGTGCAGACTGTAGTTTTTCTGCATTGCAGCATGACAGTTCCAGAGAAAAAGTCAATGTCCATAATGAGGTAGGTTGGAAGATTGGGACTACACCCTAGTAATGGGAGAACCATTCAGAAGTCTGACCACAGACTGGTTGTATTTTCTCAAGGTCTTTGCAACATGCTGAACATGAAGAATGCTGTAATGGCCAATACAATGAATTATGGCATTTTGGAATGCTGGAATTTTAGCAAATCACTGTACCCGCTCCACTTGCCTGTATGGTTTGAAGAAAAGGTAAATTAAGCTTTCTTTCTTCTGATTATAGAACTCAAATTATCTCTTTAAACCGGCATTGAGCAAGAAACTGTGAGATCTATAGAACCACAGCAGCAACTAGGAATGATCTTGAGGCTCAGAATGTGAGTGTCAACAGCCTTGATTTCCAAAGGGTAAGAAGCAGTCTAGACACCTGCATGAACCCATATGTCTATATAAATACAGCACAGCCACAGACCCACCATGTCTATGCTGAAGATGATGCCAAGTTAACTAAACTCCTCTGCCTGAACGTGATCCATATCTGTCCATTCTCCGCAAGTTCATGTGTCCAACGAAAAACCTCTTAAATGCCATTCTTGTATCTGCCTTCACCACCTCACCTGGCAGTGCATTCCAGGCATCCACCCTTTAATATCCTTCTCCTTTAAAATTTCCCCCTGTCACCATAAAGCTGTGCCCTCTAGTCCTTGACATTTCCACCCTGGAATAAAGCTTCTGACTACTTACCCCCAAGGTAGAAAAAGATAATTGTTCTCAATGAAGATAAAGAATGCTGTTTGAATGTCAACCCTTTGAACAAGCAGAAGCTATTGATCCTCAAGATTCAAGATTCAAGGGGTTTATTGTCACGTCAGTTCCATACATGGTATAATCCTGTGTGAAAATCTTGTGCTGGAGGATTCCATACAGTAAATTTAACATTAAATGAAAAAGTGCATGCATTAAATTATAAAGTGATCATTAAATTATTGGCAGGGTCCAGTTCAGGTGAATTTCAGGGCTGGTTGGTTCAGCAGCTTGATTGCCTGGGGAAAAAAAGCTGTTCGAGTGTCTGGTGGTATGTGAACTGATGCTCAGTACCTTCTGCCTGAGGGCAGCAGGCAGAATAGACCATGGTCCGGGTGGCTGGGGTCTTTGATGATCCTCAGACCAGTGGGGTTCAGGTCATAGTGAAAGGAGGTATCGTACATTGTTCTATCATTGGATCATTTGGAGGAGTTCTGTGGTAGAAACATTTTTGAGTAACAAAATTACTGCCAAAAAGACTAGGGTAAAATTTCAGTTGGTCGGCGGAGTCAGGAGATATGGGGAGAAGGCAGGAACGGGGTACTGATTGGGGATGATCAGCCATGATCACATTGAATGGCGGTGCTGGCTCGAAGGGCCGAATGGCCTACTCCTGCACCTAATGTCTATTGTCTATTGTCTAAATGGCTAGAGTCAGAGTCATAGAGTAATGGCCACTCTATTTCTCTATCCAAGACAAATACTACTTACAATTGCACAGCAACATTTCTTTTCAGAGCATACATCGGAATTTCTTGATCATCCCCTCGGTGTGTACTTTCTCATTAGGTTGTGTCGCCGGGGGGTTGAGGGAGTAACTGAGGTTGTGAATGTGAACGTATTCTGGGGTCCAGGAAGGGTGAATACGGAGCATAGAGGAGTGTAAAAAATAACATACTGAGGATGTTTCTGATTTGGGTTTCCAGTGTCTGTCTCAGAGCTGCACAGTGAGAACTCCTTCAATTTAAGCTCAAACAAGGTTCATAAGCACTTTACACAGAGGCACCAATTAACATTCCAGGACTGGCTTCCTTGCATGTTGCTGAACACTGTGCATAATCGGGACTCCACTGTGCTTCAGACCCACGGTGAACCCAAAACAAAAAATGCCCCGACACGATGCAAGTCGCATGCAGCCTCGATTTCCTTTTGTGCCTTTGTTATCATTGAAAATGTAGTGTCGATCGCCAACAAAAGCTGATGCTATGTGATCCAGTAATGGAACTATAATTCCTTTCATAATTTCATACCATCATTATTTATGAGACTGTCAGAAAATAATGCAGAGAAGGATTTTGAATGCCATTTTGCCTCCACTGTTATCAAACCATATTCATGCTATTAAAAAGGAGTGATAGTGAGATTTACCAGGCTCTATCTCAGACTAGTCTGAGCATGAAATCCTTCACATGCTTGTATCTCCTCTTCTTTTAAAATGAAAAGCCTGCAGCCATCTTACGACTATGTCATTTAAGGTTTGCACATCTCTGGCAGTTGAGGTTAACCAGAAAATGTTTGCACTATTAGCTTGAATATTACTCAGATGATCGATTTATTGAAGAGGAAACAAATACCTGTCAGCTGACCCTGAAGAGCGGGCAGGCTGCGCCCAAACCCACATTCCTCGCCGAGTTCGTTCATGTCCTGGCACATTCCTCATTGGCAAGAGTATGCAGTGTGGAAATCCTCTCCCTCAGGCTGCAGGTGTGGAGAATAGAGTGGTCGGCAGAAGGTCAACGCAAATCACTAACCCGAGGGGCCTGTTTCTCAAGCGGTGAAAATCATAGGATCTTTGGTGAAAATGATCCAGTTTAAAAATAAATGAGGTGAAGTGTAGTGTGCAGTGTAGAAGTTTAAAAAGAAATGCGGCCCTAGAATACATCGCCAGTGGCAGGGGCTAGATACATGATCTCGTAAAGAATGGCACATTGTGCCCCACTTCCAAAACAAAACACACTTGTGACAAACATTTGCAAGTTTATTGTACACTGAGCATTTGCAACTGCAGTCAAGGTGCCGCCAGCCCTTGGTTTCTTATCACTGAAGCCAAGAGTTACATGAATGTTCACAAGTAATAATGAAAAGCCTCCCAATACATCTTGCATGGCTTCATTAAAATGGAGATACGCGAGGCATCAGGAGATAGGTTTGCTTTTGAAGCATCAGTAAAGATGATACTCGAGCAAGACACCAGTTATGGGGCGACACAAGGAACTGCAGATACTGGAATCTTGAGCAAAACCTGCTGAGTTACTCCAGCACTGTGTCCTTTTCTGTTGTTTTTTTTAAATCATTTGCTAAATTTTCTTTATTTGTGGAATGTTCAGATCGGCACACACATAATGGTGCAGCTAGCAGAGCTGCTGCCTCGCACTCCAGCAGCCCTGGTTCAATTCTAACCTCAGGTGTTGACTGTGCGGAGTTTGCACGCTCTCCCTGTGACTGCATGGGTCTAATCCAAGTGCTCCAGTTTGCAAATTTCCCCTGGTGTAAGCAGATAATAGAAACACAGGGGGCGACATGAACATGAGAATAATAGGTTACAGGGAAAATTGGTGGGGTGATGGAATTGCTCTGTGAGGCAGCACGGACTCAATGGGCTGAATGGCCTTCCACATCATAAGGAAATACGGAAATAACTACGTATATAAGAAAGTGGTAACAGGATAGAGGAAGGTTATAGAAGCAGATACAATTATGAATTTTAAAAGAATTTGGACAGCTAGCGCAAGGAACTGCAAATGCTGGTTTACACCAAGATAGACACAAAATGATGGAGTAACTCAACGGATTAGGCAGCATCCCTGGAGAGAAGGAATAGGTGACATTTTGGGTCGAGACCCTTCATCAGACAGCTATATGGATAGGAATAGTTTAGAAGAATATGGGCCAAATGCAGGCAAATGAGACTCACCCTCTGTGTTGTATTGTTCAAAATTTGTGGCACCAGCCATCCTTCTGGCTGGAGCAGCAAGGTTTATAAGGTGTAGGCTGATCAGCTAATTGGACAGCTGTTATTTATTTGGCTGTGGCCGCAGCTCAATGGTGAAGGCTTGGTCTCTCCTAGCCTGTGTGCCAATGATGGGGATCAGAGCAGCATCTGAGGGAAGAGGCACTGTTATAGACTCCATAACAATCAAAGAAATGGATTGGCAGAAGAAACATAATAAATCAACACGATATTCTTAAACCCAACGTCACATGAAAACTGTGTAGGAAGGAACTGCAGATGCTGGTTTAAACTGAAGATGGATGCAAAAAGCTGGAGTAACTCAGTGGGACCGGCAGCATCTCTGAAAAGAAGGAATGGGTGATGTATTGGGTCCAAAACGCCACCCATTCATTCTCTCCGGAGATGCTGCCTGTCCCGCTGAGTTTGGCGTCTATCACATGTAATCCTATCTCTCAAATATACACTCCCCTTCCTAAATTGCAGGCTACTGGGTTAAAAATACAGCAGCTAATACAGCGATTGAAATCAGAGTTGCTTAGAGGCAAGAAGAATTAGAGATCCAAAGGTATCTTGATTTTGTAGAGCTCGAGGATATTTCAGAGCTAGGGAGTAGCGAGGCCATAAACTGATTTGAATTATTATGTAATTGGATGTCAGTGAAGGTCAGTAGGCACTTGATGGGAGTGGGATTTTGGATGCGAGTTAGGGATACAAAGTATTTGATGCCTTCAAGTCTATTGAGTGTGAAACAAGAAAGGACTGACGAATTTCATTGGAATATTTTAGTTTACAGAGAAGAAAGGCGGGGATCAGATTTCAGTAGCCAACATTGACACTAGAAGCCATGAGGCTGCATTTTGAGTATTGTGTTAGGTTTTGGGCACCCTGCAATAGGAAAAACGCAATTAAATTAGGAGAACAAAGAAGGTTTGAGAAGATTCAAGAAGATTTTGCCAGGATTTGAGGGCTTGAGTAATAGGGGAGATGTGGTGTGGTGTGATCTTACAGCATTGTATAAAATCATGAGGAGAATAAATAGGGTGAATGCTCAGAGTCTTTTACCCAGGGTAAGGGAATCAAGAACCAGAGTGGATAAACTTGAGTTGAGAGGGTTAAGATTTAATCAGAACCTGAGGGGCCACCTTTACATACATATGGTTATATGGAATGAACAGCTAGAGGAAGTAATTGAAGTGGGTAGAATAACAAAATTTAAAAGATATTTGGACAAGTACATGGATAGGAAAAGTTTAGAGAGATATGGACCAAACGTGGGCAAATGGGATTGCCATAGATGGTGAATCATGGTTGGCATAGATGAGTTGGGCTGAAGGGCCTGTTTACGTTTCTGCACTGTGTGACTTCATGACTCTATTGTTGAGATTTATTTCAAGTGACTGTGACTGAGAACATCAACATCCAGTTGTGATCTTCAAATGAACACATGCCAAAGACAAACAAAGAAAAAATTATATAAATATACAAACGGGCTTTAAAGCTAGTAATAACCTACCAGCCTTAAGGCGTTATTTCAATAAGCAACTAACAGACACAAACTACATTATTGTCTTTTACCAAGAAAAAGTGGGCCATGCTGTGCAAACAGATAAATGCATTCATAACCAAGGCGTGGAATCAACACAGATTGATTGTCAAGTTAATGGTTTTAAAATATCTGCCTGTGAATGTGATTACATTCCAAGAATTTAGATACACTTTATGGACACAATATCACTTAATCAACCTATACAGTAACATGTTTACATTTCTGAACTATCATGCACGATGACGTAGCACAGAAGGGCGTTACAGTGGCGCAGTAGTAGAGCTGTTGCCTTACAGTGCCTGAGGCCTGGGTTTGTTCCTGACTACAAGTGCTCTCTGTATGGAGTTTGTACATTCGCCCTGTGATGGGTTTGCATGGGTTTTCTCCAGGTGCTCCGGTTTCCTCCCTCATTCCAAAGACGTGCAGGTTTGTAGGTTAATTGGCTTCTGTAAATTGTCCCTAGTGTGCAGGAGAAAACTAGTGTATGGATGATCGCTGGTCGGTGCAGACTCGGTGGGCTGAAGGGCCTGTTTCCATGCTGTATCTCTAAACTAAACTAAACTAAACTAAATTTGAGACTTAAGATAAACTGAAGATTCATTTGCACACATTGTATTGAACGTATTCAGAAACACAGACTTTGAAGATTTAATGTTAAAAACCTGAGCATATAGATAAACCAATTAGCTAAAAACCATATGTCCAAATAAATGTTAAATCTCCTTAGAATGCCAATACATGTAAGTATTTCCTTTGCCAATGTAATGATCATACTCTACCAAATCTTTACTTTTTGTTCACTTGACATTACCGAATGTCTACATATGTCATTGTATGTCCTTATGCTCTATTTGCCTCTCTTGAAGCTCACTTTCTCCCCTTGTCTGTCTAGACCCGAAACGTCACCCATTCCTTCACTCCAGAGTTGCTGCCTGTCCCGCTGAGTTACTCCAGCATTTTGTGTCTATTTTCCTTCTCACATTCCTACTGTACCCTTGCTTGCTTACTCATCTGCTTCCTCTTTTTGAATTGCTGCTGAGGCCTTCAATTACACATTGTCTTGAACATATTCAGAAACACAGACTTTCGCTAGGATGCCCCGTAGCCTGTTTGTATTGTCCCTGGCCACCATTATTGAGCATTAGCACAATCCCCAATTCTACATCATTAAAGGCATCTGTCTCCATTTCGGACCATGAAGTGGTTTTCCAAATAAAGTGCAGTCTTGCTGCAACTTGTCCCAGTCTAACTGCATGTGGAATAAGAATTTCATTGTTCCATTTCAGGACATATGATGATAAAAGACTCTTGACTCTTGTCGATACTCAAGAGTTCCATAAGCATGGAGGATTTCACGGGCAACAGGCATGTTCATAGAATAATGGTGGTATAAATAGAACAAATACACCAGACCACTGTCCACAGACTACTGTCACTGTGTTTGCCAGAAATCTATTCCTTAATGCTACCACGAGAACAATATTTAAAAATTAACATTTGGGAAATTAGTGGAATGGAAAGGCAATATCCTTCCAGGACTTGATGATCTCCAGGTCTCGAGTTTTGAAAGAGTTGCCTATGAGGACAAAGAATGTACGGGTTATCATATTCCAATCTTCCATTGATTCTGGATGGTTCCCACACGTTGGAAGACAGTAAAGTGATCACCAATATTTAAAATATGTAAGAGGGAGAAAGCAGTAATCAATAGGTCAGTATACCTTCCATCAATAGTAGGGAAAGTGATGGACTAGATTATTAATAAATGATAAAAGGACACAAATAAAAACACTTTACATTTATCATTCATATTTTGAATTTGTCATTGATAAGGCCTTTTATAAAGCATGTCAAACTACATTAATAAAGAGCACATGGTATGGGCAATACACTGATGTGGATTAAGGATTGCTTATTGTACTGAGTCATTATCAGAGTGGAAGGCCGTGAATAGTGAGGTGCCATCAGCACTAAGGTTGGGCTCCAGCTGTTCATCACCACCTTCCACGGGCCATTGGTGATGGGCAATAAATATTAATCTTGTCAGTTTTGCCCTGATTCTAAAAACAAATAATTGAAAAAAAACAAGCAGATATAATAAGCGTTTAGGAGGGCAAACAGCATGTTGGCCTTCATTGCACACCAAATTTAACAACTCTTTTCCACAAATTTTGGACAATTCTTGAAATTAAAACAATTCCTCTCATACTTGCCAGGATGGATGCAGAGCTGATATATTTTCCAGCTGAAAAAATTAAAGCACTGATAGAAAATAATTCTCTTCATTGTGAGAGGGTACTAGAACAAAGAACATAGAACAATACAGCCCAGAAAGAAGCCCTTTGGCCCATTTTGTCTCCGCAAACAAATTTGCTAAGATAAACTAATCTCATCAGCCAGCTCGTTATCTATATCCCCTGCATATCCTTGTGCCAATCTAAAAGTTTCTCAAATGCCACTACCTTATCTGCCTCCACCACCACCCCAGTCAGCGTGTTCTAGGCATCCACCAATTTCTGTGTAAAAATAAACGCTTGCCCCAAATACTGTGGCACGGTGGCGCAGTGGTAGAGTTGCTACCTTACAGTGAATGCAGCGCCGGAGACCCGGGTTTGAACACGACTACGGGTGCTGTTTGTACGAAGTTTGCACGTTCTCCCCGTGACCTGCGTGGGTTTCCTCCGAGATTTTCGGTCTCCTTCCACACTCCAAAGACGTACAGGTATGTAGGTTAATTGGCTTGGTAAATGTAAAAATTGTCCCTAGTGGGTGGAGGATAGTGTTAATATGCGGTGATCGCTGTTCGACGTGGACCCGGTGGGCCGAAGGGCCTGTTTCCACGCTGTATCTCTAAACTAAACTAAACTAAATCTCTAAACATTGTGCCTCTCATCTTAAAGCTATGCCCTCGACCCTTTGACAGTTCCACCCTGGGAAAAAGATTCTACCTGCCTACCCTGTCTAAGACTCATCATTTTACATACTTTCATCAGGTCCCCCCTCTCTCTCTCCGGAGCTCCAGAGAAAACAATGCAAGTTTGTCCAACCTCTCCGATTAGCTAATATTCAATCCAATATACTAATCCAAGTAACATTAAATGAATATGTTGGAAGGAACTGCAGATGCTGGTTTAAATTGAAGATAGACACGAAATGCTGGAGTAACTCAGCGGGGCAGGCAGCATCTCTGGGGAGAAGCAATGGGTGACATTTCCGGTTGAGACCCTTCTTAGCAGTAAATGAACCCCACTTTTTAAAAAGGGAGGGAGAGAGAAAACGGGGAATTACAGACCAGTTAGTCTAACATCAGTAGGGGGGAAACTGCTAGAGTCATTTATTAAAGATGGGATAGCAGCACATTTGGAAAGTGGTGAAATCATTGGACAAAGTCAGCATGGATTTACGAAAGGTAAATCATGTCTGACGAATCTTATAGAATTTTCAAGGATGTAACTAGTAGAGTGGATAAGGCAGAACCAGTGGATGTGTTATATCTGGACTTTCAGAAGGCTTTCGACAAGGTCCCACATAAGACATTAGTATACAAACATAAAGCACACGCTATGATATAGTTGGGATCACGGAGACATGACTCCAGGGTGACCAAGGCTGGGAGCTGAACATCCAGGGATATTCAATATTCAGGAAGGATAGAGAGAAAGGAAAAGGAGGTGGGGTAGCGTTGCTGACTAGAGAGGAGATTAACGCAATGGAAAGGAAGGACATTAGTTTGGAGGATGTGGAATCGGTATGGGTAGAGCTGCGAAACACTAAGGGGCAGAAAACGCTGGTGGGTGTTGTGTACAGGCCACCTAACAGTAGTAGTGAAGTTGGAGATGGTATCAAACAGGAAATTAGAAATGCGTGCGACAAAGGCAAAACAGTTATAATGGGTGACTTCAATCTACATATAGATTGGGTGAATCAAATTGGCAGGGGTGCTGAGGAAGAGGATTTCTTGGAATGTATGCGGGATAGTTATCTAAATCAACGTAGAGGAACCAACGAGAGAGCAGGCTATTTTAGACTGGGTATTGAGTAATGAGGAAGGGTTAGTTAGCAGTCTTGTTGTACGTGCCCCCTTGGGCAAGAGTGACCATAATATGGTTGAGTTCTTCATTAGGATGGAGAGTGACATTGTTAATTCAGAAACAATGGTTCTGAACTTAAAGAAAGGTAACTTTGAGGGTATGAGACATGAATTGGCCAAGATTGACTGGCAAAATACAGAAAAATTAATAGCCTATATATATAACATCATTTTGGATAAGGAGAATCCAATAACGGAAACATATCGTCAAGCATGGGAAAATGAAATGGGATTGGCTATAACAAAAGAAAACTGGGAAGAAAGTCTACAACGAATACACCAGTGTTCATTAAACGCCAGACATATACTGATACAATTTAAAGTATTATATAGGTTACACTATTCGAAAACTAAATTAAATAGTATTTTTCCGAATCTCTCCGCTATTTGTGATAAGTGCAAGAAAGCAGAGGCAAATTTAATACATAGTTTCGTTACATGTCCTAAATTGAATTATTACTGGACAGAAATTTTTAAAGTTATTTCTGAAGTCATCAAAGTTAAATTGGACCCTAACCCAAAGCTAATAATATTTGGAATTCCGGATTTACATCTATCACTTACAGTAAATCAAAGAAATTTCTTTGATTACTGTTTGATAATTGGGAAAAAAATCATATTGAAATTTTGGAAGGGAACATTATCCCCCACAACCAAAATGTGGGCAACAGAGATGATGGAGACGTTACATCTGGAAAGAATTAGATTTGTCCTATTGGACAAGTATAATTCTTTTGAACAGATATGGTCTCCATATATACAGTATTTAGAGAAGTAGCTGTTCTTGGCAACACAGCTCGGCGTGCACCCTGCGGGATTTGGTGAGAATAATTCATTTTTATATTGGAATTAACATATATGTCTTTATTGATACTATCACTTGTAGTAGTGTTATTAATAATACATATTGTGGTTACTCAAATTTTTTAATTTTTTTTTTCGTTTCTCTTTTCTTTCTTATATATAATCAAATTATTATTTAATCACTCTCTTAATGATTTATAACTGTTCTATTCTTTCTCTATCATTATTTCTAAAAAAATAGTAGATAAGTATTACTAGTGTTTTACTTAATGCAAATTGAATTAATTTGATATAAAGTTGTTTGAAGCATTGTAATTGATTATCTTTAATAAAAAAATATATTAAAAAAATAAAAATAAAAATAAAAAAAGATTGACTGGCAATTAATTCTAAAAGGGTTGACGGTGGATATGCAATGGAAGGCATTTAAAGACTGCATGGATGAACTACAAAAATTGTTCATCCCAGTTTGGCAAAAAAATAAATCAGGGAACGTAGTGCATCCGTGGATAACAAGGGAAATCAGGGATATTATCAAAGCGAAGGATGATGCGTACAAATTAGCCAGAAAAAGCAGCATACCGGAGGACTGGGAGAAATTCAGAGACCAGCAGAGGAGGACAAAGGGCTTAATTAGGAAAGGAAAAATAGATTATGAAAGAAAACTGGCAGGGAACATAAAAACTGACTGCAAAAGTTTTTATAGATATGTGAAAAGAAAGAGATTAGTTAAAACAAATGTAGGTCCCTTGCAGTCAGAAACAGGTGAGTTGATCATGGGGAACAGGGATATGGCGGACCAATTGAATAACTACTTTGGTTCCGTCTTCACTAAGGAAGACATAAATAATCTGCCGGAAATAGCAGGGGACCGTGGGTCAAAGGAGTTGGAGGAATTGAGTTAAATCCAGGTTAGCCGGGAAGTGGTGTTGGGTAAATTGAATGGATTAAAGGCCGATAAATCCCCAGGGCCAGATAGGCTGCATCCCAGAGTACTTAAGGAAGTAGCTCCAGAAATAGTGGATGCATTAGTAATAATCTTTCAAAACTCTTTAGATTCTGGAGTAGTTCCTGAGGATTGGCGGGTAGCAAACGTAACCCCACTTTTTAAGAAGGGAGGGAGAGAGAAAATGGGGAATTACAGACCAGTTAGTCTAACATCGGTAGTGGGGAAACTGCTAGAGTCAGTTATTAAAGATGGGATAGCAGCACATTTGGAAAGTGGTGAAATCATTGGACAAAGTCAGCATGGATTTACAAAAGGTAAATCATGTCTGACGAATCTTATAGAATTCTTCGAGGATGTAACTAGTAGCGTGGATAGGGGAGAACCAGTGGATGTGGTGTATCTGGACTTCCAGAAGGCTTTCGACAAGGTCCCACATAAGAGATTAGTATACAAACTTAAAGCACAAGGCATTGGGGGTTCAGTATAGATGTGGATAGAGAACTGGCTGGCAAACAGGAAGCAAAGAGTAGGAGTAAACGGGTCCTTTTCACAATGGCAGGCAGTGACTAGTGGGGTACCGCAAGGCTCAGTGCTGGGACCCCAGCTATTTACAATATATATTAATGATCTGGATGAGGGAATTGAAGGCAATATCTCCAAGTTTGCGGATGACACTAAGCTGGGGGGCAGGGTTAGCTGTGAGGAGGATGCTAGGAGACTGCAAGGTGACTTGGATAGGCTGGGTGAGTGGGCAAATGTTTGGCTGATGCAGTATAATGTGGATAAATGTGAGGTTATCCATTTTGGTGGCAAAAACAGGAAAGCAGACTATTATCTAAATGGTGGCCGACTAGGAAAAGGGGAGATGCAGCGAGACCTGGGTGTCATGGTACACCAGTCATTGAAAGTAGGCATGCAGGTGCAGCAGGCAGTGAAGAAAGCGAATGGTATGCTAGCTTTCATAGCAAAAGGATTTGAGTATAGGAGCAGGGAGGTTCTACTGCAGTTGTACAGGGTCTTGGTGAGACCACACCTGGAGTATAGCGTACAGTTTTGGTCTCCAAATCTGAGGAAGACATTCTTGCCATAGAGGGAGTACAGAGAAGGTTCACCAGACTGATTACTGGGATGTCAGGACTTTCATATGAAGAAAGACTGGATAGACTCGGCTTGTACTCGCTAGAATTTAGAAGATTGAGGGGGGATCTTATAGAAACTTACAAAATTCTTAAGGGGTTGGACAGGCTAGATGCAGGAAGATTGCTCCCGATGTTGGGGAAGTCCAGGACAAGGGGTCACAGCTTAAGGATAAGGGGGAAATCCTTTAAAACCGAGATGAGAAGAACTATTTTCACACAGAGAGTGGTGAATCTCTGGAACTCTCTGCCACAGAGGGTAGTCGAGGCCAGTTCATTGGCTATATTTAAGAGGGAGTTAGATGTGGCCCTTGTGGCTAAGGGGATCAGAGGGTATGGAGAGAAGGCAGGTACGGGATACTGAGTTGGATGATCAGCCATGATCATATTGAATGGCGGTGCAGGCTCGAAGGGCCGAATGGCCTACTCCTGCACCTAATTTCTATGTTTCTATGTTTCTCTGTATTGGGGGTTCAGTATTGATGTGGATAGAGAGCTGGCTGGCAAACAGGAAGCAAAGAGTAGGAGTAAACGGGTCCTTTTCAGATTGGCAGGCAGTGACTAGTGGGGTACCGCAAGGCTCAGTGTTGGGACCCCAGCTATTTACAATATATATTAATGATATGGACGAGGGAATTGAATGCAACATCTCCAAGTTTGCAGATGACACGAAGCTGGGGGGAAGTGTTAGCTGTGAGGAGGATGCTAGGAGGCTGCAAGGTGACTTGGATAGGCTGGGTGAGTGGGCAAATGCATGGCAGATGCAGTATAATGTGGATAAATGTGAGGTTATCCACTTTGGTGGTAAAAACAGGAAAGTAGACTATTACCTAAAAGGTGGCCGATTAGGAAAAGGGGAGATACAACGAGACCTGGGTATCATGATACACCAGTCATTGAAAGTAGGCATGCAGGTGCAGCAGGCAGTGAAGAAGCGAATGATATGTTGGCATTCATAGCAAAAGGATTTGAGTATAGGAGCAGGGAGATTCTACTGCAGTTGTACAGGGTTTTGGTGAGACCACACCTGGAGTATTGCGTACAGTTTTGGTCTCCAAATCTGAGAAAGACATTCTTGCCATAGAGGGAGTACAGAGAAGGTTCACCAGACTGATTACTGGGATGTCAGGACTTTCATATGAAGAAAGACTGGATAGACTCGGCTTGTACTTGCTAGAATTTAGAAGATTGAGGGGGGATCTTATAGAAACTTACAAAATTCTTAAGGGGTTGGACAGGTTAGATGCAGGAAGATTGTTCCCGATGTTGGGGAAGTACAGAACAAGGGGTCACAGTTTTAGGATAAAGGGGAAATCCTTTAGGACCGAGATGAGAAAAACTTTTTTCACACAGAGAGTGGTGAAACTCTGGAACTCCCTGCCACAGAAGGTAGTTGAGGCCAGTTCATAGGCTATATTTAAGATGGAGTTAGATGTGGCCCTTGTGGCTAAAGGGATCAGGGGGTATGGAGAGAGGGCAGGTACAGGATACTGAGTTGGATGATCAGCCATGATCATATTGAATGGCGGTGCAGGCTCGAAGGGCCGAATGGCCTACTTCTGCACCTATTTTCTATGTTTCTATGTTTCTGCACCTTCTCTAAAGCCTCCACATCTTACCTGTAATGGGCCAACCTGAACTGTACCTTCTACTCCACAAGCGACAACTAAGGTCTTATAGAACTGCATTATGACTTCCTGACTCAAACGGCAAACATACGAACACCTTCTTCACTAATCTATCTACTTTTCAGGGAGTTATGAACCTGAACATCAGGATCCCTCTGCATATCAATGATCTTTGAGGGTATATTAAGGGTCTTGCCATCAACATTTGAAAGGAGGTTTGGTCATTTAGTATGTTCGGGATAGAGATGGAAATACTTTATTTTTGAGGTTAAGGGATATGAGTTTACTGCAAGGAATAGTGCAGAGATAAAAAAGGGCTATTATGACTGTTTTGAATGGTGGAGCAGGCACTCAGAACCAAATGGCCTAATCCTGTTTCCTTTTGTCATGTTCTTATATAAGTTTGCATATAAATTGAAGAACAGAGGCTGTCCATTTACGCTGGGAAACTGTACATATTATAAAGCAACAATGAAATATTAATACACCATTGTTGAATTTACAATATCATTCTGGACCTTTGTGCTAGGCTGACCCCACAGGGTGTGGTGTGAGACTTCTTGGTAATGTTTGACATTGCATTGGGGATATCTCCAAAATAGAGTCAAACTGGGATGGGAAAGCCCCTGTCCCACGATGCAAGTTTACCCAAGAGCTCTCCCGAGTTAAAAAACCCCAACTCGTGGTAAGTACATAGAATGTACGTAGCGGGTACGTCGGAGCTCGTGGATGTCTCGTAGCGGCTCGTAAAGCTAATGGTAGGTACTCGGGAAGAGCGGAAACTCTTGAAGTTTTTTCAACAGTGGGAAAAATTTCCAAGTAAAAAAATACTGGTGATGAAGTACCACGGGTTTGATTTTTTTTTAACTCGGGAGAGCTCTTGGGTGAACTCGCATCGTGGGACAGGGGCTTAAGGCACTAAGAGAATCAGATTTACTTTTCAATCTGAGTTCATTGGTTATTCCCTAATTTCTGAATCAATCTATCAGGGTTCAAGTCCAGATAATTGTGCACCTAACTGAGTCAGATTAATTGTAATTGTACAGTACATTTCTGAAGTTTGTTTTTCAGATAGGTAGTAAACCATGGCTCCACCTTCACAAGAGTATGTAAAGGAGTGTGTGGATTTATCTGAAAGCAGACTAACCTTTATCTCCAGACTTTAGATTCTAGGCTTGAGAGATACCGCCAACCAATATCATTGTAAAACAATTACCTGGTATATTTGTCGCCTTCTCACTTCTGTCACTATCTTCCAACCATCTTCAACCACCCTCCCCCCCTCACTCCCCTCACCTCTATCCACCTATCACTTGCCAGGCTTTGCCCAACCCTTACCTCTCTTTTCCAACTTCCTCCCCCCTGACTCAATTTGTCTGCAAAAGGGTCATGTCCTGAAACAGAAGATGTATAGATGGATGGATGGATAGATGGACAGACAGACAGACAGACAGACAGACAGACAGACAGACAGACAGACAGGCAGGCAGGCAGGCAGGCAGGCAGACAGACAGGCAGGCAGGCAGACAGACAGACAGACAGACAGACAGACAGACAGACAGACAGACAGACAGACAGACAGACAGACAGACAGACAGACAGACAGCCAGCAGACAGACAGACAGACAGACGGATAGATGAGGCTAGTTTATTTTTTGCACAGAGAGTGGCGGAAGCCTGGAACACATTACCAGGGGCGATGGTGGAGGTAGATTCGATAGTGGTGTTTAAGCTTTTAGATAGGCATATGAGAGTGCAGGTAATACTGGGATATGGATCATTTGAGATCAGTTTAACTTGCCATTATGGTTGGCATGAACATCGCAGCCCAAAATGCCATTCCTGTGCTGTACTGTTCTATATTCTAGGTTCTATGGTTGGGAATGCTTCGTGCAAATCTCTTGCATTCATGACATGGGGTTCAACATTGTTGAGAATGAAAGTATTCTTGGACCCTCCTCCTCTCCTGATGTTGCACGTCAGTGGCAACACCCACTGGCAACATGTAAAGTTGAACTCATCTTATACAGGAGGCAGTGCGGTGAGAGTCAGAGTGGGGGATGAATGAGAAAATATAGGTAGAGGAAGAGAGAGAAACAGACAAAGAGAGATAGGGACGGACAGGGACAGAGAGAAGAGAGAGAGAGAGGGAGAGAAGAGGGAGAGAGGAGGAAAAGGGGAGGGAGAGAGGGGACAAGAGGGGAGAGGGAGCAGGGGGGAGAAGGATGGGAGGGATTGGGGGGGGGGGGATCAAAGATGATTTGTTTCTACCCCAGATCTGTGAATTCTAAGAATGCTGAATTGCTTAATATGAGACCCACTGGCTCCAGAACAGATGGAGCAGATGACGAGTGCCCGGTGGGTGCATGGATCATTTTGTATGTTGTACAGTCCATTCAGTCGTGGGCCAAGAATGTACCTGTGTTGGTGAGGATGCTACAATTTTTTAGGAGGACTTTGAGAACATCTTTACAGATTCCTTTTGGAAATCTCCTGATAAGCAGATATTGTGGCGCTCTCACAGAAGCTTAATGATCAGAACCACAATGCTGGAGATGTTGAATGGGGAGAAGACATTGGCATTGTCTATCCTGCCATGGATTTGGAGGTCTTTGTGAAAATATCATTGGCAGCACTAACATGCCTCATACAATAGAAGCGAGGATGCTGATGTACAAAAAAAAGACACAGAGTGCTGGAGTAACTCAGCGGGTCAGACAGCATCACTGGAAAATATGCATAGATGATGTTTCAGTTCTGGTCTCTTCTTCAGTCTGAAGAAGGGTCCCAATCCGAAACATCACCCATCTAGGTTCTCCAGAGATGCTGCTTGACCCACTGAGTTACTCCTGCACTTTATGCCTAATACAGGTTGCTTACAGGAGGATTAGGATCACTACTGCTCGGTAAACCATTAGCTTTATGTTGGTTTTGAAATCTTGATTTCTGAGCACTATCATACACTTTTAGTATATGGTGGCACCCTGGAGACAGTGGTGAATATCCTCATTGATGTTTGCCAACACTGAGGTGACTACTGAGATAATGCATTACGTGCAGGGAGGAGTCCTTGCACAAGTCTGAAATTGTACCTTTGATGAACAAGAACATGAAGAAGCAGGTATCAAAAATCACATACAAGCAGGAATGCCAAGGCAAAAAAGGTATCCTTGGCAACATTAAGACATTGATCTCATCAGCAGGCTATGTCTATAATCAGAAGTGGATTATTCACAGGTACAGCTGGTGGACTCACTGCCTCATGGTGCCAAATACCCAGATTCATGCTGTCTGTGTGGAATTTACATGTTCACCCTGTGACCGAATGGGTTTCCTCCAGATGCTCCAGTTTCCTCTCATACCCCAAAGACCTGTAGTTTATACATGAAGTTATATGGCTGGGGGTCATTAAGAGTTAACAGTGGTGTTAACCATTTTAGCGTTCTCCTCTATGTTCAATTAAGGTCCAATAAGTGATCTATGTTTAGCTTAGTTTAGTTTAGTTCAGTTTAGTTTAGAGATGCAGCACGGTAACACAGGGTCCACGCTGACCAACGATCCCCGTACACTAACACTATCCGCACACACAGGATCAGGGGAGAAAACAGGAACGGGGTACTGAAGTTGGATGATCAGCCATGATCATATTGAATGGCAGTGCTTCACTCGAAGGGCCAAATGGCCTACTCCTGCACCTATTTTCTATGTTTCTATGTTTCTATCTCTGCTTACTCTCATTTTCCTGTGTACTTTCAACGTTAAGATGCAGAACATGTTCAGACATTGATCTGTCACCTGTGAGTCACGAAGTTTCCCTTTGGCAGCTCCAACACGTTTCACTAAGAGATCACCAATCTCTTGGTCTATGTATGCTCCGGAGGCTAGTCTGTAGCACGATGCAGGCACAAGTTTGCTTTACATTAGTGCTTGCATCTTTATCTCCAACACAGACGGTAGCAGATTCCAGTCTCTTTCTGATACTAAACCCAGACTAGTACGTTAGCCTTGTACTTGGGTGGCTAATCAAGATATTGCCTTTTGAACAGAACTTTAAAACAAGGCCCTGCTTGCCTGTTCAGGTGGCTGCCAAGAATATCAGACAGTTTTAGAAACTTTAAGAAATTTTGATTTAGTTTAGTTTAGAAATACATCGCGGAAACAGGCTCTTCGGTCCACACAGAACAGTGATCCCGCACATTAACACTATCCTACACATACTAGGGACAATCTACACTTACATCAAGCCAATTTACATACATACCTGTACGTCTTTGGAGTGTGGGAGCAAACCGAAGATCTCGGAGAAAATCCCATGTGCTCACGGGGAGAACGTACAAACTCCGTACAGACAGCACCCTTAGTCGGGATTAAACCCGGGTCTCCAGCGCTGTAAGGCAACAACGCTACCGCTGCGCCACCGTGCCGCCTTTAATGCTGTGGTTCCACTCCTACCTAGCACAGCAGCATATAGACCACTCTTATTGTGTATCTTATTTGCTGATTGTGGTATCTCATCAAATGCTAATTGGATGCAATCTTCCTGCATAACGATAGAGACTCTACGACAAATATAATTATATTCAATATTCTACATTCTAGTTTCAGAGCCTCAGTCCCTAAAGCATTTACCTTAATTCCGTTCATCCAAATTGGTTCTCTATCAATTCTTAACCTCGATGAGCAAAACTCTATTGATGCCAAGTAAAGAGTTTTATTCTCCCACAACCTTTTTGCATGAGTACTTCCAAGTCTCTTCGAACCACCAGACAATAGCCAATAGACAATAGACAATAGGTGCAGGAGTAGGCCATTTGGCCCTTCGAGCCAGCACCGGCATTCAATGTGATCATGGCTGATCATCCCCAGTCAGTACCCCATTCCTGCCTTCCCCCATATCCCCTGACCACTATCTTTAAGAGACCTATCTAGCTCTCTCTTGAAAGTATCCAGAAAGGAACCTGCCTCCACCGCCCTCTGAGGCAAAGAATTCTACAGACTCACAACACTCTGTGTGAAAAAGTGTTTCCTATCTCCATTCTAAATGGCTTACCTCTTATTCTTAAACTGTGGCCCCTGGTTCTGGACTCCCCCAACATCGGGAACACGTTTCCTGCCTCTAGCATGTCCAAACCCTTAATCTATCTATCTATCTATCTATCTATCTATCTATCTATCTATCTATCTATCTATCTATCTATCTATCTATCTATCTATCTATCTATCTATCTATCTATTAAAAATCTCTTTATTTATTTAATTTTTATTTATTAGAAGCAAATGTACAAAAATAGAACCAACGGCATATGAAATAATACAGTTATTGTACAGCTTCAATTTTAACTTTTAGCTATAGTTGGAAGAAAAGAAAGGAGAAAAAGCAAGAAAGAGAAAAAGTGAAATGTGCAAAGATAGAACCCCTAGACTACCAAAGTGGTATAGGCAAAGAGTGAGTAAATGAAAGAAAGAAGAGAGGAATAGAAAAAATAAGAAAAATAAAAGGACAAAAAGAGAAAGAAAGAAAAAAGTGGTGATATACCCTCCTCACATCCCTCCCCACCCACCTCACCCAACCCATAATTAGATTTAAATCCAAAGTTGTGTTGTACCATACTATCCTTATAATAAATCAATGAATGGTGTCCATGTCTTCGAAAAATGATCTGGTTTTTCTGCCAAGACAAGTCTAATATTTTCAAGATGTAGCGTCTCGGACATGTTTATAATCCACATCTTAAGAGCAGGGACTGATGTATGTTTCCAAAATTTGAGTATTAGTTTTTTCGCCTTTATCAGACCGTAATTAAGGAAACATCTTTGAAATAATGATCGCTCAGAGAAGGCTTCTGACGTACCTAGGATAATCAATTCCGTATCGGGATACAATTTTATTTTTAGTGTTTTTGAAAATATTTCAAAAATTCCTCTCCAGAAATTATGTAACTCTATACAAGAGACAAAGGAATGGGTTATAGTTGCTTCCTGAAGAAGACATTTATCGCAAATAGGAGATACATTTGGAAAGATTTTATTCAGTTTAGACTTTGAATAATAGTCTGTGCAGTATTTTAAATTGAATTAATGAATGCCTAACGTTAATCGAACAATTGTGTATATATAGAAGGTTTTCTTCCCATCTGTCTTTTAGAATGTTTAGGCCAAGTTCATCTTCCCAAGCTCTTCTAATTACTTCTGACGATGGGATTTCTATATTTAAAAGGGTGTTATACAGATATGATATTAACTTGTTTGACTCCGAGTTTCTATTCATACATTCGTCTAGTATGTCTGGCGACAAAGATTGGTAGTCTTGGGTATATGATTTCAGATAGTCTTGAATTTGAAGGTATCTAAAATATTGGTCACCTTTCAGGTGATATTTCGACTGTAATTCTTGAAATGAGAGAAGAGTTCCCATCTCATAAAGATCTCCGAGTTTTTTTTATTCCTAATCTTTCCCAATATGTGAACGTTTTGTATAAAATAGATGGCTTGAACGAAGGATTGTTGGCAATTGGTGAAAGAAGAGATAAATTTCTAAGTTTAAGGGTTGACTTCACTTGTCTCCAGATTCGTAAGGTACTGTGGATAATCGTTCTTCTTCTAAAAATCTCTTCTTGACCACTTCCTGTCTGCATTGTAACTAAATTTGCGCAAAAACGATCCCCCATAGCGCTACGATTTTTCGCCAACTTACTCACCATTCTCCTCCGCTGCAAGTCAAATAAGTTTTGTTCTGATCGGTGAAATAGTACAAAAATTATGAAGGTTTTGAAGGTTCCCCCTCCCCCACCCCCCCTTCCCCACTCCCCCCTCCCCCACTCCCCCCTCCCCCACTCCCCTTCTCTTCTCTTTTTGTTTGGCTGTGTTTGGCCATATCCCTTTAAACCTGGTTCTTGATTCTCCTACTGGGTAAAAGACTGTGCATTTAGCCTGTTTATTCCTCCCATGATATTATACACCTCTATAAGATCACCCCTCATCCTGCACTCCAAGGAATAAAGGCCTGGCCTGCTCAACCTCTCCCTATAGCTCAGGCCCTCGAGTCCTGGCAACATCCTTGTAAATCTTCTCTGCACAAAACCTTTCCAGCATATTTCCTATAACAATGTGAACAAAACTGAACACAATACTCTAAATGTGGCCTTACTAATGTATTGTACAACTGTAACTTGACCTTCCAAGTTCTATATTCTATATTACTCTGGCGCGATTGGGAGCAATTGGTCCAATCGGCTTAAGGCCGGCCCTGGCTGGAAAATAACTTGTTTGTGGGCATGGGAGGATCCAGTTGTTGGCCCATGGGGGCACCAACAACATGGATAGGACCAAGCAGCAGGTTCTGTTGAGAGATTATGAGAAACTCAGCAAAAAAATTGAAAAGCAAAACCACAAGGATGATCGTCTCCGTATTATTATCTGCACCACATGTAAACTGACAGGGTCAAGAGGATTTAAGTGATAAATGTGTGTCTCTTTGCTTGATGCAGAGTTGAGGCCAGTGTTGATCAGCCATGATTATATTGAATGGCAGGGAGGGCTGGAGTTGTCTTTGTTTTGTATTTGGAAATTGTTCAAACTTCAAAGAGGATGTGACTATAAATGGTGGTTGCTCCTTTTTCCCAAGCTATTGTGTCTCTTTAGCATGAAGTATCGAATTGAAACCAGCAATGAACTGTTTTTTAAATGACATGTGCATAATAAACAGATGGGAAAAAGCTCTAACTTGTCCCATGAGATTACGATACTTATGTGTATTGTCCAGCCCACCCAAAAGACATATGATCTTTGGGATTCATGTCCTCCGAACTGTGGAGAACTCATTAACAAGAACAATTCCTGCCGTTGCACAAATCAATGGCTGATTTTCAATGCCAGGCTTTGGCCGTGTTTCACGTTGTGTTTTGTTAGCACACTGCACCCTGGGACCTAGAACTAATTAATGTTGACAAGTAGTTTCTACATCTGCCTGGACGTATTCCAGCAGACTGATCAGTATTCATACCCTAAAGTGAAGTGCGCTTGACAAAACAGGCAATTATTTTTTCTTTATCTCGATTAACATTTATTCCGTGATACAAGATCAAGAGCTGAAGTGCTATTTAAGAAGAACTTGGAGGAGCCAAGTGGTTAGTTTGTAGAATTAATGTGATCCTAAATGAACAGTTATAAAGTTTTTATGAAAGTTTGTAAGATTTTTTTGCTATAAATTGAGGGGTGCATTTTGACTTTAGTAAAGTGACTTTAGTATTGTGCAGTATAAACGCAAGAGGTTGCAGATGGCAAAATCTTGAGCACAAAACAAACTGCTGGAGGAACTCAATGGGTCAGGCAGCATCTGCAGAGGGAACAGGGCAGATGATGTTTCAAGTTTCGAAAGAGAATCTCCAATTTTACTTCGGAGTCACGTGAGTGATTCCGTTGAAGAAGACCCACCAGTGCGCATGCACGTCATTACGTCGTTCGCATGGCTAGGTACCGGATGTGCAGGGCTTCGCTCCCTGCCGACGGTAAGTTGAACCTGCAGGTAAGAGTTTTATTACTTACCAGGGTTGATATCCGTGCAGGAACTTCTCTTCACAGAAGTATCCTGCAGGATTTGGCGAAGTCCAGCGAGTGGACCGACTATGGGCTGTGGGGAGACCCCGGTTCCTACCGCGGAGTGGATAGTCGGATATTTCGTGTTTTTTCGCTTTTTTAAAGCCACTGACTAAGCGGTCAGTGTTTCAAACCTGCTGTGTTCCCAGGGCCGGGTAAAACACGCAGGTGGGCGGGGCTACCGCCAGAGTTGCTGACAGTGAGGTCAGTGGTTCTCAGAATCATCGATCTGTGGGCCCCAGGCATGGGGTGCGATCACAGATAGAGTCAAACAGCCCTATTGAACTCGGAGGAGTCGGGCTGAAAGGATTCCCTTGGGGAAGTAAGTATGTATTTGTGTGCTTTTTGTTGTTATTTTTTAACCCTTCACAGGCACCAGCGCGGGCCTAGGGTACAGGCCGCGCCAGCAGCACTTGGGACAGGGCTGCTTAGAGTGTGAGCAGGGGCCTATGCTACAGGCCACGCCAGCAGCACCTAGGACAGGACTGCTTAGTGTATGAGCGCGCGCCTATGGTACAGGCCGCGCCAGCAGCGCCAGGGACAGGACTGCTCAGTGTGTCAGCGCGGGCCTATGGTACAGGCCGCGTCAGCAGCACCTGGGACAGGGCTGCATAGTGTGTGAGCGCACCAGCTGCATTGGCACACGGAGGCTGTGAGGATTTAAATCTCCAGGTAATTGCCACAAACTTAGCTGAAGTTCGGGTTGTTTTGCTGTGGTGCTGTGCTGTGTATTTCTTCCAGGACAACGCCATGGACAAGACGACTAAGGGAAAGAGGCAAGCCGCAAGAAAACCGGTAGACAGCCGCGGGAGTGCGGTCTGTGAACGGCTGCCTCATACCCCTGCACAGTCGCCGGTCGGGAGCGGGGCGACTGCAGACTTGGGTGCTGCAAAGCACAGAGCCAGCGCCAGTCAGGTGTAAGGCCACCAGCAAGTCTGTTAGGCCCACTGACTAGCCAGAGTCAGGAGTGGAGAATTCCTCTCCGGGGCTGGATACTGATTTTTTCAACGGTTATCCCAAATGGAGCACCTCTTGCAGAGGTTGTTTCCCCAGGGCACACTCCAGGAGCAGGAGTGGTGTCGGCAGTAGGCTGGAGAAGAGGCCGCGCCAGCAGCACCTAGTAAAGGGCTGCTCGATAGCACCCTCGTTGATGAGGCGCGTGCCATGGGTCAGCTGAGTTCTGACCCCGACTCTGACGGTGATTTCAATCCAGGCGAAGAACGGCAGCTGCCAGATGTCCCATCCCTGGCAGTACGATTCGCTGTCCCGTCAGAGTCAGGAGAGCCACTGGGAGATGAGTTGGCCTCCACTCCCATCAGCTACAGGAGCTCACGATTGCATGATCCAAATCCAGCGCGGCCCGCGGCCGGACGCCCGCAGCCCCAGTTCCGCGATGTTGGGAGTCGGCGGCCACAGCGCTCCGGAGCTTACCGCACGGCGACCCGGTAAGGCATTGCCCGCTCCCCGCCTCTCCGACCAGGTAGGGGACTAAGAATTAAAATTTCCTCCTTCACCCCCCCCACCACATAAAATCCCTCCAAACTAACTGACTAACATTTAAGCAATAATTTACAATGATTCCCCGGTCTCTGGGGAGGAGGCAGCCGCTCCAGACTTTTCAAGCCGCCCGCGCCACCTACCTAATCTACGCTAAAAATCTTCCATTCCGAAATCCGAAAAATTCCAAAATCCGACAAGTGTCTAGTCCCAAGGCTTTCGGATAAAGGGTTGTGTACCTGTATAACAGTGGTGAGAGGTACATTCTCGCCACAAGAAGGAGGAATGTTATTTTATGCTTTTTTCCATTTTGCCTCATCTGTAGGGTCTTGAAATAAAGTCAGCAAGATCTCGCTTTAGTTTTCGTACTGTCTGACTGGCTGTGCAGAAATGCTTCCCGCTTCCGTCGGGCATGATAATCCAACCGTATAAGGTTAGTCTAAAGAAACAAAAACTTTGCTGGTTCAAACTTTGGTTCAGGAAACCAGCCTCTGCATAATAAAACAATGATTGATTTACACATTCTCAATGGACTGCCTTACGGCTCAGGTTGTCACATCGCGCCATTCATGTGCTCACTGCAGATTGCAGGGAGAGCATCAGAAAAGCAGTACTTTCCTATTCAGGAGATGGGAAGGGGGTTTGTTTAATCTTCATGTTACATTTAATATGGTACAGATTACTGACGTCTTCCAGTCGGGTTTTATTTCAACCCTGGATATCGAGTTTGTAAACGATGTCTTTAACACAAGTTCTCCCAGTACACATATACGCAGTATGGGATATTGACATTGGGCTAACAATACTTCACCAAAGCCAGCTACATCCTTAGTCATGACACTAGGATCAGCACAATGAGGACAGACATTGCAGAAGCTGCGGCTAGATAGGATGGAAATGGCTGCAGATGCCATTACGTTCTACACTCTGATCTACACAAGCAGAGCAGATCAAGGGCGGCAGGATTAAGATCGTATTTCGACATACCCCACGGACTCTCGTCTATGTGTGAGGGCAGGTTTGCTGTATTATATCGAGGCTACCAGAACCCTATGAGGTGTGGAATCAACATTGTTCTTTAGCCACAAACAATCACACAGTTCAGTTCAGACTATTTCAAGGTGGCTGAAGCAGGTTCTGGTTTTTATGCAGGTATTGACACTGATGATTTTACATCTCATTCCATCAGGGCGGAATGGACGTTCCCATCGACCATATCCTCGCGACCGCAGGATGGTCAAGTGAAAGTATTTTCAATTTTTTTTTACCATAGGCTGATTGCCGAAACCGGGCTGTTTGCCCATTCTGTTTTGCGTTCACTTTTAGCCTCCCCTGACATAGAGGGGTTGCTATTGATTGCTTTATTCACATAAACCATGAATACATTTGAATCAATGTTATGGTTAATGCATTGTTGATTATTCACTCATTCTGAGTCAATCGATGCAGTGAGATGCCGGGATTTGAATCTGCGGCATGAAATCATAGAGCTTTGAACTCTTCACGGAATCACTCGCGTGACTCCGAAGTAAAATAATAAGATTAAACGAGAATTTACCAGTTTGAAGTTTGATCTTTATTTTATGAGGAGTTACGTTGGTGATTACGTGCCCACCACGCCCAACCCTCTCTCTCATAAAGGTCATATGGTAGTTCTCATGTTGCTGATCTTACTATGTTACTTCAAATATTCTGTTATCTGTGATTGCATACCGCTGCTTTGAAGATTGACGTGCATGCGCACTGGCGGGTCTTCTTCACGTAATCACCAACGTAACTCCTCATAAAATAAAGATCAAACTTCAAACTGGTAAGTTCTCGTTTAATCTTACTATTATGTAGGGTTATAAAGAACAGCATGTTTGACCAATGCTTACTTCTTAGCCCATCTACCCTAACCCCATTTGCCTGCACGAGGACTGTATCCTTCCATGCCTCTTCCATTTAAGTGTCTAAACTGTCTTTTAATCGTAGTATGTGAGTGGTTTCACTACCTCCACTGGCAGCACATTCAGAACATCAGCCATCCTCAGAGTAAAATGCTTTCCCCTCAGATCCCCTTTAACACCCTTTCCTCTCACCTTAAACAACTTCTACTACTACAACTGCTTACTATTACTGCGACCACAAATTACTTCACAGCAGCTCACTTGAACAGGGTCACTGACTTTTTGGGAAATCATTGGTCCATGCAGTTTGATTAATTTTTAATTAATTTTAATCCTTCAAATTATGTATTGACTTTTTAATGTATTTGGGACTAGGGGAAAATAAGTGTTTGGCACAGACTTGTAGGGCTGAGATGGCCTGTTTCCGTGCTGTAATTGTTATATGGTTATATGGTTATTTTTAAGTGCATATATTATTTTATATTTTAGAAACTTGAAATATATGTATTAATTTTTTTATTACTTAAATCTGCGTAAATAGCATTGAAATGGCTCTCTAAATATCAGTTATTTAAGAGTAAGGATTGTTTGATAGCTGGGGCATGCGTTGTACTTGAGATTAATAAGCATACTTGGGTTATGCAGTCATTTTTTCTTCTCAACACATTAACAAACTGGATACAGAAAATGCCCCAGGATTTCCACATTCCCCACCAGTGGAAACCGAGTAACTTATACTTGAGATGTACACCCAGCAGAAAAGAATGACTCATGACGTTAGGAACAATAAAAATGAAATATAATTCTCTTTTGCTGTTTGGCTGTTTTGCATCAATCTTGTCATCATTAAAAATATATATATTATTGAAACTTTGCCAAGCTAAGAACTGTGTTGTGTTCATTACTTTACTGTATGGCTGTGTGCAAAAACAAATTTCAGACCTCGGTCTGACAATAGTGCCATCGTATCGTATCGTAAAGGCAGCAAGTGAACCTGTAATGTCTAATCAATTGCTCGTGCAGGGCTCAATGCAAAGAGCTTTTATATCACTGCGGAGCAGAGGAAATGCACAGCATCTGTCACAGAGAACTGTAATTGTGAGGCTCTGAAGTCCGCTGTTTAAAGATGAGGGATCTGATACGGCTGCTTGATAGAACATAGAGCATAGAAGGGTACAGCACAGCAATAGGCCCTTCAGCCCACACTGTCTATATCAAACATGATGCCAAGGCAAACTAATCTCATTTGCCTGTACATGATTCCTATCCCTCCAGTCCCTGAATATTAGCGATCTTACGATCACCTGACAGACACAAATATCTCAACCCTGTAACACACAGGCACCGTATGTGCAGTTCCTGGAAATCTCCATTGTGCCTGCAAACATGGTCACCAGATTGTCTTCCAAGTAAGAATGAAGCATCCCCCCATCCACGTACCACCACTCGCTCTCCCCTCTCCCCCTCCTCCCCCTCCCACCCTCACTCCAGCATCCACCCACCCTCACTCCAGGATGAGGTGTTCCACACCAGGGCATCAGAAATGTCCTCATTCTTCAGGGAACGGGGATTCCCCTCCCCCACTATAGATGAGGCTCTCACCAGGGTCTCTTCAATACCCCATAACACTGCTCTCTCTCCCCATCCCCCCACTTGTAACAAGGGCAGAGTCCCCCCTAGTCCTCACCTTTCACCCCACTAGTCGTCACATACAACAAATAGTCTTCCATCATTTTTGCCACCTCCAACGTGACCCCACCACTCGCCACATCTTCCAATCTCCCCCCCTGTCTGCTTTCCGCAAATACCGCTCCCTCCGTAACTCCCTGGTCAATTCTTCCCTTCCCTCGCGCACCACCCCTCCTCGGGCACTTTCCCTTGCAGCCGCAAGAGATGCTACACTTGTCGCTTTACCGCCCCCCAAGCAGTCGTTCCAGGTGTGACAGAGGTTCACCTGCATCTCCTCCAACCTCATCTATTGCATCCGCTGCTCTAGATGTCAGCTGATCTACATCGGTGAGACCAAGTGTAGGCTTGGCGATCGTTTCGCCGAACACCTCCGCTCGGTCCGCATTAACCAACCTGATCTCCCGGTGGCTCAGCACTTCAACTCCTCCTCCCATTCCGAATCCGACCTTTCTGTCCTAGGCCTCCTCCATGGCCAGAGTGAGCACCACCGGAAATTGGAGGAGCAGCACCTCATATTCCGCTTGGGCAGTTTGCACCCTAGCGGCATAAACATTGACCTCCAATTTCCGGTAGGCCTTGCTGTCTCCTCCCCTTCTCAGCTCTCCCTCAGCCCTCGGGCTCCTCCTCCTCATTTCTTCTTCCCGCCCCCCTCCCACCTTACATCAGTCTGAAGAAGGGTTTCGGCCCAAAATGTTGCCTATTTCCTTTGCTCCATAGATGCTACTGCACCCGCTGAGTTTCTCCAGCACTTTTGTCTACCTTCGATTTTCCAGCATCTGCAGTTCCTTCTTGAACACTTCTTCTACACAAATATAATCATTAGGTAAACTGGTTTCCTACTACGGACTGCAAACTGCTGTAGTTACAATGCCAAGACACAGTTATTGCTGAAGATAAATTGAAACATGATCCCATTCCCCAACAGATAAAGTAATAAAGCAACAGATTTTGCAAATTTTTGAATGTTATACCATATAGCAGAGAGTGGCTATAAAACAGATGTCATAGGCAAGGATTATGTGTTAGGCAAATATGTTGTACTTACTGAACGTTTGGTTATCTGAAATGAATGTGGAGAGACAATTAACAGCGGAATATTCATGAATGCATTTAAGTTCAAAAATAGAATAAAGAAAATCTAAGCCACTACGTTAATGGGCGTTTCCTGTTTGCAAGGGATTCCAACTCAAAACGTCACTTATTCCTTTTCTCCAGAGATGCCACCTGACCCAGTGAGTTATTCCAACATTTTGTGAAGGGTCTCAACCCAAAACGTCACCCATTCCTTCTATCCAGAGATGCTGCCTGTCTCACTGAGTTACTCCAGCATTTTGTGTCGATTTTTGGTTTAAACCAGCATCTGCAGTTCCTTCCTGCAACATTGTGTCTGTCAATGTGCATATACTAAAGATAGACACAAAAAGCTGGAGTAACTCAGTGGGACAGGCAGTGTCTTTGGAGAAAAGGAATAGGTGACGTTTCGGGTACCTTTGTACCTTTGTTACATACACTGTACTTTTACATTGGATTTGGCTGCATGTATCTCCCAGGGCAATAATATTAAGCTATTATATGGCTTCATTATATAACATGGATGTGTTGTGGCCACATTTACATTTACACATTTACACCAATAACAGAATTAAAAATTTTCATGTTTTCATTACAAGAGGAGTTGAAGACTATGAGTTATGGTATGAAAACGTAGTTGTACATTTTGTAAGTATTGCCTTTGTGGTTTTATTTTTGAGTAAACGCAGTATTGGTCAGTAATCTCTACTTTCAGAGAATGCTTGGCTGCAGTTGTACAATTGTACGGTATGGGTTGTGTTTTCCGAATGTTTCATAATGTAAACAAAAACAATGGTGTACTTCTCTGTAACAAAAGCTTGATTCTTGGATCTGCATTCTCTGTGGCTCTACAGAGATGCAAACTTTGATATCTATGGCTGGCAACAGATTGAACTATTTACCATGTTTGGAGTGGACCACATAAAGTACTATTCAATTCAATGATACTTTTTTGCCACATGTACCTCAGTACAGTGAAATGCTTTGGTTTGCATACAACCTGGTAAAATCGTACAGCAGACCTCACCTAGGCAGTACACAAGTGTCGCCACATTTTGACGATGACAAAATTACAAAAGTTCACCAAACAATCCTATCTACTGCCTGCCGCGGCAAGTGGCATCAGTCCTTCACCCACCACCCCACCCCCCCATACCGGGTCCTCCTTCACTCTCGGCAACGCTCCCCCACCCTCTGCTGGGTCCCCATCATTCTCAGCGACCCCCCAATGGATCCTGTTCTCTGCTCACTGTTCAAATATCATGTGGAACTTGCAGTTTCTCTTTACACAAAGCTTCTCTCCACATTTAGACACAAAATGCTGGGGTAACTCAGCAGGACAGACAGCATCTCCGGAGAGAAGGAATGGTGACACTTCGGGTCGAGACCCTTCCTCAGATTGACGTATCGGGTCGAGACCCTTCCTCGACCCGAAGCATCACCCATTCATTCTCTCCAGGGATGCTGCCTGTCCTGTTGAGTTCCTCCAGCTTTTTGTATTTATCAATAGTGTAACCCAGCATCTGCAGTTCCGTCCTGCGCACTAACATATGTTTTGTTTGGAGTGCTTCAATTTACCAAATAGGGCTGCATAGATTTAGCACAGTTTACGAATAATTTCCTTTAGTGCTATACTGGTGAGTATAAGTTGCCCGGCGCTATATAGGTGAGTATAAGTTCTGTCAGTGCTATACTGGTGAGTAAGTTCCCTCAGAGCATGGTTTTCCTGAAATTGGGCAATTGGCAAAAAGTCGCCAATTTTCATTTTCATTATCTTGATGATCAACTGCAAAATTGCCACTGGCAGTGTAGTGATCATGTTGATAACTTTTACGCACGGAACAGATGTTTCTTACAGTAGTTTGCAGCTCGTTAAGTTGCAATTACTCAAAGCTAACTACAATAACAAAAGTAAATAACAGGTCCCTATGGTCCAAAGTGCAGAGCAGCAAGCAGATTAGCGTTCATTACTCCTGTAGTTCAACCTGTATCAATTGTACTTCAAGTCTGTTTTACCTTCACATTCTGACTATGCCTAGTAATTAAGTAAACCTATTGAACTGATACATCAGTTCTGTGTGTTCTGCAGTCTGATTTCAATAGCTTCCTTAATCTCCAGTACAACACACCCATTGCTAGTCAGAGGTTCACCGCATTTGTAAGGTCAAACAAATCATGTGCCTGATTTTCCTCAAAGATAACCCATAAATGCAATTGCAGGAATAATCATATGAGCTGCAGTAGCAATGACTGTACTTATTAAACCCATCGGGGTTTTCAGGATTGCGAATTGCAAATCTTTTATGAGTTTCTTGCTTAGCATAGAAATTGAAATAATTTTCACTCCAGAGGGCGGCATGGTGACGCCAGAGACCAGGGTTCGACCCTGACTACGGGTGCTGTCTGTATGGAGTTTTAACGTTCTTCCCATGACCTGTTTGGCTTTTCTCTGGATGCTCAACTATCCTCCCACTCTCCAAAGACAAACACATTTGTAAGTTAATTGGATTTGGTAAAAATCGTTCCGAGTGTGTAGGATAATGTTAGTGTATGGGGATCGCTGGTTGGTGCAGATTTGGTGGGACAAAGGGCCTCTTTCTGCGCTTTATCTCTAAACTTAACTAAACTAACAACTTAGGTGGACACCTAAGGTGCATACGAGTAAAATTATGTTTTAAACATGTCAAAGCAATGACAAACCTTCCATTATGGGGGTGCCATCCAGTTGGGTATGGCTGCCCTGCCTGCAGCTGTCCGTCTTTTCACTTCTTTTTTTTATTTTTAGTATGTTAAAATAGGCGGCTTTCTTCTGAGCAGCATCTTCGACCCGTCCTCGCGACCTACCATCGGGTCTGGAGCGGCGTTTCCTGTCGGGACTGGCCAGAACCATGGCTTCGGCAGCGGCACAGCGCTGGAGCACTATTGCGGATCGGGCGATGCCTTGCCCGGGTCGCCGTGCTGGAGCTCCGGTGTGCTGGGTCTGCTGAATGGAACATCGTGGAGCTGCGGGCGGCAGCGCTGACTTTGACATCGCGGTGCCTGGAATTTCTCACCGAGATCGACGGTCGTGGAGCTCCGTCCAGAGCGGCCTGTTGGCTTCGGAAGCCGTGGTCTCCGGTAACGAAGCGGCCGTTCCAGGTATCCCATGGCGCTGAGAGGGTTCTCCGGGCCTGGACAAGGGCCTGAAGCATCGGGCCGCCATAGCGGCGACTGTGGAGACCTCAATAGGCCCGACTATGGGTGGACAAGGGGATGGGGACTGGACTTTGTGCCTTCCCACACAGTGGGAAACATTATTAGGGGATGTTTTTTATGTCTGATGTTAAATTCCTTTTTAATGCTATGTTGTATTCTTATTAATGTGCTACAATGGTAACTCAAATTTTACTTCACCAATGTGACAATAAATGAACCTTTGAACCTTTGAACATTTTATTGCATATTGCTGAAAATTAATCAGCACTGCACTCAAAGAAAGATACTGAACTTTTCACAACCTTAGGTTGCCCATAGTCCCTGTACATAGACCACAGAAACACAGAACATGGAACAATATATCACAATAACAAGGCCTTTGGCCCACAGTCTCCATTATCTCAGAGAACAAGGAGGACTTGGCTCGGGATACTTTGTAACTTTGTCGCCCTTTATGTGGTGACTCTAAACATACCTTGGGTATGCAAAACAAAGAATTTCACTGTGACTTCATTATGCCAAACAAATGGCTCACCATAATGCCAAATTAAATTAATCCAATCTGCCTGCTCATAATCTGTAATCTTCCATTCCCTGCCTGTTCATGTGTCTTTCTAAATGTAGGTATATTACAATACTTACCTTCAGCGGCGCTGCAATTCTGCCACTGGCCGTGTGCGCGATTTTGGCGCGTTTGAGGGGGGGGGGGGGGCTGGGTTAAAACGCGTTTTCTTTCCGACCTGGTCCTGGATTATATTTGTTGGAGTTCAAGATGTTGCTAAAGAATCGTTTAGACGGCCGTTCTGTGTGTTTTTTAAAAAAATTCGCCCGACAAGTTAATCGCTGGAGTGATTTTAAAATCAGCTTCTGAAGCCGTCAATGCCGACAACGGGGCCGGATTTTATGTAGGGGACAGGTAAAAGAAAGTAGTTTATTTTTATGTATAAAAGTGTTTCGTAAAATGCATTTAATTCACATTTTAAGTTGCGAAACGGTGATTTTTCCCCCCGAAGTACCAGCAGTGTATTTGCTGCCGATATGGGGACTAAAAACACTGCAACCTCAACGTTCCAAATGGTCCCATTCCAGAAAAACCCAAGAGGCAAGCTGATTTAAATGGCCATTAATTTACAGGTATTAAACTCCTTCCATTTGGCCTATAAACCCATGACAATGAGATTTAAAAATCATGTTATATTGTGAATTATTGTGTTAATGTTATTTGGACACTTAGGCTATTTAAAAATGTTAATCTATTCTTAAGAAATGGATAGATGTTTAGATCTAGTAATTGAATTTTGTAATTAGCTACAATTTGGTAACTAACTAATTATATGCTTTAATTTCAAGTCATCTAAGATTGTGTCATATTTGTTTCAGAATGCTTCAATCTACAATAACTGAAAATTTCTTTCAGTTCTCTTAAATTTTAAGAATGTTATGGGCTTTTAAATGTTCTCGATCACAGCTTTTGTGTTAAATCAATGAAAAAGCAATAGGGAACAAGATGCCAATCTCGGAGTATGAAAATGGCCATAACTTTTTTAATACTGAAGATATGAAAGTGAATTAAGTGTCAAATTAAACTTATTTTTATGCTTTATCTGATGGGATAAATTAAAGACTTGATTTGTAAAATCTCAAAATTTTGTAACATCTATATTACTAAAAGTCTGTCTTGACCGGTTTTGGCCTTCTGTGCTGCGATTTCCGAGAGAACGCCGCCACCTACAGCCGTCATTTTTGGCCACCTTGCTCAGAGCCCCACTCCACCGTGTGTGTGCCGAGGATTTTTCCCGTCGATTATAAATGACAGAGATATTAATGTTTTTACAAAATTCCCCATTCTCTCTGCTGCCCCCGCTGGCGGCAGTGGGGAGGGACTATAAAACCAGGAAGTGGTGTGCCACACAGTCTCTTCAAGATGGAGGAAGGCAGAGGGTCACGTTTCTCTGAGCTGTGAATAACACTGAACACATGTCTACTCAAATGTAAGTGCCCTTAGTGGTTCTAAAATGCTTGCAGAATGTGTCTATTGGTTCTAAAGCTTGCAAAAAAAATGTCTATTGGTTCTAAAGCTTGCAAAAAAATGTCTATTGGTTCTAAAGCTTTCAAAAAATGTCTATTGGTTCTAAAGCTTGCAAAAAGTGTCTCTATTGGTTCTAAAGCTTGCAAAACATGTCTATTGGTTCTAAAGCTTGCAAAAAAAGTGTCTATTTGTTCTAAAGCTTGCAAAATAATGTCTATTGGTTCTAAAGCTTGCAAAAAAATGTCTATTGGTTCTAAAGCTTGCAAAAAGTGTCTCTATTGGTTCTAAAGCTTGCAAAAAATGTCTATTGGTTCTAAAGCTTGCAAAAAAATGTCTATTGGTTCTAAAATGGTTCATACTAGCGCTCCAGAAAGCGCCAGCGGGGATAAACACTTACTATATGTGCATAAATGCTCGATCAACAAAATTAATTAAAATAAAACTTGTACCAAAAGCAGAATGGATCATTTTTGGAATATCGGAAGGTAACCCCGAACTAAACGTGTTTCAAAAGAACTTACTTAATTACGGGCTAATAATGGGAAAAAAGCTTATACTCAAATTCTGGAAAAACGCTCCAATACCAACAATAAAAATGTGGATTTCAAACATGTTCGAAACATTACACCTGGAAGAGATGAGACTCCTCCTAGCAGGCAAAGCAGACCACTTCCAAAAGACGTGGTCTGCATTTATGGAACTATTACAAGCATAAGGTGCAATAGTAATTTAAAAAATAAATGGTACCAGGATCTGTTAACAGGGGGTAAAAAAAAAACACGGTTGGTATATCCTTTTTTGCGGAGTTTTGTGTTTATTATAACACAAAACTCCGCAAAAAAGGGGAGGGGAGGGGGGGAGGGGAGGCACTACTTGAAGTTGAAAGGCACTACTTACTGCAAATGATGGCTTGGGTGTGGCTTGAAGTTGAAAGACACCACTTACTGCAAATGATGGCTTGGGTGTGGCTTGAAGTTGAAAGACACCACTTACTGCAAATGGTGGCATGAAGTTGAAAGGCACTACTTACTGCAAATGGTGGCTTGGGAGCTTTGACTTGAAGTTGAAAGGCACTACTTACTGCAAATGGAGGCTCGGGAGCTTTGGCTTGAAGTTGAAAGGCACCATTACTGCGAATGGTGGCTTGGTTGCTTTGGCTTGAAGTTGAAAGGCACTACTTACTGCAAATGGTAGCTTGGGTGTGGCTTGAAGTTGAAAGACACCACTTACTGCAAATGGTGGCTTGGGTGTGGCTTGAAGTTAAAAGGCATTACTTACTGCAAATGGTGGCTTGGATGCATTGGCTTGAAGTTAAAATGCATTACTTACTGCAAAAGGTGGCTTGGATGCATTGGCTTGAAGTTAAAAGGCATTACTTACTGCAAATGGTGGCATGAAGTTGAAAGGCACTACTTACTGCAAATGGTGGCGTGGGTGCATTGGCTTGAAGTTGAAAGGCACTACTGTAAATGCACTTACTTCCTGTTTGCACTGTATATTGATTTTAGATAAAACGCTACCACTTACGGCTGTGATTTCTGGCCATCTTACTCAGTCCTCCCCTCCGCTGAGCAGGTGCAGAGAATTCTTCCCATCAATGAAAAATAAAAGTGTTATTAGTTTTTTTTTAAATGTTGAGAATCTCTCTCCTGTCAATCACTTCATGAAAGCCACACTTTTTCCGGTGGGGGGGAGGGGTTATAAAACCCGGAAATGTGGGTGTGGCTCAGTCTCTGAAAGATGGAGGAGGGAGAGGTCACGACTCGCTGTCTTTAGTGGCTTTGCACCCTACTTCAAATGGTATGAAACTGCACTTGAATTTGGTGGCCTTGCACCCTGCTAGAAGTGGTAAGAAACTGCACTTGAATTTGGTGGCCTTATACCCTGCTTGAAATAGAATTTCAAGGATTAGCCGTGAGTCAACTACCAGCCCACCAGCCGTGAGTGAGTGAGTTGCCAGCATAAGAGGCTTGATTGACTGAGACGCCAGCCCAAGAATCCATTTGACGCACAATTTGCATACTAGCCTTCTGGAAACCAGTCCCTTCAGCCCACATCACCCATACTAGCGCTCCAGAAAGCGCCCCCCCCCCCCAACTGGCCACCAATATTAGAATTGGTGGAGAGGTGGAATATTGCGTTGGATGACCAGCCCTCCTGTGTGATGCTGGTGTGAGTCTAGTATTTTATAGAAAGGGGCCACCCACCGTAAGATTGTTCAGTCATTTTTGAAATGGGGAGAAGCAAGAATTAATGTACTATAAACCCACGGTTTATTGATGTTGTGGGCGATTGGGTGGCTTGGGTGCTTTGGCTTGAAGTTGAAAGCACTACTTACTGCAAATGGTGGCGGGAGCTTTGGTTTGAAGTTGAAAGGCACTATCACTGCAAATGGTGGCTTGGTTGCTTTGGCTTGAAGTTGAAAAGCACTACTTACTGCAAATGGTGGCTTGGGTGTGGCGAAGTTGAAAGACACCACTTACTGCAAATGGTGGCTTGGGAGCTTTGAAGTTGAAAGGCACTACTTACTGCAAATGGTGGCTTGGGTGTGGCTTGAAGTTGAATGACACGACTTACTGCAAATGATGGCTTGGGTGTGGCTTGAAGTTGAAAGACACCACTTACTGCAAATGGTGGCATGAAGTTGAAAGGCACTACTTACTGCAAATGGTGGCTTGGGAGCTTTGATTTGAAGTTGAAAGGCACTACTTACTGCAAATGGAGGATTGGGAGCTTTGGCTTGAAGTTGAAAGGCACTACTTACTGCAAATGGAGGCTTGGGAGCTTTGGCTTGAAGTTGAAAGGCACTATTACTGCGAATGGTGGCTTGGTTGCTTTGGCTTGAAGTTGAAAGGCACTACTTACTGCAAATGGTAGCTTGGGTGTGGCTTGGGTGTGGCTTGAAGTTGAAAGACACTACTTACTGCAAATGGTGACTTGGGTGTGGCTTGAAGTTAAAAGGCATTACTTACTTACTGACTCAAATAGAGAAAACTAGTAGACAGAATGGGAGGCAGGAAGCAGAAATAGGAAGCACTCGGGCACAAGAGGAGAAAGAACAAAAAGGAAATAAACAGAATAAGAGGCGGGGGGTTTCTTAAATGAGCATATTTTAATGCTAGGAGCATTGTAAGAAAGGTGGATGAGCTTAGATAGACACCTGGAAGACACCTGGAAGTATGATGTTGTGGCGATCAGTGAAACATGGTTGCAGGAGGGCTGTGATTGGAAACTAAATATTCCAGGATTTCGTTGCTTCAGGTGTGATAGAATTGGAGGGGCAAGAGGTGGAGGTGTTGCATTACTAGTCAGGGAAGATATTACAGCAGTGCTTTGACAGGATAGATTGGAGGGCTCATCTAGGGAGGCTATTTGGGTGGAACTGAGAAGTGGGAAAGGGGTAGCAACACTTATAGGGGTGTATTATAGACCGCCAAATGGGGATCGAGAATTGGAAGAGCAAATATGTAAGGAGATTGCAGATATTAGTAGTAAGCACAAAGTAGTGATTGTGGGAGATTTCAACTTTCCACACATAGACTGGGAAACACATTCGGTAAATGGGCTGGATGGTTTGGAGTTTGTAAAATGTGTGCAGGATAGTTTTTTGCAGCAATACATAGAGGTACCTACTAGAGGAGGGGCAGTGTTGGACCTCCTGTTAGGAAATGAGACGGGACAGGTGGCGGAGGTATGCGTTGGGGAGCACTTCGGGTCCAATGATCACAATACCATTAGTTTCAATATAATTATGGAGAGGGTCAGAACTGGACCTAGGGTTGAGATTTTTGATTGGAGAAAGGCTAACTTTGATGAGATGCGAAATGATTTAAAAGGAGTGAACTGTGACATTTTGTTTTATGGGAAGGATGTAGAAGAGAAATGGAGGACATTTAAAGGGGAAATTTTAAGAGTACAGAATCTTTATGTTCCTGTTCGGTTGAAAGGAAACAGTAAAAATTGGAAAGAGCCCTGGTTTTCAAGGGAAATTGGACATCTTGTTCGGAAAAAGAGGGAGATCTACAATAATTATAGGCAGTATGAAGTAAATGAGATGCTTGAGGAGTATAAGGAATGTAAAAAGAATCTTAAGAAAGAAATTAGAAAAGCTAAAAGAAGACATGAGGTTGCTTTGGCAAGTAAGGTGAAAGTAAATCCAAAGGGTTTCTACAGCTATATTAATAGCAAAAGGATAACGAGGGATAAAATTGGTCCATTGGAGAGACAGAGTGGACAGCTATCTGCAGAGCCAAAAGAGATGGGGGAGATATTGAACAATTTCTTTTCTTCGGTATTCACCAAGGAGAAGGATATTGAATTATGTGAGGTAAGGGAAACTAGTAGAGTAGCTATGGATACTATGAGTTTCAAAGTAAAAGAAGTACTGACACTTTTGAAAAATATAAAAGTGGATAAGTCTCCAGGTCCTGACAGGATATTCCCTAGGACATTGAGGGAAGTTAGTGTAGAAATAGCCGGGGCTATGACAGAAATATTTCAAATGTCATTAGAAACGGGAATAGTCCCCGAGGATTGGCGTACTGCACATGTTGTTCCATTGTTTAAAAAGGGTTCTAAGAGTAAACCTAGCAATTATAGGCCTGTTAGTTTGACTTCAGTGGTGGGCAAATTAATGGAAAAGATACTTAGAGATAATATATATAAGCATCTGGATAAACAGGGTCTGATTAGGAACAGTCAGCATGGATTTGTGCCTGGAAGGTCATGTTTGACTAATCTTCTTGAATGTTTTGAAGAGATTACTAGGGAAATTGATGAGGGTAAAGCAGTGGATGTTGTCTATATGGACTTTAGTAAGGCCTTTGACAAGGTTCCTCATGGAAGGTTGGTTAAGAAGGTTCAACTGTTGGGTATAAATGCAGGAGTAGCAAGATGGATTCAACAGTGGCTGAATGGGAGAAGCCAGAGAGTAATGGTGGATGGTTGTTTGTCGGGTTGGAGGCAGGTGACTAGTGGGGTGCCTCAGGGATCTGTGTTGGGTCCTTTGTTGTTTGTCATGTACATCAATGATCTGGATGAAGGTGTGGTAAATTGGATTAGTAAGTATGCAGATGATACCAAGATAGGGGGTGTTGTGGATAATGAAGAGGATTTCCAAAGTCTACAGAGTGATTTAGGCCATTTGGAAGAATGGGCTGAAAGATGGCAGATGGAGTTTAATGCTGATAAATGTGAGGTGCTACACCTTGGCAAGACAAATCAAAATAGGACGTACATGGTAAATGGTAGGGAATTGAAGAATACAGTTGAACAGAGGGATCTGAATATAACCGTGCATAGTTCCTTGAAGGTGGAATCTCATATAGATAGGGTGGTAAAGAAAGCTTTTGGTATGCTAGCCTTTATAAATCAGAGCATTGAGTATAGAAGCTGGGATGTAATGTTAAAATTGTACAAGGCATTGGTGAGACCAAATCTGGAGTATGGTGTACAATTTTGGTCGCCCAATTATAGGAAGGATGTCAACAAAATAGAGAGAGTACAGAGGAGATTTACTAGAATGTTGCCTGGGTTTCAACAACTAAGTTACAGAGAAAGGTTGAATAAGTTAGGTCTTTATTCTCTGGAGCGCAGAAGGTTAAGGGGGGACTTGATAGAGGTCTTTAAAATGATGAGAGGGATAGACAGAGTTGATGTGGATCAGCTTTTCCCTTTGAGAATAGGGAAGATTCAAACAAGAGGACATGACTTCAGAATTAAGGGACAGAAGTTTAGGGGTAACATGAGGGGGAACTTCTTTACTCAGAGAGTGGTAGCGGTGTGGAATGAGCTTACAGTGGAAGTGGTGGAGGCAGGTTCGTTGGTATCATTTAAAAATAAATTGGATAGGCATATGGATGAGAAGGGAATGGAGGGTTATGGTACGAGTGCAGGCAGGTGGGACTAAGGGAAAAAAGTTGTTCGGCACGGACTTGTAGGGCCGAGATGGCCTGTTTCCGTGCTGTAATTGTTATATGGTTATATGGTTACTGCAAATGGTGGCTAGGTTGCATTGGCTTGAAGTTAAAAGGCATTACTTACTGCAAATGGTGGCGTGGATGCATTGGCTTGAAGTTAAAAGGCATTACTTACTGCAAATGGTGGCGTGGGTGCATTGGCTTGAAGTTGAAAGGCACAACTTACTGCAAATGGTGGCATGAAGTTGAAAGGCACTACTTACTGCAAATGGTGGCGTGGGTGCATTGGCTTGAAGTTGAAAGGCACTACTGTAAATGCACTTACTTCCTGTTTGCACTGTATATTGATTTTAGATAAAACGCTACCACCTACGGCTGTGATTTTTGGCCATCTTTCTCAGTCCCCCCTCCGCTGAGCAGGTGCAGAGAATTCTTCCCATCAATGAAAAATAAAAGTGTTATTAGTTTTTTTTTAAATGTTGAGAATCTCTTTCCTGTCAATCCATGAAAGCCACACCTTTTCCGGTGGGGGGGGGGAGGGGTTATAAAACCCGGAAATGTGGGTGTGGCTCAGTCTCTGCAAGATGGAGGAGGGAGGGGTCACGACTCGCTGTCTTTAGTGGCTTTGCACCCTACTTCAAATGGTATGAAACTGCACTTGAATTTGGTGGCCTTGCACCCTGCTAGAAGTGGTAAGAAACTGCACTTGAATTTGGTGGCCTTATACCCTGCTTGAAATAGAATTTCAAGGATTAGCCGTGAGTCAACTACCAGCCCACCAGCCGTGAGTGAGTGAGTTGCCAGCACAACAGGCTTGATTGACTGAGACGCCAGCCCAAGAATCCATTTGACGCACAATTTGCATACTAGCCCTCTGGAAACCAGTCCCTTCAACCCACAACACCCATACTAGCGCTCCAGAAAGCCCCCCCCCCCCAACTGGCCACCAATATTAGAATTGGTGGAGAGGTGGAACATTGCGTTGGATGACCAGCCCTCCTGTGTGATGCTGGGACCCAACGGTCTAGTTGCTACTAAATGCCTCTTAAATTATTGTTTGTTGCTATTGTTGCTATCTGCTTCCTTTACCTCCTGTAGCACCAGATTTCCAGACAACGACCAGTTTCAGTGCAGAAATACTAGCAAATCTCCTATAAACTTTCCACTCCTCACCTTTAATCTACATCCTCTAGTATTTGATTTTTCCACCCTTGGAAAAAGGACGCTGTCTATTTAGCCTACCTCTGCCTGTCATCATTTTATTTACCTCTATCCGGTCTCACCTAAATCTCTGACACACCAGAGAAAACAATCTAAGTTTGTCCAACCTCTCCTTATAGCTAGTATTCTCTGTAATCCAGGCATCATCCTGGTGAACGTCTAATTCACTCTATCCAAAGTCTTCACATCCTTCATGTAGTACAGTGACCAGAACGCCACACACTGCTCCAAATGTAGCCAAACCAAAGTTTTATACAGCTGCAAAATTACTTCATTTTTTTCACTCGATTCCAAACCCAATGAAGGCAAGATTACCGTATTTCTTTACCATCCTACATACTTCTGTTGCCATTTTCAAGGAGCTATGGACTTGCATCCCAAGATCCTTCTGGCCATACAGTAAGTGATCCAAAGGGTCCTGCCTTGTATTGTGTTTGCTCCCAAAGTGCAACACCTCACACTTGTTTGATTAAACTCGATCTCTGCCCATGATTCCAACTGATCTAAACACTGCTATACCTTTTGACAACCTTTCTCACTAAACACAACTCTGCCAATGGTTGTGATGTCTGAAATCTTACCAATTAGGCACCTATATCTTCATCCAAATGCTTTACATATATCACATATACTACATATATTACATATACTACAGTAGTATATCATAAACAACAGAGGTCCCAGCATTGAAACTTTCAAAACACCACTGGTTAAAGACTTCCAGTCAGAATTACTACACTCTGCCTTCTTTGGCAGAGCCAATTTGAATGCTCTTTAATTTATAGAAAGTTCATTCTTTCCCAGGGCCTCTGTACAACATGATTATGAATTAGCCCGTTCTTGTTGCACAACACTGCATCTGAAATAACCTGTTCTCAAGTCAGTTCCTCTGTAAATCTATCATATACCTTCCAGGAATTCATCTTCTATATTAATACCAATTGACCTTAGTCTATATGTAGATTAAAGTAACCAAGATTACAGTGTTACTCTTAAGGGCCCATCCCACAGGCGACTTTTTAGGCGAGTGCAGGAGACTCTGCGCTCGTTACATGATTGCCACATGGTCGCCACATGTTCACTGGTGGTCTCTGGTGAGTCTCCTTCATGGTCGCGAGGAGTTCCCGCATTCTGGGAACTAGTCGTGGCCTCAGCATGGTCGCCGCAAATTTTTCAACATGTTGAAAACTTTTCTGCGACCAAAAATTGGTCATGGAGAAAATAGAAACTTTTGTAGTCGTAGGTGCAGTTGTAGTGGGGTCACCATGTAGTTATAGGTAGTCGAGCTAGTCGTAGGTAGTTTTAGTTTATTACATTTGCTGACCGGGCATTTTCATTGGCTCATTGGGGGAAAAAAACGTAAGCACGAGTTTTTAGATCCAAGGAGAACCGACAGGTAATGTTAAATGCCCACCACACTTCACAGCTGTGTATCTCTGGCTTGACAGTCGCCGGCAGTCCGCTGAAAAATCGCCCAAGTGGGACAGCATTCCCTTCGCAACCTCCTGGGAAATTGATTGATTTGAAAATGTGATCTTTTTGATAATTTATGGATTATATTAATGGAATAATTTTGTCCGAGTTAGAAGGAAAGCCCAAGCATATTGCATATGAAAGAACTGCAGAAGCTGGTAAAATCGAAGGTAGACACAAAATGCTGGACTAACACAGCGGGTGAGGCAGCATCTCTGGAGAAAAGAAATGGGCGACGTTTCGAGTCGAGACCATTCGGTCACCCATTCCTTCTCTCCAGAGATGCTGCCTCACCCGTTGAGTTACTCTAGCATTTTGTGTCTACCCCCAAGCATATTGCCACATGTTCAGCAGGAAACGTATCACAATAACTGTACAAGCCATTAGACATTTGCCAAAGGTAGTACTGACGACAGTACTGTACGTAGGGATTTTTGATGCCGCAGTTTCTTTAATGAATCCTGCAGACATCACCACTGACTGTCAGTTGATCAAATGTATAGTCCATCAGGGAGTTAACTGGAGATCATCAGGAAATGTAAAGCATCCCATCATTGCACGACACGGAACGATACACAGATGGAAAGCAGAGAGATTACCAAGAAACATGTTTCAATTGAAGGAATTTTTTTTAAGAAGCAAATCTTTTTATTGTCATGGAAAGCACATTAACACATGTCTTAGGGAGATTTAAAAATCAAGCTTTTCAAAAGGAAAGCTAATCATACTGTTTCAAAAAGACACAAAGTACTAGAATAACTCAATAGGTTCAGCATCCTTGGAGAACTGGATAGGCAACGTTTTGGGTCGGGACACTGATGTTCTCCAGATACTCTGCCTGACCTACTGAGTTACTCCAGCACTTTGTGTCTTTTTTTGTAAACCAGCATCTGCAGTTTCTTGTGTCATAACTTGAGAATTTGTCTTTCTTCCCGCTCACCGTTGCCTACATCTATCACACATAAAGGCAAATTTAAAAGGTCTTATTACAGAGTGAAACACAAATGAATAAATTCACTGTAGAATTCATATTTTTGTTAATTCCTTCAATAGAAAAGTTTGCTTTCGAAAAATATCACCAAGGCTATATCTTAAAAATAAATAAAAGGAATCATGTTCTTGTCTGTTCTATTATCCTCACATTCCCACCCTATGGCTAGAGTTCCATTATCTCCTTTTCCTTCAGCCACACATGAAAATAATAGCTTACGAATTAGAAGCAGGAGTTGACCGCTTGATTCTCAAGCCTGCCCTACCATTTCAAATGATTATAGTTGATCTGATTGCAACTTCATCTCTGCATTCCTGTCTATCTGCAGTAATCTTTCTCTCACTTTCATAACACGTATCGAATAACATTGCTTTTAAAGTATTCAAAGACTTGGTTGCCTCCATGATTTGAGGCAATGTTCCAGAGAATATCTGCACTATGATTTAACGTTTGTATTATCTCAGCTTCATATCAATGGTTGAATGGTTCAATGGTACTTTATTGTCACGTGTACCTAAGTACAGTGACATTCATTGTTTGCTTCCAGTTTAGTGACAATCCTACCATACATGAGGCAAAATCATACTAAAACTATGATTATAACAGCCCAGGCTATTAAACGCGACAACAAATAAGCTCTGAACTACACACACAATTATTATTATTGCACTATATTTGTTTATTTATTGAGTATGTGTGCATCTGTGCATACACACATTGAACTTTTTCTCTCCCGTTATGTACTATGTTTACATATTCTGTTGTGCTGCAGATAGTAAGAATTTCATTGTCCTATCTGGGACATATGACAATAAAGCCCCTGTCCCACAATGCGAGTTCACCCATGAGCTCTCCCGAGTTTAAAAAAAAATCGAGCTTGTGGTAAGTACGTAGAATGTACGTAGCGGGTACGTCGGAGTTCGTGGATGTCTCGTAGCGGCTCGTAATGCAAACGGTAGGTACTCGGGAAACGCGGAAACTCGTGAAGTTTTTTCCACAGTGTGAAAAATTTCCAAGAGTAATAAAATACGCGTGATGAAGTACCACGAGTTTGATTTTTTTTTTTAACTCGGGAGAGCTCTTGGGTGAACTCGCATCGTGGGATGGGGGGCTTAAGACGCTCTTGACTATTGACTTTTGAGAATAGTAGACCACATTGAGTTCGTACTCATGAGTCTACTACTTTTTAGGCACCATCTTCTATCCTTCAATTACGAAATGTTTGAAAGTGTTAGTTGTAGCTTGGCCTTAAAGGCCCATTGTCCTGGCAGCGGCACTGGGTTGAAGTTGCAGTGGTCAGCCTAGACAGGCTACCCTTCATAGACTCGCAATACTTCATAAAAATAGAAGCATAGTCACAAATGCTGAAAATCTGAACAATAAACAGAAAATGCAACAGTTTAGCAGGTCAGACAGTGTCTGTGGAGATACTCTCAATGGCCCTTTTACCAAGGTTTATAATTTAATTCCTGTCACCCTTTTTTGTTACAACTCAGAGATGTTTGTTATTGGGTCATTGAACCTTTCTCAATGAGAAAAAAGTATTAGCAATGCATCATGTAAGATGTTTCAACAGATGGCAATGTTCCTTTAATAAAACTAATATCTGTGATGGATTTTGTTCATAGTAACAGGTTTCTGTGAGTAGTAAACACAATGGAAAAGATTACTATATTATATATGAAAGGGAACAAAATTCTTCATAGCAAAGTTTACATCTAAACTCCCTGTTAATGCTGGCACTGACAGCTTATTCATAATCTTAGAAAGGTGTCTCAATGTCCAATGGTCAGGTTTTACACAGAAATACCAGAGGCTATATATGTTGATGCTTTATGCTAAGGTTATGCCTCTGAACAGGAATACAGTCAACTGCCTAGAAATTTGATCATGTAGCAGTGTTTTTGTTTCAGAGCTGCAATATAATTAATATTATTGATATTTTTGTAGAGTCTTGGATTCAAATTGCATCACTATGGAAACTCAACCAGAAGCTTATGATGATTACAAGCTGATAATAAGATTTCCACAGTGGAGTTACGTGTATTTACATCATTCCCCAAAGCCCACGTGTTCCTGACCTGCATCTGTCATTAGCCATTCTCAGCACAGCTAGGTTTTTATTGTTTAGCAGCAAAGAACTGCAAATGCTGGTTTATACTAAAGATGGATGCAGAGTGCTGGAGCAACTCAGCAGGTCAGGCAGAAATCTCTGAAGAAAATGGGTAGGCGACGTTTTGGGTCAGGACCCTTCTTCAGACTTTTCAGACTCTTTGTCTTGCTGCTTTATCAGTAACAATGCATTTTTAAGCAGGCCTCCAAGGAACCTAACGTGCATGGGTTCCTTTTAATTTATTTACTTGGTTTCTCTTCATAAAGCATTGCATCCATAATGCCAACGCCCATCCTTGCCTAAGCTCACCTCCCACCTGAAGCCTCTCCCTCCCTGCCACTGGCACCCACCAAGCTGCATTTGGTCCCATATCATGATCTAACCCCTAACCACAGAAAACAGTCCCTGACTCAGTGATACCCATCCCCTCTCGTCCAAGAGATTGACAAAATCCATAGCCAACACCGCAATCCCTGACCCTTTCCGATTCCACTTGACAACAACCAAGCAACTATCACATGCCCACCTCCCACACAATAATTCTGGATCCCAATGTCCCTGATTACTGATATCCACTGCTCACCTCAAATCCTCCTCACGGCCAGCATCTCTCCCTGTTATCCTTCCAGCTCCAGCCCAAGATTTATGCATTTTCATTTGTGCCTCTACCCTCGGTAAGTCCAAAAATAACAGACCTGCTCATGTGTAAGGCTCATTAAATAAATGGCCAATGCTTTGTACTTCTGGCACTAATGAACTTTTAAGCAGCAGGCTCACGATTAAAATGTCAAATACTGGAAGTCATAGCTTTAATGTGAGAGGGGCGAAGCTTAAAAAAGAGGTACAGGGCATGTTTCTTTATGCAGAGGGTAGTAGGTGTCTGGAACGTGCTGCCAAGGGTGGTGGTGGAGGCAGATATGATAGTGGCTGCTAATAGGCTTTTGGATGGGCACATGGATATGGAGAGACATGCATTAAGTGCGGGCAGATACATCTTGGCATCCTGTTTGGCACAGATACTGTATGCCGAAGAGTCGGTTGTTGTGCTGTACTGTTCTATGCTCTAAAATAAGAACAAATGTTCCTATGGATAATTCGTAGGTGCCCACTGAACTCTATATTGTGTAAGTGGGTATTCAGAAGACCATTGATAAGGGTCCACAAAGGTTTGCCTCATATATTTGGGAAAATGGCAAGATTAACTGTGGTGGTATGATTAAATTGTGGCCGGTAGACTTAAAGCGGGGATTGGAGGAATAGGATGTTGCTTAGGTGACAGGCTGACTTAAGACAAGACAAGACTTTTAGGGTCACAGCTGGGTTGATGTCGGTGATATGGGCAAAAGAGGACAACAAGCAGCTCACTCTAACACAAAGATTTAGAAAACAAAACTGTAAAAGTACAGACCAAATGCAGTGTCAGATTGGCCGAAGGATAGACATGGAGTTTAATGTGAAATACAACCTGATATTTGTTAGTTTAGTTTAGAGTTACAGCGTGGAAACAGGCCCTTTGGTCCACCGAGTCCGCATCCACCAGCAATCCCCGCATATTAACACTATCCTACACTATAACAGTATAACATATATACCAAGCTAATTAACCTATAAAGTTGTAGGTCTTTGGAGTGTCGAGGGACACCAAAGTTATTGGGAAAAACCCACCCAGGTCACGGGGAGAACCTACAAACTCTGTACAGACAAGCACCAGTAGCCAGGGTCAAACCCAGATCTCTGGCGCTGAAAGGCAGCAACTCTAACACTGTGCCACGGCATATATTCAAAGGAAAACCAAGGAATAAAAATTAGATGATCAGATGATTAGATAGATCATCTTCCTTCATCCATGAGTTGTTTTATCCTAATTATCATGACTATATGTACTCAATTTCCTTTTATGGTATTTGTTAGTGTTTTTCAATCTTTATAAATGATCAATCTTACTTTTTATCTCCACAGTACTTCCCATATTTTTCATTTTCTTCTTGCATGACTTAACTTTATCAAATTGCTCTCTTTCAGAATGACGGGGAATTTTAAACCAAGTACATGGAGAGTGTTTAAGTGTATTTGCCAAAAGGAATGGCAAATTTGAGGATAATATAAAAGGCAAAAATGTGACTGTGATGGGAAGCTGTTTGCAACCACCTAACTTCTAGTTTTAACATAAGAGTTTTTGAATAAACTATTTTGCTGTGAGGCCCTGGGGAGTGATTAATTGTCTATTAACATTTGGTAATCATTCAATTAAACTTTCTGAGCCTGGTTAGTTTTTATGATTGAGATGGATATTATCCAACATTTCCAAATGGAATAAAAATCTTAACCGTGTTTCCTAGTAGCTATTTAAAAACATATTTGATGACAATTTTTGTAGTACATCATTCTAAAAAATATTCATCCTTCACTGATAATGGGTCAATGGAAACACAAAGGTGATCTACCAATCTGTAGGTTTAATTGTCCTCGCACTGGACCAAGTGTTGAAGTAATAGCTAACATTTTAACTTAACTCCCTCGTGCAGATGAAGGTAAAATGCCAGTTTTACATGCCAATAACTTTTACTCATTGTTAGATTCTGGAAAGGAATCAGGCAACCAAGCTAAAGCCAGCTGTTCCCTGATAAACCAATGAATTCACAATGACCCCACATTTTCTCCCTTCATGCATGCATGCTCCTCAATGTGCTTGTTTGTTACAATACTTTGGAATATCATCCCCTTTTGAGCATTTGGTAAGCCTTTGAGGAAAGCCGAGGAAAGGGCTGGTTCCTCGCTCTTGTGGTACAGGTGCTGATACCAAAGAATGGACTCATTTATCAACCCTAAAATGTCACGAAATGTGCAAGGCACATATTAAAATGTTCTTTGAAAGTGCACAATTGTGTTTCCTGCTTGGAAAGAAATGGCTACGTGTTTCCCAAAAGGAACATTGAAAAGTCTGTTGTTGCTAGATAGTTGCAGTGCTGATTACTGGGAAAGTTTCCTGCCTTGATGATATGCTCTCCTGGTGTCCCATCCTGCCATTGCCTCACACCATCGCATGGTTCAGGGTAATCAGTGAGACAGATTGTGTTTCTGAGGTGCATAAAGTAAAAAAAAATGTATGTGCAACAATAATGTATCTGCCAATATTTCTGCCAATGTATCTGCCAATATTTCATGCATTGCACAACAAGGATGGCAGATGCTCTGTGCAATTCAGAAAGGATAGACTCAAAATGCTGGAGTAACCCAGCAGGATCTCTGGAGAGAAGGAACGGGTGACATTTCGGGTCGAGACAGGGAAGGGGAGAAAGTGAGCTTCAAGAGAGGCAAATAGAGCATAAGGCCGTACAGAGACACTCTGTCATGTCAAGAGAACAAATTTGGCTGTAGAATATGATCATCACATCGGCAAAGGAAATGCTTGCATATATTGACAATCTAAGGCGATTTAACGTTTATTTGGACATATGGTTTAGAGATAATTGTTTTTACCAGTCTAACCAGTCTAAAGAAGGCTCTCAACCTGAAACATCACCCATTCCTTGGTGACCAAGAAACATGCACAAAATCCGGCAGACATTGCAAATACTGTTGCTGAGAATCTTCCAGAAGAGAAATGCAAGTACGGTATGTAGGCAGAAGTTCTAAGCAGACTTTCTACTACAAAATCTAAATACTCCTTAGGATTACATCTCTAAATTTAGTACCTTTTTATTCACCAAAACAGAAAGGTGTATCTTCCCAAAGGAATCTCAAATTCTCACATTGGTTAACCATACTCCCTTTGGCAGAACCGCTGGAAATATAAACCTAACAGCATTCAGAACAGTGGCACAATAACCTGGGAGGCCTCAGTTAGTGAATGTGATTCAAGACCGTCCCTGTTTTTTCAGTTTATAGATACTGTTTGACTGTTTAGACTGTTTAGAGTTTGACTGTTTAAACTTGACAATAGCTGGAAATGAAAGGGACAATGATGACTGTGATGGTTGGAACTTTAAATCATTTAAATTCACTGATCATAATATGCATGATTTTGAACAAGATATTGACCCTGAAAATAATTTTCTTAACAATATAAACAATAACTGCTGTTATTACTCTGAAGATCAATTCAACATGAACATAAAATCAGATCAAGGAATGTCAATAATTCATTTCAATAGCAGAAGTTTATATGCAAATTTTCACAACATCAAAGATTACTTAAGTCATCTAAACAAACCATTCAATGGTGATAGCCATATCTGAGACCTGGCTTAGTACTGAAAAGGGTGTGGATTTTGAGTTAAATGGATATGAACTGAATTACATAAATAGGAAAGATAAAAAAGGAGGAGGGGTGGCTTTGTATGTAGATAAAAGATTAAATTATAAAATTGTGGAAAATATGACAACTAATATTGATGATGTGATGGAGATTATTACTGTAGAAATCTGCCTGGAAAAAAAGAAAAATGTAATTGTAAGTTGTGTATATAGAGCACCTGGTTCCAATATTGAAATATTCAAGAATAGTATGGAAAGATTGTTTGCCAAGAAAGATCACAGTGTTGTGTTCATTTGTGGGGATTTTAATTTAGATCTCTTAAATCCCAACAAGCACAAACAGACTGATGAATTTATCGATGTATTGTTCAGTATGAGTTTTTTTCCACTTATCACCAAACCAAGTAGAATAACATCTGACTGTGTAACTCTAATAGACAACATATTTACAAACAGTATGGACAACAGCATAAAGAGTGGGTTACTACTAAATGACATCAGTGACCATCTGCCAGTTTTTGTAATGTTTGTTTGTGATTATGTTAAGTGTAAGGATGTTAATAAGATTAGATACAGGAGAGTAAGAACAGAAGAATCTATAAATAAATTTAGAAATGTATTACTGACCCAAAATTGGAAACAAGTGTTTAAATAGACTGATACCAACAAAGCGTATGAAACATCCCTGATAATATTTAAATAATTATATGAAGAACACTGTCCTTTGAAACAACACAACAAGAAGCAAAAATATATAGATAGGCCATGGATGACAAAAGGACTACAAAATGCATGCAAAAAAAAGAATATCTTGTATCGCGGATGACACAACAGTGGTGGGACTCATCGGCGGAGATGACGAGTCAATGTACAGGGAGGAAGTGGAACAACTAGTGGTCTGGTGCGGCAAAAACAATCTAGAATTAAATGTCGACAAAACGAAGGAGATGGTTGTCGACTTCAGGAGGGCGCAGCCAAAGCATACACCCCTCAACATCAGTGGCACTGCAGTGGAGAGAGTGGAGAGCATAAAGTTCCTCGGTGTGCAAATTACAGACAGCCTCACCTGGTCCAGGAACACCACTGGGACCGTCAAACGGGCCCATCAGCGACTGCACTTCCTGAGGAAACTAAAACAGGCCTCACTCCCCACCAACATCCTCAGAACTTTCTACAGGGGTACGGTGGAGTCTGTACTCACGTACTGCATAAATACGTGGTACTCCACCTGCAACTGCTCGGACAGGAAGGCTCTGCAGAGGGTAGTGAGGGGAGCAGAGAGGATCATTGGCGTCTCCCTACCCTCGGTACAAGAACTGTTCCAGAGCCGCTGTCTGAAAAAAGCTCAGAGAATTGCTAAGGACAAACTGCACCCCCTCCACATACACCTGGATCTCCTGCCATCAGGCAAGAGATATCGAAGCATCAAAGCCCGGACTACAAGACTGCTAAACAGCTTCCTACCACAGGCTGTGAGGCTGCTAAACAGTCACTCTGTACTCACAGTCACTTGATTCTGCGGCTGGCACGGACACTTTAATAACTGGCACTGGCCACTTTAATAACTGGCACTGGCCACTCAAATCAGCTGCCCCGGACATTTTTATGATTGGTTTATTGTATTTTAACGTTGTGTTTTACCTGCTTTTAACTATTTATTTATACTGTTCCATCAGGGACTGGATTGTTTTTAGTGTTATTATGTGTGAAACGTTTTAAATTTCATGTGCGATGCTCCGCTATTCCCTGGGAAACGTCTTTTCATTTTGCACTGTACAACTGTTGCTTGCAAGATGACAATAAAGGTTGATTTGATTTGATTTGATTTGATTTGATAAAGAATTCTTAAAATTCAGAACTGTAGAAGCAGAAAGTAAATACAAAAGATACAAAAACAAATTGACTAGTATTATGAGGATATGTAAGAAAGATTATTATAATAAAATATTAAACAATAATAAAAATAATATCAAGGGCATATGGAATGTGTTAAATAATATTATCAGGAATGGATCAATGAATATAAACTACCCTCAGTATTTTAAAGACAATGATACAACTGTAAGCGATATGAGTGATGTGGTTAAAGGGTTTAACAATTTTTTTGTAAGTGTGGGACCAAAACTGGCAGAAGAAATCGATAATCCACAGTCAGAAGAAGGAGAGGGGAAGGTTGTGGATTTGTTAGACAGCAACCCAAACTCAATGTTTTTGAAAACAGCTGATGAAAAGGAGATTATTGACATTGTTAGTAATTGTAAGAATAAAAGGTCTACAGACTGGAATGACATTGATATGGCTTTAATCAAGGTAGTCATTGGTGTAATTGTAAAACCCTTAACTTATATTTGCAATTTATCTTTCAAAACTGGTGTATTTCCATGTAAAATGAAAACTGCCAAAGTCATCCCACTATACAAAGCTGGAGACAGAAATTAATTTACAAATTACAGGCCGGTGTCGTTACTCTCTCAGTTCTCAAAAATATTAGAAAAATTGTATGTAAGTAGATTAGATAACTTTATCGAGAAGCACGAATTGCTAGTTGATAGTCAATATGGATTCAGGTCAAACAGATCGACATCCATGGCATTAATGAAGTTAATTGAAGACATTACTAGTTCTATAGATAACAAGAAATATGTAGTGGGTGTATTTATAGATTTGAAAAAAGCATTCGATACAATTGATCATCATTTGCTAATCAAAAAACTGGAAAAGTATGGAATCAGAGGGGTTGAACTGGAGTGGATGAGAAGCTACATAAGTAAAAGACATCAGTTTGTGCAAATAGGGGACTGCAAATCAACATGCTTAGAAATAACTTGTGGAGTCCCACAGGGGTCGGTTTTGGGCCCCAAATTATTTATTTTGTATATTAATAATATATGTAGGGTGTCAAACCTCTTGAAATTTGTGTTATTTGCAGATGACACTAATATTTTCTGTGATGGGGACAATTTGCAGCAGCTTTTGGAGGTGTTCACAGCAGTAATGAGTAAACTAAAAACATGGTTTGATTTGAATAAGTTATCATTAAATTTAAACAAAACCAAACTTATGCTGTTTGGAAAACGCAAAATAAATACACAAGTAAAAGTAATGATAAATAATGTTGAAATAGAAAGAGTGTATGAAAATAAATTTCTGGGTGTGATTCTTGATCACAAAATCTGCTGGAAACCCCATATAAAACATGTGAGAGCAAAAGTAGCACGGAGTATTGGAGTGATGGGGAAAGCAAGGCATGTTTTGAATGAGAGAGCACTGTATATTCTGTACAGCTCACTTGTGTTACTGTATTTAAATTACTGTGTGGAAGTATGGGGCAACACCTACAAAACCACCTTACAATCACTAAGCACACTACAAAAAAGAGCTATTCGTATAGTAAACAATGTAGGATATCATGAACACACCAATATACTGTATTTAAAATTACACACCTTAAAGATTAAGGATCTGGTAGAATTTAAGACTGCACAAATAATTTATAAAGCAAAAAATAAACTGCTACCTGTAAACATACAAAAACTGTTCAAAGACAGAGAGGGGGGTTATAACTTTAGAGGGAAACTAAACTTGAAACAGCATTATGCTCGGACCAATTTAAAAAGTATGTGTATTTCCATTTGTGGGGTGGTTTTGTGGAATGGTCTTGACGAAACGATTAAACAAAGTATTAATATAATGCAATTTAAAAAAATGTACAAAAGATATATCTTTGAAAAGTACAGTAATGAGGAAGGAGAATGTAAATCTCACAGATGTTTAAGCGGCTTTTTCACGGGGCGACGACGCAAGAGTTAACCAGAGTTTAACATCGTGGGAACCTCGTGCGATAACAGTACGGCATTCGTGGACCACCGTGGCGCTAACGGCAGGTAATCATGTAACTTGGTGACTCGGGAGAAAATTCAAGCAAGTTTGAATTTCTCCAAGAGTGACTTGTACACTTATAATAATATAATAATATATCTTTTATTGTCATTGCACGTCAGTGCAACGAGATTTAGTGTGCAGCTCCACTGATGTACGAGAAAGGTAAATAAATACAATACATAAATAAGCAAGCTGAATTGATTGACGTGACCATCTGAGGGAGACTGTCCAAAGGGGGTGGGTGGGGGGGCACTCATTAGGGCCGGTTCAGAGCCGCTATAGCTCTTGGGATAAAACTGTTCCTGAGTCTGGAGGTTCGGGCGTAGAAGGCCTTGTAACGTCTGCCGGAGGGAAGTAGTTGAAACAGACCGTGGCAGGGGTGTGATGAGTCCTTATGAATGCTGAGGGCCTTCCTGAGGCACCGCGTGTGGTAGATGCCCTCCAAGGCTGGTAGCTCTGTCCCGATGATCCTCTGCGCTCTGTTGACGACGCGCTGAAGAGCTCTCCTCTCCACCTCTGTGCAGCTGAGATACCACACAGAGATGCCATACGTTAGTATGCTCTCTGTGGTGCAGCGGTAGAACGTTGTCAGCAGCTGTTGGGGCAGACCAGTCTTTTTTAATGTCCTCAGGAAGAACAGTCGTTGCTGTGCCTTCTTGACCAGCGCGGCGGTGTTTGTGGACCATGTGAGGTCTTCTGAAATGTGAGTGCCCAGTGAGTGCAACATTATATGAACGTAGTGGCCAGTGCGATATCCGTAATAACTCTTGCAGTTACCGTGGGAACTCCTGCGAACGGTGAATCCGGAAGCTGGACAGAGGGGACAGAAGGTGAGTAAAAATTGTCTTCTGTGGGATTTAATTAAAAAAATAAATAAAAATAAAGTTTTGCATCCGCATATGGACATCAACTTATTCATGAGTTATGTTAATGAGATTCAAGAAAATAACTATAATCTTTAAAAGGGACTTTAAAAGGGACTTTACTGAAAGGTCCCGCATTTTTATGGTCCGTGAGGAATTTTTCACATGTACTTCTTTGAGAGATACAGCCCGGAGTCCTCGCCGACTAGCGATCGATGCCTTTCCGAAGCAGGGTCCGGAACGCTACCAATCAATGTTCTCCAGAGACCCGTGTAAGGAGTGAACTGCACATGCTGGTTTAAACCGAAGACCGACACAAAAAGCTGGAGTAACTCAGCGAGTCAAGCAGCATCTCTGGAGAAAAATAGCTGATGTTTCGGGACGAGACACATCTTCAGACTCAATTCCGATTAGGCTGTCTGAAGAAGGGTTCCGATTCGAATCGCCACCTATTCTTTTTCTCCAGAGATGCTGCCTGACCCGCTGACTTACTCCAGCTTTTTATGTTTTTCTTCCCAGATCTGACTTACCTGCTGAGTTACACCAACATTTTGTGTCCTTTTGTGCGTATTAACCAGCATCTGCAGTTCCTTTAGACATTACCTAACTTCAAATTTTAGAGATATAGCGCGGAAACAGGCCCTTCGGCCCACCGAGTCCGCGCCGACCACCTATTCTTATCCGGCTTCAGAACGGTTCTTCCTTCCATTCGTTTGGGCACTGACCCGACCTACCAACCTACCTCAATGCGGACATTGGACTTTTTCCCCCTGGAACTGTCCTGAAAACATATATTCGGAACTCTGGTATTTTCCTCTTCGCTCTACCTGGTGTTCTTGTGCATGTGTCGGAAGGAACAGCAGATGCCGGTTTAAAGAGAATGCTGGAGTAACTCGACGGTTCAAAATGCTGGAGTAACTCAACGGGACATGCAGCATCTCTAAAGAGAAGGAACGGGTGACGTTTCGGGTCGAGGCCCTTCTTCAGACTGTACGTGGCTTGGTTATATTCATGTATAGCATTATCTGATATGATTGTATAGCACGCAAACAAAAGTTTATTCCCTGCATAGAATCATACAGCGTAGAAACAGGCCCTTCGACCCAACTTGCCCACACCGACCAATATGTCCCATCTACACTAGTCCCACTTGCCCGCGTTTGGTCCATAACCATCTAAACCTATCCTATCCATGCTTCAGTCTAATGCATCTTAAACATTGCGACAGTACCTGCCTCAACTACCTTAACGGATAGATCATTCCATACACCCACCACCCTTTGCGTAAAATAGTTACCCCTTAGGCTCTCATTAAACCATTCCCCCCGAACCTAAACCTGTATCTGCTGGTTCTCGATATGAGACAATAATAACAAACCAAAGCGAGTTAGGACATCAACGGGGAGATCCTGGATAAACCCAAGGTAGCCATAAAATGGAGGAACTCAGCGCAACAGGCAGCATCTCTGGGGAGAAGGAATGGGTGACATTTCGGGTCGAGACCCTTCTGATATGCTGCCTGTCCCGCTGAGCTACATGTTGTGTCTATCTTCGTTTTAATCCAGCCTCTGCAGTTCCTTCCTGGCCGAACCCGATTGAAAGATGAGAGGCTGGGCGATAGAGCACTGGGTGTGACAAGGATCAGGCTTCAGTAAGCAAAGTAAAGAGAGGTGGCAACGTTATGGAAATGAAGCGGGTAATCCGAGTGATGGCGAGACAGTATCCTCTAATGTGTCGGAAAGAACTGTAGATGTTGGTTAGCGCCGATGATACACACAGTAATACTGGAGACAGACATAAAATACTGGACGGGCAGCATCTGGATAAAAGGAATGGGTGACGTTTCGGGACGAGACTCTGAAGAAGGGTCTCGAACCGAAACGTCACACATTCCTTCTCTCCAGAGATGCTGCCCGTCCCGCTGTGTTACTCCAGCATTTCGTGTCTATCTTCCGTATGCTCTGTGATGGTCATCTCGGAGTCAAGTGGCAACTCTGGTCTGTAGACACGAGGAACTGCAGATGCAGGAATCACGAGCAAAACACAGAGCGTTGGATGAGCCTGACCCTTTGAGTTCCTCCATCACTTTGTGTTGAAGTCAGGTCTGGACATTGCTTGGCTCAGTCTCAGGCGCCGGCTAACTAGGAAGGTCGAGTCAAAGTCCAGCACTAACACTCAAGAAATAACGTTTGCGGCCTGATGTTCCCAATATTTAATTGAAATCATTAATAAAGTAAATAAATAGATACCGGTCTAATCAGTATCTACGGGATTGGACAGGATAGATGCAGGAAGAATGTTCCCGATGTTGGGGGAGTCCAGAACCAGGGTCCCAGTTTTACAGTCTACCGTGGGAACTCTTTAACTCAGTAAAGTAAAGTAAAGTAAAGTAGTCTTTATTGTCATATCAGCGCAGAGGCAGCAGTTGATTGTTGCTCTATTCAGTTTCCCAGTGGGTCGGGACGGGACTGGAGTTGGGAGGGAAAGGTGGGGGAGTCGAGGGAGAGGAGGGGGAGACAGATCGGGGTGTCTTCATTTACTGGCGGCGGGTGTCTGTCACTGAAACAGGCAGGTGAGATTTCACATCCACCTTGTGTGTGCCTCTCTCTCTCTCTCCCTCCCTCCCTCTTACACAGGCTGAGAGACTCTGCCTCTGTGAGTGTACGTCTCTTTCTCCCCCTCTCCCACACACAGTAAGACCGAGGTACTGTGCTCAGTCCATCTGTGTCTCCCACATACACAGTAAAACATGTCTCCAAATGAGCCAATTCAACCAAGGGAGGATATTTATAGTGTGTGAAAAAAAAGTGACATCATTTGTGCCACGTGATGATTTAACAACACTTCACAATGTTCATTCAAGATTTAACGGGAAAGCTCGGGAGACGGACAAGTCACTCGCACAAATAACAGAAATGCCGAGTACCGTGGGAACTCTTTATCTACCCCCCCGTTATATCGTGTGATATCGTGCTAGACCACGACCACTTCACTCTGGTTACATCTTGCGTCAAGTCGCCCCGTGAAAAAGCCGCATAATGGTGCTTGTTCTTTTTGTACTTTTCTTTTTTTGTTCTTTTTTTCTTAATAGCTTGATTGGAGTAGTTTTATTTGAATTGTCTGTTTAGTTTATTTTATTGAATTTTGCATTTGTTAATGGTGAAGAATGGGGGTAGGACTTGACAAGCATAGGCTTCTTCCTATCCCCTTTCGAACGAGTCTAATGTGTATTATGTTGAAATTGGCTTTTGATTTTTTAATTTATGTATGTACATATATGTTATGTATATGTGTATATGTGTATATGTATGTATGTATGTATATATGTATATGTATGTATGTGTGTATGTATTTATGTATATATGTATGTATATATATAATTTTCCTTTTATTTATCATTTTCATCTTTTTTCTTCTTTTTTTTTAAATCGTTCGAAATAAAAGATATAATTCATTCATTCATACAACGTGGAAACAGGCCCAGTGGCTCACCAAGTTCATGTCAACCAATGATCATCTGTCAACACCAGTGTTTTTGTATCCACTCCCTGCACACTCGGGGCAATTTATAGAACCTACAAACCCACACGTCTTTGGGATGTGGGAGGAAACCGGAACACTCAGCGGAATCCCACACAGTTACTGGGAGAATGTGCAAACTCCACACAGACAGCACCCGAGGTCAGGATGGAACCCTGGTCTCTGGCGCTGAGAGGCAGCACCTCTCCAAGCTGTGCCACCGTGCCGGCTTTGTGCATTGTTCAATTATGGGTGCACGTTCAATTTCGAGCTGATTATTTCTCTTCATTATACTTTTATTTTATAACTATTTAAAAAAAAATGAGAATAATGAATAAATAATAATATTGCTCCAAAAGTTATGTTTTTTGGGCGAATTTTCAAAAATGCAATGGAATATGGAAGTATAAAGGATACGGCAGCAGCTTTTGATCTAGAGTATAAACAGATTGTTTAAATTATTTCAGAACAGTTGGATAGAGAAAGAAAACTCCAAAAAATTGGAAGCAGTTTTCTCTTTCTGTTTGTTATGTTTCTGGCAAACATTTTGAAAACATTTGTCAAGGGGGAAATTACTTGCAGGCATTATTTTTTTGACAAGGAGAAGCCAAACGGGTGAGAAATTATCGTCCAAGAACAAGGTCAATTATTTGATCACTCATCCGATTTCTGTGGCGCCTAATTCTACTTATTCACAGACTATTCAAGTGTAGAGAAAGCTGCAACATGTCCAACACATTTGTTCTCTATTGTAAATTAAGTCGGGAACAGAACCTAATGTTGACGTAGCTTTCACAGGGATAAGCGAATACAGCAAATGCAGGATATAAAACAGCACTATGTATCTTTATAATATTATAATATGATATTGAGAGGGAGGTGACAATTGATGATTTACAATTGGTATTGTCTTCTCTCGCCCATTTATTCCTAAACCCCTATAACAATAACATAAATCATATAGTTATCAACATTTCAATAAAATGCCGTGTGAGCTTTATATCTTCCACAATGAAAAAATCATATAATGATCCAATTTTTTAATCTGCTCGTTTGGTTTGAGCAGGGAATGATAAATTAGTGGCTGATGCTTTCACATATCATCTCATTTTATTAGTTCATGTGTTAAGTGATTGTGTCTGTTACTAATTCATTTAGATTGTTTGCACTCTGAAGCTACCAACCTGAACAAAAGATGGAATCTGCATTAATCATAGAAACATAGAAAAATAGGTGCATAAGTAGGCCATTCGGCCCTTCGAGCCAGCACCACCATTCAATGTGATCATGGCTGATCATCCACAATCCACAATTGCCCTGTTCCTATTCTCACAATATCCCTTGATTCTGCTAGCCCGAAGAGCTCTTTCTAACTTGAATGCATCCAGTGAATCGGCCTCCACTGCCTTCTGAGGCAGAGAATTGCACAAATTCACAACTCTCTGGGTGAAAACGTTTTTCCTCATCTCAGTTCTAAATGGCCTACCCCTTATTCTTAAACTGTGGCCCCTGGTTCTGGATTCCCCCAACATCGAGAATATGTTTCCTACATCTAGCTTGTGCAATCCCTTAATAATTTTATATGTTTCTATAAGATCCCCTCCCATCCTTCTAAATGGATACAAGCCCAGTCTTTCCATTCTTTCATCATATGACAGTTCCGCCATCCCGGGAATTAACCTTGTGAACCTACGCTGCACTCCCTCAATAGCAAGAATGTCCTTCCTCAAATAAGGAGACCAAAACTGCACAAAATACTACAGGTGTGGTCTCACCAGGGCCCTGTACAACTGCAGACGGATCAGTTTGCTCCTGTACTCAAATCCTCTCATTATGAAGGCAAACATGCAATTAGCTTTCTTCACTGCCTGCTATACCTGCATGCTTACACCCAGGTCTCATTGCACTTCTCCTTTTCCTAATCTGACACCATTTAGATAATAATCTGCCTTCTTATTCTTGCCACCAAAGTGGATAACCTCACACTTATCCACATTATACTGCATCTGCCATGCCATTGGCCCACTCACCCAACCTATCCAAGTCACCCTGCATCCTCATAGCATCCTCTTCACAGTTCACACTGCCACCCAGCTTTGTGTCATCTGCAAATTTGCTAATGTTACTTTTCATTCCTTCATCTAAATCATTAATATATTTTGTAATTAGCTGCTGTCCCAGCACCGACCCTTGCGGCACCCCACTGGTCACTGCGTGCCATTCTATAAGGGACGCGTTAATTCCTACTCTTTGTTTCCTGTCTGCCAACCAATTTTCTATCCATGTCAATAACCTACCCCCAATACCATGTGCTCTAATTTTGCCCACTAATCTCCTGTGTGGGACCTTATGAAAGTCCAGACACACTACATTCACTGGTGCTCCCTTATCCATTTTACTTGTTACATCCACAAACATTTCCAGAAGATTAGTCAGAAATATGGTGTAGTGTTTGTCTTGTCACAAAATAGCACAATGGGGCAGCACTGTAATGCAATGGTAGAGTTTCTGCTTTACAGCGCCAGCGAATCGGGTTCAATCCTGACAACGGGTGCTGTCTGTACAGAGTTTGTGACCACGTGGGTTTTCTCTGGTTACTTCCTTTCCCTTCCAGACTCCAAAGACGTGCAGGTTTGTAGGTGAATTGGTTTAGGTAAAAATTGTAAATAGTCTCTAGTGTGTAGGATAGTGCTAGTGTACGGGAATCGCTGTTTGGCGCGGACTCGATGGGCTGAATTTCTGCACTGTATCTCTAACACAAAAAAACTAAAAACTGAAATGGCGTGATGGTGTAATAACCCTTTGATATAGGGTTATTCTTAACAGGTCTCGACCCGAAACTTCACCCATTCCTTCTCTCCAGAGATGCTGCCTGTCCCATTGAGTTACTCCAGATTTTTGTGTCTATCTTCAGCTTAAACCAGTATCTGCAGTTTCTTTTTACACATTGTAATTATAGTTTGATGTATTGAAACAGCTGAGTTCAGCCTGGCTCGCTGTACAATGTACTACACTCCTCCCCACTCTTTAATCATTTTCCCCTACAACTTCCCTGGCCCAGCATCAGGCTGAGGACTTACATGATCCCCTTTGCATGCTGTACTGCCAAGCGTGTTCAGCAGCATCTCAAGCCTTTGCTTGGCCACAATCACTTTTCTAAACAGTAGGCCTGTGATCAAAACTGTCAATGATTCAGCGCATAACAAATGCATAGCACTTCCTTGGAAGCACTGGGAAAATACCAGGCCAATGTATTTTATGGCTAGTTAACCTCCAGAGCATCGGGAAGGGGAAACATAATTTTGTTGCTTTTCACTAAGTGATTTAGGAAATGCTGTGTAACTCTGATAAATCAAGCACCCAGTTACATGCCTTTACGGGACTTGGTAAGATTGCTTCAACTTTCCATTATATAGCCTACATGATTCTCCATTGCCTAGAGGGGATGTGTCAGGAGTTGATGCAGGTTGTGCTGAGACACATGTTGACTATTTTACTGTTCACTCGTGTTTTACACTGTTCAATATTTTTATTTGTGAACACCACCTTTTAAATTTAATGTGTGAAAAAAAAATACTGAAAAATGAATGACTTTCATGGTTATTTAATCTCAGGAATGCAAATAAAACTGAAAGATTTAATTTTAAACAAATCATATGCTCTGAAGTTGACATATGTGTGTGGGTATGTCTGATTTTATGCCTGTGTATATGTTTGCCAGCAAATGTATGTGTGTGAGTGTGTGTGTGTGTGTGTGAGCGTGTGTGTGAGTGTGTGAGCGTGTGCGCGTGTGAGTGTGTGTGTGTTTAGTTTTTTAGTTTAGTTTAGTTTAGAGATTCAACGCGGAAGCAGGCCCTTCGGCCCACGGATCAGCAATCCCCTCACATTAACATTAACACTATCCTACACACACTATGAACAATTTACACAAACATCGAGCCAATTAACCTACAAACTTGTACGTCTTTGGAGTGTGGGAGGAAATCGAAGATCTCGGCGAGAGCGTACAAATTCCGTACAGACAGCCCCGCCCTTAGTAGGGATCGAACCCGGATCCCTGGTGCTGCAAGCGCTGTAAGGCAGCAACTCTACCGCTGCACCACCGTGGCCACCTACATGTGTGTTTGCCAAGCCTTGTCCCGCCTCCACCTTTCTTTTCCAGCTATCTCCCCCTCTATACTCAGTCACTAGAATGGTTCCGACCCAAAACGTCAGCAGTCCATTCCCTCTCCAGTTGCTAGTTGACCGACTCACTGCAGTTATCCACCACTTTGTGTTTTGTTCTGAAAATTACTGCCTGAAAGGTCAACAGAGGCAACATCCTCACTACAATCATATAATAGGGGAGATAATAGATCTATTAGGAGCAGATCATATAAATGAATGAATTCATAGTTTATGTGGATTGATTACAAACTGTACATTATAAGGGAAGTTTTTAAGTGCATTCATGGAAAGAAGGTAACTGGAGAGAGAACAGGGGCCATCCAAAACCAAAGCAGTCATCCACAGTACATATGGAGCTGCTGGAGATGGGCAAGGTCCTCAATGCGTATTTCTGTTTTTCCGATGGAGAAAAACATGGAGGCAAGGGAACTTGAGAGTTAATGGAGATGACTTGAGGACAGTCCAGGTTACAGTCAAGGAGGTGCTGGACATTCTGGAGCATTAGGGCCTGATCAGGTATTTCCAAGGATGCTGTGGGAAGCTAGAGAAGAAATATCAGAAGTCCCGGCTGGGATATATGGATCATCATTAGATATGGATGAGGTGCAAGATGACTGGAGGGCGGTTAATGTTCTGCCTCTATTTAAGAAGGGCTGCAAGGGAAAACCTATAAACTATAGACTAGTGAGCCTAACATCTGTGGTAGGTAGGTTACTGGAGAGGATTCTGAAAGATAAAGTATATATGCATTTGGATAGACAAGAGTTGATTAGGAATAGTCAGCATGGTTTTGTTTGTGGGAGACCATATCTTACAAATTTGATTGATTTAAACAAAAAGCTCAATGAGACCAAGGCTGTAGACATTGTCTATATGGACTTCAACAAGGCATTTGGTAAAGTTCTGCTTGGTAGGCTGCTCTGGAAAGTTAGATGGCATTGCGTCCAGAGAGAGCTAGCTGCCTGGTACAGAATTGGTTTCATGAAAGGAAGTAGATGGTGGCTGCGGAAAGTTGTTTTTCGGACTGGAAGGCTGTGATGAATGGTGTGCCTCAGAGATCAGTGCTCAGTTTTCAGATGTTACTAAAGCAGGTGGTATCACAGACAGTGAAGATGGATATCAAAAAATACGGCAAGATCTCGATCAGCTGGGCAAGTCGGGAAGGAATGGCTAATTGTGTTTTAATAAGTGCAAGGTGGTACGTGGTACATTTTGGGAAGTCTAACCAGGGCTGGACCTTCACAGTAAATGTCAGGAGCCTGGGAAGTGTAGTGGAGTACAGGGAACTTGAAATGAAGGTACATAGTTCCCTGAAAGTAGTATTACAGATTGTTAGGGTGGTCAAAGAGGCTTTCAGTACATTGGGCTTCATCAATCAGAGTCTTGAGCATAAGAGCTGGAACATTAATGGCTACAGTTGTACAACACATTGTTGAGGCCACATTTGAAGTATCATGTTCACTTTTGGTCATCCTGCTATAAGAATGGTGTCATTATGCTGGAGTGAACACAGAGAAGATTTACAAGAATGTTGCCACGACTCGAGGTCCTGAACTATAGAGAGAGGTTGGACAGGCTAGTACTTTATTCCTTGGAATGAAGGAGGATGAGGGGTGATCTTCTAGAGGTGTATAGGGTCATGAGGGGAATAGGTTGGGTGGATGCACAGAGTCTTTTACATGGAGTGGGGGAACATAGGTTTAAGGTGAGAGGGGCAAGAATTATTGGGAACCAGAGGGGGGATTTGTTCACTCAGAGGATGGTGGGTATGTGGAATGAGCCGCCAAAGGAGGTAGTTGAGGCAGGTAACATTTGAAAAACACTTGGATAGGTACATGCTATAAACAATAAAGGTTTATTGGGGTTTGGGCCAAACATGGGCAAATACGACTAGCTTGGATGGGACATTTTGGTTGGCATGGTCAAGAGGGAACAAAGGGCCTGTTTCCATATTGTATGACTCCATGACTTGAAGTTTTAAATAAATAGTTATGGAGCTGAATCCAATGAGTATTTAATCTTTGGAAACAGGCACTGTAGGGAATGACAACATAAACTTTTGAGTGGTGAGCACATGGAACTGCCTATTATTCATTTAACGCATAACTGTGAACAATGATTGGTCTCGCATGTACGGATAAATATATTAAACCAAAGGAAACCACCAGCTATTTACATCTAAACAAATCCTGGAAACATCTGCACTTACAAAGCAACTATATTTATTTTCCTTGTGGGATTGATGTTAGTATAGTAAAATATTTTCTCCCTTTAGGGAAATTGAGAAATAAAGAAAGATTCTGTGGTTAAAAACTATTAACTCTTTGAAGTTTAGTTTAGTTTAGTTTGGAGATACAGCACAGAAACAGGGCCTTCAGCCCGCCGAGTCCGTGCCGACCAGCGATCGCCACACATTAACACTATCCTACACACACTGGGGACAATTTATAAATTTACCAAGCTAATTAAACTACAGACCTTTATGTCTTTGAGGTTTGGGAGGAAACCAGAGCACTGGGAGAAAACCCACGCAGGTCACAGGGAGAACGTACAATCTCCGTACAGACAGCACCCGTAGTCAGGATCAAACCCGGGTCTCTGGCTCTGTAAGGCAGTAACTCTACCGCTGCGCCATCGTGCTGCACTTTATACATTCAGTTTAGGATGGTTGTTATCTTTACTCATCGGAGCAAATAAGTTTTCATCAAAGCAGCCTCAGTGTCAAAGAGAACTCAACATGACAGCATTGCACCAATTACCCTGATTAGCATCAAATATATTCTACACATTAATAGATTTTCACATCCCCAACAATTAAAACAAATAGACAAAAGTTAATAATTTATGAATTAGTTTAAAAAAATAATTCCACGCGTTATTTGACACATGTGCCTGTCATTTGCATGTGTCTGTATGTATAACAAAGGTTGCTACCAGAAATGTGCTGATTCTTTGTGTTCTGCCTTGGTAAAGACTACTAGTCTTAAAGTGGCTTTTTCACGGGTCGACTTGACGCAAGAGTGAACCAGAGTTTAACATCGTGGGAACCTCGTGCTATAACAGTACGGCATTCGTGGACCACCGTGGACCTCCGTGGCGCTAGAAAGTTTGAATTTCTCCAAGAGTGACTTGTACACTTGTGGTTGAGCATTGCAACATTGTATGAACATAGTGGCCAGTGCGATATCCGTGCGATATCCGTAATAACTCTTGCGGGTACCGTGGGAACTCCTGCGAACGGTAAGTAACTGAGCAGTTTGATTGTCAGTGCTTGTTTTACCTCATTGTTAAATAAATATATTTTTTACTATCAGATTGATGTCTGCAATTCTTCATTAACACATCACTACAAGATGAATGTCTCTAATGTTATAATCCCTCTCATGCTGAAACACAAAATAGTTGAAGGGAGGTGAAATAATCACATTTTCATTTTTTTTCATTTTTGAGTGTTCAGGTACCTCACTTGCTGAGCTATTTTACTCCAGCAGTTTGTGTCTCTTTTTGTCTAAAGCAGTTTCTAAGACTGTAGGAACTCCACGGGCCAGGCAGCATCTACGGAGGGAAATGGACAGGCGACCCTTTCTTCAGGCTGCCTTATCTCTCACCCCCCCCCCCCCCCCCTCCCCCCTACTCCCACCCACACACACAAATGCTGGAGAAACTCAGCGGGTGCAGCAGCATCTATGGAACGATGGAAATAGGCAACGTTTCGGCCCGAAACGTTGCCTACTTCCTTCGCTCCATAGATGCTGCTGCACCCGCTGAGTTTCTCCAGCATTATTGTGTACCTTCGATTTTCCAGCATCTGCAGTTCCTTCTTAAACACAAATGCATCGAGTTCCTCCAGCATTTCGTGTTTTGCTCAGTATTCCAGCATCCGCTGTCTCCCGCGTCTCCAATAAAACAAAACTACTGTCAAAAGGGTGAAGAATAGGGGCAGAGATAGATACATTCCTGATTAGTGCGGCTGTCAGGAGGTTATGGGGAGAAGGCAAGAGAATGTGGTTGAGAGGGAGAGATTGAATGGCGGAGTGGACAATGGACCGAATGGCCTAATTTTGCTCCTATAACTAACAAAGATAGTAATTGTTAGGGAAATGTAGTTATTAAAGACGAGGGGGAGCAGAAATGGGCAGTCTGGGATGGCTCGCGAGATACTTGCATAGAGGCACAAACGTTAAAGAAAGGGCAGATAAACAGAGAGGGGGGGGGGACTTCCCTCAGTGCCCATCTGTTACCATTAATTGGACCATTCGGTCTGTGAAACGCAACACGCCAGCCCCGACATCCAGCCCGGTGGTCAGTCCTTTGAAGATAGACACCAGTTGCTTGGAGCAACTCAGCCGGACAGGCAGCAAATCTGGAGAGAAGGAACGGGTGGCGTTTCGGGTCGAGAGCCTTCTTCAGACTGAGGTCAATCCCCTGCATGGATAACAGGAGTCCCAGCCAACACGACAATCGCCCGCTGCACAGTCTCGGAGCTTCCACTGCGAAAACGGTGCCTACATTTGAGCACTTATGTAACTGAACCATCCTAACACCAACCACAGAGCATTCCTGAACTACTACCTACCTCATTCGAGACCCTCGGACTATCTTAGATCGTATACTCACTGGCTTTATCGAGTTACAGTGTGGAAACCGGCCCTTCGGCTCAACTTGCCCATACCGTCCAAAATGTCCCATCGAAACTAGTCCCATCTGCCTGCGTCTGGTCCATATCCCTCCCAACCTGTCTTATCCATGTACCTGTCTATATGTTTCTTAAATGTAGGGATGGACCCAGCCTCAACTACCTCCTCTGGCAGCTTGTTCCATACACCCACCACCCTTTGTGCGAAAATGTTACCCCTCACTCAGATTCCTATTAGATCTTCCCCCCTCACCTTGAACCTATGCCCTCTGGTCCTCGAATCCCCTCTGTGGGCAAAGGACATATATTACCCTGGACTCTGTCTATTTCCCTGCCTGTTCGTCTCATGGTTGTGTACACCTCTCAGCCTCTGTCCCCAGTGTGGAGTTAAGGGCTTGTTTATGGGCGCCCTGGGCTGAGAACTCTGGAGGATGGGTTTTAGACTTTATCGGGAATCGAGATAGACCCCGTAATGCAGGAGCAAAGAATCGCAGACGCTAATCTGCATTGGAAAGACACAATATGCGGGAGTAACTCAGCGCTGAAGAAGAGTCCCGACCCGAAACATCATCTATCCATGTTGTCTAGCGATGCTGCCTGACCCGCTGAGTTGCTCCAGCGCTTTGTGTCTTTCCACTAGACCTGTAATAAGTCTCAGCTGGGTGTTTACTGGGATCTCTGGTGTTTAATAGACGTCCTGATGTTGTTTTTGATCGGGTTTACTACTGACAGTATTTAATCAGATCCATATTAAATCATTTCCCCTTCACCTTAAACCTATGTAATCTGGTCCTCGATTCGCCTACTCTGGGCAAGAGACTGTGCATCTACCCGATCGATTCCTCGCATGATTTTAAACATTATCTTGCACACAGCGTTGTTCCCTTCACCATGTATACACCATTTATGGCTCGATTGTTACTATTTATTGTCTGTCTACTGACTGGTTAAACGTTGGAAAGTTTCACCTCTCAGTAGATAATAAAATAAGACAACCATTACGGTCAATGTGAGACAAAGTCTTTATTCCTATTTGACAAAATAAAAAGACGACTTCTTGCACATATTGAGAGAAGGTGCATCACACCAAACAACATTTGTCTAAAAAAAACCATATTATTCTTCAGCTCATTAAAGAGCTCGGGTGAAATTCTGACAAAGTTTGTGAATGCACTTTTATCCTCTTCGCACAGCACATTAAGCAGCTGATCATATTGTCCAAATTGAGGTCTCCGTTGAAAGATGGGCTTCACCCAGTGAGACTTCCTCTTAATTCTCTTTTTAATTAATCTCACCCTTCTGCCTTCACGCAAGCGTTCTCGATGCACATAGTGGGCTGCTGCATACAGCGCGTCAATGAAAATAACCACCATCCTGTACTCGAAAATACTTAGTATAGGCATGTCTCCAAATGAGCCAATTCAACCAAGGGAGGAATATAGTGTGTGAAAAAAACCAATATAGTGTGTGAAAACAAAGTAACATCATTTGTGCCACGTGATTAACAACACTACAGTTCACGATGTTCATTCAAGATTAACGGGAAAGCTCGGGAGACGGACAAGTCACTCGCACAAATGACAGAATTGCCGAGTACCGTAGGAACTCTTTATCTACCCCCCGTTATATCGTGCGAAACTCGTGCTGGACCACGACCACTTCACTCTGCAGACATCTTGCGTCAACTCGCCCCGTGAAAAAGCCCCATTACACTACAGTCATCACACTAATGTACTTATCTGTGATTGTGCTTCACTTATAGTATGAGTTTACCAGATTGTATGCAAAGCAAGGAATATCACTGTTCCTTGGTACATGTGACAATAATGTATCATTGTCATTGCCATATGTATATGTGTTTCTGTGAGTGTGTATGCAATCATATATGTATGCAAACATATGGTAATGTCTATCAGGAAATAGGTTACATTGAGGTAGTGCAGTACATAATGACCCAATCCAAATTATTCATCAACTCAGCAAAACACAAAGAGCTGGAAGAATTCAGAGAGACATTCAGGAAGCATCTGTGGTGCGAATAGATAGGCAACATTTTGGGTCAGGTCCCTTCTTCAAAATGGGAAAGGTCTCGACACATAAAGTAATTTGTTCATTTCCCTCCACAGATGCTGCCTGAGCCGACGAGTTTCTCTAGTACTTTGTGTTTTGCACAAGACTCTAGCATCTGCAGACTCGTATGCCTCCATTCAGCAGCTGTGTTGTTGCTCCAGCATGTTGATACTACTTGATAATGCCTTCCCGGCTTTGAGAGAAAATGTCTAAATTGATCTTTCTGCATTAGCAGAAGCAGCTGGCTGTCATTTCTGCACGGTGGAATGACTGAGTTAAACACGCTGGTGTTTGGCAAGTTTCACTTAAATAGTGGTCAATCAGAGGCGTCACTGACATCAGGCGCAAGCCCAGAATCAAATTGGAAGCCTCAAAAACCAACAGCATACAACAACACATTTCTTTTACAAATTAATCCAGTCAGGCAATCAGCTTCTTATTGCAAATTTTATCTCTCTAGTAAATTATAAGACCACCACAAAAATAATTAAACCATGAAGTGGTGACATTACAATTCATAGTTATATAAATGGATAGATAGACACGCACACGCACACGCACACGCACACACACACACACACACACACACACACACACATACACACACACACACACAAACACACACACACACAAATCACACACACACACACAGATGACTGACAAATACACATAATAATCGGTCAAGCAATTATGTAAAGATGTGACTAATAAAGAATATTTGCCTTTATAAGCTGAGAGATAAAATATAAGAGCAAAGCGTGGAGCGAGAACTGTATGAAATGCCAGTTAGAATACAGCTACAGAATAGGTTATGTCATTATAGAAAGGATGTGCAAGCATGTGGAGAGAGTGATATTTACGAGAGCTGGGGAATTACAATCGCTCAGTGAGATTGTGTGGGCTGCAGTGTTTCCTTTGAACAAGGCAGCACAGTGGTGCAGCGGTAGAGTTGCTGCTTTATGGGCCTGTCCCACTTAGGCTATTATTTATCAACTGCCGGCGACTGTCATAGAAAAACAGGCCCCCCTTCGACATAAAATTTGAAAAATAATCTACTTTAACAACAAAAAAATCCGGTCAGCACCGGCGACAACCTACGTTAACCTGGCGACAACTACGACAGCACCTACGACAGGAGAAGTCAAGCTACACTCATTGGCGTCAAACTCACTGTCGCGACTGTCTCCGAAATTTTTTCAAGATGTTAAAAATCCAGCGGCGACCAGGAAGACGCTACGACTCTTTGGGCGACTGAGGAGACGACTCACGACCATACAGGCAACACCCCGGCGACCATGTGGCAATAGCCTAGTCGCCAGCAGTCGCCTAAAAATTTGAATTAGTGGGACAGGCCCATTAGAGTACCAGAGACCCAGGTTCGATCCTGACTATGGGCATAGGCTGTCCGGAGATTGTATGTTCTCCTTGTGACCACGTGGGCTTTCTCTGGGTGTCACACTCCAAAGACTCACAGATCGGTAGGTTAATTAGCTTCTGTAAATTGTTCCTATTGTGTAGGACAATGCCAGTGTATGGAATGATTGCTGGTCAGTGTGGACTCAGTGGACCAAGGGGCATGTTTTCATGCTGTATCTCTAAAGTCTAAAGTAAGGTCCAAAGGAGGACGAGGACAGATTTGACAAGGCTGTATAAAATTATGAGGTTCACTATAAATTGAAGGGGGTGATCTATTCCATTATGTAGAAATAATAATAACTTACAGCCATAGATTTAAGGAAAACTAGACCAAGTGGGACCCGTTGGGTCCTTGCCACATGGGAGGCCTGGTCCTCCAATGCAACCCGTTCCCTCCATGCAATATTCCACCACTCACCCATAGCCCCCACGAGAGGCCTGGTCCCCCAACACAACCCGTTCCCCAACACAATATTCCACCACTCACCCGTTCGCCCAATGCAACCCGTTCCCTCACCGCAACATTCCACCACTCCCCCATAGACCCCAACTGCACAGGGGTGGCTCATTTACCCTTATCCCCCAGCACTCCCTCCCCCTCCTCTTCACCCTTCCTCTTTTTAAACTTTAAAACATTGACTTTTCATTTTAAAAAAATGCAATTGCACTTGCTGCCAAGACTCAGTGTCCTATGATTTGCAACATTGTAACGGGCAGGGCCAGCAAGTGCAATTGGATTTTTACAGTGAAAAGTTAAGTCGGCAGTTTATGTAAATGAGATCCCATTGTGACGTCGTAGCTGCTAACTGTCACTGCAACATCAAGTGATTTTTTTCAAACTGGATTTGTAAAGTAAAAAATGTGAATAACTTGTAAAATATCAATCTGAACGAAACTTGATACAACACACCACAGGACAAATGTCAGTAAGGTGGTCCAAAAATTGTAGTGCTATCCTGGACTGTTTTGGCGTAGTTCCGCGAGCACTGGATAAGAGGGGAGTTAAAGAAAGTATTAAAAAAAATATTGGTGAAAAGATTAGCTGGATAGAATGCAAACAAAAGCATTTCAGGGTATCTCAGTAAACATGACAATAATAAACTAAACTAAACTAAACTACAGATGGTCAAAGCATAAACTATTACCACGCTTAAAAAGCAGCTGATGTGCAATTATGTCCCATCACTCACTGAGATGTGGGATTATAATATATAGTTTTCCTTGGGCAACATGACAGGCTGAATATTCCTCTTCTTTGCTGTGAATTTTTATGATTTTATGATTGAAGGGATTGAAATATTAAATCACAAAAATGAACAGTTATCCATGGTCAGATGTCTTTGCTGTACGCTTACACTTACAATACAAGATTAGAGTTAGAAAATATTGCTACATGGATCATCTCAGTAGCCAGATACAGAGAAAATATTGGGACAGTTGACATTGTACCAGCAAATAGAATATGTTGACACAAAACTGTAGCCAATCTATCTATATTGCTAAAAGTCTGATCTTGACCACTTCCTGTTCTGTATATTGATTTTAGAAAAAACGCTGCCACTTACGGCTGTGATTTTTGGCCATCTTACTCAGAGTCCCCCTCCGCTGCGCAGGACAAGAGGATTTTTCCCATGGAGGAAAAATAAAAGAGTTATTAGTGTTTAAAAAATGTTGAGATTCTCTCTCCTGAAGGCCACGCCCCTTCCGGAGGGACTATAAAACCCGGAAGTGTTGAGTTCCTTCAGTCAGTCTCTGCAAGAGGGTCACGTCTCTCAGTCTGAGCTGTGAATAACACTGAACACATGTCTACTAAACTGTGAGTGGTTTTACTGTCCTGTCAGTGCCCTTAATGTGGTTTGAAAATATAGTTTGGAAATGCGAAAGCTGTGTTGCCTAATTAAAGTTGCCTTGCCTAATTAAAGTTGCCTTGCCTAATTAAAGTTGCCTTGCCTTTTATATAATTAAACGTCTAATCTTGACCACTTCCTGTTTGCGCTTTATATTGATTTTAGTAAAAACACTACCACATATGGCTGTGATTTTCGGCCATCTTACTCAGAGTCCTCCTCCGCTCATCAGGTGCCAAGGACTTTTCCCATCGATGAAAAATAAAAGAGTTATTAGTGTTTAAAAAATGGTGCCCCTTCCGGTGGGGGGTGGGGGGGAAAGGACTATAAAACCCGGAAGTGTGAGCGTGGCTCAGGAACTGCAAGATGGGGGAGGGAGAGGTCACCTTGGTGGCCTTGCACCCTGCTAGAAATGGTATGAAACTGCACTTGAATTTGGTGGCCTTGCACCCTGCTTGAAGTGGTAAGAAACTGCACTTGAATTTGGTGGCCAATAGCCATGAGTCAACTGCCAGCCCACCAGCCGTGAGTGAGTGAGCTGCCAGCACAACAGGCTTGAGTGACTGAGCCGTCAGCCCAAGAATCCATTCGGCCCATAATGTCCATACTAGCCCACTGGATACCAGTCCCATCAGCCCACATCACCCATACTAGCACTCCAGAAAGCCGCACCCCCCCCCACTGGCCACCAATATTGGAATTGGTGGAGAGATGGAATATTGCGTTGGGGGACCAGCCCTCCCGTGTGATGCTGGTAACCAACGGGTCCCACTTAGCCTAGTATAATACTAAAAGTCTTTGCCTTGTTTGTGCCCACGATGTGACCATGTGTGCCCACGATGTATCTCTGTGTCAATTTGGTTTTCCTATCTTCTTCCAAACGCTAGGCCACAGCCTTCCCATTATCACACACCCAACTCACATTTTTCCCGTGCTGGCAATAAACATATTCCCATCGTAATCCCACCTATATTTCCAACGTTATTTAAAAAAAGGCAAAAAACGCTTCTCACAGAGAGTCTATTTCCACCAGCTTCAAATAATGATGTCACAATACCACTCACAGACTTCCAATCACAATGGATAGCCAGAATCACCTTTTAAATCGCCAGCTTCCAGTGAAATCACAACGCCCCCCCCCCCACCCAACAGTAGAGTGAGACAGAATATTCCACCACCTTCCAGTGATGTCAGGGGGAGGGCCTCATTTCAAAAACAGCAGCTCCCCAACCGTCACTTTTGCACTGCTTGAGGTCAACTCAACATCGATTCCTCGGCTCTGTTCCGCTCGCTGGCCTCGGCCCCATTCGCTGGCCTCGCCCTGTTCACTGGCCTCGGCTCCGCCCCACTAGCTGGCCTCGGATCCGCTCTGCATGCTGCCTCCGCCCCCACCGCCTCTCCCCCCCACCCCCTCACCCCCACCCCCCCTCCCCTCCACCCCCTTCCCTCTTCCCCGCGTTGCATTGGAGAGCAGACCCGACGGGTCTGCACTTGGTCTAGTATCCTTTTAAAATTTGGATTAAAGATTACTAACTGCAATGTTTCTCTTGGATAAGGTCTTTATATGCATATGAATGGTGATATTCATCACAGAGGTTTTGAGTGTAAAATTATAATTCGCAACTGTGGTCCATTTTTATTGAACAATAAAAGTGCTTGACAGTGATAGAGAGACCCCATGATACATTATTCTTCCGCCATCCATTCTAATATAGTGATGAAGGTGAAGATCATGGAAATCTCTAAATATCAGCTTTGTTAAGCCTCATTCCCGCAGTTCACTTTTAACCTGCTGAGAAATTTATCAAGGATTTTCCCATTGATTCCGTGCTGTAATTAGTGAGCTGTGAGCTTGGAAGGAACGGCTTGATTATATCTTCACAACAAGAAGTGATCGCAAAAATAACAAACTAATTATTCGTTTGCAACAGAACATCATGACTAAGTAAGGGCGTTATGATTTTTAACTGCACCATCTGATTCAAAAGGCTCAAGTTGATACATATGCTTTTGACAACCTTGAATCACGGCTTTCTTGTGAACCAGGACCAGTTACATTATCTTCATCAGTGATATTGAAACACGGAGCAAACTTCACTACACATACCACAAGTTTCCAGAAAACAGCTGAGTTTACTTGTTCAAGAAGGAACTGCAGATGCTGGAAGATCGAAGGTACACAAAAATGCTGAAGAAACTCAGCGGGTGCAGCAGCATCTATTGGGCGAAGGAAATAGGCGACGTTTCGGGCCGAAACCCTTCTTCAGACTGATGGGGGGTGGGAGGGAGAAGGAAGGAAAAAGGGAGGAGGAGGAGCCCGAGGGCGGGGGTATGGGAGGAGACAGCTCAAGGGTTAAGGAAGGAGAGGAGACATCAAGGGCTAGCAAAATTGGGAGATTTCAACGTTCATGCCATCCGGACGCAAGCAACCCAGGCGGAATATGAGGTGCTGTGACAAACATGACAATAATAAACTAAACTAAACTAAACTACAGATGGTCAAAGCATAAACTATTACCACGCTTAAAAAGCAGCTGATGTGCAATTATGTCCCATCACTCACTGAGATGTGGGATTATAATATATAGTTTTCCTTGGGCAACATGACAGGCTGAATATTCCTCTTCTTTGCTGTGAATTTTTATGATTTTATGATTGAAGGGATTGAAATATTAAATCACAAAAATGAACAGTTATCCATGGTCAGATGTCTGCTGTACGCTTACACTTACAATACAAGATTAGAGTCAGAAAATATTGCTACATGGATCATCTCAGTAGCCAGATACAGTGAAAATATTGGGACAGTTGACATTGTACCAGCAAATAGAATATGTTGACACAAAACTGTAGCCAATCTATCTATATTACTAAAAGTCTGATCTTGACCACTTCCTGTTCTGTATATTGATTTTAGAAAAAACGCTGCCACTTACGGCTGTGATTTTTGGCCATCTTACTCAGGGTCCCCCTCCGCTGCGCAGGACAAGAGGATTTTTCCCATGGAGGAAAAATAAAAGAGTTATTAGTGTTTAAAAAATGTTGAGATTCTCTCTCCTGAAGGCCACGCCCCTTCCGGAGGGACTATAAAACCCGGAAGTGTTGAGTTCCTTCAGTCAGTCTCTGCAAGAGGGTCACGTCTCTCAGTCTGAGCTGTGAATAACACTGAACACATGTCTACTAAACTGTGAGTGGTTTTACTGACTTGTCAGTGCCCTTAATGTGGTTTGAAAATATAGTTTGGAAATGCGAAAGCTGTGTTGCCTAATTAAAGTTGCCTTGCCTAATTAAAGTTGCCTTGCCTAATTAAAGTTACCTTGCCTAATTAAAGTTGCCTTGCCTAATTAAAGTTGCCTTGCCTTTTATATAATTAAACGTCTAATCTTGACCACTTCCTGTTTGCGCTTTATATTGATTTTAGTAAAAACACTACCGCATATGGCTGTGATTTTTGGCCATCTTACTCAGAGTCCTCCTCCGCTCATCAGGTGCAAGGACTTTTCCCATCGATGAAAAATAAAAGAGTTATTAGTGTTTAAAAAATGGTGCCCCTTCCGGTGGGGGGAAAGGACTATAAAACCCGGAAGTGTGGGCGTGACTCAGGTTCTGCAAGATGGGGGAGGGAGAGGTCACCTTGGTGGCCTTGCACCCTGCTAGAAATGGTATGAAACTGCACTTGAATTTGGTGGCCTTGCACCCTGCTTGAAGTGGTAAGAAACTGCACTTGAATTTGGTGGCCAATAGCCATGAGTCAACTGCCAGCCCACCAGCCGTGAGTGAGTGAGCTGCCAGCACAACAGGCTTGAGTGACTGAGCCGTCAGCCCAAGAATCCATTCGGCCCATAATGTCCATACTAGCCCACTGGATACAAGTCCCATCAGCCCACAACACCCATACTAGCACTCCAGAAAGCCGCACCCCCCCCCCTACTGGCCACCAATATTGCAATTGGTGGAGAGGTGGAATATTGCGTTGGGGGACCAGCCCTCCCGTGTGATGCTGGTAACCAACGGGTCCCACTTAGCCTAGTATAATACTAAAAGTCTTTGCCTTGTTTGTGCCCACGATGGGACCATGTGTGCCCACGATGTGACCATGTGTGCCCACGATGTGTCTCGGTGTCAATTTGGTTTTCCTATCTTCTTCCAAACGCTAGGCCACAGCCTTCCCATTATCACACACCCAACTCACATTTTTCCCGTGCTGGCAATAAACATATCCCCATCATAATCCCACCTATATTTCCAAGGTTATTAAAAAAAAGGCAAAAAACGCTTCCCACAGAGAGTCTTTTACCACCAGCTTCAAATAATGATGTCACAATACCACTCACAGATTTCCAATCACAATGGATAGCCAGAATCACCTTTTAAATCACCAGCTTCCAGTGAAATCACAACGCCCCCCCTCCCCCACCCAACAGTAGAGTGAGACAGAATATTCCACCACTTTCCAGTGATTTCAGGGGGAGGGCCTCATTTCAAAAACAGCAGCTCCCCAACCGTCACTTTTGCACTGCTTGAGGTCAACTCAACATCGATTCCTCGGCTCCGCCCCACTAGCTGGCCTCGGCTCCGCCCTGCATGCTGCCTCCGCCCCCACCGCCTCTCCCCCCCACCCCCTCACCCCCACACCCCTCCCCTCCACCCCCTTCCTCCTTCCCCGCGTTGCATTGGAGAGCAGACCCGACGGGTCTGCACTTGGTCTAGTATCCTTTTAAAATTGGGATTAAAGATTACTAACTGCAATGTTTCTCTTGGATAAGGTCTTTATATGCATATGAATGGTGATGTTCATCACAGAGGTTTTGAGTGTAAAATTATAATTCGCAACTGTGGTCCATTTTTATTGAACAATAAAAGTGCTTGACAGTGATAGAGAGACCCCATGATACATTATTCTTCCGCCATCCATTCTAATATAGTGATGAAGGTGAAGATCATGGACATCTCTAAATATCAGCTTTGTTAAGCCTCATTCCCGCAGTTCACTTTTAACCTGCTGAGAAATTTATCAAGGATTTTCCCATTGATTCCGTGCTGTATTTAGTGAGCTGTGAGCTTGGAAGGAACGGCTTGATTATATCTTCACAACAAGAAGTGATCGCAAAAATAACAAACTAATTATTCGTTTGCATCAGAACATCATGACTAAGTAAGGGCGTTATGATTTTTAACTGCACCATCTGATTCAAAAGGCTCAAGTTGATACATATGCTTTTGACAACCTTGAATCACGGCTTTCTTGTGAACCAGGACCAGTTACATTATCTTCATCAGTGATATTGAAACACGGAGCAAACTTCACTACACATACCACAAGTTTCCAGAAAACAGCTGAGTTTACTTGTTCAAGAAGGAACTGCAGATGCTGGAAGATCGAAGGTACACAAAAATGCTGGAGAAACTCAGCGGGTGCAGCAGCATCTATTGGGCGAAGGAAATAGGCGACGTTTTGGGCCGAAACCCTTCTTCAGACTGATGGGGGGTGGGGGGGGAGAAGGAAGGAAAAAGGGAGGAGGAGGAGCCCGAGGGAGGGGGGATGGGAGGAGACAGCTCGAGGGTTAAGGAAGGGGAGGAGACAGCAAGGGCTAGCGAAATTGGGAGAATTCAACGTTCATGCCATCCGGACGCAAGCAACCCAAGCGGAATATGAGGTGCTGTTCCTCCAATTTCTGGTGTTGCTCACTCTGTCAATGGAGGAGACCCAGGACAGAGAGGCCGGATTGGGAATGGGAGGGGGAGTTGAAGTGCTGAGCCACCGGGAGTTCAGGTAGGTTATTGCGGACTGAGCGGAGGTGTTCGGCGAAACGATCGCCCAACCTCCGGTTAGTCTCCCCGATGTAAATCAGCTGACATCTAGAGCAGCGGATGCAGTAGATGAGGTTGGAGGAGATACAGGTGAACCTTTGTCGCACCTGGAATGACTGCTTAGGTCCTTGAATGGAGACGAGGGGGGAGGTGAAGGGACAGGTGCTGCATTTCTTGCGGTTGCAACGGAAAGTGCCCGGGGAGGGGGTGGTACGGGAGGGAAGGGAAGAATTGACAAGGGAGTTGCGGAGGGAGCGGTCTTTGCGGAAGGCAGACATAGGGGGAGATGGGAAGATGTGGCGAGTGGTGGGGTCACGTTGGAGGTGGCGGAAATGGCGGAGGATTATGTGTTGTATTTGCCGGCTGGTGGGATGAAAGGTGAGGACTAGGGGGACTCTGCCCTTGTTGCGAGTGCGGGGATGGGGAAGAGCAGTGTTGCGGGGTATGGTGAGACCCTGGTGCGAGCCTCATCTATGGTGGTGGAGGGGAATCCCAGTTCCCTGAAGAACGAGGACATTTCCGATGCCCTGGTGTGGAACGTCTCATCCTGGGAACAGATGCGGCGTAGGCGGAGGAATTGGGAGTAGGGGATGGAGTCTTTACAGGGGGCAGGGTGGGAAGACGTGTAGTCCAGAGTGGGAAGACGTGTAGTCTGGACTACACGTCTTCCCACCCTGCTTCCTGTAAAGACTCCATCACCTACTCCCAATTCTTCCGCCTACGCCGCATCTGTTCCCAGGATGAGAACCCCATCCCTGCACTCGCAACAAGGGCAGTGTCCCCCTAGTCCTCACCTTTCATCCCACCAGCCGGCAAATACAACACATAATCCTCCTCCATTTCCGCCACCTCCAACGTGACCCCCACCACTCACCACAACTTCCCATCTCCCCCTATGTCTGCCTTCCGCAAAGACCGCTCCCTCCGCAACTCCCTTGTCAATTCTTCCCTTCCCTCCCGTACCACCCCCTCCCCGGGCACTTTCCGTTGCAACCGCAAGAAATGCAACACCTGTCCCTTCACCTCCCCCCTCGACTCCATTCAAGGTCCAAAGCAGTCGTTCCAGGTGCGATAAAGGTTCACCTGTATCTCCTCCAACCTCATCTATTGCATCCGCTGCTCTAGATGTCAGTTGATTTACATCGGGGAGACTAAGCGGAGGTTGGGCGATCGTTTCGCCGAAACACCTCCGCTCAGTCCGCAATAACCTACCTGAACTCCCGGTGGCTCAGCACTTCAACTCCCCCTCCCATTCCCAATTCGACCTCTCTGTCCTGGGTCTCCTCCATTGCCAGAGTGAGCAACACCGGAAATTGGAGTAACAGCACCTCATATTCCGCCTGGGTTGCTTGCGTCCGGATGGCATGAACGTTGAATTCTCCCAATTTTGCTAGCCCTTGCTGTCTCCTCCCCTTCCTTAACCCTCGAGCTGTCTCCTCCCATCCCCCCGCCCTCGGGCTCCTCCTCCTCCCTTTTTCCTTCCTTCTCCCCCCCACTCCCCATCAGTCTGAAGAAGGGTTTCGGCCCGAAACGTCGCCTATTTCCTTCGCTCCATAGATGCTGCTGCACCCGCTGAGTTTCTCCAGCATTTTTGTGTACCAGCTGAGTTTACTTTTTTGTTTTGTGCTCGGATTGTATAAAGGATGAGATGATTCAGCCCCTTTAGATTAGTACCAAGGATCCAAGGGCTCATGGCCAAGGGTGAGGCAGGAAGTAAATAATTATTAATATTTATTGGCAGCTACAGCATTATTTTCTGGGAAGAAAAGGTGGAAGCCAAGAAAAGTTGATCCATTTATTTATCACTCATCTAAGTGAAGGGGAATTGTGTGTAGTGTGTCGAGAACAAAAAAAAATATATTTAACTTATTTATAAAAAAACTTTTAGCAACATTTGTATGGCCATTAGAACAATTAACTATTGAAAAACCCGCCATGTTATTTGAACAATCTTGCCATAGGATCATGTATTTGTGGATTCTTGATGTGATGAACAACAAAGAGACTTGGTGGAGTGCCAGGGGATTAATTACCAGTTACAATGACAATTACCATGGCAAGCTTGAAGATTATTTTAAAAAGGCTAGATCTAAAGGTGATTTAGAGTTTAGAGTTTAGAGATACAGCGTGGAAACAGGCCCTTCGGCCCACCGATTCCACACCAACCAGCTATCTCCGCACATTAACACTATCCTACACACACTAGGGACAATTTACATTTTTATACCAAGCCAATTAACATACAAACCTGTACATCTTTGGAGTGTGGGAAGAAACCGAAGATCTCGGAGAATGTTCACGCAGGTCACGGGGAGAACGTACAAACTCCATACAGAAAGCACATGTAGTCAGGATCAAACCCAGATCTCTGGCACTGTAAGGCAGCAACTCTACTGCTGCGCCAACGTGCCATCCACATTGATGAATGAATGAATGAATAAATGAATACGTTTATTGGCCAAGTATTCACATACAAGGAATTTGCCTTGGTGCTCCACCCGCAAGTGACAACATGACATACAGTGACAGTTAAGAATGATACATAAAACATTAAACATAAATGATAAAATTATAATATTTAGTGAATTGATGTTTATCTGATAAGATTATCCACTGTTTACCTAGATAAAATCTCTTAAGTACAACAAGAGATCACAATTTCAAAATATACAGGTACAATTAGTATAGAAATCATGGCTAATTTATTTCCTCACGTTTACAACTGGAACTGAGGTTCTAGCTTGGCTGGGGAAGGCTGATGATGGATCCCACCAAACAAGAGCTAGACTGGGTGAAGTATTCTCTCGAAAGTGACAGCACCATTATATCATCTGTATTGCAGTGACATTTTGGTCAAACTACCATTTTGCTGAATCAGAGGACATTTTCCATTCTCTGCCATCCAATTCTCCCAGTTTTTAAATATTTATGTACCTGTGGTTTGCGGAGTGGGGTGCATCAATAGTGATGCAAAAGCCACCACAATCCTACAGGACAGAGTGCATAGATCTGGAGGTCTTCCGTGTTAGTGGGACAAGTTGGGACATAGTCTCTCACTGTTTCCAGATAGTACGAAACATAATGCACCACCAAGTGACTGAGATTCAGTAATTCCATCATGGCAAATGAATATTGACACCAAACTTAATCATTATAACATGTGGTAAAGAACTGGCATATTGAAATTAAATTAGCTTGATTCAATAAATTATAGCATAAATAAAGTTTGATATATTGAAGAAAATGAATATATAATAAAAAATAATGGATTGTTTGTCAATCTAAGTTGGCGTTGGCTTCTTGACTGCAGCAGAAGTAGCAATTGAGATATTCCACTGGGATCAACCTTCGACAATCAATGCTTCACTCAAAATCTTTTGTCGGAAGCAAATGAAGGCTCCTAAACCAAGGTGAGTGCTCGAGGCATGCACTAGAATAAGTTCACACAATATAGTCACACTCAATCATAACACAATGGAACACACACTTCTACTTTAACAGTCCATTAGCAAAGGACTGTGAACATAGGGATATGAGATTGATGGCAAAGCACAGACAGCATCCGTCTTTTATGAAGGCAAACCCAAAAAGGTCACCATTATAAGAAGCCCTTGTGTAAGTCCAATGTAAGGTCTTTGTACAAAAAGGGTGTTGGGGGTTATGGGGAGTATCAAGAGAATGGGCTTGAGAGGGAAAGATAGACCAGCCATGGTTTAATGGCGGTGTAGACTTAAGGGTCATAAGACCATAAATGATAGGAGCAGAATTAGGCCATTCGGCCCATCAAGTCTATTCCACCATTCAATCACAGCTGATCTATCTCTCCCTAACCCCATTCTCCTCCCTTCTTCCCATAACCTCTGACACCTGTACCAATCACGAATCTATCTATTTCTGCCTTAAAAATATGGGCTGAATGGCCTAATTCTGTTCCTATAACTTATGAAGTTATTAGCGTTCAACCATGGCTGCTAATTTCAAATAAACCCAGCCACAGTGCTTATTTATTCTTCACCACTCTTCCAGATCCATTTTCCCTCCACTCCCTGTGTGGTTTTATTCTTGCAAGGACATGAAAACCCCAAACTACCATGTAGCCTACAGTGGGATGTCTAGTCATGATCTGCAGATGCTGACAGATTGAGAGAAGTATTATATCATCGCGACATATAGGTCTGGGAGTTAATATGGAAAAACACCAGGTCCAAAGACTAATATGATTTTAACATTTTTGTCATGGAAATGTCTAATTTAGTGTGGATATCTGAATGGACCTGCTTGTGATTTAAAATAAATAAATAAATCAGGTACATTTTCATTCAATCCTGGGATTGACTGGTGGACTTTTGCTGCATTACAGCAACAAATTGGTATTGAGCCAAATGGCTCAGTTCCCGGTTGAAATGGGAAAGACAGCTAAAATGGCCTCCTTTTCCGCTCTATATTTTATATTTCTTTTCCACGATTTGTAAAACTAAGCCATTTATATGATTTCAGAACGCTGAATGTGAGATTTCCATAATTTTGTGGAAGAATGACTGATCCTTAGCTTTAGTTTTTATAGTTTAAGTTTTAGAGATACAGCGGAGAAACAGGCCCTTCAGCCCACCGAGTCCATGCTGTCCAGTGATCCCCGCACACTTACACAATCCTACACACTAGGGACAATTTATAATTATACCAAGCCAATTAACCTACAAAACCGTATGTCTTTTGGGGTGTGAAATGTTTAAAGCCACACACAGGGGGGGAAAGGGTGGGGGTGGGGGAAGGGGGGTGGTGTAAGAGGGGGTGTGGGGAACGGGGGAGGGTGTGGGGGGGGAGGGGGAAGGGGGAGGGTGGTCGCAGCTCGCACGGTGCTCACCCTGCACCATCAGCTTTCATCCTCACGCAGCAGCTCCTCGTCCCACTCCGACTTCACTCAGAGGCTTCCGGTTCAACTTGCTCTCTGCCAAAGATGATAGCTCTATCATCTTTGCTCTCTGCCCGCACACTGCCCACAGAGTCAGCCCCCCCTCTGGGGATTTATTCTTTGCGGATCCCGGAAGGGGCGTTACCTTCATGGTGACTGACAAGCGAGAAGACCAAATCTGCTGATCTCATGATTTTTGAAACCTTCAGAACTTTTATTCTATTCCACAAATTGGAACAAAGATTGGTGGCCTGGAGGAGAGGAGAATGGTGACTAAGGTAACATAGAAACATAGAAACATAGAAATTAGGTGCAGGAGTAGGCCATTTGGCCCTTCAAGCCTGCACCGCCATTCAATATGATCATGGCTGATCATCCAACTCAGTATCCCGTACCTGCCTTCTCTCCATACCCTCTGATCCCCTTAGCCACAAGGGCCACATCTAACTCCCTCTTAAATATAGCCAATGAACTGGCCTCGACTACCCTCTGTGGCAGGGAGTTCCAGAGATTCACCACTCTCTGTGTGAAAAAAGTTCTTCTCATCTCGGTTTTAAAGGATTTCCCCCTTATCCTTAAGCTGTGACCCCTTGTCCTGGACTTCCCCAACATCGGGAGCAATCTTCCTGCATCTAGCCTGTCCAACCCCTTAAGAATTTTGTAAGTTTCTATAAGATCCCCTCACAATCTCCTAAATTCTAGAGAGTATAAACCAAGTCTATCCAGTCTTTCTTCATAAGACAGTCCTGACATCCCAGGAATCAGTCTGGTGAACCTTCTCTGCACTCCCTCTATGGCAATAATGTCCTTCCTCAGATTTGGAGACCAAAACTGTACGCAATACTCCAGGTGTGGTCTCACCAAGACCCTGTACAACTGCAGTAGAACCTCCCTGCTCCTATACTCAACTCAATACTCTACTATACTATACTATACTCAAAGGTAATGAAAGAATCCTAGCGATATACATTACCCTTTTAACGCAAATTGAAAAAACACACAAACCGGTCAAGATGAGAGTTTTAGTAATAGTATAGATAGATATAGGAACAATATAAGTTTTCTTTTTATCCCAGTAATTTCCTATTTCACTCTTAAACATATTTTAAATTTCCAGCATTGATTCATTCTAGGTTTAAATTATCGATAAAAAAATGTATTTCTGATTGACAGTGAGAATGTGAAATGGTCCGTGACAAATGAATGATCAAACAAGAGATATTAAGATTGTTTTAAAATGAAAACGGACAAAAATATTGCCTTTTCTCATTTCGGTGTTTCCTGTTGTTGTGTTTTTCTTGTGTTCAAGTGTCACAAGAAAATGTTTATGGAGTTACGGAATAATTTACATTTCCCGTGTTGATTTGGTGGCGATTCAACTCAGTTGTTCTATTATTCTTTTTACAACATTATTCGCACAAGAATTTGGCTTTCAAAAATACTCAGGGGAGCCTGAAATCAAACTGCCAAAAAAGAGAGGCAGTGTCATTACGCTGCATCAGCAAATCCCATGCATATATAGATGTAGCAAGAAAGCTAAGTCAGCACTTCATCATTCACACAAAGATGGGATAGATTAGTTCACTACAACTGAATCTTTGTTAAAGCAGGGCCAGACAGAAGTCAGACAGATCTTAAGTTATTCGTGCCAATGTTGTGAGGGTGGGAAGATTATCTTAGAAAGACATGCTATTTTGGGGAACTACTGTACAAATGGGAGGGGACTTTGTCTTCCAAATTTACTTTATTCACAGCTGACGCAGGGTGAATGTTAAAAATTGCAAGGTTGGATATATGCGCGCACTCTTAAAATGTTCATGCTGAGGTACATTAAACTAATGAAACAAGTAATCAGAATGCACAAATATAGAATAGTGGATTGTTCTAGCCAGAATGAGAATGGTCTAAGATTTGGTGCAATGTTATGGAATAGGTGATGTTGCATAAGCAGTTTATGATTCGGGTCTAATTTCCTTATAATAATATACATATAATGAAAGTTACTGGCATGTATAGTTGGAGTCAATGTCACATTTTGTATTTATGGTTGAATGATTGGAACCAAAAGGTAAACACACGCACACACACACACACACATACACACACACACACACACACACACACACACACACACACACACACACACACACACACACACACACACACACACACACACACACACACACACACACACACACACACACACACACACACACTCACACACACACTCTGTTTGAGATGTACCAGGGCCCCATCCCTGACCTCTACCTCCGCTACATCGACGATTGCGTTGGTGCTACCTCCTGCACCCACTCACAACTCACTAACTTCATCAACTTCGCCACTAACTTACATCCAGCACTCAAATACACCTGGACCATTTCCGACACTTCCCAACCATTTCTTGACCTCACTATATCCATCGCAGGTATCTAGACTACACTTCTTTCCACCCGGCTTCCTGTAAGGACTCCATCCCCTACTCCCAATTCCTTCGTCTACGCCGCATCTGCTCCCAGGATGAGGTGTTCCACACCAGGGCATTGGAAATGTCCTCATTCTTCAGGGAACGGGGGTTCCCCTCCCCTCCATAGATGAGGCTCTCACAAGGGCAGAGTCCCCCTAGTCCTCACCTTCCACCCCACTAGCCGTCACATACAACAAAAAGTCCCCCGTCATTTTCGCCACCTCCAACGTGACCCCACCACTCGCCACATCTTCCCATCCCCCCCCCCCCCCCCGCCTGCTTTCTGCAAAGACCGCTCCCTCCGTAACTCCCTGGTCAATTCTTCCCTTCCCACCCGCAACACCCCCTCCCCGGGCACTTTCCCTTGCAACCGCAAGAGATGCTACACGTGTCGTTTTACCTTGCCCCTCGACTCCATTCAAGGACCCAAGCAGCCGTTCCAGGTGTGACAGAGGTTCACCTGCATCTCCTCCAACCTCACCTATTGCGTCCGCTGCCCTAGATGTCAGCTGATCTACATCGGTGAGACCAAGCGTAGGCTTGACGATCGTTTCGCCGAACACCTCCGCTCGGTCCGCATTAACCAACCTGATCTCCCTGTGGCTCAGCACTTCAACCCCCCCTCCCATTCCGAATCCGATCTTTCTGCCCTGGGCCTCCTCCATTGCCAGAGTGAGCACCACCGGAAACTGAAGGAGCAGCACCTCATATTCTGCTTGGACAGTCTGCATCCCAGTGGCCTGAACATTGACTTCTCCAATTTCCGGTAGCCCTTGCTATCTCCTCCCCTTCTCAGCTCTCCCTCTTCCCTCGGGCTTCTCCTCTTCCTTTCTTCTTCCTGCCCCACCCAGCATCAGTCTGAAAAAGGGTTTTGGCCCGAAACTTTGCCTATTTCCTTCGCTCCTTACATGCTGCCGCAACCGTTGAGTTTCTCCAGCATTTTTGTCTACCTTCTGTCTTCTATTGGTTTAGCATTTTCTTCCCCACACAATTTAAAGTAAGATTTTTGTTTTATGGAGCCTCAAGAGACTGCAAATGCTGGAACCTTGAACAAATAACAAAGTGCTGGTGGGACCCAACAGATATGACAGTGAAGGGGAATAGACATGTTGTTGAGGGTCAGGACCCCTCTTCATATTATCGTTTCCATACACTAAACTAACATTTTGAAAATTACATCTCTCAATGACAACAAAATTATAAAATGACAACAAAATTACAACTCTCACCATTAAAAAATAAGAAAAACAGAATTTTCCAAACTCAAACTCTAAAGATTAAGAATAAGTTCTCAAGACCAGTTTATCCACTGCCTTCAGCGTCTGACTACATCCCTTTTTAAACTGGACATAATTACCAAAGTATATTCTAACCATGGGAGGAAACTACTTATACTGAAGATGTAAATGAAGCACCAGTTAATGTTATTAGATAGCTGTCTCAGAAAATTAAAACAAAACTAAATTAAAAAAGAAAACAATCAAATAAATTGCTTCTATTTAAACAAGATGGATATTTCCCCAGAGGCGCTGCCTGAACGGCTGAGTTATCCAGCAGTTTGTGTCCATCTTTGGTATTAAACAACATTTGCAATGCCTTCCTACGCAATATAGATTTTAAATTTACTTCTCTCATGGGGTGGTAGCATTACTCAATACATATTTTTTTTTTTGCATTATGCATTAATCCAAATGCAAAAAGTAAATGCCAGGAAAAGAGGTTCTATAATTGAGGAAGAATTAAAGTGCATCTTGTGATTTATATGAAAATGGGTCTCAGTTGAATTATTGTCAGAGATGAAGAGTAACTTCTGCAAAGCAGGTGAATATTAGCCAATTTCCCTTTTGGGTCAGCTTTGGTATCATTGTATTGCCTGATGAAAATAAGATAATGGAGCACACGCTCATTAATACACATACAGGACTGAACTCAATATTTTCCTGCTAACCTGCGAAAGGGTGGCACAATGGCACAGCAGTAGAGCTGCTGCCTTATAGCGCCAGAGATCTGGGTTTGATCCTGACTAAGGGTGCTGTTGGTATGGAAATGTACATACTCCCTGTCACCGTGTGGATTTTCTCCCGGTGTTCCAGTATCCTCCCACACTCCAAAGATGCACACTCCATGTTTGTAAATTAATCGATTATCTCTGGAGTGATTATCTCTGGAGTAGAAGCTTTGCTTTGAGTTTAACTTGCTAACGTTGAAAATTATTGTGTGACAAAGGCAGGAATTTGGACTTCAGTACAGTTCTACTTGCAATGAGACTTTTTTTTCCCCAGTGACATTGCACAAAAGCATTAAATTGAGCAAAGCACAAAATGCTGGAGTAACCCAACCGGCCAGGCAGCATTTGCGGAGGGAATGGAGAGGCGACATTTTGGGTTAGGACCCCACTTCAGAAGACCTTTGTCTGCAGGATGGTCCTAACCTGAAATGTCACCTCGCCATTCTCTCTACAGATTCTGCCGGACCCACTTTGTGCTTTGCTCGAGATGACAGCATCTGCAGTTCTTTGTGTCTGTATCAAATTGAGGATCACTTTGCTTTGCATTTCTATCTCTGCAGGAAACCACATTGTGTTTTCCTGAGTCAGTTAATTTACAGTCTTTCATGTGATGAGGGAGAAGAAATACTGAGGGAGAAGATAAACCAGCATGAAGGATTATAAGCCTAGGAAAGAACTGCAGATGCTGGTTTATATCGAAGATAGACACAAAATGCTGGAGTAACTCAGCAGGTCAGGCAGCATCTCTGGAGAAAAACAGTAGGTGACGATTTGGGTTGGAACCTTCCTACGACCCTGTCTGAAGAAGGGCTCCGACCCGAAATGTCATCTATTCTTTTACTCCAGAGATGCTGCCTGACCTGCAGAGTTACTCCAGCAAGAAGGATTGCAGGTTTATGTTGGCATCTAACCCAGTTTCAGGAAATAGAAGAGTGGAAATGTTGTGCATACCTATTGTTTGGTTTGCTTGAGTTTTCATTCCTTTGGAAAGCAATCCTTGTTTAGTCAATGTTAGCAAATTGTGTTCTGTTGCCAAGTTCAAGTTCCCATGAAGAAGTTTACACTGGATATTTTCATTGGCATTGCCTCTGCAATTAAGATGCCCCATGCTCAAATGTGTAGAGCCGATTAATTTTGGGGATTATTTTGATAATGTTGTTGTTATTCGATTTATTATATGGCACACAAATTATTACACCACAATGGAAACAATTGTTTTTAACATTTAAGATATTAATGTATGGAGACTGATTCAAACAGAAGTCAATATGACAAGAGGCACACAACATGAAGCAAATAATGTGAGTAGCCTTTGTCATAAAACCAGAATGTGATTTTGGTTTATTTTCATTTATAATTTTGACAGTAACTTCCATCGTGAATGAGAAAAAGCATGTTTTTGCATGTGGTTCACGCCTGTTCAATAACTTGGTAGTTTAGTGTATGGAAACGATAATATGAAGAGGGGTCCTGACCCTAAACAACATGTCTATTCCCCTTCACTGTCGGATCTGTTGGGTCCCACCAGCACTTTGTTTTTTGTTCAAGATTCCAGCATTTGCAGTCTCTTGAGGCTCCATAAAACAAAAATCTTACTTTAAATTGTGTGTGGAAGAAAATGCGAAACCAATAAAAGACAGAAGGTAGACTAAAATGCTGGAGAAACTCAGCGGATGCGGCAGCATGTAAGGAGCGAAGGAAATAGGCAAAGTTTCGGGCCAAAACCCTTCTTCAGACTAATGCAGGGTGGGGCAGGAAGAAGAAAGGAAGAGGAGGAGCCTGAGGGAAGAGGGAGAGCTGAGAAGGGGAGGAGATAGCAAGGGCTACCGGAAATTGGAGAAGTCATGTTCAGGCCACTGGGATGCAGACTGCCCAAACGGAATATGAGGTGCTGCTCCTCCAGTTTCCGGTGGGGCTCACTCTGGCATTGGAGGAGACCCAGGACAGAAAGGCCGGATTTGGATTGGGAGAGGGGGTTGAAGTGCTGAGCCACAGGGAGATCAGGTTGGTTAATGCGAAACGATCGCCAAGCCTACGCTTGGTCCGACCGATGTAGATCAGCTGACATCAAGAGTAGCGGATGCAATAGATGAGCCACATCTTCCCATCTCCCCCCCTGTCTGCTTTCCGCAAAGACCGCTCCCTTCGTAACTCCCTGGTCTATTCTTCCCTTCCCACCGCACCACCCCCTCCCTGGGCACTTTCTCTTGCAACCGTAAGAGATGCTACACATAAGAGAGCACCGTAAGAGAGCACCACCGGAAACTGGAGGAGCAGCACCTCATATTCCGCTTGGGCAGTCTGCATCCCAATGGCCTGAACATTGACTTCTCCAATTTCCGGTAGCCCTTGCTGTCTCCTCCCCTTCTCAGCTCTCCCTCTTCCCTCGGGCTCCTCCTCTTCCTTTCTTCTTCCGGCCCCCCCCCCCCCCCCCTCACCCTGCATCAGTCTGAAGAAGGGTTTCGGCACGAAACATTGCCTATTTCCTTCGCTCCATAGATGCTGCCGCACCCGCTGATTTTCACCAGCATTTTTGTCTACCTTCGATTATCCAGCATCTGCAGTTCCTTCTTGAACAATAAAAGACAGATATAGGATTGATAGGTGGGATTTTACATCACATGAGGAGTGATAGCTACATGAATAAATGCAACAAATGGAAGCACAATACTTTAAGAAACCATTGGAAACTGCAAGGAGCAGCCATACGCTTCCTCTGGAAGAATTAGATAAAATGACCTTTTGTCATCTCTGACTATATTGTTATCTCAAAGATTGTATTGAAACATTATATGACCTCAAAGACATCCCTAATAGCATTGTCTTATAAATGATTCTAGTAACTATGTTCTTGACCCAACCATAAATGTCACCTATCCATGTTCTCCAGAGCTACTCCAGCACTTTGAGTCTCTCATTGTGAACCAGCATCTGCAGTTCCTTGTGTCTCCTATTAACTATGATTATCAACTTACTTTCACATTTGTGAGCATAAGATAAAACAGGAGTCCTAATCAAGCAAATACACAAAGTGTTGGAGTGAGCCAGCATCTCTGTAGAACATGAATAGGTGACGTATTTGGGTTGGGACCCTTCCTCAGACCATGTTCTAATCTAATTCAAGGCATCACTTATAGAAACAAGAACTGACAGATGAGGGACATGTGGATAATGAGGGATCTTTCCCTCTGCAACTACATCCTTCTTTACCATAATCCACATCCGACCCAAATTCCCTCACTGGTTCTACAATAAAGAAATATTCCCTCCGATGCAGCCCTGTGTGCACTTTCAGACGTAAACCCGATTCTACTGCATACAGTGCTTTAGACCTGAGGCATAATAAAATTACCAGGGAGCTTTGCACAAAACTGACTGGGGCTTTCATTCATCACAACCTGAAATGGCATTTGAGGTGGAGAATAAATTATAGGCGGAAAAATCCAGAGCATTGAATTTAAAACCAAGACTAGGTTCATCAGAGGCATTGGGCGAACTACTAAAGGTCAAATTTATGATGAAGCCATGTATTACTATATTACCACATAACATGTAATGATCATTCTGCTGAAATGTATATATTGATAACATGCTTGGTTAAGTTTATTGACTGAATATACCTCAGGGAAGAACTTTGTGCAGCGATTAGTCTGCTATGCTGCTAAAATGTTACATCCTATAAAACTGCAAGTTTGTTGAATTGATCTTAGACTTCATGAGGTATTTAAAGGCTTCTATGTAAAATTATCCAGTCAGATTCAAACGAGATTCTAAGTCAACGTTCAAATTCCATTGATCAATAAATTACGGCACCCTGTTCATTGATTTCATCGGTGATTTTCTTGATCAATTGATGTGGAAAACAGAGCAATTTGGATTCACAAGGAAGTCCTGGAAGACTGAGTTAAGATTGTATGTTCAAGACTGTAACTGATCAAGGATTGTATGGACTTAAAAGCAGGGGCACATTTCATTGCCCAATAGCTCATCCCAACATGCATGAAAGCTCGTTCCAAAAATATAAAATAATTTAAAAAAGTATTCATTGGCATCACATGCTGGAGAAGATTCTACTCTCCATGGCACACATGCCCTTTTTCTCCTCTTTTGAAAACAATTAGTTAATGCAAAAGAACAATTTTGACAAACAAATGGCTTTTGTTTTTGAAAACCAAAACTAAATGTGATTTATTTTACTCATCTTTGGCTTTATTTTAGGTTGTCCAGGAAGCGTGCAGTGTTTCCGTACAGCCGCAGAATGACAGCTGCACTCCAAAAGTCTTTCTAATTTTTGTCTGTGGATTTGGCAGTAAATACTGATCAAAGAAATCAAATTGAATCAAATGTTGTTGCATACTGAGGTGGAGGGCATTAAAAGAGCAGGCTTAACGGTTCCGATATTTAGTTGGAAATGATTTTCAGTGTGTACTTCATGGCATAACTCAGAATACAACCTGTCATTGGTTGTGGAAATGAATGACGTACAGAAAAACATCGATGCGGTTCTGATACTTTCAGCAGACTATTACAACATCGCATTGAAAGTCTCCTCTCTTTTATCTGTCATAGAGTCGTAGATTCATAGAAGCATAGAGCACGGAATAGGCCCTTCGACTCAATTCGCACACACTGTGATCAAGATAACCCATCTTACCATGTCCCCATTTGTCCCATTTGCCCATGTTTGGCATATATCCAAACCTTTTCTATCCATGGGCCTGTCCAAGTGTATCCACTTCTTGCACTACTGTGAATTTTATTTATTTTTTCGGATTATTTTTTGCACAATTGTCTTTCTTTTTGCACAGTCTCCCTTCTGTTGTTCTCCTAGTCTGGCTCACTCATCACCGCTTCTTATATTCCCCATGATCTCAAATTGATAATTCATATCCAGGCGTTTAACTTCTCTTCACTGGGCCTCTTTAAGCCTTGTGATCTGAATCACTCTAAGCATTCCATTTCCCTGACTCCAGCCCAGTCAATCTCTTCCCTCTGCATCAACTATCTGGTTCTCATGCTCTGGAATTGAATTAAAACCCCTTTCTCTTATCCAAGTTGGTTATTTAGTTAATTTGTAGGTTATCTAATTTAACTAGCTATAATTCAAATCTGCAAACGCATATTTGGTAAAAGTCTAATAACAAGGAACTGCAGATGCTGGTTTAATACCAAAGATAGACACAAAATGCTGGAGTAACTCAGAGGGTCAGGCAGCATCAGTAGAGAAAATTAATAGGTGATGTTTCAACATGGGACTGAAGAAGGACCTGAAACATAATCTATCCATCTGAACAGTAATGTCAGCCTGTTGTAATCATAGATAGTCATTCCTTTGAAGCGATAGGAATGAATTAGATGCAGTGTTTATGCTAGTTTACAGCTATGTCCTATATTCAGAGGAATGAACAGACAGTCACCTATCAATGTTCTCTGCACATGCTGCCTGACCCATTGAGTTGCTCCAGCATTTTGTGTCTATCTGACAAAAGTCTGAATCTCGGACATAGCTGTACACTAGCATAAACGCATTTAATTCTGTCTCCAATTCATTCTTATCGCTTCAAAGGAATGACCATCCATGATTGGAACATTACTGACATTACTGTTCGGATGGCTTGGCACTCCTGGAAGAGAATTAGCTATTTTTGGATTAGATCAACAGCTTTTCTTTATAAATTACAAATCTCAAGATAAAATGTTAAAGCAAGTAAAACTTGGAAAGGGACAGTAGTGAAATATATTGTCTAAAATCAAAGGTTTGATCAAAGATCAAAACAATGGACGCTAGTTTGGAGAGCACTAGAAAATGTCTACAGGGATCTTGATGTGTGTTTAAACTTTGGTTATTCAAATAGATACAGGCATTGCACCAAATGTATCCTTCCCAATAATTATCATGGCTTTGCCTATCACACTATGGACTCCCTTCACAGAAATGGAGGGTCGATAGTCCAAGTCTTCTTCCCGGGGTGGAAATGTCAAAGACTACAGCGCACAGATTTATGGTGAGAAGGGGAAAGTTTACAGGAGATTTGCAAGGCGAGCATTTTACACAGAGAACGGTTGGTGCCTGGAACATGCTGCCAGGGGAGGTGGTGGAAGCACGTACAATAGTACCATTGAAGAGGCATTTAGAGAGGGTACATGAACAGGCAGGAGATGGAGGGATATAGACAACAAACAGGCAGATGAGATTGGTTTAACATGACATCATGTTTGGCACAGACATGTGGACCATTGTGATTCCTGTCCTCTACAGCTCTACGTATATTCTATGTTCTGATCATGAATGGGCAACTAAATGTTGGCTCAGCCTATGAAGTCCACATCTCATGAATAAAAGTAACCATTTGTAGGGAGCCAGTATGAGGATAAATATGTGGAGGTCAATGCAGAACTTAAGCCTGAAGGTGCTAAATGCTTTGCTACAAAACATTCAATGGCCTCTCAACTATAGTCAAGGCATATCCAAGAACATCATATACCTCCAGCTAGTAGAGCTGCTGTCTTTTGGAGCCAATGATCTGTGCTGTCTATGTGAATCCTGATCTCCAGTGCTGTCAATGTGAAGTCTCCATATTCTCATGTGACAGTAAAGGTTTTCTCTGGGTGCTCGAGATTCCTCCCACATTTCAAACATGCATGAGTTGGCAGAATAATTGGTTACAGAAAATTGCCCCGGAAGTGTTGATGTGTGAGAGAATTTGAGGGGTGTTGAAGGGCATATATGAAGAATAGGTTAGAGGGAAAATTGGTTGGAGAATGGGATTGATAAGCGAGCTATCATGGACTCAATTTCCAAAATGGCCACTGCGTATGACAGAAGGAAATATGGGAGTAGTCTTTTTTCAGGAAATGGGCATCACTTGCAAAGTCAGCATTAATTGTCTAAATCTAACTATCCTTGAGAAGGTGGCCCTAAACCACAGCACTCCATCTCCAAATTAGCTATTTAAGGTTGAAGCCAAGAGTGAGTTTGGAGTCGCATCACGGCCAAATCATTTAAGGAGGCGGATTTCCCAAAGGACAAGATCTTACAACAATCCAATGTTTTTTGTGGTCACCATAACTAGACCAGCTGTTGCTCTTGCTGTACAAGTTCCAGGCTATTCTTTGAATTTAAATTCCACAGCTGTGTTGGTGAAACCTGGGGTCTCTGGATTGTCGACACAGGGTTTTAGGGTTATTAGTCTGGTGACTTAATCCCCGCAACACCAACATACTCAGCATCCCCCTGCATTTCCATGCTTGCCTGACACAATTTCCAAGATGACGTCAGCTTGTACACGATACTCCCCTTGGCCCACTGTATTGGGAAGCAGGACCAAATTACCCTTGGTTTCTACACATCAGACCTTGGTAACTGCTGGGCCTTGGCACTGCTGAAAGTACCATGCACATTTCATGGTCAAAATTGCACCCTCTAAGGTTGAGGCAAACGTTGAGGGCCTTCGGAGGGTTGAGGCGGGTGGGGGCAGTGGCCACAGGGCGATCTGATGATGGCGATGATGGTAGCGGTATTAACGGTTAGGACTCAGCGGGTCAAGCAGCATCTCTGGAGAAAAGGAATAGGTGACGTTTCGGGTTGATACCCTTCATCAGATGTCAGTTCATCAGATATTAAATGACCAAGCACATTATTCAAAAAACACATAAATCAAACACATGTAAAATGCAATGTGCCTGCATTGTGAAAACTGTAGCTGAAGAATTACAGTAAGGGCCCAGGTCCTAAGGAGCCACATGTTTCTAAGTTATGTTGGACTCATGATGTTGGTCCCGAGTACCACAGTATTCTGTGTACAGTTGTGCTACGATACAAGCAGCTCAGATACCTATTTTCAATTCCAACCATGGTTGAAGTGGAAGTTAAGTTCTTTAGACTTTGGAGGTACGATACAATACGATAGAACTTTATTCATCCCCAGAGGGAAATTGGTCTGTCAACAGTCACAACACACAACAAGGTACACGAAAACTTGAAATTAAAATTAAATTAAAAGTTAAAAACAAAGTAAAAGACAAGCGACTGTTGGCTGGCTGCCGTGTGCACAGCGCCTTAACCGGAACGAACAAACAAACAAATGAACACAGACTTATCCCCTGGGCAGAGGATTCTAAAACTTCCCCCCCCCCCCACACACACCAGGTCACCCTTTGTTTTCCCAGCGTAAAAACAGGCCCTGTGGCCTACCCAGTCTGCGCCGACCAGCGATCACCCCATACACTAGCACTATCCTACACACTAAGGACAATTAACATTTTTACCGAAGCCTATTAAAATACAAAGTTGTACATCTTTGGGATATGGGAGGAAACTGTAGCACCGGAGAAAACCCACGCAGTCACAAGGACAACGTACAAACTCCATACAGACAGCATCCGTAGTCAGGATTGAAACCGGATCTCTGGCGCTATCCCACTGGCCTGTCCCACTTGGCGATTTTTTTCAGCGACTGCCGGTGTCATTGACTGACTGGCGGTGAAGTGCCGCCACTTCTACCTACCGAGGGAATTCACCTCCATCATCCTGACCGCGGTCTACATCCCACCCCAGGCAGACGTCCGTCTGGCACTGGAGGAGCTGCACGCCGTGGTCAACAAGCACCAGACAGCTTCCCCGAGGCATTTATCAGCATAGCCGGGGACTTCAACAAAGCCAACCTGAAAAAATCACTACCAAACTACCACCAACGTGTATCCTGCAACACCAGAGGATTAAACACCGTTGATCACTGCTATACGACCATCAAGGGTGCCTATCACTCTATCCCTCAACCTCACTTCGGGAAATCCGATCATTCATCGGTGCTGCTTCTTCCTGCATACAGGCAGCAACTGAAGAGCACAAACCCCAGAGGTGCTGACTGCACGGAGCTGGTCTGTGGAGGCAGAGGAACAACTACAGGACTGCTTGGAGTCTGTAGACTGGGCAATGTTCAGGGACTTGGCAATGGACCTAAATGAATTTGCCACTGTGGAAATCGGTGAAGGACTGCGTTCCAACAAAAACCTTCCGAGTGTTTCCTAACCAGAAGCTTTGGATGAACCATGAGATCCGCATTCTGCTGAAGACCACATCCTGGGCATTCAGGTCTGGTGATGCAGAGGTCTATAAGAAGTCCAGATATGACCTTGACAAGGCAATCAAAAAGGCCAAAAGGGACTTCCCCTCAAAGCTGGAGGATGGGGCGGATGTTCGGCAACTGTGGCAGGGCTTGAATGCTATGACCTCTTACAAGGTGAAATCAGAAGGCAGCTCAAGCGACAGTGAAGCATCACTCCTTGACGAGCTCAATGCGTTCTAAGCACGGTTTGATAGAGAGAACACTGATGTGCCTTCCCGAGCCCCCATTCGCTCTGATGGTATTACTGTCACAGTTACAGAGGCCGATGTCAGAAGATCCTTCGGGGGGTGAACCCTCGGAAAGTGCCTGGACCTAATGGTACACCCGGTCAAGTTCTCAAAACCACTGTGCCACTGGTCGATAGTCATTGAGGCACATCACCCTACTCTTCTTGGGCACTGGTATTATTGATACCCTCTTAAAGCAGGAGGGAACCTCAGTCATCAGCAGTGAGAGATTGAAAATGCCAGTTGGTCTGCACAGATTTTGAGAACTCGACCGGGTATACCATCAGGAGAAGGTGGACTCAAGGGTTCTTTTGATGTTCTGGTTATGGATGTAGGCAGCTTTTTTTTTTTAAAGGATTTTCACAATGATTGTATTTTGCCAGAAAACATGGATTGATGTAAATGGGACTTAGCAGGGAAAATAATTGTAAACATTTTTGGGCTAAGTTAGCTTTGATGCAAAACAGCATTGCCAGTCATCTGAGATAAAAGGTCATTGGTAATGCACACTTTTTTGAATTTAATTAATTATATTTTACCAATTATTTTTAGTGATTACATATGATTTAGATTTTTGTTTATGTTTTAAATGGTCAATAATTTTTTAATTGATAGATTTTTTAAAACAATATTTCTAAGTATCAGAGTAGCAAGGAGTTACATTTTTACTTTACTTCAGAGATACAGTGTGGTTACAGGCCCTTTGGCCCACTGAGTCCATGCCGACCAGCCATCACCCTGTACACTAGCACTATCCTATATACTAGGGACAATTTACAATCTACAGAAGCCAATTAACTATGAACCTATATGTCTTTGGATTGCAGGAAGAAACCGGAGCACCTGGGGAAAACCCATGCAGGCACAGGGAGAACGTTTACACACTCTGTACAGACAGCACCGGCAGTCAGGATCGAACCCCGATCTCTGCCGCTGTAAGGCAGTAACACTGCTGCTGCCACCCTATTTTATTCATTGCCTGTTGGCAGCTTTGACAGTAGATTAATGCAGGGAGTGAGCTTAGTCAGTTATCACATTTTGTCCTATGGTTTGTGGCAGAGCTTGGTCCAGGATATCCCATGTAATGTTCATCCTATTTTCATGTGATGGGATATTTCATATTACATTCTTGCTATTAAGGATTTGGATGTATTTGCGCATTAAATTCAAGTTGTCATAGTAAATAGGTGCGTAATAATCATGTGGATGAGAAGGAGCCTCCACTGACCAGGATATCTAGGTCGTAAAGAAACCAGTCAGAGCATATCTGTTGTGTAGGAAGGAACCGCAGATACTGGTTTATACTGGAGATAGACACAAAGTCCTGGAGTAACTCAGCGGGTCAGGCAGCATCTCTGGAGAAAAAGGATGGGGGTCAGAACCCATATTCAGTCTTAAGGTCACCCATCCTTTTCTGCAGATATGCTGCCTGACACATTGAGTTACTCCAGCACTTTGTGTTTATCTTCAGAGCATATCCATTTGTCTGAAAGGTTTTGCCACGGGTCTTCTCCCTGACACTTTTCAGTCCATACAAGTGAATTGGTAGATATATGCCCCTAAAAGCATTTCTGAAAGGTTCTCTTTCTGAAATGCCCAGTTCACAAGTTTTCTTTCTCCAGGTAAAGTACCTTCCCAAGCTGAAGTGTTGTCCTGCAATTGGAAGCTTTTACTGAAAGGTTCAGCAGTGAAAAGGGTGGAAATTCAAGGTTGGATTCTGACTGTACCAAAAATCTTCTGTCGCTACAAGTCATCCTCAGCCAACAGAAATTATAGGCTTTTCTTAATTCTATCTACGTGTAATTGTATTAAAAAATTAGTGTAATACATATTCACTTTCATAAATCATAAGTGGTTATGATTTATGAAAGCACAACTGCTGCATTCAATAGCATAAAACATATTTCAGAGGTATTTCATGAAATGATAAGTTTCATGTCTGGCACTTATCCTTGAAGCTTTGGTTCAGAGATTTTGTTTTTTGAAACATTTACCATCTAATTTATCAATTTCAAGTTCAAGTTCAAGTTAGTTTATTGTCATGTGTCCCTGTGTAGGACAATGAAATTCTTGCTTTGCTTAAGCACACAGAAAATAGTAGGCATTTACTACAAAACAGATAAATGTGTCCATATACCATGATATAAATATATACACACATGAATAAATAAACTGATAGTGCAAATAACAGAAAGTGGTTGGTAATAATCAGAGTTTTGTCCGAGCCAGGTTTAATAGCCTGATGGCTGAGGGGAAGTAACTATTCCTGAACCTGGTTGTTGCAGTCTTCAGGCTCCTGTACCTTCTACCTGAAGGTAGCAGGGAGATGAGTGTGTGGCCAGGATGGTGTGGGTCTTTGATGATACTGCCAGCCTTTTTGAGGCAGCGACTGCGATAAATCCCCTCGATGGAAGGAAGGTCAGAGCCGATGATGGACTGGGCAGTGTTTACAACTTTTTGTAGTCTTTTCCTTTCCAGGGCGCTCAAATTGCCGAACCAAGCCACGATGCAACCGGTCAGCATGCTCTCGACTGTGCACCTGTAGAAGTTAGAGAGAGTCTTCCTTGACAATCCGACTCTCCGTAATCTTCTCAGGAAGTAGAGGCGCTGATGTGCTTTTTTGATGATTGCATTAGTGTTCTCGGACCAGGAAAGATCTTCAGAGATGTGCACGCCCAGGAATTTGAAGCTCTTGACCCTTTCAACCATCGACCCGTTGATATAAATGGGGCTGTGGGTCCCCCTCCTACTCCTTCCAAAGTCCACAATCAGTTCCTTGGTTTTGCTGGTGTTGAGGGCCAGGTTATTGCGCTGGCACCATATGGACAGTTGCTCGATCTCTCTTCTGTACTCTGACTCATCCCCATCAGTGATACGCCCCACAATAGTGGTGTCGTCAGCGAACTTGATGATGGAGTTCGCACTGTGGTTCGCTACGCAGTCATGGGTATAGAGTGAGTACAGCAGGGGGCTGAGCACGCAGCCTTGAGGTGCTCCCGTGCTGATTGTTATTGAGGCTGACACATTTCCACCAATACGAACAGACTGTGGTCTGTGGACGAGGAAGTCAAGGATCCAGTTGCAGAGGGATGCGCAGAGACCCAGTTCTGCGAGTTTGGTAACCAGTTTGGAGGGGATGATTGTGTTAAATGCCGAGCTGTAATCAATGAATAACAGCCTGACATATGAGTTTTTGTTGTCCAAGTGGTCCAGTCCAGTCCAATTTATTTTCATAGCAGATTTTTCATTTTGACCAACCAATTCAAGTCAAGTCATGTGTAATATATGCAAAATGAGTTTCACTGTGCAGTTGCATATGTGACAAATAAACAACTATTGACCAATCTATTGTACTTAATTGTTGGTGTCGACACCAAAATGTTGGGATCTGCGAAGTGTAGTGTGGCATACATTCAACCACTGATTGTAAAGTGTGTGCCTAATGAGAGTGTTCAGAGGTGTTGAGGGAGCTTAGGTTCATAGACAATAGGTGCAGGAGTAGGCCATTCGGCACTTCGAGCCAGCACTGCCATTCAATATGATTATGACTGATCTTCCAAAATCAGTACCCCATTCCTGCTTTTTCCCCATATCCCTTGATTCCGTTAGCCCCAAGAGCTAAATCTTACTCTCTTGTGAAAACATCCAGTGAATTGGACTCCATTGCCTTTGTGGCAGAGAATTCCACAGATTCACAACTCTCTGGGTGGAAACGTTTTTCCCATCTCAGTCCTAAATGGCGTACCCCTTATTCTTAAACTGTGACCCCTGGTTGTGGACTCCCCGAACATCAGGAACATTTTTCCTGCATCTAGCCTGTCCAATCCCTTAAGAATTTTATATGTTTCTATAAGATGCCCTCTCATCCTTCTAAATTCCAGTGAATACAAGCCCAGTCGACCCATTCTTTCACCATATGTCAGTCCCAGTCTTGCCACTAAGGACATGTTTTTTAACTGAATTACTCTGACTCCGTGGAATATTTAAAAGCCAGGAAGCTTTAGTTGCCACAAAGACAAGAGATAGAATTCCAATGTCAATGTCCAGTAAAATTTATTTATTTTGTTTGCTTCCAATTTGCCAGAAATCTACTGAAAAATAGTAATGATGAGCAAAAAGAGAAAAGGGTGGCACGGTGGCGCAGCGGTAGAGTTGCTGCCTTACAGCGCCAGAGACCTGGGTTCGATCCTGACCATGGGCGCTGTCTGTACGGTGTTTGTACGTTCTCCCATTAATGGTGTGGGTTTTCTCCGGGTGCTCCGGGTTCCTTCCACACTCCAAAGACGTACAGGATTGTAAGTTAATTGGCTTTAGTAAAAATTGTAAATTGTCCCTCGTGTGTAGGCTACTGCTAGTGTGTGCGGATTGCTGGTCGGTGTGGCATCGGTGGGCAGAAGGGCCTGTTTTCGCTCTATATCTTTAAACTAAAATAAACTAAACTAAAATGAAGAATGGAACAAAAATGTAATTATTGACACCCAAGTCACAACAGTGAATGTAGTTCACTCCAGATGGAACAAGCACAGGCATAATGTTTTCATGGGCCTGACAACATTGGTGAAATCTCCACTCAAGTGATATAATAATGATTCTAAAATTTGCAGTTTCTTATGTCACATGCCCATAATAACAGTGACAAGTGAATGACAGAAGGGACAGGCAATGCATTGAGAGCTGCCTCAAACAGTTCACCAGTGTTCACTGAATACGTTATTTGCAAAAAATCAGCACAATATTATATGTGAATGGTCCAGTGATTGTTAACCCTTGTCACTCTTAAAGATTTGACTAATCAGGTCTCTACTGTTTGAAGAAGGGTCCGGACCCAAAAATGTCACCTATCCATGTCTTCCAGGGAAGCTGCCTGACCCGTTGAGTTGCTCCAGCACTTTGTGTCCTTTAGTGTAAAGCAGCTCCTTGTTTCTATACTCTACAGCTTGATTATGACATAGAAACATAGATCATAGGTGCAGGAGTAGGTCATTCGGCCCTTCGAGCCAGCACCATCATTCAAAATGATCATGGCAGATCACCCAGCATCAGTACCCCGTTCCTGCTTCAACCATAGTTGATCACCTCTTCCCAGATTATTGCCTTGGTGTCCATGGGAAGAATGGTTACTTGAGTGAGTTGACGAAGAACAACTAGCACTGGTAGGGGGTAACCCTGTCACAGGTTGTGAGGCTGAGCCACTGGGACAATCCACCAGCACCACTGTGTAGTTCTGGACTGCCCGGAAGAAGCTCTAGACAGCATGTGCTTCTACCTAAGGCTAAGATTGAGTGGCTGTGGAAAGTCTGAGATGCCAGTGTCTCTTCTTGCACATGGACAATGAGGGACGGGAGCTTCGATCGCCCCGACGCGGAGGCTTCGACCGCTGGCTTTTGGAGCTTCGATGGCCCTGATGGATGGTTTGACTGCCCCGACCACGGGAGAAAAATGAGGGAAAAAGATTAGACTTTGTTGATTTTCATCACAGTGAGTAATATGGGGAATCCGCTGTGGTGGATGTTTATATTAACTTTTATGTAGTCTGTCCTGTTGCTTTTTTAGTATGGCTGTATGGTAATTCGCATATCACTGTTCCTTAATTGGTACACGTGACAATAAAAGACATTTGAAACCTCTGAAACCTTTAAAACTGAGACTGCCAGTGCCTCCTCTTGAGGCAAGTGTAAATTGCAGGGAGAAGCATGAGATTGCCACACCTCCTTCTTCGAAGATCAGGACAAAGCTGCTGAGATGAGCCTCAGATCTCCAGAGCCACCCTACATGTGCCCTGACAGCGAGGGACAGCGCCCCCATGTGGCCCTGGACCAACTTGCCATTGTAAATAAATTAAATGAGTTCACCCTACTGCAAGTGTCGGTGTGATCACTGCAGAACCGGGCATCAACTCCCAACACCACAGATTATACTAAGATTGTGTTATGGTGGGTTTATTTCTACACTTGTTGCCTACAAGGTATTTTACCACTAATTCTTTATTTTCGCCTTCATGGTCTGATCAGACAATTGTGCTTCTCCATTCAAGGCAGAGTGAAATGGGGATACGACACCGTTCTACGACGTTACTGGAGTAGAACCGTGGCCCACTGTCTGCTTTCAGTTCTTTTGGTGACCACTGAAACACAAAGGTTGACTATGGCCCTTTCTATCATGGTGCAGGATCCTATTGGTTACATTTCTAGCGCTGTGCATTCGTATAAGAAGTTGTCCATTTCCGTGAGATGATAGTCAAGTTGAATCATTTGTACATGGAGTCCAATTCCAGGGCTGCAAGTAAGAATTTCATTGTTCTATCGTGGACATATGACAATAAAACACTCTTGACTTGAAAAAAGGATGGATCTTATAGTGTCGGAAAGAACTGCAGATACTGGTTTAAATCGAAGGTAGACACAAAATGCTGGAATATCTCAGCGGGTCAGGCAACATCTATGGAGAAAAGGAATGGGTGAGACCCTTCTTCAGACTTATGGATCTTATGGTCTTGGCTAGATAAAAATTCATGAAATATAGTTACATCTGAATTGAATGGAACTCCCTGGCAATCTGTAATGTTATTTCCACTGTAATAGCAATCTTATGTGCTTTATCCAATATTGTCTGGATCAAAGATAGACACAAAATGCTGGAGTAACTCAGCAGGGCAGGCAGCATCTCTGGAGAGAAGGAATGGGTGACGTTTTGGGTCGAGACCCTTCTTCAGACTGATGTCAGGGGAGAGGGAGATACATAGATAAGGAAATATAAAGTGTGAAAACAGCACAAAGGCGATGCAGATTAAGGAAAATGTAGAATAGATCATTGTTAGCTGGGAGAAGGTAACAAACAGTAAAGCAAACAGAGATAAAATGTAGTCTGAGACAGTCAGACTGGTCGGGGAACTGGGAAGGGGGAGTGATGGAGAGAGAGGGAAAGCAAGGGTTATTTGAAGTTAGAGAAGTCAATGTACACACTGCTGGGTGTAAGCTGCCCAAGCTAAATATGAGGTGTTGTTCCTCCAATTTGCGCTGGGCCTCACTCTGACAATGGAGGAGGTCCAGGACAGAAAGGTCAGTGTGGGAATCGGAGGGGGAGTTAAAGTGTTTATAATTGCTATAAAAAGCACGTGAGAGATACTTAATGAAGCACATCGTCCCACTGGTTACTCATTTTAATCCTAAAGAAAAAATCTCTTGCATGTACAAAGGCTGTGAATTCTATTGCAGATTAAGATGGGTGCCATATTCTCCATACTCCATACATTCCGGACCAACCCTTTAAATTAGTGTAAGTAATTATTTACATGGTTAGTCTCTACAAAGGTAAACAAGGGGAGTAAATGATGGTGGCAAATGGGCAAACTAATGAATATAAAGGGCTTCACTGCTGTCTCAAGACCCAGTTTTAATGTAGCATAAAAGATTAGTCAGAGAGGCGAGTGTGAGTACATTTGGGGAAATAGTTTTACTAAGCACAAATAAGATAAATTACAAAGATAGAGACACAAAGAACTGCAGACGCTGCGATCTTGCAAGAATGTTTGTTACAACTTTAAATGCAAATAACTAGATCTGTTTTATTATAGGCTGTCATCATTCATATTTCTGACATTCAATCATGATTAATTACACACTCAGCCAAACTGAATTATGACATTTCATTGTAATTTATTTCCATTAGCTTCAATTTTTCTTTTGAAAGGATCTGCCAAATAAATCACTGAACAGTCAGGAAAATGGCTGTTGCTTCTGGATTTATTTTCATTTTATTTAAGAATAGATTTTCACTGTGGCTTTACTGTAGTAATAAGGATGGTGCTGAACGAGCACTACTCTGCACAGTCACAATCACAGAAGTCCTTTCTGCACATTGCAGAACGAAGATAAAGTTCAAGTAGGGGGGGGGGGGGGCACAGTGGCACAGCGGTAGAGTTGCTGCCTTACAGTACTTGCAGTGCTAGAGACCCAGATTCAATCCCGACTACGGGTGCAGTCTGTACAGAGTTTTACGTTCTCCCCGTGACCGCGTGGGTTTTCTCCGAGATCTTCGGTTTCCTCCCACACTCCAAAGACATGTCAGTAAATTGGCTTGGTATAAGTGTAAGATGTACCTAGCTTGTGTAGGATAGTGTTAATGTGTTGGGATCGCTGGTCGGTGTGGACTCGGTGGGCCCGTTTCCATGGTGTATCTCAAAACTAATATAACTAAACTGAGATCATTGCTTGCGTAAGGGCAAAGCTCCAACAATGTAATCATGTTCAGATACTGTACGTTCCAAACCTATGTTTTATATTGAAAAATTATGATGGCCATCCAATCAGCAAGGCAATCTCAGCACCAAAGGTTGTAATCTGAAACCACTCCATACAGGGAGACTTAACTAAAAATTACACGCGTATGTTAGAGTCATAGAGTCTTACACCGTTGAAACAGGCCCAGCGGCCCAACTTGCCAACAACGGCCAACATGTTCCATCTACACTAGACCCACCTGCCTGCATCCCTCTAAACCTGTCCTATCCATATATGTTATAGATAAATTAGCACATATATCTACTCTAAATGTAAAGGGAAGTTATACCATTCATAACAAGATCCTTGGCAACATTGGTGTACAGAGGATCTTGGGGTCCAAACTCGTAACTACCTGATAGTGGGAACACAATAGAGTGGTAAAGAACGCATATTGCATGCTTGCCTTTATTGGTCGGGGCATTAAGTCAGGAAGTCATACTGCAGCTTATTGGGACCTTAATTAGACTGCATTTATTGAAACACTGAGTTTCTCCAGTATTTTGTGTATTTGTTCAAGATTCCTGCATCTGGAGTTTTTTGTATCCCCATTGTCGTTGCAAATGCTTGTGAATCGCAAACAGGACAAAATCTACAATGCCTTTTGAGCTGTGACGTGTTGAACATAAAGCTTCCAGAGTGAAATTCAACAAAGGCAAGCAATGGGCTGGGGCCTTGTGGCCATCAGAAGGGTTATTTGTATAAACAAGCAATGTTGTCCATGCACATTGCTGTAGGAACGTGCATACCCTTGGCCCACAACTGAACAGCAGCAGTTGCCGGCCTTGGCTCCAGTATTAATTCATGCAGCTTGGTAAAGTGACTGCTGCAGGTTTCTTAACAGAGCTGTGTAATCAGCAGAGCCATTCAAAGCTTCACCAGTCCAGCCAAGGCTAAGTTCTGAAGAATTTATGTCATCTGACTCATAACATTGCACCAGAAACAGCTGAACCTAGTGAATGCTGAGTGATGAAAAATCATTAAAGTAAACTGTGCTACCCAGACCACAGAAAATTCCACGGTTGCAGTAATGCATTAAAGCGATGTTAAGAAAGTTTGATTTCACGCATAAATCATCGATAGAACTACATACACTCTGGCCAGTTCCGCAGGTCAACAGACTGTATTGTGCGCTAATGTGCACACACATACACACACATAGAAATGTGTACAGAATGGTACACACACTGACGTATGTCCCATGTGCGCATCTTATTATTTTTATATTATATTCATTAAAAATTTTCCCTCATATAAAGAGACCTTGGTTTTTCACACTTTGATTCTTGGTTCTTGGTCCTCCAAAATATTCCAAATGGAATTTAAACTGGATGTGCCTTTACATCCTAACTTAGAAAACTTAAAGGTACATACAGTATCTATAAATGAAGATAGACACAAAAAGCTGGATTAACTCAGCGGGACAGGAGAGAAGGAATGGGTGGAGAGAACCATCTCTGGAGAGAAGGAATGGGTGACATTTCGGGTCAAGACCCTTCAGACTGGTTGGGGATAAGGGAAATGAGAGATCTAGACGGTGATGTGGAGAGATAAAGAACAATGAATGAAAAATATGCAAAAAAGTAATGATAATAAAGGAAACAAGCCATTGTTAGCTGTTTGAGGGTGAAAATGAGAAGCTAGTGTGACTTGGGTGGGGGAGGGATAGAGAGAGAGGGAATGCCGGGGCTACCAGAAATGCGAGAAATCAATATTCCTACCACTGGAGGTGGCAGAAATTTTGAAGGATTATGTGTAAGCTGCTCAAGCTAAATATGAGATTCTGTTCCTCCAATTAATGTTTAGCCTCACTCTGACAATGGAGGAGACCTAGGACAGAAAGGTCAGTGGGGGAATGGGAAGGAGAATTAAAGTGTCCAGCAATCGGGAGATCAGGTAGAGGTTCAGGCGGACTAAGCGAAGGTGTTCCGTGAAATGATCGCCCAGTCTGCGTATGGTCTCGCTGATGTATAAGAGTCCATATCTTGAACAACGAATAGAGTAGATAAGGTTGGAAGAGGTGCAAGTGAACCTCTGCCTAGCCTGAAAGGACTGTCGGGATCCCTGGACAGAGTCGAGGGAGGAGGTATGGCAACAGGTGTTGCATCTTTTGTGGTAGCAGGGGAAGTTACCTGGGGAGGGGGTGGTTTGGGTGGGAAGGAATGAGTTAACCAGGGAATTGTGGAGGGAACGGTCTCTGTGGAAGGCAGAAAGGGGTGGTGATGGGAAAATGTGGCTAGTGGTGGGATACCATTGGAGATGGCGGACATTTTGGAGGATTATGTGCAATGGCTGATGGTGGAAGGTAAGGACTAGGGGGACTCTGTCTCTGTTGTGTCTAAGGGAAGGAGCAGCAAGGTCGGAGCTACAGGGTACCGAGGAGACACGAGTGAGGGCCTCATCTCTGATGGGAGAGGGGAACCCCCATTCCCTAAAGAACGAGGACATCTTGGATGTCCTGGTATGGAACACCTCATCTTGGGCACAGATGCCGCGTAGACGGAGGAATTGGGAGTAGGGGATAGAGTCTTTGCAGGAAGCAGGGTAGGAAGAAGTTTAGTCGAGCTATTTGTGGGAGTCAGTAGGTTTGTAATAGATGTCAGTTAATAGTCTTTTTCCTGTGATGGAGACTGTGAGATCAACAAAGGGGAGAGAGGTGTTGGAGATAGTCCAAGTCATAAATGAGTTGATATTATCTTTGGGCCAACTTGTCATAATCTGATAAATCAACACTTCCTATTCCAACAGCTCTCCTCCATTGTCCTGTTGAAGGACTTTCCTCATCTGTCACCAGCTCTCCTCTGCTTCCTGTACAATTACAGTGTGGCAATCTCCTGCAATGGCCATGTGGCCCGCTTCATCACACTTACCTCCTTCTTTCTCTCTCTCTTTTTTAGTTTAATTTAGTGATACAGTGCGGAAACTGGCCCTTCAGTCCACCGAGTCTGTGCCAACCAGCAATCACCATACACTAGCACTATCCTTCACACTAGGGACAATTTTTTACACTTTTACCAAAGCCAATTAACCTACAAACCTGTATGTTTTATGAATGTGGGATGAAACTGGAACACCCAGAGAAAACCCACCTGGTCACAGGGAGAACGTACAAAGTTTGTACAGAGATCATCTGTAGTCAGGATCGAGCATGGGTCTCTGGCGCTGTGAGGCAGCAACTCTACTGCAGTGCCACTGCGTCATTTTGGGATTGTTATCCTCAGTAATGATGTCTGAAGATATGACTGCAGCTTCCCTGTGTCCACTGACAACACCAACTGTACCAAACCATGTTGTTTTCAGTCTGTTTGTCCGTGGCCTTCAGCCATGCAATTCCTTCATGACCAATTCCATGGAACTTCCCAGTCACATCACAGCCTGCATCCCATTGATCCATGAGTTGAACTATTGACCCCATGGCCTCTCTATCACAACAACCTCCTTAACCTCACCCATCACTCCCATTGCTTCATTCCTCCCTATGTTGAAACTCTCATCCACAATTTAGCTCTGCTTCTATCCCCTGCTCCATCCACCATTAACTTTACAAAATACTAGTTAGACTGCGCTAGGATATTATGTTCAGCTCTGGCCACCACACAGTAGGAAGGATGTGATTGTACTGGAGAGGGTGCAGAGGAGATTCACCAGGATGTTGCCTGAATTGCAGGACTTTACAGTAGTAGACAACAACAATAGACAATAGGTGCAGGAGTAGGCCATTCGGCCCTTCGAGCCAGCACCGCCATTCATTGTGATCATGGCTGATCATCCACAATCAGTACCCCATTCCTGCCTTCTCCCCATATCCCCTGACTCCACTATCTTTAAGAGCCATATCTAGCTCTCTCTTGAAAGTATCCAGTGAACCGGCTTCTGCCGCCCTCTGAGGCAGAGAATTCCACAGACTCACAACTCTCTGTGTGAAAAAGTGTTTCCTCATCTCCGTTCTAAATGCCCCCTTATTCTTAAACTGTGGCCCCTGGTTCTGGACACCCGCAACATCGGGAACATGTTTCCTGCCTCTAGCGTGTCCAAACCCTTAATAGTCTTACATGTTCCAATAAGATCCCCACTCATCCTTCTAAATTCCAGAGTATACAAGCCCAGCGGCTCCAGTTGTGGGGAGAAATTGAATGAGCTAGGCTTGTTTTCCCTGACAAGAGATGACCCAGTACATGTATTTTTAAATGACACGAGGCACAGATAGATATATTAGCTCGTCAGAATTATTATTTTTTCAATCCAGGCATATCAAAAACAAGCATAGTAAGGAAGGAGTTTTGAGGCGTAAGTTTTATACACAGAGCAGTTGATATTTGGAAGTCACTGATCAAAGAGATAGTGGGTGGCACGGTGATGAAGCGGTAGATTTGCTCTTACAATGCCAGAGACTCGGGTTTGAGCCTGACTACGAGTGCTGTCTATGTGGAGTTTGTACGTTCTCCCCATGACCTGCGTGGGTCTTTTTCCAGAATCTCCGGTTTCACACTCCAAAGATGTACAGGCTTACAGGTTAATTGGCTTTGGTATAATTATCAATTATCCCTAATGTGTGTAGATAGAGTTAATGTGTGGGGATCGCTGGTCGGCATGGATTCAGTGGGACGAAGGGCCTGTTTCTGTGCTGCAACTTTAAACTAAACTAATGCCTTTGATTATACCCCTGCAAAGACCTCGCAAGATTTTACTGGTGCACTACCACTTAAATAATCATTCCCAGTCAATACTGTTAAATGATGGTGATAGTAGTGTTATAGAGTTATACAGCACGGAAACCGGCCCTTCAGCCCAACTCATCCATGCTAACCAAAATGCCCCATCTAAGGTAGTCCCAACTGCCTGCATTTGCCCTGATGCTTCTAAACCTTTCTTATCTATGTCCCTGTCCAAATGTCTTCGAAATGTCTTCTATGGGTGGCATAGTGGTGTAGCGGTAGAGCTACTGCCTTACAGGCCTGAGATCCGGGTTTGATCCTGACTCCAGGTGCTGTCTATACCGAGTTCGTACGTTCTCCCCGTGACATGCGTGGGTTTTCTCCCAGATCTTCGGTGTTCTCGCAAGACTTCCAGGTTTGTAGGCTGATTGGCTTGGTGTAAATGTAAAATTGTCCCTAGTGTTTCAGGGAAGTGTTAATGTGTGGGGATCGTTGGTCGGTGCGGACTCGGTGGGCCGAAGGGCCTGTTTCCACGCTGTATCTGTGAACTAAAACGTTGCACCTGCCTCAACAGCCTCCACTGGCAGTTTGTTCTATATGCACACCACCCTTTGTGTGAAAAATATGCCCCTTAGGTTCCTCTTAACTAATTCGCCTCTTACCTTAAACCTATGTCTTCTAGTTCTTGCTTCCTCGACTTTGGGCAAAAGATTTTGTGCATTCACCCTGTCTATTCCCTTCATGATTTTATAAATCTCTATAAAATCACCCGCAGCCTCCTGCATTCCAAGGCACAAAGGAATAAGGTCTTAGCTAGTACTTTGTACTTTTGTGCTCTATGTCTGAAATTTGTCCTATTGTTGTCAATTGAATCTATTTTAATGACAGGGTACAATACACTGACATGATAAAGTAGACTGCTTGATGTTACTGATCAAGGACAGGCTGTGAAATGCTTCTGGAAGAAAATGAGTGAATCAAATACTTACTTTCTGAGTCTGAAGAAGAGTTCTGACCTGAAACGTCACCTATCCATGTTCTCCAGAGATGCTGCCTGAGCTGCTGAGTTACTCCAGCACTTTGTGTCTTCCTTTGAAGTAAGCTGTGATTGTATGGGCTCCAGCACCATCTGGTGCTCAAAGTAGATATAACATGACTGGATAATATCACTGCAAAATCATGGCTGCAATTCATAATAAAACAGTGTTACAGTGTGTTGTACCTGCTGTGATTGAAATAATGCAGTCATTCTAAAGCATCGGAGAATTTGATTAATTAATAACACTTTTCGAGCAGCACAGTGGCATAGCTCGTAGAACATAGCGTCAGAGACCTGGGCTCGATCCTCGTATAGAGTTTGTACTGTCTCCCTGTGACCACGTAGATTTCCTCCGTGCCCTGGTTTTCTCCCACATCTGCGGGTTTTCAGGTTAATTGGCCTCAGTTAACAAAAATGCCTCGAATGTGCAGGGAATGGATGAGGAATTGAGATAATATAGAACTAGCATGAACAGGTGATTGATAGCCATCGTGTACATGGTGGGCTGCAAGGCGTATTTCCATGCTCTATCTTTAAAACCAAGCCTAAAACGTGAATTAACAAACAGCAGAGAAATCAAACCAACCAAAGTTTGGTTTCAGGCAGAGGGTAGAACATTAAATAATTGCTATATTTGAAATCTTGCAGATGCTTCAAATTTCAGGGACAGGTGAAAATTGAGCACAATATCTTCCAAAAAGATAAACTCATCATTTTCACAAAGCAGATATTTTCCAATTAGCTGTTTACTCAAGACAAAACACAGAGTGCTGGAGGAACCTAGTAGGTCAGGCAGCATCTTTGGAGGGAATGGACCGGCAATGTTTCTTAACAGACACGAAAAACTGAAGTAACTCTCAGCGAGTCAGGCAGCATCTCTGCTGAAAAAGTGATGGTAAAGTTTCGCGTCTAGACTTATGCCCCTGTCCCACTTAGGAAACCTGAACGGAAACCTCTGGAGACTTTGCGCCCCACCCAAGGTTTCCGTACGGTTCCAAGAGGTTCCCGGAGGTTTTTGTCAGTCTCCCTACCTGCCTCCACTACCTGCAACCTCCGGCAACCACCTGCAACCTCCGGGAACCGCACGGAAACCTTGGGTGGGGCGCAAAGTCTCCAGAGGTTTCCGTTCAGGTTTCCAAAGTGGGACAGGGGCATTATTCAGACTGAGAGTCAGGGGAAAGGGGAAAGAGACGGTGCTTAAGACAAATGAGTGGAAGATATGCAAAAAGAAATGATGATTAAGGAAAGGTGGAGCCCACAATGGTCCATTGTTGGGTGTGGGATAAGTGATAATGAGTTATAACAATGTTTCTTGGTTGGGGCACTTCTTCATATGACTGGGGCTTATGTTTTTTGTTTGTTTTGCTCTGCAAATATGCAAGATAAAGTTCTGAAAACACATTACGAGCAGCAAACTGCCTGACAGATCAAATTGACATTATGTTTTCACTTTATTATAAAAGGTTGGCATGTTAATGTAAATTCAGCATGATTGCCGAACATCACATTTACATCAGAACTTGCTGGTTCTATCTTCACATCTAGCTGCTGCAGATAAACAAAGTCTAAAGTTTAAAACAGAGATAATGTATTGGGATTGTTATATGCACTTCAAACCTATTAAGTGGTTTGGTAAGGATTCGGTAAAAGTTGTTAAAATCATAGGTGAAACCTCCGCAAATTCATTAATAAAATTATTTTTGCTGATGAAACTCAAAAAAACTGTCTGAGGCTCCTACATAGATTAATATAAATATACAATCTATAGAGATTGAGCAATATATTTTCTTTTCAATTGATTTTTTTTTAATGATCATGCTGCATTATTCAGCCTGGCTACACTGGATCATAGAAAGATTTACGTTTGTAATTATGCAAATAAGGTTTAATGGAAGTTTAAATTGCAGTTTGGGAGCAGTTTCCCAATTATGGTCAAAGTGGAAATTCTATCCCAAAATACACAAATAGAAGTCTGTGATTTACAGTCTGTGTTACTTATGCCCAGGCAAAAGCCCACACCAAACATTCTGTGCAATTATTGCAATTCCTTAACAATTGGGCTGATGAAAATGTCCCCCAATACTGCACGGCCAAAAGCTAACAAATCATTTTATATAATTATCAGATATATTAGATAGGGTGGTGAATCTGTGGAATTCTTTGCCACAGAAGGCTGTGGGGTTGTATACTCTGGAATTTAGAAGGATGAGAAGGGATCTCATTGAAAAACATATAAGATTATTAAGGGTTTGGATGCTTTCAAGAGAGAGCTAGACAGAACTCTTAAAGATAGCGGAGTCAAGGGACATGGGGAGAAGGCAGAAAAGGGGTACTGATTGTGGATGATCAGCCATGATCACATTGAATGGCAGCGCTGGCTCGAAGGGCTGAATGGCCTACTCCTGCACCTATTGTTTATTGGAGGCCAGGTCAATGGATATTTTTAATGCAAAGATAGATGGATTCTTGACTTGTGCGGGTGTCAGGGGTAATGGGGAGAAGGCAGGAGAATGGGGTTAGGAGGGAGAGATAGATCAGACATGATTGAATGGTGGGGTAGATTTGATGGGCCAAATGGCCTAATTCTGCTCCTATCACTTATGATCTTATATTATAGTTACATCAAAAGGCGTCTATCACTCATGAAGTACGGTTGTGGAGAAACATACAAACACATCACACATTAATACAGATATATCTGTTATTCTCATACCCTTCTTCATAATTGTCATCAGGCCAGGATAGATTACCAAGGAGCCCAAATGAGGCCCAAACTCAGCAGTAAATAGAAAGAGGTGACCTTCTTGTATTGCATTGGCATCTTTCTCAAAAAGGCAACTAATATCGTGAAAGACACACTCTACTGGCCATGCTCTAATTTGCTCCTTGCATGGAGTAATACAGTATGGACACAGGCCTTTCGGACCAACCTGCCCATGCAGATCAACATGCCCCAACTACATTAGTCCCACCTGCCCGCACTTGGCCTGAAACCCTCTAACCCCATCTTATCCATGTACCCGTCCAAAGGTTTCATAATGTTGCAATAGTACCTGCCTCAACAGCAGATTGTTCCATATACCCCTCAGGTTCCTATTCAATTTTTCCCACCTCACCTTAAACCTATGTCCTCTTGTTCATCATTCCCCTACTCTGGATAAAAGACTCTGCACATTTACCTGATCTATTCCTCTCATGATCTTGTGCACCTCTATGATCAGCCTCATCCTCCTGCACTCCAAGGAATAAAGACCTAGCCTGCTCAACCGCTCCCTGTAGCTCAGGCCCTTGAGTTCTGGCACCATCCTTGTAAATCTTCTCTGCACCCTTTCCAGCTTGGCAACATCTTTCCTATAACATGGTGAACAAAACTGAACATTGTACTCCATATGTGGCCTCACCAATGTCTTGTCCAACTGTAACATGACTTCCCAACTTCTATTCCAAAAGGCAGAAGATGCAGGAGCTTGGAAACCGTGACCACCAGCTTCAAGAGCAGCTTCTTCCCAACAAACCTCAGGCTCTTGAACGCTGCGCAACACTAACTTCGGCAACTATGAACTTCTATGGACTGTGTCTTTGGGTGCAGTATGGACTAATTTTTGTACTGTTATCATTGCCTTGTATTACGATGATTATTTTGTAGTATATTTGATTACTATATATTATCTGTGCGTTATTACATTTACACACCAGTTAAGGGCCTGTCCCACGAGTATGCGACTCCATGCGGCAAGCGCGACCTAAAGGGCCGGTCCCACCAGCATGCGCCTGCATGCGGCAAGCGCGAACTAACGTGGTTTGAATTAATTGTAAATGTCTAGGTCTGCAAGAATTTACGTGGTTCACTTGTTTATGGCTAAAAAATTTAACAGAAAATTAATTAAGAATTGGTGTTTAATTGTTAAAAGGAAATTTAAAAGTACTGAAAAGATACCTATTCCAATAGCCTAGAATTTTTATGGTGTAGAATAACATGTACGTGTACTGTGCAGGAAAACGTAGTCATCAATGAAATCGTATCTGGAGATTGCAGCTGGAACCTAATGTAGATGTCCACTGCCACTGTTTGGGCATTGTGTTTTGTGCAATCTTCAAAAGCAATTTCATGGCCAACTTTGATCATACTATACATGAGTACAATCAAGCCTTACGCTAGTACAATAGGTCATGCAAAGGGGGAATATATCGCAGTGCAGAATATAGTTTTATAGCATTGTGAAATTATAGTTACTGAAAAAAAAGTCCAGTGTCTGTGATGAAAGTAGCTTGGAAGAGCACAACTGACCCCTACCTTATGGGAGGACCATTCAATAACCAGATACAGAAGGGACGAAGCTGTTCTTGTGTCTGTGATCTGTGCTTTCAAGACATCTCTGCTGATATTTAAAGTCCCAGAAGTCAAAATTCTAATGCATGTGAAGTATGATATGGCTTTATGTTAGTACATCAATCCTCTGTGTTCTCAACATGCTACTCCATCATATATTTCTACAAGAAGGACAATTTCTACACGGTGAGTAGAATGGTTCGATCCCTTAACATGAACAATCCCCAGAGGCAGCCATTACACCTGCTGGGAAAAGATTAGATTAGATTAGATTATTTAATGACCACACAGTCAAGCTGGTGGAATTCAGGTTCAGTACAGGATGTTACAAGGTAGGCTGATTCCCGTCAAACATAACATAAAACACAACATCATACAATATACAGTACATGCATGGGGAGGATATGTGCTGTTGTCATAGTGTGCTCAGAATTCAGATTGCGTGTGGGTAAAAACTGTTTTTAAATCGAGATGTCTTGGCGGGCAGTGAGCTGTAGCGCCTTCCTGATGGCAGCAGGTGGAAGATGTGGTGAGCTGGGTGGGAGGGATCAGAGATGATTTTCTTCACCCTTGACGGACCGTTTGTGATGGAGTGATTCTATTGATGGAAGGGGAGTGCTGATGATTTTGGATGCTTTGTTAACTATGCGCTGTAATTTATTACGGGAGTGAGTGTCTAAACTGCTGAACCAGACTATAATTGATGAAGTGAGCATGCTTTGGATGATGGCTGTGTAGAATCAGATTAGGAGGTGTTTCCTCACTCTAAACTTCTTGAGCTGGCGGAGGAAGAAGAGTCTTTGGTTGGCTTTTTTGTAGATGTGATTTGAATTGATTTTCCATTTGAGGTTATTGCTTATGTGAGTGCCAAGAAATTTGAATGAGTCAGTGGTGGATATGGGTTCGCCTGAGATGAGTAGGGGGGTCTTGGGTTGTGCCTTACGTCTGAGATCAATGATGAGTTCGTGTGTTTTTGATGTGTTGAGTAAGAGGTTATTATCTGTGCACCAAGTGACTGCTTTGTGTGTTTGAGTGCGGTATTCTGTTTCATTATTGTTCGAGATGAGACCTATGATGGTTGTGTCATCTGCGTATTTATATATTTTAACTGAACTATACTGGGATGTGAATTGGTTTGTGTAGAGTGAGAATAACCAGGGTGACAAGACGCAGCCCTGAGGGGCTCCTGTGCTGAGGTGCAGGGGGTGAGATATGGTGTTATGTATCTTCACCCTCTGTTGTCTGTTCCAAAGGAAGCTGTAGATCCAGTGACAAATGCAGGGGTCAATGTTCATGTCCGTTAATTTATGGAAGAGTTTAACCGGGTTGATGGAGTTAAATGCCGAACTGAAGTCCATGAACAGGATGCGGGCGTACGTGTTGGTGGTTTCCAGGTGTTGCAGAGTGTGATGAATGGCCAGATTGACTGTGTCTTCCACTGACCTGTTGGCTCTGTATGCGAATTGATGTGGGTCCAAGTTGGAGGAAGTGCTGGTTCATTTCATGGTCATTTCACACATTGTCAGCAGTTCCAGTTCAACATCATTGTTAGGCTTTGGTTCTGGTTTTAGTTATGGAGAGGAAACTGCAGAATAATTGATTGATGATAGTATTTATTCACAGCGGATTGATATCTCCATTAATATTTCTTGCCTTGGTATTTTAGGAGTATATGAGTCATTTCAACAGTAGTTAATTTTGAGTTTGTTTTTGTCTGATGCTTTACAAAATTTCACATTGCAACTCGGGTGGCATGGTGGTGCAGCAGTAGAGATGCTGCCCAACAGTGCCAGAGACCCAGGTTTGATCCTGACTACAGGTGCTACCTGTACAGAGTTTGTATGTTCTTCCCGTGACCTGTGTGGGTTTTCTCCGGGTGCTCCGGTTGCCTCCCACACTCCAAAGACGTACAGCTTTGTAGGTTAATTGGCTTGGTAACAATTGTAAATTGTCCCTAGTGCGTGAAGGATAGTGATAGTGTACAGAGATCGGTGGTCGACGTGGACTCGTTGGGCCGAAGGGCTTGTTTCAGTGCTGTATCTGTAAACTAAACTAAATCTCATTGTAAATCGGATAAATCCCATGGGCCATGTGAAGGGCTATAAGAAAAGGCTCTTAAGCACACTTTACTAGAAAACATTGGTAGTTTTTCAAATTGTTGGGGTTGCTAGTGACAGAGAATTGCAATGAATTAATTCCAAGCAATTGGAAGATACATGGTCTCACATGCAGGCAAATATACATTTAGACAAAAATGCATGGGGACATACTTGCACATTCATGCATACACGCAGATACACACACACACATTTACAAAACCACACAGAGACACATGTGCATACACTGCATGCAAGATTTGTGCAATTATTTATCATTCAGGCAGGTCCAAATTGTGTTGTAAAATGACATTTCAACAGGTCAAGATAACATTTCATTCTTTAACCAGATCTGTTAAAAATATATTTGGAATTTTGTTAAATTCCAAATGCAGGGACCTGGGAATTATTCGATTTAAATGTAAAAGGAATGCTAGGTAGCTTTTTGTTGTGAAATAAGTAATCTGGGGTCCTGTGACAGAAGGATTGAATCAATTATGTGTAGGTTTGTATTAATTCACATTGCATACCTCTGAACCCCCAAGGATTAGGTTACGTGTGAACAGAAGAGTAATTAGACCAGCATCAATGGGCGAATTGGATCCAGAAATCAGATATTTCAGCTTGTTGACATCTGAATCTGAACTTTGCATTCCTTCATGTTCTGACCATTTTCCTCAGTGCTTCAGAATTACACAATCTGAAGCTGGATTTGCCTGTACGGACCAAGGATCTTCCTTCAAATTCCAAACAGACATAAATATTGATTTGACCTAAACTCAATTTCTGATATTCTTCTCTTTCTCTATCTTGGATTATTTCAAGGGGTACAGTGTATGAAACATTAAACAAATGTAGGAATTGATTATATTAAATAATATTAATCACGGACAGGAATTGATAGCTTGATGCATATATATTCATATATGGCTTGCTGGAATGTCCTAAAACCTGTTTTACCTCTTACATTCTGTTGTTGATTGAACTATTTACATTATCTGATATGCTCTCCTCAGTATCAGTATCAGTATCAGTTTATCTTTATTGTCATTTTCCTGAGTACTCACATACCCAGAGGAAACAAAAAAACGTTGCTCAACCAGTGTCCATTCAGTGTGCAGTACAAATAACAACAAATAACTAGAAATAAAAATACATATATCATGAACAAATTAAATTAAACACTCTACTCTCTACTAAACATCAACAGGCGTTCCGATCGACAGCTGCTGCAGTGTGTCCAGGTTGATGGTTGGTGCGCGATACTTTGGCAGGGGGCTAAGTCCGTTTATCAGTCTTATAGCCTGCGGGAAGAAGCTGAGGAGCATCCTGCTGGTTTTGCAGCTAATGCTCCTGTACCTCTTCCCAGATGGCAGGATGGAGAATATGTGATGCGATGGGTGGTAGGGGTCTTTGATGATGGAGATGGCTCTGTTGATACATCTCTTCCTGTATATGTCCAGCAAGAAAGGGAGTGGAGCACCAATAATCCTGCTGGCGGTCTTCACAATCCTGTCAAGTTGGTGCCGTTCGTACGCCTTGCAGCTCCCGAACCAGGAAGTGATGCCGTTGGTTAATGTGCTCTCAATTGTCCCCCTATAAAAAGTTCGTAGATGTGTAGTGGGGAGACCTGCTTTACGTAGTCTTCGGAGAGGGTGTAGTCGCTGCTGGGCTCTCTTGACCAGTGTCCTCATACCTGTTTCTATTAATAAGATGTAGAAACTGGAACTAGGTTCCACAACATGGTCTGGTTCCTGAAGATGGAAAATATCTTATTAGAGGGTATTGTATAGGTCAACCATTACATTTGCTGATGATTAAATAAAGATTTTCCTAAACAAAGAACATACTGACTTATTTCTATTAGTGAGTTTACACCAATCTGCAGACTGAAGCTAATCTGCCCATTTTGGGATAATTCACAGTTCATATTTGTTTGGAAGAACTGAAAAAGATTTTAGAGACAGAATGAATTGCGGATGCTGGAAGTGCTGGAGGAACTCAGCAGGTCAGGCAGCATCTGTGGAGGGAAACGACAGATGATCGTTTTGGGTCGGGACTCTTCCTCAGACTGATGCTGCTTGACCCGCTGAGTTCCTTCAGCACTTTGTGTTTTGCTCAAGATTCCAGCAGCTGCAGTTTCTTGTGTCTCCAGCATCTGTGGAAGGACTATCTAGCAATTATAGACCTGTTAGTTTGACGTCAGTGGTGGGCAAATTAATGGAAAGGATACTTAGAGATAATATATATAAGCATCTGGATAAACAGGATATGATCAGTCAACATGGATTTGTGCCTGGAAGGTCATGTTTGACTAATCTTCTTGAATTTTTTGAAGAGGTTACTCAGGAAATTGATGAGGGTAAAGCAGTGGATGTTGTATATATGGACTTCAGTAAGGCCTTTGACAAGGTATTAATGGTGGAGTAGCAAGATGGATTCAACAGTGGCTGAATGGGAGATGCCAGAGAGTAATGGTGGATGGTTGTTTGTCAGGTTGGAGGCCAGTGACTAGTGGGGTGCCACAGGGATCTGTGTTGGGTCCACTGTTGTTTGTCATGTACATCAATGATCTGGATGATGGTGTGGTAAATTGGATTAGTAAGTATGCAGATGATACTAAGATAGGTGGGGTTGTGGGAAATGAAGTAGATTTTCAAAGTCTACAGAGAGATTTATGCCAGTTGGAAGAGTGGGCTGAAAGATGGCAGATGGAGTTTAATGCTGATAAGTGTGAGGTGCTACATCTTGGCAGGACAAATCAAAATAGGACGTACATGGTAAATGGTAGGGAATTGAAGAATGCAGGTGAACAGAGGGATTTGGGAATAACTGTGCACAGTTCCCTGAAAGTGGAATCTCATGTAGATAGGGTGGTAAAGAAAGCTTTTGGTGTGCTGGCCTTTATAAATCAGAGCATTGAGTATAGAAGTTAGGATGTAATGTTAAAATTGTACAAGGCATTGGTGAGGCCAATTCTGGAGTATGGTGTACAATTTTGGTCGCCTAATTATAGGAAGGATGTCAACAAAATAGAGAGAGTACAGAGGAGATTTACTAGAATGTTGCCTGGGTTTCAGCAACTAAGTTACAGAGAAAGGTTGAACAAGTTAGGGCTTTATTCTTTGGAGTGCAGAAGGTTAAGGGGTGACTTGATAGAGGTCTTTAAAATGATGAGAGGGATAGACAGAGTTGACGTGGATAAGCTTTTCCCACTGAGAGTAGGGAAGATTCAAACAAGGGGACATGACTTGAGAATTAAGGGACAGAAGTTTAGGGGTAACATGAGGGGGAACTTCTTTACTCAGAGAGTGGTGGCTGTGTGGAATGAGCTTCCAGTGAAGGTGGTGGAGGCAGGTTCGTTTTTATCATTTAAAAATAAATTGGATAGTTATATGGACGGGAAAGGAATGGAGGGTTATGGTCTGAACGCAGGTATATGGGACTAGGGGAGAATACGTGTTCGGCACGGACTAGAGGGGTCGAGATGGCCTGTTTCCGTGCTGTAATTGTTATATGGTTATATGGTTATATGACTGGACAGATGATGTTTCAGTTTGAGAGCTTCTTCAGATTAAGATTACTCTTGAATCTTGGTATGCCTTACACAATCTTCTAGATTGAAATTTATGGGAAATACTTGAGAGCGTACAGAATTAGAGCATTCGATACAGCAAAACTGGAGCATAAAAATAAAACCGTTGTTTTTCTTTGATGTAAATCAATTAACAAAAATACAATCTCGCCTGTAAAATGGATTCCAATGCTCTCTGTTGATTGAAGCAGCTGCTGTTGAAGTTGTTGATAAGCGACCAATGGCTCTGATGATAGTGAGTCCTCATAAGGCTGCTGTTGTGTCTAGACTGTTTGTCTAGTTGAGGCCTCATGATCTGCTGTTGACACCTACTCATGGTTTGGCTTGCCTTGAGAATCCCAGGTAATTGCGCTGGCAAGGTGACAAAATATGAGTGTGACTCACGGTGTTGAAAAGGAGAAATGTAGGGTTGCCAACTGTCCCGCATTAGCCGGGACATCCCCTATATTGGGCTAAATTGGTTTGGCCCATACGGGACAGCCATGTCGGGAATTTGTCCCTTATTTTGACCTTTAGTCCCTTATTTGGGAGTGAGAAAGTTGGCAACCCCAGAGACGGGTGAGTGGAACAAGCAAGATTAAGCGTGTAGGAAGGAACTGCAGATGCTGGTTTACTCCAAAGATAGACACAAAATGATGGAGTAATGCCGCGGGACAGGCAGCATATCTGGGGAGAAAGAATGGGTGACGCTTCAGGTCGAGACCCTTCTTTAGACTGAAGAAGGGTCTCAACCTGAAAAGCCACCCATTCCTTCCATTCAGAGATGCTGCCTGTCCCGTTGAGTTACTCCACCATTTTGTGTCTAAACTGGATTAAGCATGATCTTCCCAATTTATTTTGATAAATGAAATGCATACATTGTGGTGCAGTTAAAATTACTATGGGCCATCTGTTGTGGTCACATTGATGATAAAAACTAGTAGCATTTCCCATGATTACACTGTGGGACATACCATCACTGGGATTTCTGTGGGAATTAATGCAGAAATCTCAAAGTTGCCGATGCTAGTTCTGACAAGAGGTAATTTTAACTACTTTGAATTGGACTGTATAAAAACTCAAACTCAAAGGACTGAGATAATTTACTATTTAATATACTGCCTAACCCGCTGAGTTACACCAGCACTTTGTGTCTTAAGATGTAAGCCATGCACCTCAGAAAGCTTTTACAGAGGAGTTGCCTATGATGATAGATTAGCCATAATCGTATGGAACAGCAGGGCAAGATAGAAGGGCTGAATGGCCTAGTCCTGCACCTATTTTCGTGAGTTGTTATGAATGCAATATAACTCTTTGTGGACATTTCATATTGGAAATTCAGTGTTAATTCTAGTTTCTAGTTCAAGCTTCTATGATGACCCTGTAGTTATTAACCTGATAGACACAAAATGCTGGAGCAACTCAGCAGAACAGGCAACATCTCTGGAGAGAAGGAATGGGTGATGATTTGGGTCAAGACCCTTCTTCAGACTAAGATGGAAACTCTGAGGCAAGAGTGGGTGTTGAGGGGGTCAGATGGAGGAGAATAATGGGTTTCCCAAACGTCCTCCAGAATTTGACTGTGGTACGACTCATTTAAGTCCTTTTGCTAGGTTCCCATCTGATGGGCTGGCTGGTGGCCTCTTGGAGTGGAAGCCATTCTGAGAATACCAGAGGTGGCTGAAGAAGCCAGGAGAGACGAGGCAGAGGAAGGGTGGCTGATGGAGCAGGAATGAGGGAAATTTGTCTGAGTCATCCGATGGGGAGCAAGGATCAAGGGAGGCTGATAAATTGCGGGCTTCCTAATCAGAGTAAAAAGAAGGCCTTCAGATTGTGGCGGAGGATCAACAAGGCTGGCAGGAGACCTGATGCTGAGAAAACAATAATTGCAAGGAAGGTTTATAGGCTCAGAGTTATTGAAAACACTGCCACAGCCACTGTTCATTTGTAACTTGGCCAGTAAGAACTTTAAAAAGAGAATCGGAATGGAAGTTGGGAGAGTAATGTGCAGCACACTGAAGAAAGACAGGGGAATTGGACTGGTGGCATTACTCTACGAGAGGTCGGCGGTGGTGATGCCTCACGACGATGGGGCCTCGCGGTTGACCCACGGTCGATGGTTGATGAGAACGTGGAGAACCACTGTGAGGGGGAGGGGAAGAACAATGGAGGACCCGGCGTGGGGGGAACCGCTGTGGTGGGGGGGGGGAGAAAAGGGGGAGCCGGCGTGCTTTGTAACTTTGTTAGCGCCGTAGGTGGCTGCTATATGTATACATTGTTTATGCAAGCAAAGAATCTCACTGTGCCTCGTCACATGTCACAATAAGGTATTCCTATCCTATCCTATCCATACACTAAATGGACCAAATATCCTTATTCTCTTTTACTACCCTGCTGCATTATTCCAACAAAGTCAATTCTCTCAGTAAATAAAATCTGGTTAAAGACAAGAAACAATAGAACCTGCAGCTTCTCCCAAGAAAGAGAGATTAATTTCCTAAGTAAAATGCAGTAGGTGGAGGTTATTTAGATGTATGCTACGTACAAAAAATATCATTCTCATATCTGTGCCATTTCAGGGTTTGATTAACAGGTGAATAGTAAGATTAAACGAGAACTTACCAGTTCGAAGTTTGATCGTTATTTTATGAGGAGTAACGTTGAGGGATTACGTGAAGAACCCGCCAGGACGCATGCGTGTCATTCTTCAAAGCAGCGGTGTGCAATCACAGATAACAGTAATGACTGAACATAGTAAGATTAGAGAAGAGGATACCAGTTGAACTTTATGATCAAGGATGGGAGCGGAGGGCACGTAATCCCTCAACGTTACTCCTCATAAAATAACGATCAAACTTCGAACTGGTAAGTTCTCGTTTAATCTTACTATTTTACTTCGGAGTCACGTGAGTGGCTACGTGAAGATTTCAAAGCTCTGTGATTTCATGCCGTGGAAACGAGTCCATGCATCACATCTGCCTTAATTGACTAAGGGAGGAATTGTGTTAACATGTTTAAACATGAATCCGACATTGAAAATCCATGATAAATTAATTAACAACAAATTATAGCCCCTATTTCATGGGGTGAAATCATATTACAGAACTTAAAATTGATTCTGCAAAAGTTCCAGGTTTAACCACTGGTTTATGGTAGAGTTGTTGGAACGTTTTTTCCCTTGACCATCCTGCTGTCTCCAGGATTTGGTCCATCGGTACGTCCAACTCCATAGCTGCCGATGTAGCTGCAGCCCTGGTGGAATGAGATTTGAATATGTTAGTATCCACCCCAGCTGTTGTTAAAACCTGTTTCAGCCATCTGGAAATAGTTTGAACCGACACTTTTTTGTGGGGTTGCTTGTGGCTGATTAGTAGTGCCATCTCATTGCCTCTGATGTTTTTGGTGTTCTCCATATATAACAATAAATGTCTTATTATACAGAGACGATCATCTATAGGGTAAGCCCTAAATTCTATTTTGAGGCCTGATTGTCCCGGTCTGTTCTGTTTGACTAATTTGTGAATATGAAAAGTTATATTTCTTGTTGAAGAAGTCATATTGTCCAGCCTTAACTTATGTAAAGACTGTACCCTTTGTGCTGTGACCAAAGACATCAGCATGACTGTTTTATGCGTCAGTTTTTGCAGGGACAGAGCTGCAACGTTAGGACAATACTCACATCCCATATTTGAGAGTACACAAAAAAGCTGGAGAAACTCAGCGGGTGCAGCAGCATCTATGGAGCGAAGGAAATAGGCAACGTTTCGGGCCGAAACGTTGCCTATTTCCTTCGCTCCATAGATGCTGCTGCACCTGCTGAGTTTCTCCAGCTTTTTTGTGTACCTTCGATTTTCCAGCATCTGCAGTTCCTTCTTAAACACCATATTTGAGAGTACCTGGTTCTTGGGGGATTGATATTAAAAATTCCCCTCATAAGTTTGGTTACCAGGGGGTGAGTCCCAGCAGAATGACGCTCTGATCCTCGCCATAGATATGCTGAAGGGGCACTTCTGGCGCAGTTAATGGCACTGTAACTGAGCCCCTCATCCTATTGGAGGCCTGCCAGGAATTCCAGAACAGACATTATGTTCATCGAGCTGTAAGTGATGTTGTTTCTGTGACAATATATCTCCCATTTCCTGATGTATACCAGATATTGTTTTTTGGTGGACTGCCTGTGAGCCGCTGAGATAATGTTCAATGTTCGGTCCGTCAGTCCCAGTTCCAGTAGAGGTTTCTTTAGACTCTACAAATTAATAAGTTTGTCGTATTATGACACTGATGGCTATCCCCAGTTACGGGATGAACCAACAAATCTGGTCGTTTCAGGATGGTGATACATGGTTCTAAGACCATGTCGAGTATCACAGGGAACCATGGTTGAGTAGGCCAATCGGGCACTACCAAAAATACCAGACGCCGAGTCTTGTTGTATTTTGCGTAATACCCGACTGATGAGGCAGAAAGGAGGGAATGCATAGAAAAACAATTTCCCCCAATGCAGCGAAAAAGCATCTATCGCTGATGCCCCAGGGTCTGGTTCCCAAGAAACATAGTTTGGTAACTGGTGATTGCGTCTAGATGCAAATAGATCGATATCTGGTGTTCCATACCGTGCTACAATATCAGCAAATACTTTTATATCCAACATCCATTCGATGTTTTCATTGAATTTGCGTGACCTGGTGTCTGCCACTGAATTTAGGTTACCTGGTAGGTAAGTAGCTGATATCCAAATATTTCTCTGGATACACCATTGCCAAATTGTATTAGCCAGATTGTCACATGATGTCGATTTGATTCCACCCATATGGTTAATATATGCCACCACGGTGGTATTGTCAATCTGTAGTCTAACATGCTGGTGATATATTCCAGAACAGTATGACTTTAGGCCATAGAACGCACCCAACATTTCCAGGTAGTTTATGCCAAGTGTCTGTAGTAATGATGCCTCCTGTGCATTCCATCTACCTCCACAGCTGGAGATGGAATTGGTAGCACCCCAACCAAGTGCACTGGCATCAGTTTGTAGCACCACTGAGGGGTTGCTGATAATAATAGGGCTGGAACAATGCCGAATGTTATCCCTCCACCATTTTAATTCCATAATTGCTTTGATTGGTAGCTTCATTGGTCTGTCGAAATGACCAGCATTAATTTTGAGTGCTTGTATTTTTGCCCTTTGTAAATTTTGATAATACAAAGGTCCAAATTGTGTGGCTGGAAAAGCAGCCACTATTTTGCCAATCACCCTTGCTACCAATCTGATAGATGGTTCACTGATGTCAATGAGGTTGTTGCAGGCCTCAGTTAAGACTGTAGCCTTGTCCTTTGGTAAAGTCACCGATGGACAAGTGGCTGATACAGCTAGTTTGGCTAATTCCAAAGTTTAGCCCACAATCAATATGTCATCTAGATAGGCCATGATCATATGTTTTTGTTTCCGAAGAAACGTTAGGGCTGGTTTCAAATTTTTGTAAACAGCCTGGGGCTGATGTTAAACCATTTGGTGGAGCTCTATACTGCCAGCGTTGCCCCATCCAGTTGAATTTTAAATAACGTCTGTGATCAGTCCGTATAGGCACTGAATAGTAAGCATCTTTTAGGTCGATGCTAGCAATGAAGTAGCCTGTGGAAATCAATTGTTTGGCAGTAACAAAGGTTTCCATTTTGAAATGAATATACTGCACAAATGTATTCAATTTGGTCAAATCTATGATGATGCGACAACCACCATCTTTTTAGTTTTTGGTAAAGATATTAGACACAAATTCCAGAGAATCGTGTTGGGTTTTCTCAATAACCTCCTTAGCGTGGAGTCTCACCAGTTCAGCATGTGCTTCCAATTTTTCTTTTCATGAAAGTACGAACGTTCGGTTCGGTACATGCTGAACTGGGGGCTATTTTTGTGCACAAATTCAATGGTAAATCCCTGGATACTGTTTAGGATATAAGTGTCTGTTGTTAATGCACTCCATGCCTCCCAAAAGAAGTGTAATCTCCCACCGATATGTGTATTATCCACACTTCCTATAATTTGTAAGGGACCAGACCCACCTACCTCCATGGTTACCAGTGGAAAGTGTACTTCTTCCTGTGTAGTCTTCAAGGAGGTTGAGGCGCCGGTGTCTGGGTTTGGGTTGCAGTTTGCGCATTTTCCACGAAGGCCGGTCTGGGCCATGGCCTAAAAAAGACCGCTGTCCTGTATGTCCGGCTTTCACCAGCTTCTGATTGTCTTGCTCTGCTGGTGGGTGCATAAGGGCGCTGTCTTTGAGTGTAGGAGGTCCTTCCTGTTGTCGCCTTTATGAGCCCCAGGGTTTTTGCCTCCTCATCGAGCTCCTTAACCTGTTTGGACAGGTTTCCACCAAATAATAATATTGGTGGCTTTGTGTCTTCAGGTTCTTCCTGCACCCCCTGCGGGGTCAGCCCAGAATTGACCCCCCAGTACTCCCCTCTGTCGAGGGAGATGCACTGTGCAGCCCTACGTAAGGTGCTGCTGTGGGTGTTTTGTATAACCCATGGTGACTAGACTCCATCTCCCGGAGTCTGTCACGCTGGAGCATCTGCTCCATAAGTCGCTCCATTTGGCCCCAGTAACACTGGTCCTCGCGGCATTTCTTGCAGTCCGACTTGTCAGAGTCAATGGCTCTGTTCCATATAGCCTTCCCGCCCGGCCGTGGTGTTGATCTGGCCGGCGCGGGTGCCAAGTCGGGCACAGCTGATCCCACTAACGGTGATCTGGTGCCGTCAGCCGCTGCTAGCTGCCCGCAACTCCGCGGTTTTTCCAGCCAGTGCAGCCCTTGTGGACTCTTGTCCATTGTTTCCCCTGTGAAAAACAGCACGGGAAACAAAATAAAACGACCGCAGAGTCATTCCCTTACTTGTCGGTCTCGGTTTTAAACTTGCCGCTGCGGGGGAACGCTCCCTCCGCCTGCTGTTTCGACTTGTCAGAGTCAACGGCTCTGTTCTGTATAGGCTTCCCGCCCGGCCGTGGTGTTGATCTGGCCGGCGCGGGTGCCAAGTCGGGCACAGCTGATTCCACTCACGGTGATGCTGGTGCCTTCAGCTGCTGCTGGCTGCCCGCAACTCCGCGGTCCTCCCCAGCCAGCTTAGACGCAGCCCTTGTGGACTCTATTTTTGTCCATAGTTTCCCCCTGTAAAACAGCACGGGAAACAAAAAACGACCGTAGAATAATTCACTTACCTGTCGGTCTCGGTTTCAAAATTACCGCTGCGGGGGAACGCTCCACCCAGCCCGTCGTTTCGCAATGCGTGAAGCGATATGACACGCATGCATCCTGGCGGGTTCTTCACGTAGTCACTCACGTGACTCCAAAGTCAAATTCACCATTCACTTCCACTCTGGAGCTAATAGGTGAGCACAGGCAAGGGAAGTTTGATACGTAGATGGTTGGACAAAGGCCAGAGATTATATACCCCCCCTTCTTTGCCCCCCCCCCTTCCCTGTGCCCACCTGGACTTGCACCAATTTCTCCCCTCCCCTCTGCCCCTCCTACATTCCTTCCTCTAGTTTCACAATTTTCAACTCTTCAATCCTTTTGTCACACTTTCTGTCTTCACATCTAGCCTTTGTCCAACTGTCTATCTCTCAAATAACCCTCCTCACTTGTAACCTATTATCTGCCAGGCTTTGATCCTGCCCACCTATCTTCCAGCTTTCTTCCCCCCTCACTCCCCCACATTCAGTCTGAAGAAGGGTCCCGACACAAAACATCACCGGTCCATGTTCTCCAGAGATGCTGCCTGACCCACGAAGTTACTCCAGCACTTTGTGTCTTCTTTTACAAACCGACATCTGCAATTCCTTGTTTCTGCATATCAGATGTACTGCACAAAAATACAATCAAGTCAAACTCAAGCACAATAGATAGAGCAAAAGAAAAGATACAGAGTGCCAAATATAGTTCTTAACGCTGTAGTGCATACGTTCCATTGACAAAGTCCAAAGTCTGCACTGGGGTAGTGGTGAATCAGACAGTACCCTAACTTATAGAAGGATTGTTCAGAAACCTGATAACAATGATGGGAGCAGAGAGAATAAGCAGTGATCGGGGTGGGTCAAGTCTTTGATTATGTTGACTGCTTTTCCAAGGCAGCGTGAAGTGTAGATGGAGTCAATGGAAGATGCCACCAGCTAATTGTTCCATTGTCTTTTATCTGGGAGGTTACTCATGTACACTTAGTTTTTGACAGAAAGATGTTTGCTTTAATATTTGCTTATGTTACATTTAGAACTACTTTTAAATGAGAAAATGTAACCACGTTTAAAAGCATTTAAGATGAAAGCTTGTAAGCACTAACAATGTGTAATATTTGCATATGAATGAAAATATTAATGTGCTTACTCCTAAATGTATTGCTTCAGGTTATTATTGGCAGGGCATTCATACACAACAAACAGCTATTCTTGAAACTAAATGAAATTTTTGGCATTGGAACATGTTGTGCTTCAGGTAATAGTCGCTTTGGACTAAAGGTCCTACATCATCAGATGTTATATAAAAAATAAACTTTCATCTGCTTTTTTCAAAATAAATCATATTTATTTTCAGACTAGTTTTTTTAACACAAGCTTTACAACAATACATAATGTCACAATTTTAATTGCTCATGGCTGAAAGCACTCCTCCAGTACCCGTGTGAAAGGAAAGTTCCTTCTCCACAGGGAATATAAAATAAATTGTTCAAACCAAGACAAAACATAAACCCAGGTAAAAATGTTAAAACTAACAGAATAGTCTTGACATGTAGGATGGAACTGCAGATGCTGGTTTACACGGACGATATACACAAAATACTGGAATAACTCAGCAAGACAGGTAGCCTATCTGGATAGAAGGAATGGGTGACGTTTCGGGTCGAGACCATTCTTCAGATTGAGAGTCAGGGGAGAGGGAGACACAGAGATATGGATGGGTAAGGTGTGAAAATGAGACATTAAAAGGGATGGTTCAAGGAAAATGTAGAATAAATAATTGTTAACTAGGGGAAGGTGACAATGAAGCATACAAAGATAAAATGTAGTCAGGACAACAGCCCGACTGGTCGGAGAACTAGGATGGGGAGGGATGGAGAGGGAGGGAAAACAAGGGTTACTTGACTGTTGGTATTGCAGGAAATTAATGAAATAAATGAGGCTTTCCCTAAATTTTGTGCGGTTACATCGTTGAGAAGAAATAGTCATGTGATACCAGACCACAAGCATTAATGATGTTGCTTGGGCAGATGGAAACGTTTCCTTGCCCAGAACAAGTATTAGCTAAATCAACAACCTATACATTCAATCAGCTACCCTTAAAGCCATTGAAAGAGAACACTTCAAACTCAAACATTTGGTTGACACGAAGGATTTTTGTTTGTGAAATATTGCAGCCTCCCCATGTAATCTCATTAGGCATCCTTGAATACTCATTGTACAATTGAAGCATTGATTCCCAAAGTACCATCTTAATTAAGTTTGTAGGAAGAATGCTGGTTTAAACCGAAGATAGACACAAAAAGCTGATGTAACTCAGGCAGCATCTCTGGAGAGAAGGAATGGGTGACGTTTTGGGTTGAGACCCTTCTTCAGAAGAATTAAGTTACGCCTTACGGATATATTGCGTAAAACATGCCAACAAAGCTGCCACTCGAATCTTGGTGTAAACAGAGACACTTTATTTGATACGAGATTCCTAGTTTGGAAAATTTGTAACGAAATAAGCAAAAAGTGTAAGTTGTTTCTTTTTTTTTTGATTATTTGTATTGTTTTCAATAATGTTTTCAACTTATTTTGGCATGTTTTAATGTTTTAAAAAAAAATTCTTAACTTTTATTTGGATTATTTAAATCAATCTTGTCTATTTTGCAAACAAACCTAAATATCAGTGATATTTGAAGGCCCATTACAAGACACTGCATCATGTTCAGCATAGATATTGTGGTCCAAAAAGCCTGTTCCTATGCTCTGTGTTTAAGTGTTTTAATGGGTAAGGCTTCTTCAGTCAAAATCCATTACAACATGCAGATGGAGACCATCAGATGTCTACCTGGTGCTGAGGGTTCTCAGTGGATGACTTCTGAGTGGAGTGGGCCAGTACATTGAATCTCTGCTTCTAGCCAGATAAGTTTAGACAGGCTAGATGCTTGGGCTATGATCCCAGGCTGTAGGCTGCATTCCACTCAATTCTGTCCATAAACTGACAGGATATTAAAAGGGTCTCGACCCGAAATGTCACCTATTCTCCAGAGATGCTGTCTGACCCACTGAATTACTCCAGCTTGTGTCTGTCTTCAGGATATATGAAAACAATGCCAGCATGGCATCTTTCCTTAGAGATTAAAAACACTGAGATTGAGTAATGTACTTTCATCAACTTTTTTTATTTTGTATTTCGAGCATCCATTGCATTTTGGAAACAGGTAATTTGACCCCCTCCCTACCACCCGAGTCCATGCCAACCCATTAACACTAATACTACACTTGTCATACTTTATTCGCCCCAGCGTCCCATAAACCCTAAAGATTCGTTTTAAAATCATCTTTAATCGTAAACTTAAAAGGTTCTTCAGCTTAGTTTAGTTTATTGTCACGTGAATCGAGGTACAATGAAAAGCTTTTGTTGTGTGCTATCCAGTCAGCCGGAAAGACAATACATGATTACAACTGAGCCATTCACAGTTTACAGATACACGATAAAGGAATAATGTTTAGTACAAGAGTAAGTCAGTAAAATCCAATCAAAGATTGTTCGAGGGTCTAGAATGAGGTAGATAGTAATTCTGGCGGGGAGTTCACACTATCCCTCCATCTTTTGAAGAGATCAGTTCAGTTCAGCTTAGTTTTGTTTAGTTTATTGTCACGTGTACCATGGTACAGTGAAAAACTTTTGTTGCATGTTCTCCAGTCAGCAGAAAGACAATATATCATTACAATCAAGCCATTCACAGTGTATAGATACATGATAAGGGAGTAAGGTTTAGTGCAAGGTAAATCAGTACAGTCCAATCAAAGATTGTCCGAGGGTCACCAACGAGGTAGATGGCAGTTCTCCAAGGTAGTTCGCCCTTCGATGAGATTCAGACCAATATATGCCCGAAAGAAATTATGTGCTTTTCTTCACTTCAGTCTTTTGGGAATCAGTTGAGTTTGCTTGAACATAGTTGAAGTCTAACCTTTTGAAAATCCACAGGAAAGCAATCATGTGCAGGATTCAAATCCAGCTTCAAGAAACCCAAGAAGTGCCCTTGGCCATTCAATCTTCAAATACGGTTTTGTTTTGCTTTTCTGAAATAAAATGCTAACTGCAAATTACATTTTTTTCAAAATTCATGGATGGATATTAATCAGATAAATCCTGCAGTGTAAAAGAGAATGGCAGCACGTCATTACTTCATGTTCTACCCTGGGGATATTTTCTTTTGAAAGATAAAATTTGGAGAATGCACCTTTTTTTTTACCCTGAAACAATTACCAGAATATATAGCAACTTGACCTTAATCCCCAAACATGGTTTTGAACCATTATTACTTAGTTCTATTTAACATTAAACGTAAATTGCTTCCTCTGTTGCTGTCTAAGTAGCATGGAGCATAAATCCCCATAATGTGTGCATAATGATAGATAATGTAAGCTATTATAAGGGATTTAAATTCCTTTGAGTAGAAAAAGTAAACGATATTGCAGTTAAACATGAAGTATCTCCCGCCATGTTTCGAGTTTTGTTAATAATTTTTGTTGATTTTGACTGAAATAAAATTGTCAATTGTGTCAAGTTATTGACACATATCCTTTTTTTTGCAGTTTCCAGTAAGTTACAGCTGTTGACTTTCAAAACACTTGAGAGTGAAGTTGCAAGTGAATAGTACAAGATAATTCCCCAGCAAAAGTACCATTTACTGGTGGAAAATATATTCTTTTCACCTTTCACCGGGCGGCATAGTGGTGCAGCAGTAGAGTTGCTGCCTTTCAGCACGGGAGATCCGGGTTCGTTCCTGACTGTGTGTGCTGTCTGTACGGAGTTTGTACGCTCTCCCTGTTTTCCCTGGGTGCTCCAGTTTCTGCCCTCATTCCAAGGAGGTGCAGGTTTGTAGGTTCATTTGCTTCTGTAAATTGTCCCTAGTGTGTAGGATGGAACTAGTGTACGGACGATTGCTGGTCGGTGAAGTGGGCCGAAGGGCCTGTTTCCATGCTGTATCTCTAAAGTAAACAAAACTAAACTCTCCTCTAAAACAATCTTTGTTGCTGCCCAGTACATGTCTGTCAGAGACTGGATTGTAACTATTCCATTACAGAGTGATCACACATGAACAATTTCCAGATGGGCACACATGCTCCCAGATATATGCAGTTCACAAAATGGCATGGTAGGTGCGGTAATGCATTTTGACATGGATAACAGCTCCTGAATCAATAGGCTGTGGGTTTAAGAAGAACAACAAATAATTGAAAGTGACTCTCCAATAGAGCACAAGAGAAATTGTTTAATTACCAAATGGACAAGCTAAATAAAAACTAGATTAAATAAATACAAATGTGCCCATGTTTTAGACTTAAGATGTCAATGTAATCATGGTGTTGTAACCCAGCAGGTGAAGTTAGATTGTTCCTCTTTCTTTAAATTTGTCATGTTCATTTCTGTAACCAAGTGAGGCAGTGACATATTTGAACATATCCCCTATCACGTAGCCCAAAATTGATGTAAACTCATGGGATGCTGCAATCCACTGAAATTCCCTTTCCAAAGAGAGAAGTGCAGAGGTAGAGTTGTTGTCGTACAGCACCAGCGACCCGGGTTTTATCCTGACCACGGGTTCTGTCTGTACGGAGTTTGTACGTTCTACTGTGACCTGTCTCGGTTTTCTCCGGATGTTCCAGTTTCCTCCCACACTCCAAAGACGTGCAGGTTTGTAGGTTAATTGGCTTTGGTAAAATTGTAAAATTGTCCCTAGTGTGTGTAGGATAGAACCAGTGTCCAGGGATCGCTGGTTGGCAAGATCGGTGGGCTGAAGGGGCTATTTCCATGCTGTTTCTCCAAACCAAACTAAACTAAATGAGAAGAAAGATATGTGGACTTTGTAGTATTGTGTACAGTTCTGGTCACTCCAATACAGGAAGGATGTGTTAGCCTTGGAGAGGGTTCGTAAGAGGTTTACCAGAAGGCTGCCTGGATTAGAGAATGTTAGCTATGGGGAGGATGAGGGGAGAGTATATAAAAGAATGAGAGGCATAAAAAGGTTAATAATAATAATAATACATTTTATTTATGGGCGCCTTTCAAGAGTCTCAAGGACACCTTACAAAAATTTAGCAGGTAGAGGAAAAACATGTAAGGGGAATGAAATAAATAGTAGAGACATGACTAGTACACAAAGTAAAGACAGAATTCAATTCAAAATTTAGTCTCCTGTTTTCCCAGGTGTATATGAAATATCAAAGACTACAGGGCACAGAGCTATAAACGTGAGTGGGTCAAAGCTTAAATTAGTTATACAGAGCAAGTATTTTTTACATAGAGAGTGATGGGTGCCTGGAATGTGTTGCTTTGAGAAGTGGTAGAAGCAGATACAATAGTGGATTTTAAGAGGCGTTTAGATGGATGCATGGATATGCAAGGAATGGAGGGATATGGATCACATGCAGGCAGAGGAGATTAGTTTAACTTGGCATCATTTTTGTCACAGACATGATGGACCTGTTCCTATGCTGTGCATCCCGTTCTGAAATCATGGATTACAACTTCCAAGTGACAATTGGACAATAGCCCCAAAAAATCATGAGAATTATTTTGCAGAATTTATGATTGATAAAGTGATGTTAAAAATCTTTAGTTTCCTCCCACACTCCGAAGACGTACAGGTTTGTAGGTTAATTGGCTTGGTAAATGTAAAAATTGTCCCTAGTGGGTGTAGGATAGAGTTAATGTGCGGGGATAGCTGGTCGGCGCGGACCCGGTGGGCTGAATGGCCTGTTTCCGCGCTGTATAAATGAAAAAAACATATATATATTAGTATGTATTTTCAAATGAGGGCTTTTAAATGAAAGTTATGGCAAACACTAAGCCTCTTCATTCCCACGGAGTACTTGGGAACAAATCTGTTGGCCAAAAATCTATTACTTGTGGCTCAGAACTTCTAATAGTTGCAGATTTTTTTTAAACATGGCAAATCTACACTTGACAGTTCATCGGATGACTCATTCAAACAGCTTGTCAGAAACAAAGGCAGAAAAGTATTTCAACAAAAGATATTTTATGTCTCTAAATTGTGGTTGTCTCAATGAACACTTGGAAGCCGATCATGCTGAGCTCAACATAATGCATTTTGCACAGTTTATTACCTAAAAATTCATGTAAGCATTCTTCTTGTGATCCAGATTTTTTGAACTGTGCAAATTAAATGGAATTTTTTTCTCCTTAAAATATATGAAAGATTAGAGAAACTGTAGTGGTTGAAGGTGTTATATTCTACAAAGTGCAGGTCAGAAGTGAATCACTGAGAAAGAAAGAATAAAAGAAGAATAAAATGACATTTCAGGGTGACATTTCAGAGTTGCTGCCTTACAGTACCAGAGACCCAGGTTCCATCCTGACTATGGGTGCTGCCTGTACAGTTCTCTTTGTGACCATATGGGTTTTCTCCGGGTTCTCCGGTTTCTTCCCACACTTCAAAAGCATCCTGATTTGTATGACAGTTGGCTTCTGTAAATTGTAAATTGTCCCTAGTGTGTAGGATAGTGCTGGCGATTGTCGGCATGGACTCAGTGGGCCGAAGGGCCTGTTTCCATGCTGTATCTCTAAAGTCCAAGGTTTAAAATAGGAAATTCTTTACATCCAGATCTCACAGATTCTGATCAATGATTTTTTTTAAATAAACTGAGACACAAAGCGCTAGAGGAACTCAACTAGTCAGGAAGTATCTATGCAGGGGATAGATAGGTGACATTTCAGGTCAGAACCTTTCTTCAGACCGTCCACTCCCTCTACAGATGCTGCCTGACCCATTGAGTTTCTCCAGAATTTTATGGTTTGCTCAAGATTCCAGCAATTGCAATACCTTGCATCTTTCATTAAAAATTAGACACCCTAATTTGATTTTATGAATTGTAATTAGGACCCACTATACATCCAAGACAACCAAACACAAATGCTACCCTTGTGCTTGACTTTTTACTTCAGAAAATGATAATTACATGAGGCAAAATTCTTACATCTATACAATTCTTATCTGTACAGCCCTTGTGTAATTGAAACTAAGATATTATCATAAAATGTGGATAGGTTAACTGGTAGTAAATATGGCAGGAAAACACAGAACACTTGTGGGTGGAAGTAGTAACTCAAGGAGTGTTGCAATATTCTACATTTGCCCTGAATATTTGCAAACTATAATTAAAAAAGGAGTGAAACAAATGTAATACATCCAAACTTGCTCCATAATAAAAACTTGGGTGGGAACATAGGATTGATGAAGACATGTGGACATTACAAAAGGATGTAGGCTGATCAAGGATTGGGTAGGAAGTTGGGGTATTATGTGAGGAAGTATGAAATTATCCACTTCATTTGAAATGGCATAACAGAATGACACTTTATTTCACTTGCTCCCAAATAGGAACATTAAAATACCTGAGCATTGTTTGCAAAAGATGCCCAAGAATTTCAATTGAACCATTTTGATTCGTACAGTTCCTTGTTTGGAAACTGTTTCATCAAATGAAAAACTGCAATGAAGGTTTTGGCAGCTGCCAGCAGTCAGTCATGGTGCAGTGACATTGAGGTTTCAGTCGTTAAATTGACCATGCAACTCACACTCAAAAAGATGCTAAGCACCAAAGTAATAAGCAGAGAGGGAGAGGTGGTAAATGAGTGATACAGACAGAAAATCTGCATGCCAAGCTGAACATAACACAATGAGGGACATTTTACACATTTAATTACCTGAAAATTCGCTTATGCATTCTTATTATGCCCCAGATTTTATGACCCGTATTAATGAAAATATAAATTACCATTTTTAGAAATTGTGTGAAGAAGTAAAGAACTTATTGACACTGTGAAATGTCAGACGGTAGTGGCAATTGTTGAATGTGTTCGGATCTGGGCTAAGCAGTGCAGACGAATTCAGTTCTGTTGATGAAGTTGTACAAACCTGAGCTTAAGGCAAGGGGCATGTGGTCAGAAAAACAGTGTTAGGATGGACTTGAGGTAAATGCCTTGAGAGACAAATTAATTAACTTATTTTCCTTTTCTCTTGTTTTATAGTGGTACAACCACTGTACATTTTACTTCAGATAAACACAAAATGCGGGCATAACTCTGTGGGACAGGCATCATCTCTGGTTAGAAGGAATGGGTGACGTTTCGGGTCGAGACCTTTCTTTAGAACCTTCTTTTGGGTCTCGACCCGGAACGTCGCCCATTCCTTTAATCCAGAGATGCTGCCTGCCCCGCAGAGTTACTCCAGCATTTTGTGTCTATCTTCGCTGTAAACTAGCATCAGTTTTCCTATTCCCCAGCCCAGTCCCCTCCAATTTGTACTACTCAAGAGCTGGCAGTCAAAACTGCAGGTAACATGATCCAAATCTTTGGAACTGTCTCCTTATGGGCCGGTCCCTCTTTGGCAACTTCTTAGGCAACTACAGGAGACTATGCGGTCACCACATGGTCGCCACATGTTTGCTAGTGGTTGCCGGGGAGTCGCCTTAATGGTCGTGAGTAGTTCCCGCATTCTCGGAACTAGTCGCGGCTTCATTCTGGTCGCCGCTAATTTAGGTTGTCGTAGGTTGTTGCCGGTGCTGACCGGTGCATTTCATTGGCTCATTGGGGAAAAAAACGTAAACAGTAGTTTTCAGAACCAAGGATAACCGACCGGTAATATTAATGTCCGCCAAGCTTCACAGCCGTGTATCTCTGGCTTCTTAAAAGTTTTCTCCCCCCCTTTTCCCCCCCCTTTTCCCCCCCCCCCCCCCCCCCCCCCTTTCCCCCCCCCCTTTCCCCCCCCCTTTCCCCCCCCCTTTCCCCCCCCCCTTTTCCCCCCCCTTTCCCCCCCCCCCTTTTCCCCCCCCCTTTTCCCCCCCCCTTTCCCCCCCCTTTCCCCCCCCCCCTTTCCCCCCCCCTTTCCCCCCCCCCTTTCCCCCCCCTTTCCCCCCCCCCTTTTCCCCCCCCCCTTTCCCCCCCCCCTTTCCCCCCCCCTTTTCTTCCCCCCCCTTTCCCCCCCCCTTCCCCCCCCCTTTTTTCCCCCCCTTTCCCCCCCCCCCTTTCCCCCCCCCCTTTCCCCCCCCCCTTTCCCCCCCTTTCCCCCCCCCCTTTCCCCCCCCCCTTTTCCCCCCCCTTTCCCCCCCCCCCTTTCCCCCCCCCTTTCCCCCCCCCCCTTTCCCCCCCCCCTTTCCACCCCCACCCTTTCCCCCCCCCCTTTCCCCCCCCCTTTCCCCCCCCCCTTTTCCCCCCCCCTTTTCCCCGCCCCCTGTCCCCCGCCCCCTCTCCCCCGCCCTCTTTTCCCCGCCCCCTCTCCCCCGCCCCCTTTTCCCCCCCCCCTTTTCCCCCCCTTTTCCCCCCCCTTTCCACCCCCCCTTTCCCCCCCCCCTTTTCCCCCCCCTTTCCCCCCCCCCCTTTCCCCCCCCTTTCCCCCCCCTTTCCCCCCCCCCCTTTTCCCCCCCCTGTGTCCCCCCCCCCTTTCCCCCCCCCCGTTTTCCCCCCCTTTTCCCCCCCCTTTTCCCCCCCCTTTCCCACCCCCCCCCCCTTTTCCCCCCCCCCCTTTTTCCCCCCCCCCCCCCCCCCTTTTCCCCCCCCCCCCCCCCCCTTTTCCCCCCCCCCCCCCCCTTTTTCCCCCCCCCCCCTTTCCCCCCCCCTTTCCCCCCCCCCCCTTTCCCCCCCCTTTCCCCCCCCCTTTTTCCCCCCCTTATCCCCCCCCTTTTCCCTCCCCCTTCCCCCCCTCCTTTCCCCCCCCCTTTCCCCCCCCTTTTCCCCCCCCCTTTCCCCCCCCTTTTCCCCCCCTTGTCCCGTCCCCCCCCCTCTTTTAAAGGACTTACATGACCCTACCCATACACTGTGCTTTCACCATCTTAATTACAGCGCCAACCTTCCTGTTCATCGTGGTGTGGGTCTGTATAACATTGGCTTTGCACTGTGTGAATTTCACTCAGACAGTGCTCCCCCCGCTTGCCCTGTCCCCCGCCTGCACAACTGGCTGGTGAAGGAAGCGATGTGTGTATGTGTGTGTGTGTGTTCCACTCTGACAGTCACCGTTCCAGTCGCCATTCCAGTCGCCGATTTTTTAGTGACCTGCTACGACTTGACAGTCACCGGCAGTCACCTGAAATATTTTTTGGGCGACTACAGGGAACTGTCGCAAAATTTTTAACACGTTGAATATTTTTCGGCGACAGTGGCGATAATTTTTGCTGTCGTAAGTTGATGTAGGTGCTGCCGTATGTTGCCGCCAGGTGTCATAGGTGAATTCCATTAAAACTAGTCTCTGGCAGTCGCCTAAAAAGTCGCCTAAGTGGGACAGACCTATAAATCTCTTCTCTTTATCTTGCTCCTCTATCTAACAAGATTTTCCACTTACATTTCATTAGACTTACCAATATAAAGTTACATTGAATTTAACTTTCAGTTTTCATAGCCTTCATAATAAGACAAGTTAAATATTTAGATGCCCAAAATCAACAACTAACTCCAGCCAAGATTTCAACCAAATGAAGTGGGGAAAGCACATGATTATATTACGTCAAGACATTACTTGAATTCTAGTTGGGTGTTTTTGGGCATGGGTGGAAAGCAGAGGTTTCTGTATTCTTCGTTGGAGAATTTGGAAGCACTTTACATCAACAGAGCTAGCTCTGAGACCAGCGAAGTAACTAACTTTCTGGAAGTTGCAAGACCCATGTTAAAAATATACAAATAATTAGATCCAGACTAGACGCATGGGTTTGTAAGATTGCCTAAGCCAGTAGGAGCTATTGAACACAGCTGAGTGAACTGCTATTTATGTAGGAAGGAACTGGTTTAAACCGAAGATAGATACAAAAAGCTGGAGTAACTCAATGGGATTTCGGGTCGAGACCCTTCTTCACACTGCTATTTAACTTTGCAACAAGAATGGTGGCACTTTCTCCATAGCTTGTTAAGAGCCTTAACAGTGTTAGTCCTAAAAATACATAATTATCTCAAATTGAGCAACAATCATGATAGATTTCACACCCTCTTTCTGAGACTTCACCTAGACTGTCTCTTCCAAGCTTTCTGTGGCTCTCTTGTTTCTAACACACCCATTTCTAAAAAAAGCTACATCCTTTGATACACCCAAGATATTTTGGTAAAAAATAGGGCAATGTCTGTGGTAATGTGTAGTCAGCATGGGTCCTGCATTCATGGAAGTGTAACCCAAAAAATAGCTACTTAGCTATAAAGCCAGTCATATGTATACCACCGAAAATGTCCAAAGGCAATTCGTGAAGGTGTTTATGGACAAAATTAGCCACAGTGATGGCATTAGATAGAAGTGAAAAATGAAGGAATATGAAATCTAAAAGTTAAATTTAATGTAATTTTATTTTGGTTGGTGGCCCAGTGGTAGAGTTGCTGCCTTACAGCACCATGGACCCGGGATTGATCCTGACCATGGGTGCTGTCTGTACAGAATTTGTACTTTCTCCCCGTGACCTGCGTGGGTTTTCTCTGGGCGCTCTGGTATCCTCCCAAACTCTATAGACATACAGGTTTGTAGGCTAATTGGCTTGGTATAGTTGTAAATGGTCCCTAGCGTGCATAGGATAGTGTTAGTGTGCGGGGATAGCTGGTCGGCGTGGACTCAGTGGGCCGAAGGGCATGTTTCAGTGTTGTATCTCTGAACTAAACTAAACTAAGTCCAATGAAATACAACTGAAAAATCGATTATATGTTGCACTTGGAATTCTGAGTTGGTAGGAATTGGATTGAAACAAAAACATACGGTAATTTTTACAATAGTGCTCATGGTGTTGAAAAGGGGCTGATTATGGCAGCTGTAGAGCCAATCTCAATTATATGGATCTGTTGAAAACATTCTTTCTGACAGTTGTTGATAATTCTAGCCATGTCATCTTAGATTTAGCACATAACGCTGAACTGTTTGGATTTCTGCCTTCAAAGAGATTCCAAAGGATGACATTCTCTGGAAGAAAGCTCTTTGTATTGATAAAACAGTGTGCAAACCATTGCTTACTTGTGCAGATGTTTTAGATTGAAACAGAGTGGTGAAATGAAGTGGCAGCTCCCCTTGTGTTCCGGACATAAATAGTGAGATCAAACTTAATAACCCACTTCAAATGAAAAAATGACAGTCTGCTCACATCACCATGTGCAAAGCAACAATCGAGTTCTCTGGTCTTCGAAAAGCAAATGTAGAAAATACAGAAACATTCAGTAGGTCAGAGAGTATAATCGAGAGAGCGCAGATCAGTTGACGTATCAAGCATCAAACCTTTCTCAATAGATCTCATTGAAATATTGACTCAGATCTTACTTAGTCACCACTTCAAGTCATTGTTCTTGTACTATCTGGACCACATGCAGAGAGATAATCTTGCTCATCTAAAGCCTCTGAGACTTCAATGATGTGGAGACAGGTCCTTCAGTGTCCCAATGAGAAGCTCGCAGCCCCAAAGCTTCGTGAGCGAGCAAAATCCTTCCCCCTCTTTGCCACCTGCCAAAATTGCAAGAGAGTTGTAATATATTTTTAACGCCATTACAATTGAAGTAAATAATTTAATGAAATTAATCATTATTTTTTAAATATAAATCAAAGATAATATATGACATGCAACTAATCAAATACATTAATATGAAGCCAAATAAACAAATGTAAATTAATTTTTCCTTTCACGTATCTGAAAGGCATAGAATTGCCATTAAACTCAATAGATCTGAAATATAATCAGAAAAAATGAGAACAATTAACAGGTAAGGCAGCATCTATGGAAAGAGAAAGAGAGCTAATGTTTCAGGTCAGAGATTTCCCCAGACCTTTTGGATCTCCAACTTAAAAGATTCTGTTTCTCTCTTTCTAATCTGTACAGATCCTGCCTGATTGTTTCTGGCATTTCTTGTTTTTATTTCGGATTTCCAGCATCTGCTTTTATTTTATTTTCATGACTTTGATTATGCCTATCTGTGCACTAAGGCAGATTTTTTCAGACTATCGGAGCTATATATATATTTTGCAATATTTTGCTATGTATGAACGTATATTATATATATATATATATACACGTTCATACATAGCAAAAATTACAGTTATATTTATTCATTATCATTCTTGACTAGATGTGGTAGTACTGCAAATCATATTTGTTGTTGTGAGATTACGTACATTTGTCTCCTGTATATTGTTCATGCTGGCTAACAAGCATGCAGTCTCCTGCGTTGTAGATTTATAAGGTTGGCATCTCATTTTGTTTCAGCATAACTCTCTACACATCGCATTCAGAATATCAATATATGTCTGAAAGATATTTGCTATTTCAACATGAAACTAAATTATTTGTTTTGTTATGCAGTGGAGGCTTTTGATGCTTCATTGAAGTTGGAGAAAAGAGTAAAATCTTCGATCCATTTAATTTAATTTGCATCGGTTTCTTACATTTTCCTACATAATGGCTTGCTACGCATTAGTCTGGACTGCCAGCTAGAGGACAAGGCAACATTGGAATACTATTTAAATTTATTAAGACGTGTTAGTAGGTGTTTGGAAGATTTCCCTGCGGGAGGCTCAATTGCTTTGGCAGCAAGCCACCAGCTGATCGAACAGACAATCTGTTCAACATATTCAGCCTTCTTAAAAATTACACTTAATTTCTGCAAAGAAATTACAATGTTCAAAGAGATTTTTTTTTTGTTCAAGTAACTAAGGAAAGATGATGGATGAGCTTTACGGTATTTCTGGCATTGGGGCATTTAGTATAGTTTTGTCCTTATTTTGACCTTTTTCTTGCTTACATTTAATTTGACTCCAATAGTAGAGCTTTGAGCAGGTGAACAGGTTAAAGGCGCCTCTATTGCCCCTGAGCTTTGCTAATTTGGTGGCTAGAAGCACACACAAAATAGAAAATCAGCTGTGAAGTTGTGAAGTCAGTCCGAATAATGAAAATATTCCAGCTATCATGGTCGAAAACAAACACCTGTGCAGTACTTTAAGTACAGGCTGTCAGTTTATTTTCAACATTTAAGATTAATGTGATGCAAGTGTTCATTTGTGGTGTTATCAATTGCCAGTTGTTAACAACCCAGTTTCTAGGATTTAGACAAACCTTTTTTAAAGACCGAGTAAATGTACCAAAGATAGACACAAAATGCTGGAGCAACTCAACGGGACAGGCAGCATCTATGGCGAAAAGGAATTTTTTATTTCAAAATAGACTTTATTCAGGTAATAAATATATACAATACATGAACCGTGCGAAAAATTCATCTGACATTTTCGGAGGCTATACAAATTGTTCAATGCAGTTTATATACATTTCTCAAATTTCACAAATCTGTCCTCCACCCGTGCCACTCATGTGGCCCACTGGCATGGGATACCTTCCCTTATTTTGAGGGGCGTCTCCGCCATACCGTGCCCCCCATGTCCAACAGCGGGAGGACCCTAGACTGTGGTCCTCCCCCACCGAGCCTTGGCGTTGGCTGCACCGAGCTTCAGTGCGCCCCTCAGCACGTAATCCTGCAGTCTGCAGCGGGTCAGTCGGCAACATTCCCTGACGGACATCTCGCTCTGCTGGGTGGTGAGAGACGGAATGCGTGACGTTTTGGTCCCTTCTTCAGACTGAGAGTCAGGGGAGAGATAGCCTGGAGATATGGAAGGATATGGTGTGAAAATGACAGATCAAAGCAGATGCTGATAAGGAAACATAGAATGGTAGCTGAGGGGAAGGTGACAACGCAGCATTCAATCAGTAATATTTAATCAGGAAGACAGCTGGTAAATGTGCATCAAACCCCCTGTGAATGATGGCTGAATCAAAATTTGAGTGATAGCTTTCTCATACTGCAGGTGGGAGATAGATGTTAGTTTAGTTTCGAGATCCAGCATGGAAACAGGCACTTTGACCCACCGAGTCCATGCTGACCAACGATCCCTGTGCACCAACACTATCACTACACTAAGGACAATTTAAAAATTTTACCAAAGCCAATTAATCTACAAACCTGTGGGATGAAACCGGAGCATCAGGAGAAAACCCACGCAGTCACAGAGAAAATGTACAAACTCTGTAAAGACAGCCCCTGGAGTCAGGATTGAACCCAGGTCTCTGGCACTGCTAGGCAGCATCTCTACTGCTGCACCATGTGATGTCCTAGATGTGGTTGGATGGGGACCATAAGTGGTGGACTAGTTGAATTGTCAATCAATGGCAATGGGTTGAATGGACGTTATCGAAATATATATGATCCCATAAACAATTTTACCACTCATGGGGGAATCCTGAACTAAGGGACCTTTCCCAGAGAAAGGGTCACCTATGAAGATACACGTACAAATATCAAAATACAATTAAAAACTTAAATGTGAATGATACCCAGGTAATCATTCCATGCATGAGTACATCAGAGAGTGCTAAAGAGAAAACAAACAGAGTGCAGAATATAGTGTTTCCGCTACAAAGAAAGTGTAGAAATAAAGTACAGGGGTTGCAACAAGGTAGATTGGAAGATCGGGAATTCATCCCAGCACATGAGAGGTCAATTTAAGGGTATCGGCAGGGAAGAAGCTGTTCTTGAAATGTGCTATCAAGTTTTTGTACCTTCTATTCGATGGGACAGGGGAGAGGAGAGAATGATGGGATGGCGAGTGGTCATGCCAGCGGCATGAACATTGACTTCTCCAATTTCCGGTAGCCCTTATTGTCTCCTCCCCTTCTCAGCTCTCCCTCAGCCCCCTGGCTTCTCCTCTTCCTTTCCTTTTACCCCTCCCCTCACCCTACATCAGTCTGAAGAAGGATTTCGGCCCGAAACGTTGCCTATTTCCTTCGCTCTATAGATGCTGCTGCACCCGCTGAGTTTCTCCAGTACTTTTGCCTACCTGGTCCTTGATTATGTTAGTTGCTCTCCCGGGACAGAGTGAAGAGTAGATTGATGGGGGTGGGGAGGCATGTTTGCATGATGGACTAGGCTGCATTCACAATTATCTGCAAATTACACAGGAATATATATGTGGTGGCTTTAATTACATCCTTATTTACACAAGGAAAAACCCTTTATTGACATTGCCATCTCTCTATTTAAATGGCCGTAAATATATTTTCTCTTTATTATTTCTTAAGAAACATAAGGTCAGTTATCATTAATATTTGTTTCAAATTTGCTCCATGCCACCTTGACTAGCTGAGTCAGATGCAATGATCTGACTTTTGCAGTGAGATTAAACAGTGCCAGAGAGTTCCCTATGAAGCTCTCTGAGGGAATGCTTAAATGCTGACATCATTAGTGGGTGGAAGGGCTGGATACATGGTTACAACACTTACCAATTAACCAGCATGATGCAGAAATCAGCAATGTGTGGCACTGTTAGACTCTGGTGGTATTGGTATTAATTTATTCTGGTCATGTGTACTGAAGTGCAAGGAAAAGCTCTTAGCTTAGTTTAGAGATAACACCATGGAAACAGGCCCTTCAGCCCACCAAGTCCACACCAACCATCGATCACCCGTTCACACTAGCTCTATGTTATTCCAACTTCTCATCCACTCCATACACACCGAGGGAAATTTTACAGAGGCCAAATAGCCGACAAAAATGCAAACTCTTTGGGATGTGGGAGGAAACAGGAACACCTGAAAGTAGCCAATGCTGTCGTTGGGAGAACAAGGAAACTCCACACAGACAGAACCCGAGGTTAGGATCGAACCCAAATCTCCGATGGTGCGAGGCAACAGCTCCACCTGCTGCACCACTGTGTTGTTTTTGTTTAAATGCTGTTCAATTAGGTCAGATCATACATTCCACACATTCAACAGGAACAGGAATCATTAATTGAGCAGGGCGCGGTTTGAGCTGTAAGTACCTGTCAAAGACATACTGACCCACTAAATGCAGAGCAGGCCCCAAAAGCTGTCTGCTCTAAACCTGCTTCTGTTTTTGTGCTCTCATGATGTGTTGAGGGTTATGTCTGGGCATCTGGAGAGGTTGGTCATGATCAGCTCCAGGGAGAGGATCTGCATCACAATTCAGATAGGACAGGGGTGAGGGTCAAAGTATGGTGGTGGATGCAGTTGAGAAGGGAAAATGAGGGACAATCTCTAATTTACTTTTGGCAATATCTGAATCAGAGCAATCAAATTAGGAAGAGCAAATAAAAAGCAACTCCATTTACAGCAGGTGAGCAAAGTTATCTTAGGTATTTCCCGTGTAAACGGGAACAAGTGTAAAGTCAACACAGATATATCCTTGTTAAATAGAGAATTGGGTAATTTAAGTGCACATAAATCCTTGTGAAAACAGAGTTCAAATGGACATCCAAACATGCTTTTGGAAGCTCTGCAGATATCTGGGTGCTTCTCAGTATCGACACATTATATCCACAGTGGAGAGGAAGGACGTATTCAAATGACATTAAAAAGGGACTAAGCATGCAATTGTATTCCATTATCAGTTCTCCAATAACAAAAATATAATTTAGTACACATAAATGATGGGCTGGTGATAGAATTCCCAGGCCAAAGATATGAAGAGAAACAAGTTATGAGTGTCAGTGTAGTAAATGTGCAGTGAAGTGAACGATCAGCCATGGTTTTTTAAAATGGTAGTGCAGACACAAAGGGCCAAATGGCCTGCACCTACTTCTGTTCTTTATGTTACTATGTATTCTCCAATTGTAAACCTACAGTTTTGCCTGTCAACCTTTGATTTCAATTTAACTAGGCCATTTTAGGGGCGGCAAGTGGTGCAGTGGTAGAGTTGCTGCCTTACAGAGCCAGAGACCCGGGTTCGATCCTGACTATGGGTCCATATGGAGTTTCCTCGTTCTCCATGTGTCCATCTCTGGTTTCCATCCACACTTCGAAGATGTACAGGTTTGTAGGTTAACTGGTTGGGTATAATTCTAAATTATTCCTTGTGTGTAGGATAGTGCTGGTGTGCGGGGCTCGCTGGGCGGCGTGGACTCGGTAGTCCGAAGAGCCTGTTTCTGCGCTGTATCTCTAAACTAAACTGGACTAAATTTCTGTTCTCATCGTATTGAACCTGGCCCTTCTCCAAATAGATTGGCTGATTGGAACCTCTAGTCTCCAAGTGGGATGGGCATTAATGAGAGGCAATGAAGGGAAGAAACTGCAGGTTACAAAAATAGAGACATTTCATGAATGGGAACATGGGAAGAACTGGCATTTCATAGATATAAATGTATAATAAAAATAGATGAATAGTTGAAAGGAGGGTAAAATAATACAGACAGCATGAGCAGAAAAATTGAGAATTTGTCAAATTCATATTTAGAGAGTTATTAAGAGAATATTAAGCATTGTTATAATTGACATGAAATAAATGACAAAATTATAGCAAGACAAACTATTTTTAGAGTTTAAGGTCTTTAGAGTCAGTTTTAAAACATAGGAAGAATTCACACAAGAGTTTGACATGAGTTTGACAATTGAAGACTTCCAAAGATGTCCAAAGAAGACCAAGGAAATGTACCATTCGCAAAATACCAAAGGTAGTTGAAATCCAAAACAAAAACAAAACTGAAAATGCTGGAAATACTCAGCTGGTCAGGCAGTATCTACAGAGTTCATATTTCAGGTTGATCACCTTTTCTTTTGTCCAGGAAAAGTTGGAAAGGAAGCTGTAGGAAAGGGTGAGAGAGGCAGAGAGAAGTGGAGAGAGGAACTGTACTCTGCCAAAATTTGCAAAACATGAAGTCCTAGAGGAACTCAGTATGTCAGGAATCATTTGTGAACGATTTGGAACAGGACCCTTCTTCAGATTGATTGTAGTACAGGGGGAGAAAGCTGGAAAAGTGTTGGAGAAAATGCAAGAGAAAGGTTGCCAAGTGATCGAGTGGGTGATAGACAGATAGCTGGATAGATGCTAGAGCTGAGAAGAGACAAATGGATGTCAGATAAGGTGAGAAGAGGAGTGAAAAGTAAAGTCAGGGGAGGAATATAGGTGGAAGGGAGTGGGAGGACGAAAGAGAAAGAAGGGCGGTTATTGAGAAAAAATGGCGTGCACCAGAGTGGAGGAGGCACAGGAAAGTGAGAGGGTAAGGGGGTGTTACTTGAAATGGGAGAATTGAATGGTCATACCTTTTTGTTGTAAGGTTCCTAAGCAGAATATGAGGTGCTGTTTCTACAGTTTGTGTGTGGCCTCACTCTGGCTGTGGAAGAGCCCCAGGACAGAAAGAGTGATATGGAAATGGGAAGGGGAGTTAAAATGGTTGGCAACCGGGAGATCCAGCAGGCCTTGGCGAACTGATGGTAGTGCGTTGGATGAGAGAAGGTAATGATATGTCTGGAGAAAAAATGTAATCAGGAGGACACAAATGAAATCTGAAATAGCAGAAAAAGAGAGAGAAAACAAAATAAAGAAAATCCTTGTATTTCAAGGGGAAATCACATTTGATTTGTACCAAGAAGTACCGATAGCATCAATTTGATTTCAACACTGAAACCTTAGTCCAGTTTGTTTCTTGCATCATAAAGTAATTAAATATTCCCTCATGCACTGGGCAGTTATATGTTACAGGCTAATTAAACCAGCAAAAAATGAATGAAACTGGATCAGAGCTCAAAATTGAATGATAAAGTCTGGAGGTCTGGAGTTATGATTTACCCTGAATTTCGCGATTAACTCCAAATTTGTAGATGTTTCTCCGTACATAAACCTTCAAAACCGCCAGACATAAAATAAATCCTCAAACTCAATATTAATATTCTAAGGAGACAAATGGCTAACCAGCATAACATTTGTAGAAAGCTGTTGCCATGGTAACTTACTTTTGTAAGTAATGAGGAATTTTGATGCTGTGCCAGATTAAAATAAATACTATATGGTCCTTTGTTTCAAAAGTGTTTTCCTATGATTTTCCTTCAATCCATCCTCCCACTTAGTTGGCTGGGTGTCATCGTTTCTAGTTATCTTTTCGCAACAGGATTTGAGTATAGGAGCAGGGAGGTTCTACTGCAGGTACACAAAATTGCTGGGGAAACTCAGCGGGTGCAGCAGCATCTATGGAGCGAAGGAAATAGGCGACGTTTCGGGCCGAAACCCTTCTTCAGACGAGGTTCCACTGCAGTTGTACAGGGCCTTGGTGAGACCACACCTGGAGTATTGTGTACAGTTTTGGTCTCCTAATCTGAGGAAAAACATTCTTGCCATAGAGGGAGTACAGAGAAGGTTCACCAGACTGATTCCTGGGATGTCAGGATTTTCATATGAAGAAAGACTGGATAGACTCAGCTTCTACTCGCTAGAATTTAGAAGATTGAGGGGGGATCTTAGAGAAATTACAAAATTCTTAAGGGGTTGGACAGGCTAGATGCAGGAAGACTGTTCCCAATGTTGGGGAAGTCCAGAACAAGGGGTCACAGTTTAAGGATAAGGGGGAAATCTTTTAGGACCGAGATGAGAAAAACATTTTTCACACAGAGAGTGGTGAATCTCTGGAATTCTCTGCCACAGAAGGTAGTTGAGGCCAGTTCATTGGCTATATTTAAGAGGGAGTTAGATGTGGCCCTTGTGGCTAAAGGAATCAGGGGGTATGGAGAGAAGGCAGGTACAGGATACTGAGTTGGATGATCAGCCATGATCATATTGAATGGCGGTGCAGGCTCGAAGGGCCGAATGGCCTACTCCTGCACCTATTTTCTATGTTTCTATGTTTCTAACACACCAAACCTTCCATTCTTTGACGGTACATCTGTGCGGTGATAGCAAGCAGACCACTAAACGCTAGGATATCCCAAACAAATCTAGTGATCTATCTGGATGGCAAAAGAGAGTTGGAAACATAAAGCAGTTTCTGCTTCTTCATTCAAATATTTTTACAATTCTCAAAGTGAGATCATCCAAATCAAGGGATGAGATCCTGTAGTCTCGTTTTTAGTTTTTGAGATACAGCGCAGCCCACCGAGTCCACGCCGACCAGCGATCCCCATAACCTACCACTATCCTACACACGAGGGACAGTTTATATTTTTTTTACCGAAGCCAAATTAATCTACCGTAGCGCCTAGGGGAAATCTCACGTGGTCGCGGGGAGAACATACAAATTCCATACAGACAGCAATCGTAGTTAGGATCGAACCGGGGTCTCTGACGCTGTAAGGCAATAACTCTACCGCTGCACCACTGTGCTGCCCTGAAATGTCATTTTACTCTTGGTTTATTCTTTCATTCTCTGTGATTCACTTCTGATCTGCACTTTGTAGAATGTAGCACCTTCACCCAATACTGTCTCTAAAGTGCTGGCCTACTCAATGTTGCAACCATTGCATTAGGCCTTGACAATCAGGAGGTCCGGACCAGTGTAGGTGTGACACTAACCTGCTGCTTGGAGACAGCATAACTTCCAGTGGACCCAACAGTGCCCAGATCATCATCTCCGTTCATATACGTCATATGAACAAGTTATTTTTGAACCGCTGAACTCAGCGAACAGAATGACAACTTCTTTTCCACAAGGACGGAGAAGGTGCAACCCAGACAGGAAAAGTCTGGAAATGTATGTTATTCCTTGTGTGAAGATGGTTTATAACCCAGGCCAATGCAAAATTATAGCAAATTGTGGTAAAAAGTTTCCCCTTACTCCCTGCACAAAAAAGCAAGCTACTTCATCACCTGTGTTGGTCTTTTTTTGTCATATTGATTAGTTTAATGCTCCTTAATTGGATGTTTATTAACCCAATCTCCCTTATGGTTCCACATGCCACCATCTTCCCAGGCTAGCAATCTCTTTAACTCTTCCAGACACCCCTCCCATTCATAATAACACTCTCCCACTATTCCATATCCTCCGCCAAAGCCATGATAACAATGTTTTCACTACCATTCTCTCCCACGAGTCCTTCCTCCCTTCCCCTCATGACATGTGCTCCTGACTTGCTTATAGCTTATTGCAGTGATTATAGAGTAGATGTGGAGAGAATATTTCCACTAGTGGAGGAGTCTCGGACCAGAGGCCAAAGCCTCAGAATAAAAGGACGTACCTTTAGAAAGGAGATGAGGAGAAATGTCTTTAGTCAGAGGGTGATGAATATGTGGAATTAATTGCCACAGATAGCTATGGTGGCAAAGTCAGTGGATATTTTTAAGGCAGGTATTGATTGGTTCTTGATTAGTATGGGTGTCAGTGACTATGGGAAGAAGGTAGAAGAATGGGGTTGAGAGAGAAAGATAGATCAGCTAATTGCAGAGTAGACTTGATGGGCCAAATGGCCTAATCCTGCCCCTATATCCTATGAACATATGAATTTATACTGCCAAGCCTCACATTGCCTGCTGAAGAAATGTATCCCCAATCTCCAAAGAATCTCCGGATCCCATTTCTGCTTTGGAATTGGAAATGTTAACTATAATGCTGCATGGAACTTTGATTGGTATTTTCAATTGCATGGTTCAATCTTATTTTCCACGAACAAAGTTTCTTATTGCTTGCTGATTGTGTTGACAAACAGTAGTTTCTCTAAGAATTCAACTAGAAAGTCAGCCGAGAAATACAAAATATAATTACCAACAGTTTGTGCTGAGTTAAGAGATTTCAGCAATAACACTAACATATCCCTCAGTTCAGTCATAGAGAATCAGCCAGACTTGTCTTTACTGGGAAGTGTACACTTGTGCATTCATTTCACAACAGTAACAAGCAAGCTGTGATTCTCTGTAGCCCATTTCTCTATGTCTGTAGACTTATATAAATTAGCATTTTAAATGAATATTTGTCCAGAGACCAAACTAGCTTCTGATTGCTGTCCACAAACAATAACAAAGAAGATTTTGATTTGTTTATTTATCTGAAAAAGATAAACGTTAATATTTTGTTCAAAACAAGCCACAAAAATGCCCATCAAAGCTGGAACATTACTGTCAGATAGGGCAAATGGGCTTCACAGCATCAAAACCTGGGCGGCACAGTGGCTCAGCGGGTGGAGCTGCTGCCTCACAGCACCAAAGACCCAAGTTCATTCCTGACCGTGGGTGCTGTCTGTACGCAGATTGCACATTGACCTATGACAGCGTGGGTTTCCTCCAGGTGCTCTGGTTTCCTCCCACATCCCAGAGACGTGCAAGTTTGTAGGTTAATTGGCCTCTGTAAATTGTCCCCATGTGGGGACATGACAAAATGGGATCCCATGACAAAATGGGATAATATAGAACTAAACAAAAGGTATGGAAGTGTGAAAACACACACCTCCAGATTCAGGGCCAGTTTCTTCCCAGCTGTTGTCAGGCAACTGAATCATCCTACCACAACCAGAGAGCAGTACTGAACTACTATCTGCCTCTTTGGTGACCCTCAGACTACCCTAGATCGGACTTTGCTGGCTTTACCTTGCACTAAATGTTATTCCCTTATCGTGTCTCTATACATTGTAAATGGCTCGGGTGCAATCATGCATTGTCTTTCTGCTGACTGGATAGCACGCGACAAAAGCTTTTCACTGTACTGCGGGACACATGACAATAAACTAAACTGAAGTGAACTACTGTGAAAGGGCGATTGATGGTCGGTGTGGACTCGTTTGGCCGAATGGGCCTGTTTCCATGCTGTATCACTAAACTAAACTTTGAAGGTTGAGTGAGATTCATTCCATGAAATAATAATAAATTATAATTTAGCACTTCACTTCATTCTCAGCATGTGAATATGCTTGACTCTTGACGTCTGTTTCTCGGGTGGTCAGAATCAATCATATTAGAGTGGGCCCCATTGAGTCCACATGTAATGAAAGGAGAATGGAGGCATGCAGTCATAATTCCATACTCTGGTTCATTAATAGTAGGCTTATTTAGGTAGGCTGATTCATGAACACTTAATTTCATGTTCACCAATAGACACAAGAAATTGCAGATGCAGGAATCTGGAGCAAAAGACAAAGTGCTGGGGGAACTCGGCGGGTCAGGTAGCATCTTTCTGCTTCCAATAGCATTGGTGAATTTGAAATCATTCAGTACGTTATTACTCTTGTTGATCCTACTCTTTTTGAGCACCTCAAACAATATCATTTGAAGTATGCTTTCTCCCCACTTTCAAGGCAAGCAACAGGACACGAGTCAGATCTTGGTGCAAACGCATCTTTATTCACACATTCTACACGCAGTTAATCAATGTCCAGCAGTAGAAGGACCGTAGACTGTGATGTTCCCCCACTGACCTTTGATGTGACTGCACCAAGCTTCAGTGAGTCCCCCAGCACTTACTCCAGCAGTCTGGACTGGAATGGGCCAGTTGGCAACATTTCCAGACAGATATCTTGTTCCTGGGAGACTAACGTTTTGGGCAGACCATAGAGTGTCTTTTACCAAGTTCATGATCTTCCAGCAGCATTGATGTCCATCTCTGAATGTATCCCTGGGAACAGCCATAAAACAGCGAGTCCTCTGTTACAGTGCTGCTCAGAATGAACAGCGACAAGGACTCTGCAGAGTTCTCCAGACCCTCTTAACTAATCCACACTCTGTGGGGAGATGGGCAACCATCTCTTCTCCGTAGCAGCTGAAACGAGGGCAACGTACATCGAAAGAAAGACTCTGATGGCACAAGAAGAATCAGACAGTGGCCCCCGTTCATTTCCAGCCAAACAAGGTGCTGGTTGGTGAGTTCTGGCGATGAGGCATTTTGCCCGGCAAATAAATGAGCAGTCAGCTCAGGAAAACATGCCATAGGATCCTTTGAGTCCTTGTCCCACAGTACCTGCAGGATGTTCTATGCTGACTAGTGCCTGATAGACGTGTGGTCAAAGGTGATAGTCTTGAAGAACTTTTTGACCCACAGTTGTGTCCAGCAATTTGTGTCTTTTTGCAGGTGGAGTCTTCCCTGGCTACCAGGCAGAGTAATCACTGTCTGAAGACGGGTCCCGACCCAAAACGTCACCCATCCTTTTTCTCCAGAGATGCTGTCTGGCCCGCTGAGTTACTCCAGTACTAGTTTAGTTTATCTATCTAGAATTATCACTGTTCTGGCTTGCTAATGGTGGGTTAGTTATAACCTTGCAGTAGTCTCCAAAAACGACTCTCTGTTTAATCAATTGGATGGAAAGGTGGGAGGACCACTGCTTGGCACTTCAAGGGATAATGAGTAGGAAGCAGATGCTGGTTTACACCGATGATAGACACAAAATGCTGTAGTAATTCAGTGGGACAGACAGCACCTCTGGAGACAAGGAATGGGTGACATTTCTGGTCGAGACCTTTCTCAAGTAAAAGTGAGTTTGGGCAAGGCTTTGAGAGCAATCCTCCAAGTAAGGTACAGGAGAAAAAACCGAGGCTCCATTCTGTCTGTGTCTCTATTGTTTCTTTTTCCCTGGACTGACACTGATGTTGAATATTCAATCACTGATCAATGGGCCTGCCTCTGGTCAGTACCATCTATTCTTCCATCATGTCACTTACCTGTGATCTCAGACTGAGTCTGGCATGGCTAGTTTTGATGCGGATAGACACAAAAGCTGGAGCAACTCATTGGGACAGGCTGCATCTCTGGAGAGAAGGAATGGGTGATGTTTCAGGTTGAGACCCTTCTTCAGACTCTAAATAAGCGAATAGTGAGTCTGGGTTAAAAGGTAGTCAGACAGCTGGAGGGCAGGAGGAATCACAATGCGGGAGCAGCGAGAGAGAGAGAGGGTGTTGCAGAACTCTCCTCAGACAGAGGAGGAGAACTTCAAAGAGAGCAAACCTTGAGGAGATTTTGCAGTGGAGCAGACAAAATATGAAGGAAGGAACTGCAGATGCTGATTTACACCGAAGACAGGTTAAAAATGCTGGAGTAACTCAGCGGGATAGGCGGTATCTCAGGAGAGAAGAAATGGGTGACGTTTCGGGTCAAGACCCTTCTTCAGCCCCAGATGTGGATTGGACTTGTCCAACGTGACCCCACCAATTGCCACATCTTCCCATCTCCCCCCATGTCTGTCTTCCGCAAAGACCGCTCCCTCCGCAACTACCTTGTCAATTCTTCCCTTCCCTCCCGTACCACCCCCTCCCCGGGCACTTTCCATTGCAATCGCAAGATATGCAACACCTGTCCCTTTACCTCCCCCTCGACTCCATTCAAGGACCCAAGCAGTCATTCCAGGTGCGACAGAGGTTCACCTGTATCTCCTCCAAACTCATCTACTGCATCCGCTGCTCTAGATGTCAGCTGATCTACATCGGTGAGACTAAGCGGAGGTTGGGCGATCGTTTCGCCGAACACCTCCGCTCGGTCCGCAAGAACCTACCTGACCTCCCGGTGGCTCAGCACTTCAACTCCCCCTCCCACTCCCCGTCCGACCTCTCTGTCCTGGGTCTCCTCCATGGCCAGAGTGAGCAACACTGGAAATTGGAGGAACAGCACCTCATATTCCGCTTGGGGAGTCTGCATCCTGCGGGCATGAACATTGAATTCTCCCAATTTTGTTAGCCCTTGCTGTCTCCTCCCCTTCCGCAGCCCTAGGGGTGTCTCCTCACATCCCTCAGCCCCCGGCTCCTCCTCCTCCTTTTTCCTTCCTTCTCCCAGCCACCCCCTATCAGTCTGAAGAAGGGTTTTGGCCCGAAACATTGCCTATTTCCTTCGCTCCATAGATGCTGCTGCACCCGCTGAGTTTCTCCAGCATTTTTGTGTACAGGTGCACAACCTTTTATCCGAAGATCCAAATAACGAAAACCTCCGAATAGCGGCCATTTTTTCGGTCCTTGAAGAAAGGTCCTTGAAAACGTTCACCGAGGGCGGCCCGCAGAGGTGACAGCGGAACCTCCGGTCGGTCCTCGAAGAAAGGGGAACTAAATCCCCATTCATAAAAGAGAAGATGAGGGTATATTGCGCGGGAGGGTTAATAATTGACAATATGCTGCTGCCTGCCCGCTGAGTTAAAAAGTTCCCACGGTAGACTCACGATACACAGTGCAGATTGTCGCTCCCTTCAGTTTCACCCCACCTACACCCCTCTGCTTCCCGGCCATGTGTGTGACCCCTTCCCTCCCCTCTCCAGCTCCTCGCCCAATGCACCGGCGCGGGGGCTTTGCACTGTCTTCACGTCGGCCGTGCCAGTCACCGGAGACGTCAGGACCAATTGGACACCGATCCCCAGGCCCACTGCAAGCACGGAGAACCCAGAGACCCACAGCCAACAGCAACTCCAGCCCAGCCCCACTCCAACTACAGAGGAACCTGGGTTGCGGATGACGGGGCGCAGCCCGGGGCGTCGGGGAGCGGGGCCCATCGGGGAGCGGGTTCCTGTTGGTCCTGACGTCTCCGGCCACCTGCCATCCTCCGGGAACTGTACCGCCCTTGCAGGAGAGTGGGGTTGTTTGCATTTGCAGAGGGAGAGGGCAATTCACATAAACATCCATCACAGTGAGTCTCCTCCTCACTATGATGGAAGGCAAAGACTTGTCCCTCCCCTGCTCTCCATTCCTCTCCCGAAGTCGAGGTCAAAGCCCCCGGCGGGCGCTAGCAAGTCCGCGGCCACTCAGCCACGCCGGGCGTTGTAAGGCCCCCCTCCAGGTCATTCTCAACCCCGTAATTCTGGCGGGAGAAGTCGCCGCTGCCGGTGCCCCGCAAAACGGTCTCCCATCGGGGACCCGCGAGCTCCCGGTGTCACCATCCACCGGAGTCGGGTCGCAGCAGCTCGCCGCCGCAGCTCTCCACGCTCCGAAGCTGGCTAGCTCCACGGAGGTAGGTCCGTAGGTCCACAGGCTCCACAGCTCCCACCGCCGCCCACCGACCCCCAGGCCCACTGCAAGCACGGAGATCCCAGAGACCCACAGCCAGCAGCAACTCCAGCCCAGCCCCGCTCCAACTCCAGAGGAACACGTAGGGGCAGAAGCTGATGGTGTGCAATGTACGTCTTGTTCTTGGGGTGGCGGATGAGGGGGCGCAGCTCGGGCTGTGGGCGAACTGCCACTTGTCGCTGTAGCGTCCCATCGGGGAGCGGATTCCTCTGGAGTTGGAGGGGGAGGGGGGTATTGTGCTATTTGATCGCCCCCTGGTATCCCAGGGACAGGGAGACATTCCGAAGACCGACAAATTCTGAATTACGAAAAGTGTCTGGTCCCAAGGCTTTCGGATAAAAGGTTGTGCACCTGTACCTTGTCCAATATCAGTTTGTCCACCTTCCGTGAGTTCCAGCTTCCCTGTTCCGTGAGCTGCTCGTCCACATGCTAGCTTTAGGTTTACATTTATTGTTGTCACGTGTACCAAGGTACAGGGTAAAGCTTTGTTTTGCATGTCATCCAAATAAATCAGATAAGTCTGAAGAAGGGTCTCGACCTGAAACATCACACATTCCTTCTCTCCAGAGTTGCTGCCTGTTCTGCTGAGTTACCCCAGCATTTTCTGTCTATCTTAGATCAAATAATTCAACACATACAAACAATCAAGTCAAACTTAAGTACAATATGTAGAACAAAGGGGAAGAAATAGAGTGCAGAATATAGTTCACAGCACGGTAGCCCACCAGTTCCATAGGCATAGTCCAATGCCTGCAGACACAAAATGCTGGAGTAACTCAGCGGGGCAGGCTGCATCTCTGGAGAGTGCAATGGGTGCAATGACTTCAATTGGATAAAGGTGAATTGGGCAGTATCCTAGCTTATGGTAGGACTGTTGATATAATTATTCCAAAATCTAATGGACTTTGGGGTTTTTTTAAGTCTCTCATTTTGCCTTGGACTAAATATCTCACAGACATTAATCCAAAGGGAATACCATCACATTTCCCTTGCGCCCAGGTTGTCACCATTGAGTCAATGACCTGGAAAGCCCTAGGATGAGTGCATGAGTACCAAAAAGTGTGCAGCACCTCCAAAATTGTGAGCAATGGATGTACTCTGGAGACAAGGAACTGCAGATGCTTGAATCTTGGGCAAAACACAGTGCTGGAAGAGCTCCAGCACAGTGGCGCAGCGGAAGAGTTGCTGGCTTACAGCGGCAGAGACCCATGTTCGATCCTGACATTGAGTGCTGTCTGTGTGGAGTTTGCACATTCTCCCTGTGACCCCATGGGTTTTCCCCAGGCGCTCCAGTTTCCTCACATACTCCGTGCAGGTTTGTAGTTGAATTGGCTTCTGTAAATTGCCCCTTGTGTGTAGGTTAGAACTAGCTTTCAGGTGATCACTGGTCGGCATGGACTCGGTGGGCCGAAGGGCCTGTTTCTGGGCTATGTCTCTAAACTAAAAAAAAACTAAACTCAGTGAAGTTCTATTCCTGCTGAGTCCCTCCAACTCTTTCTGGTTTGGTCAATGAATGTTTTCCAGTCACTTTTGTCCACGATTCATTTATTGATTCTTTTTATTTTCTCTTCCCTCATTCCCACTGTTTGACTGAAGTCTCGCCCTTTCATTTCAGGTGGTAATGCAGATCTTTGATCCTAGGAATCGCACCCACTGCTTTCAGCTGATTTTTTGATTAGTGGCTGAGCGCTGTTAGGCATTTTAAAAGTTATTTGCCATAATTCTGTGGATTCTCAAATGGGCTGGAATTTGCCAGGTCAGAGCAGGCTGGTACATACTTTCCATCTCATACTGCAGGAAGAGGCCAGCCTCTACTCAGGAGCACCTTATGGTAATTGGTAAACTCATCTTTGAGAGTGAACCATGACACTTCACTTTCTGGGCAAGTGTTGGAGAGCTACAGTCTTCCCAAGACTTGATTGTATTCATGGATGGAATATCTAACATGTTCATTTAAACATCTAACACAACACTTTTCACTATGCCACAATACACGTGGCAATAATAATTCTCAACCTAATCTTAAACCTTGTGAGAACTAGCAAGGGATTATCTGTAAACCAACCTGAAACTAGTTGTATCCAATTATCACTTGCCAGGCTTTGTCCTACCCACCTCTCTTGTCAAGCTTCCTCCCACATTCTATAATCACTCTGCAGAAGGGGTCCCATCCCAAAGCATCACCTATCTATTCTGTCCACAGATGCTCCCTGACCTGTTCAGTTCCTCCAATACTTTGTGTTTGGTGAAACTAACTGTATGTGTTTCAATGGGTACTTCAGACTTTAGACTAGAGATTTAGTCTTTGGAGTTACAGTGCAGAAACAGGCTCTACAGCCCACCGAGTCCGCGTCGACCAGTGATCACCTCATAAACTAGCACTATGCTACACACTAGGAACATTTTTCAATTTTACCAAAGCCAATTACCCTACAAATATGTACGTCTTTGGAGTGTGGGAGGATTGGGGGCGCCTCGACACAATTGGGGGCATCTCGGCAAAAAAACGAACATCACTGTTTGTGGAAATCATAACTGAAATTCTCACTCTTTATATACAATAAGAAAGCCTGCAACACTGATTAAAAGTAAAATAAGATGGTACGGAAGACTATACTTTGTATGTAGGAAGGAACTGCAGATGCACACAAAATGCTGGAGTAACTCAGCGGGACATGCAGCATCTCTGGAGAGAAGGAATGTGTGATGTTTCGGGTGGAGACCCTTCATCAAATTATACTTTTTGTAACAGATAAGTAGCAAACTGTCAAAGGCTGCATCAATTGGTGTAACAATAAGGTTTATAAATTAAGACAACTATAAGCAACCACATCAGGATAGATGTGGCAAAGTACTAAAAATATCTGATGATAAGTGACACATGGAAGTTACTGCAAGTCTTGAAGCTTTTTTTGTCCTGAAATATTTACGGCAAGCTGGTGAGATGGCAGTATAATGACAGAAGGCATGATGAAGAAAAAAGTGTTGTTCGGTAAAAATTCTGCTAGTTTAGTAATGTTCTTCGGAGAAAGTAATCTTCAACTCTCACTTAAATTGGCCCGCAGGGAGAAAATAGGTAAGGACATTAAACATGTTCTTGCTAATATTATGCCCCATGCATCATTGCCAACATGGCTTAGTCTAATCAAACATTATTGATATAAAGCATTGACCCACACCATATGTGTTAGGGTGGCACAGTGGTAGAGTTGCCAGAGACCCGGTTTGATTCTAACTCTGGGTGCTGTTTATACGGAGTTTGTACATTTTCCCTGTGACCATGTGGGTTTTCTCCGGGTGTTCTGGTTTCCTCACACACTCTAAAGACCTACAGGTTTGTAGATTAATTGGCTTTTGGTAAGTTGTAGAATCATCCCCACTGTGTAAGATAGTGTTAGTGTACAGGGTGATCGCTGGTCAGGATGGACTAAGTGGGCCAAAGAGCCTGTTTCTGTATCTCTAAAGCCTAAAGTTAACCTTTTTGTTTCTAAATAGTCCATGAGGTATCTTCCATTTCCATTTCAGATTTCCAACAACCCTGTCTGTTTTTTGGGAAAAAAAGTAAAATATTACTTTGTTTTTATCAATGGCACAGATTATGTGGTGCAAACGTTGGCTTTTCAACACCCTTATTCCATGAAACTGGCAGCAATTTTGGGTTTCTGCACTGGCAGAATATGTTCACTGTCCGTGATCCAACCTGTCCAGAGGTTTTATGACGATGACATTCACCAGCATATCCAATGGCTTTTTTTTATTTTTTTTTTATTTTTTATTTGTTTATTTTATTAGAAGTTAATACAGTACAAAACAGTACAGTGGAACCTAATTTTAGGTGCCAACTATGTCATACCGTAATCCATTCTATGTACAACCTCTAGTTTTATGTTATGAGAAGGAAGTAAGCAAGACAAGAAAAAGAAAACAATAGAAAGGGGAAAAAGTGGGAAAAATAGATGGTAGAGAGTAGACAAATGTGAAGTGTGTATATAAAAAATAAATAAATAAAAAAGAAAAAGTGGAAAGTAGAAATAGAAGAGAAGGCCCCTTAAAAGAGAATTTTTCAAATCTGTATTCGGAGATGCAGATCTATCCACGTCATGAACTGAAATCAGCAATCCTTATGGTACCGCTGCATCACATGATTCCAAAAAGTCGATGAAAGGAGACCAACTCCTTAAGAATTGGTCATATTTATCTATTAGTCGGAGTCTCATTTCTTCAAGGCGTGCTATGTCCATCATATTCCTAATCCACATTTTAACAGTTGGTATGGTTGTATTTTTCCAAAATTTAAGTATCAATTTCTTTCCAATTATTAACCCATAATTAAAAAAAACATTTTGGTCTTTATTTAAATTGGTATCTACTCCTATTATTCCAAATATAATCCATTCCATTTTGGGTTCTATTCTTGACTTGAAGAGCATTGTAAATATATCAAATATATCACTCCAAAATTTATTCAACTTTGTACATCCTACAAATGAATGTGTTATATTAGCGGAGGTACACAAAATTGCTGGGGAAACTCAGCGGGTGCAGCAGCATCTATGGAGCGAAGGAAATAGGCGACGTTTCAGGCCGAAACCCTTCTTCAGCGTTTTGAAACAAACATTTATCGCATCTGGGAGAGACGTTTGGATAAAATTTATTCAACCTCGTTTTTGAATAATATAGTCTATGTAATAATTTGAATTGAATTAAATTATGTCTTGCATTAATAGAACAGTTATGTGTATTCATCAAATACTTTTCCCATCTATCCTTCGAGATCTTTATCATTAGCTCATGTTCCCAATCTTCCCTTAGTGCTTCTGTTGAGGGTGATTCTCTATTTAATATATTATTATAAAAGTCGGATATTAATTTTTGTGAATCAGCCTTAATATTCATTGCTTCTTCTAAAGGGTCTAAAAATATAGTTTGAAATCTATGTGTATATTTCTTCATAAAGTCACATACCTGTATATATTTAAAATATTGATTATCCTTCAATTTAAATTTTAATTTTAATTGTTGAAATTATAACAGTTTGCCCAATTCATACATATCCCCTAAAATATTACTTTGTTTTTATCAATGGCACAGATTATGTGGTGCAAACGTTGGCTTTTCAACACCCTTATTCCATGAAACTGGCAGCAATTTTGGATTTCTGCACTGGCAGAATATGTTCACTGTTCGTGATCCAACCTGTCCAGAGGTTTTATGACGATGACATTCACCAGCATATCCAATGGTAATCATGAGAATTGGTGCAGAGGTAAGGTTTGTAGGAAGTAGTCTCATTGTAAGATCCTAGAAAAATGTCACCAGAGGTTAAAGTAAGATTTATTTGTAACTGATTCTCAGGTAACAAATCACGTTATTAATCTCTCATATAGAAAATTCACAACTCTAGAAAATATACAACTTTCAAAATGTTCATTCACTTTAAACCAGCTTCCACTTAATCTCATGTGAATGTTATTACAAGAACTCCCAGAATTATGTAACAGGTGATTTACGTCAATTCTCACTTATGTAAGCATTCCTTAAACTCACTGGTTTACTCCAGAGTTTGGTGTCTCGGTAGTCTCAGTTGCAGTGCACGACTTCCATCACATGTGGCCATTTCCGCAAGCCAGTCAGCTGTTCTTGTGGATGCTCCCACGTGGTCTCCGCTTCTGAGCTCTTCCATGGACTCTATGTCGGAGCTCCTCCGTGGTCTCCATGTCAGAGGTCCCAAATTGTCTCAATGTCAGGGCTCCCACATTGTCTCCACATCGGAGCTCCCCCATGGTCTCCGCGTCGAATAATACGTATGCGGTAGAATTTCCATTTCCGACTTGTGTGACATCTGACTTACGCAAGGGTCCACGGTACGTAACCCTTATATTAGTCGGAGAACAGTTGTATTATTCTCTAGTATACAAAATTCACAACTTGAGAAAATATACGTTTTAAAAAAATAAAGTTTATTAATTGTAAGCCAGCTTCTAATTTATCACGTGAATATTCCAACTTTCATTTAGAAATGTTTCCAAAGTTCATGCATATGGTGTTTTATGTTATTTCCAATGATTTAGAAATCTTCAACACGGTAGGCTGACATGACTGTAGAGAAAGGGGGCGGAGAGAAAGAACAAAAGAGGTATACGATGATTAGAAGCGAGAAGAGATTAGTTGACAAAAAGGGACAAAAGTGAATGTCTGGCTCAATGGGCCATAGTGTCAGTAGATATGTGTGGGAAGGAATTGCAGATGCTGGTTTAAACCGAAGATAGACACAAAATGCTGGAGTATCTCAGCGGGAGAGGCAGCATCTCTGGGGAGAAGGAATGGGTGACCTTTCGGGTCGAGAGACTGAGAGTCAGGGGAGGGGGAGATACAGAGATAAGGAAGTGCAAGGTGTGAGAACGAGACATCAGGGGGTGGTGATCAAAGAAAATATAGAATAGATCATTGTTAACTAAGAGAAGGTAACAAGAAAGCAAACATAGATAAAATGTAATCAGGGACAGTCAGACTGGTGGGAGAACTGGGAAGGGGGAGGGATGGAGAGAGAGTGAAAACAAGGGTTACTTGAAGTTAGAGAAGTCAATATTTATTTTATTTCCAATGTTTAAGAAATCTTCAACACGGTAGGCTGACATGACTGTAGAGAAAGGGGGCGGAGAGAAAGAACGCTGGTGTGTAAGCTGCCCAAGCGAAATATGAAGGGCTGTTGATTAGATTTGTTTACTCAAGGGAGATAAACTCTTTCTTCCTAGAGGCAATGGTGACTCCATCATCTAATTTGATCAAGGCTGAGGTCTATTTGTTTTGGACACTCAGGAATATTGGAATCACAAGGACCAGCAGGTGTTGAAATCATGAGCAAAACACAAAGTGCTGGAGCAACTCTGTGGGTCAAGCAGCATCTGTGGAAGTAATGGACATTTCAGGTTGGGACCTTTTTACAGACTGGAGTATTGCCAAGAGAGAACACCTAAAAGACAGCCATGATTTTTTGAGGGTTGACCAAAGACAAGGAGCCAGATAGCATAGTTCAGCTTCTTTCTATAATATTATATTACATTTAGAGTGGATTTTAACATTAAATACTTAAATGGTTTCCTTTCAGATTCTGTCAAAAACATTCAAAATATTTAAATGAGGATAGTTGTATAAGAATTCTCTGCTAAAATGATCCATCCTTATTATGCATGCACTGTCAGCCTTCAAATCAAGCATTTCCTCAAGATGAGCAAATATTTGTAAAACCACATTAATGTCGCTTTCAATATTTACATTACATTCCAGGCTTCCAGGAAGCAAAAAATTGGGGTTGTTCTGACCAGCTGTAATTAATTTGAAAGGTTCCTTGACTAACAGCCTAAAAAAAAGATGAAAATTCAAGTCTTTCTTAAAATAAAAGATAACGGTGGCTTGAGAAAGAGAAATTGCATAATTTTCTTCACGACAAAAAAAAACTTTGCAATCCATTGCAACATAAAAGGCCAAACCTAAAATGCTTTCTGCAGGAAGCAGTATTTTCCAGCCTTCTTCTGTAGTGCCGGTTGTGATGGGAATTTAATTTTCCATTAGAACAAAGAAGTTAACAAAGTTCAGCACAGGAACAGGCCCTTTGGTCCACAATGTCTGTGCTGAACATGATACCAAATAAACTAATTTCATCTGTGTTCTACATCCCTTCATTCCCTGCATTTCCATGTGCCTATCTAAAAGCCTCTTAAATGCCACTGTCATATCTGTCTCCACTCCACCACTGGCAGCAGACTCCAGGCACTCACCACACTCTGGATAAAAACCTGCCCCGTCTATCACCTTTACATTTTGCCCTCACTTCAAAGCTGTACCTTCTAGTCTATCATTCAATTATTCAGATCTTCCTCCCTTGTGTTTCAAAAATGAATGACTTTGGTCCTCACATTATTAGCAAGATATAGTTTCATTACAGCTCCACATTGCTCTTTTCCCTTTGATATTCAGTGTCTTACCCCCCTCCTCTTCCCCACCTCTGGATCAGGATAAAGATTTTTTTTCCACTGCAAAGTTTAAACATGCGACCAAACGTCCACACGCCATAACTGCATAGCCAGCTGAGCTGCCTTTAAAATGTGATGTTGATACATCCCTGAATTTGCAAGTGAGGGTAAACATTTGTATGACAGTCTGAGGAAGGGTCTCCACCCAAAATGTCACCCATTCCTTCTATCTAGAGGTGCTGCCTGTCCCACTGAGTTACTCCAACATGTTGTGTCTATCTTCGGTTTAAACCAGCATCTGGTGTTCCTTCCTATAACATTTCTATGACTAGCTGGTTGCCACCCTGATCTCAGCCCCCTGTCCAGTCCCGGTTATTATTCATCTAGTCTATAAATGGCACCTGAATAGACCAGACGTCATTCACTTCTTTGCTGTTTGTGCAGGCATTGCCTGCTTAATTTGGTGCCCATATTTACCCAAGAAATAATATCAATGAAGCTGAAGGGCTCAAGATGCTGGTTCCCAACATCCAGCCGTGACATCATTGTCGTGCTGCAAAGGATTGAAACTGGGCCGTGAGAAGGTCCAAAATGTATTTTAATAAAATTCTGAAATATTCCGGCAAAAGTTGTTGGAATGGTTGACATTGCTACCCTGGGGTTGTTGTACAAGTTACTGCACACAAAGGACAGGTGGGTAGACTAGTGGGAGCATTCAATGTTGTCATATTATTGATTTGATTTTTTGCTTTAATTATGTTTTAAATTACTAAATATGATTTTTATTTAATGCTTTTATTTGCGATTAGTAAGCTTGAAAGCCCAACATTTTTGAAAACTCAATCATTTAACAGAATTATCAATTAATTTATCATGCCATCTTAAAATATGTGCCGTAAGCCCAAATGTTTGATACATTTTCATCCGCAGACAGAAAAGGCTGGGAGCCGTTAGCTTCAGGGCATGGTCATGTGTTTATCTTGTGTCGACAGATGAAGAATTAGGTCAAAATGAGTAAAAAGATGTCACAGTCAAATTGATTCCTGGGTTGACGAGGATTTTCTATGAACAGAGATTGAGCAGATGTGCCTATTCTGCATGGAGTTTAGAGAATGGGACATGATTCTGAAGGTTTGATGGAGCAGTTGATGTGCGGATGTGGGGAGTATAGAGCTAGGGCTACAATCACGGGGTTGTGGGCTACGTTTCAGGCGTTTATTTTCTCATTTGGCTGTTAATCTTCAGAGATGTCTAATCTACAGTGCTGTGGACAGTGAGTCATTATGTATATCCAATGCTGAAAGAGATGGAGAAATTATATGTGAATGAAGCCTTGTGGGAATCAGTAAGAAAGTGGAATTGCGATCAAAGATCAGATCAGCCATGGTCTGATTACAAAGCAAGGTTATCATAAGGTGCTGTACATCCAAAATGTGTAGGAAGGAACTACAGATGCTGGTTTATAACGAAGATAGACACAAAATGCTGGAGTAACTCAGTGAGTCAGGCAACATCTCTGGAGAAAAAAGATAGTCGATGCTTCTGGTTAGAACCCTTCTTCTGGCTCAAAGATAGAGCCACATCTAGCTCTATCTTTTAGTCTGAAGAAGGGTTCCGACCTGAAATATCAACTATTCCTTTTCTCCAGAGATGCTGCCTAACCCGCTGAGTTACTCCAGGATTTTGTGTCTATCTGCTGTACATCCAACTCTTGCTCCTATTCTTGAGGTTCTTACAACAATGGGAACCTGTTAACCGAGAAAATTACTCCCACTGGAAAACTACGCAATGCGTTACCCACTCACATGCAAAGACTTATTTTGACTTGCATGCACTTGCTTTTATGCAGTGGTTGCATTTCAGTGGTGGAAAACCGCTAGCATAAATCAAATTGGGAAACAAGGTTTTGAAACGTCTGGAGCAGACAGACTACAGATTGTGTTGCAGACAAAGCAGGGAGATGAGAACGCCTTGAAGAACACTGCTAACCTGCGGTAACCCCGTCTAAGAGACTCAAAACATAGACAGCAATGCTTTATTTTCTATACATTCCCGGGGACTGACAAGTTGATTCTTTCAATATGGCCTTCATCCAGCTAAGATCTAAAGGGGCTCATCTGACCCGCACAAAATATTTGTCACCATGAGAGGGAGTTTGAAGTTTACACTTTTAGGATCAGTTTCACTTTAAATAAATGTCGACTATGACTAGCAAGTTGATTTTCCATATGGTTAAGATGCACGTTTGTAACTGCTGGGGATTTCAGGGCTAAGTTTCAATTGCTCGCTGTCTGTTTCTCGCCTGATAAATGGGCAGCTGGCAATTGAAAGTGGGGAGAGCGGAAACACCTTAGCCACTCCATTAAAACCCAAGGCCTGCCTTTCACAATTTGCAACCGGCCCTGTAAGAGGTTCGAGAAGCAAGCTCGCTTTGACACAGGGGGGAGGAAGTGGCTCAAATGTGCAAACCAGCTGTCCGCACCAGTTGCAAGGTTCTGACTGCAAATTTTTTGGGTGCAGGCAGGCAAAATGTGTTCCCGGCACTTTGTCCCAAGCTTCCACCAGCTGGTCTTAAGGACAGAACTGAAGGCTGCACATAAAAGCAGGCCAGGAAGTTTCAATGTTGCTTCTCACGGAGCCAAATAATATGTGGTGATCCTCCTTGGCCTCAAATGAATTTTGTAAACCAGCATCTGCGGTTCCTTGCATCTGCATCCTTCAATAATTAGGACCCATGCAATGGTATCATCTCTCCTGGCTACTGCAGAGACATAAACTGATGTCTGGTTCAGCACAGGAGTCCCAATTTTCAGCAATTGGCCAGCTTAGGTGGTAGAGTGGGGCAGCTGGTAGTGTTGCTGCCTCACAGTGCTAGAGACCCGGGTATAATCCTGACCTCAGGTGCAGTCTGTGTGGAGTTTGCATCTTCTCCCTCGGACAGGATGGGTGTTCTCCGGTGGTCTGGTTTCCAACCACATCCCAAAGACGTGTAGGTTTGTAGGTTAATTGGCCTCTGTAAAAATGCCTCTGGTTTGTAGGGAATGGATGCAAAAGTGAGATGACATAGATCTGGTGTGAAGGGATGATCAATGTTCAGTGTGGACTTGGTGGGCCGAAGGGCAGTTTCCATGCTGTATCTTTCAATCAAAACCATCGATAAGTAGTTAAGTTCAAGGGCACAAAAAGGCAAAGTGAACAGCATCAAGGGTTGCCTGCATCATATTTAAGTTCGGTCTCACAGCTGACAACAGAATGTTACCGAGTGAATCATTTGCTGAGCTCTCAGCACTGGGGCAATAAGAATTACAAATTCCATTAAACATGTAAGCCTCCTACTGTTGACAGAATGCCTTGGACTCACTTGCCTTCCCACACACCACCTCTGTGTTCACAAGTTGAGCAACAACAAGCAGCTCTGACAGACAAATGGTGAAAGTAATGGCTAACTCAAAGCATATTTTCTGAGAAATCAGATTGCATTTTGAACGTACACGAAACAAACTGGGTGTTATCCAGAGTGATGATCTCACAAAAAGAATGCCTTGAGCTCGAAGCAAGTTTATTTTTTATAAAACTACTGACAGGAGGTATTTCATTCCATGTAACTATATAAAATATCCCAAAGATGGAATTTGATCTATTCATTTCAAAACTGTGAACGCATAGGAAAATTGTTCTATACAAGAATATCCTCTCACAGTACATTTGCATTGGGCATTATTTGGATCAAAGAATTATAGGAGACAAGCACTGACAGGGTCTTGAATCACTTCCATGAAACATCCAGAGAGATATTGTTTAAAATACTTTAGATTGGAGTGTGTTGCTTGCTCTTTGGCAGAACTAAAGGAAGCCTATTCCTGACGTGCTTCTCTATGTGAAAGTCAGGAATAGGCTGGAAGTTGGTTGTTGGTGAGTCGGGCCATTCAGTTCCATGCCAGCCATCTCGACGTGGCTCATTTACTTGAATGAGATCTACAAGCTTCAATTAAAAAGGTATGGGGAGGTAAATTATCATTAGGCATTCCACTTCATTCTCTGTGTGTGAACACAAGTTTAGTTTAGTTCAGTTTAGTCTAGACATGCAGCGTGGAAACAGGCCCTTCGGTCCACCGAGTGCATGCCGATCAGCGATCAACCTTACACTAGTTCCATCCTACACACTAGGGACAATTAACTTACAAACCTGCACGTGTTTGGAATGTGATGGAAACCAGAGTTATATAGACATGCAGCATGAATTGTTTCTTTTTCTTCAGTTACATATCTTTTAATTAATTTCAATCACTTCAATGCATTTTAAATTAAAAAAATGTTTTTACAATTTTTTGTAGAGTTTGATTATTTAAACCTTTTGAACTGTACTTAAATAGGAAAGGCCTTCAGTAGCAGCAACTTGTTTATGCAGAAACAAGGAATCGCAGATGCTGGTTTAACAAAAAGGACACAAAGTGCTGGAGTAATGCAGCAGGTCAGGCAGAATCTTTGGAGAATATGGATGGGTGACATCCGAACTTCCTCTACCCTCATTCCCCCCCACTCCCCCCAACTACAATCAGTCTGAAGAAGGGTCCCAACACAAAACTTCACTGATCCATGTTCTCCAGAGATACTGCCTGACACGCTGAGTTACTCCAGCACTTTGTGTCTGGTGTTTCAGGATCTATCTGGTGAGGCCATCTGACTGCTCATGAACCTCTCCAGTTCATGAATAGTCCATGGCAGGAAGCCATAGAGTATATAACATTCAGGGCTGCTAAATGTAGGTGCTGCCATTAGAATGGCACATTAGGTTTAGTTTAGTTTAGAGATATAATGTGGAAACAGGCCATTTGGCCCAGCGAGTCCATGCTAACCAACGATTACCCGTACACTAATTCTGTTATCCCAGATACGCATTCCACACACGAGGGTCAATTTACAGAAACCAATTAACCTACAAACCTGCATGTCTTTGGAATGTGGGAGGAAACCAGAGCACGCATAGAAAACCCTAAACGGTCACAGGGAGAACGTACAAACTCCATACGGATAGCATCCGTATAGTGAGGTCCCTGTCACTTTTATGGCAGCAACTCCATCACTGCACCACTGTGCCACCCTAACACATATGGTGAGGGTTAGGGTAGCTGTGTGTTTAGTTTAGTTTAGTTTAGCTCAGTTTATTATTGTCACCTGTACTGAGGTACAGTGAAACATTTTTTGTTGCATGCTATCGAGTCAGTGAAAAGACTATATGTGATTACAATCAAGTTGTCCACAGTGTACAATTGCAGGATAAAGGGTATAATGCTTAGTGCAAGATAAAGTCCACTAAAGTACGATTATAGCTAGCTCGGAGGTCTCATAGGTCAGAAAGTGCATGATCCAACCCACTGTGATGTTATGAAATGGCAATGGTATAGTTCTCTTGTTTTTATGAAATTCTTTTGTTTGTCTGTCTTAATGAAAGGTTAGCACATCAGAAGTAAGTAGGTAATTTACTACTTTGGATTCCCTTTGATATAAATGTAGCATGTTCCCAGTAAAAAGGATACCAAGAAAGAATTAACCTGCTTATTTGCTTATATTTTTCCTTAAGTAAAGAAAGAACGTGGATCATACTCTCATGGAATCTCAAAGTACTTCACATTTATTAAATTAGATTTTTCTGAATTTTGCTGTATGATTTTATGTAGGCGAATCCTTCAATTAAATATGTAGGAAGGAACTGCAGATGCTGGTTTATTCCGAAGATAGACGCAAAGTGCTGGAGAACTCAGCGGGTCAGGCAGCATCTATGGAGAAAAGGAACAGGTGACACTTCAGGTCGGGACCCTTGGGAAGGGTTTTGACCTGAAACGTCACTTGGTCCTTTTCTCCAGAGATGCTGCCTGACCCACTGTGTTGTTTCAGCACTTTGTGTTTCTCTCCATCAATTAAATGTTATGTAGCCCAAAAGAAAAATAAATTGTATCTTTAAAGCATTGACCAAGATCACGTTCTCCTCTTCCAGTGATACTGAAGAACCTCCTATATATATACCCTCTTCACCAAGTAGCTAAAGCCCACTATCATTTCATCCAATAACTGCATCTCAGACAATAATCCTCTTGTAAGAGAGGATGAACTCAGGTAAGATTCTCAGATTCTAAAGATTGCTTCAAAACCCATAAATTACATGACTTGATACATAAAAATATTTGGCCAGAGAAAGCTAACCTCTGAAACCTGTTTTAACAGGGTGTCTGGAAGCTGATCTGCAATAGTGATAATCCATGTGGGCGATTGTGACTTGATGTCCAATTTTGCCCAATGGGCAAGTTGCACCTTTTTATAATGTAACATCTTTCTGAATGGTAAGAACAAATGCAACATTAATAAATATTTTTTTTAAAACAAATAGAAAAGCTAACTGAATAATGCGAAGGCCGCCATGAAAGTAAACTTAATTTCTGCATAAGTTGCATTGTCCTTCAGCTATACTCAGGATTTGAGGCTCTGATTTTGTAAATGTGTACGTTTTGAGGCTGTCATTTAGTAAATTAGTACGTTCTCCCTGTGACCATGTGGGTTTTCACCGGGTGCTCTGGTTTCCTCCCACATTCCAAAGATGTGCAGTTTTGTAGTTTAATTGGCTTCTGTAAATTGCTCCCATTATGCAGGATGCGTAACTGGGATAATATGTTTTCACAGAGTCATAGAGCAATACAGTGTGGAAACAGGCCCTTCGGCCCAACCTGCCCACACCAGCCAACATGTTCCAGTCACATTAGTCCCACCTGCCTGCATTTGGTCCATATCCCACCCAAACCTGTCCTATCCATGTATCTGTCAAACTGTTTCTTAAATATGGGGATAGTCCCTGCCTCACCTATCTCCTCTGGCAGTTTGTTCCATACACCTACCACCCTTGGTGTGAAAAAATTACCCTTCAGAATAAAGGTTCCAGATTACCGACCACTGAGTGATTTATTAGATATGTACATTAAGATTTGTGCAAGTACGATCTCATTAGGACAGTTAGTTCTCTGATAAGATGTTGTTTATAATGTTAAGATTATGCTTTAGCCCATGTATGGTTCTTGAATTTATTTATATTTTAGCAAAGCAAAATTCAATGTAAAGAATATGTCTAGGGGAAGTACTTACACCTCTCATTGAAGTGAAATTTGTGACTTTGCACCCAAATCACACAGACCTGTGTGTGCATGTCAGAGCACGGTTAAAATACTCCACATCAGCTTAAGATGTTTAGTGTAAGTGGTCTATTACTTACGATGTTCCCACTGCATTCTCAGCTATGTAAAGCAGAACAATTTCTCCATGGCAACAGGAAACTTGAATTTCAGGAGTCTGAAATACCAAGAAGAAGTTGAGAAATGTTTTGCAGGTAGCTGAATTATTTGGAAAATGCTGACAATAATGATTGGAACTTTATTTTTCCTCAGGTGCTGACATTTCACATACATTTTCAGCATTTTCTTTTCATTATTTCAATGGATGCAATGCTGCACTCATTTTGTGAAGTGTATTAATGCACTATACACTAAAATAAAACCAGAAACTGCCTAAATAACATCCAGTTGAGAAGTGTGATGTGGAAAACAACAAAGTTGACGGCCTGAATTTTCTGGAAACAAAAAAAGGGCAGCAATTTTCCAATTCCAAAACTATGCAGAAGCTCACATGTATTTGAGTTCTTTGGTAGTTAGTTCAACCATGAGATGTTGCAGTCAAAGTATTTATGTGGAATTTCCCATCAGCTTGGCTCTGCGCAGTTGAGCTCAATGCCAGCTTCCTGTAAAAGCATCACATCAGGTAACAGCAGGTTTAACCGGTGGGCATACAGCAACAAACAGCTTTGCAGAAGTTCTGGGCTAATATATAGGCTGTCCACCCCTTTGAGTATTTCCTTCACTTTCTGCCCAGCATCTACATTAATTTGCTTTTGAATCCATAGCTGAAAGTTTATTTATTTTCATTGGATTGAAGAGGTTGCAATGAATTACTTGCAAAAAAACACTTAAGTAGGCATGATCTCCAAAAACATAGTAAACAAAAGAGATATTAATAATAATAATAATAATATATTTTATTGTCATTGCATGTCAGTGCAACGAGATTTAGTATGCAGCTCCAACCGATGAAAAAGAAAAGTAAAATAAATAAATAAGCTGTGTGTCGTGACCATCCGAGGGAGCCAGTCCATGGGGGGTGGGGGGCACTCAGCAGGGCCGGTTCAGAGCCGCTATAGCTCTTGGAATAAAGCTGTTTCTGAGTCTGGAGTATCGGGCGTAGAAGGCCTTGTAACGTCTGCCGGAGGGAAGTAGTTCGAACAGTCCGTTACAGGGGTGTGATGAGTCTTTATGGATGCTGACGGCCTTCCTGAGGCACCGTGTGTGGTAGATGCCCTCCAAGGCTCTGTCCCAATGATCCTCTGCGCTCTGTGGACGACGCGCTGAAGAGCTCTCCTCTCCGCCTCCGTGCAGCTGAGATACCACACAGAGATGCCATACGTTAATATGCTCTCTGTGGTGCAGCGGTAGAACGTTGTCAGCAGCTGTTGGGGCAGACCAGTCTTTTTTAGTGTCCTCAGGAAGAACAGTCGTTGCTGTGCCTTCTTGACCAGTGCAGCGGTGTTGGTGGACCATGTGAGGTCCTCAGAAATGTGAGTGCCCAGAAACTTAAAGCTGGACACTCTCTCCACACTTTCCCCGTAAATGGAGATTGGGGCGTATTCTCCATTATGAGACCTCCTGAAGTAAATAATCAGCTCCTTGGTCTTGGAGGTGTTTAGTGACAAGTTGTTACGTGTGCACCAGTCCGCCAGGTTCTGTACCTCCGCCCTGTATTTTGTTTCATCACCGTTGGTGATCAGCCCAATCACTGTTGTGTCGTCTGCAAACTTCACGATGGTGTTGGTGTCGAATGCAGGAACACAGTCGTGAGTGAAGAAGGAGTAGAGCATGGGGCTTAGTACACAGCCCTGTGGTATGCCGGTGCTCAGGGTGATAGTGGAGGACAGGTGCGGGCCCAGTCTCACTGCCTGCGGTCGCTCCGTCTGAAAGTTCAGGATCCAATCGCATATCGGCGAGTTGAGGCCTAGCTGGTGGAGTTTGGTGGTGAGCTTGGTGGGGATGACCATATTGAATGCAGAGCTATAGTCAACGAAGAGCATCCTCACGTACGTGCCCTGTTGGGGCACCTTCATTGGGAAATGAAGACATGGGGAAATGGCAGACACTGGAATCTTGAGCAAAACGTAAAGTGCTGGAGGAACTCAGCATGAGAAACCATGATTTAGGAACAGCCTCATATTTTGCTTGAGCAGCATACAACACAATTGTATGTACACAATTTATTATGTAACTTCACGTAACCCCTGCACTCCATCTTTCTCTCCATCTCTCTCCCACCCAAGTCACACCAGGTTCCCATTCTCACCTAGCAAACAGTTAACAATGGCCTGTTACTTTTATCAGCATTACTTATTTTGCATATCTTTCATTCATTTGTTCTATATATCTCTACATCACTGTATATATCCCTCGCTTCCCTTTCCCTTGACTGAAGGGTCTCAACCCGAAACACCACCCATCCCTTCTCTCCAGAGATGCTGCCTGTCCCGCTGAGTTACTCCAGCATTTTGTGTCTATCCATGATTTAGGAATATTTATTGATTACATCATAGCATTTGTTAAATTTGTAAGCAGTACTGACACTTTGTTCTGTGCCTTTCTTGTATGATAAATAATATTATTACTGGGCGTATCTTTCATATACACACCTCAGTTCTTTAGGCCCAGCGTGTATTAACTTATTGCCAGACACCCACGCTGTTAAAGCAAAATGCATAAAAACATGTGTGTGCCATGTCCAATACATACAACAGGTCGGATTGGGATGGACATGTTATTCAGCATTGAACCTTTCCTTCTTTGGCAGTGCCTTTAGTTACACAACAGATTAATTTTCAATTCACATGTTGAATGTGTTTTTCACTATATTATTCAGTGATAGAAAAAGCTTGCAATAATTCCAGTTTCCCATTTTTAAAACAAGTCATAAATTATATTATAATAAATGTTATTTAATTCAAGTCAATTTAGATATGGTTGAATTACTTCTGCTGGCTAATAATGAAATGCTGGTAACAAGATTATTTAAAATGGATTTTCACTTCAGGAAGACTATTCACAAATAACAACGTTTTCAAAAAACCCTGCAAAGTCTGCAACTCTGAAATTAAAAACGGAAAATGTTTTAGCTCCTGGACCCTTCATCAGAGCTGCCCTAGAATCATCAAGTCCAAAACACAAAGTGCTGGAGAAACTTAGCAGGTCAGGCAGCATCTGTGAGGGAATGGACAGAGGACATTTCGGGTTGGACCCGTTTTCAGACTCCAGACTTTAAACTAGTCTGAATTAAGTAAGTAAGTAAGTTTATTGGCCAAGTATTCACATACAAGGAATTTTCTTTGGTGCTCCGCCCATAAGTAACAACATGACATACAGTGACAGTTACGAATGACTCAGAAAACACTAAACATTAATAATAATAAGACATTAATGATAAAACACCATTGATCAAGCATGTGAACCAACAAAATACCAGATCAAAGGGAGTCCCAACACGAAACATCGCCCATCCAATCCCTCCAGAAATGCTGCCTTTATGGGACAGGGGCATGTCGCTGAGTTCCTCCAACACTTTGAGTTTTGCTAAAGTTTCCAGCATCTACAGCCTGTTATGTTCCCTCATCTTCAAGTCCACCTCTATTCATAAATAGAGTCCCAACGTGAAACGCCACCTATCCATGTTAACCATATAACCATATAACAATTACAGCACGGAAACAGGCCATCTCGGCCCTACAAGTCCATGCCGAACAATTATTTTCCCTTAGCCCCACCTGCCTGCACTCGTACCATAACCCTCCATTCCCTTCTCATCCATATGCCTATCCAATTTATTTTTAAATGATACCAACGAACCTGCCTCCACCACTTCCACTGGAAGCTCATTCCACACCGCTACCACTCTGTCCCTTAATTCTGAAGTCATGCCCTCTTGTTTGAATCTTCCCTATTCTCAAAGGGAAAAGCTTGTCCACATCAACTCTGTCTATCCCTCTCATCATTTTCAAGTCCCCCCTTAACCTTCTGCGCTCCAGAGAATAAAGACCTAACTTATTCAACCTTTCTCTGTAACTTAGTTGTTGAAACCGGCAACATTCTAGTAAATCTCCTCTGTACTCTCTCTATTTTGTTGACATCCTTCCTATAATTGGGCGACCAAAATTGTACACCATACTCCAGATTTGGTCTCACCAATGCCTTGTACAATTTTAACATTACATCCCAGCTTCTATACTCAATGCTCTGATTTATAAAGGCTAGCATACCAAAAACTTTCTTTACCTCCCTGTCTATATGAGATTCCACCTTCAAGGAACTATGCACGGTTATTCCCAGATCCCTCTGTTCAACTGCATTCTTCAATTCCCTACCATTTACCATGTACGTCCTATTTTGATTTGTCCTGCCAAGTTGTAGCACCTCACATTTATCAGCATTAAACTCCATCTGCCATCTTTCAGCCCATTCTTCCAAATGGCCTAAATCACTCTGTAGACTTTGGAAATCCTCTTCATTATCCACAACACCCCCTACCTTGGTATCATCTGCATACTTACTAATCCAATTTACCACACCTTCATCCAGATAATTGATGTACATGACAAACAACAAAGGACCCAACACAGATCCCTGAGGCACCCCACTAGTCACCTGCCTCCAACCCGACAAATAGCCATCCACCATTACCCTCTGGCGTCTCCCATTCAGCCACTGTTGAATCCATCTTGCTACTCCTGCATTTATACCCAACAGTTGAACCTTCTTAACCAACCTTCCATGAGGAACCTTGTCAAAGGCCTTACTAAAGTCCATATAGACAACATCCACTGCTTTACCCTCGTCAATTTCCCTAGTAACCTCTTCAAAAAATTCAAGAAGATTAGTCAAACATGACCTTCCAGGCACAAATCCATGTTGACTGTTCCTAATCAGACCCTGTTTATCCAGATGCTTATATATATTATCTCTAAGTATCTTTTCCATTAATTTGCCCACCACTGAAGTCAAACTAACAGGTCTATAATTGCTATGTTCTCCAGCGATGCTGCTTGACCGGCTGGGTTACTCCGGCACTTTGTGCCTATTTATTATTTTCATAAATAAAGCTGGACTTTGCAATTCTACCAAGAAGAAACACTGGGTGGCACCATTGTACATCGAATTATACCTTGTCAGCCAGAGAGACTGGTTAAGAAATTGGTTGTCTTGTGCGCTTGGCTCAGTAGTTTAGTAAAATAGTTATTTAATTGAAATTTGATCAATGCGTCGTGTCCCGTTTCACACCTACAGCAAACGGGTGTTATTAAAATAAATTTAGTGTCAATCATTTGAGAATTCAATATTCTCGCTGCTTATTTTCCACGAGTTTCAACGTCGGTATGAAAGCAATCCCGAAACAATTTTAACTACATTTGTTATTGTGAGTTTCATAACAAGTAAACCGATTGAATCCCATTGCGTCCCCACCACACGTAAGGATAGCAAAATCAGCTCCTTCTCCCCCATTTTATTTAGTAAACATTCTTGCCTGAGTCAGAAGGGTTGAGTTCAAGTATGACTCGAAATAATGGATCAGTAAAATCCAGGCTGGGAATGTACTGATCAATGTTTGAGATGCTGGCCCCCCATCAGTCTGAAGAAGGGTTTGGGCCCGAAACGTTGCCCATTTCCTTCGCTCCACAGATGCTGCTGCACCCGCTGAGTTTCTCCAGCATTTTTGTGTACCTTTGAGATGCTCTCTTTTGGGTGAGAGATGACCTAGAAAATCCTAACTCGCTGACTGCCACAAATGTGCCACTCTATGTTAGAAACTGTGTGTTCTAATTGTTTACTGCTTTTAAGCCGCTAACATTGAACATATTCATCGTTAGAATCGAAAATGAATTTAAAATTGTTTAAAATATCGCCTCTGCCAGTTTGGAGATAATACGTCCACTATTTGTGAGGAGATTGGGAGAGTTTAGCCTAAGTACAGTTGGCCATGTTTCAACAATAAATGAACTTACTATTTAATTAGTATTACTATAACGTTGAAGTAGGTCACATTATTACGTTGCCGCCTGCAGGAGCTAACTGTGTGAAAATTGGCTGTGGCGTTTTCCATTTTCAGTTCAAAAACTGCGTCTTTGATTGTAAACTTATTGAAGTGTTCCGTGATAGTTAATGGCGCTATCTGAAGTCAGGCCTTCGCCTCTTTGCGGCGATTTATTAAAGAATGTCACATGAGACAGACAATAAATAGGATAGACACAAAATGCTGGAGTGACTCTCAGCGAGACTAGAGAGAAGGGGTGGGTGAAGTTTCGGGCCGAGACCCTTCTTCAGTTTCTATCTTCGGTGTAAACCAGCATCTGCAGTTCCATCCGAGACAATAAATAGGGACTGATTTGGAGAGAGAATGCATCTGAGAGTCGCTGGCTTGAATTGTCCATAATTTTTGTTTGCCTAGCTTACAATGTAAGCCTGGAATAGCATCAATAAGTAACACGCAAACATTGACAGCAAACATGCTCTTCCTCGACACTTTCAGGTAAAATTACGAGACATTACCCTAAAATAATGTAAAGCATGTCATTAAGTTTTATGTAAAATATTCCAGGGTATATATTGTGATTTGTAGTATTTGCTAGTTTTCCTGGCCTATTAATGAATCTAATGGGCCAGTTAAAAAATGGTCGAATGATGGGACATACAATAGGGACTCAGTTACATTTCTCCAGTTTTCAAACTTATTCATGTTCCTCCACTAAGTTTTCTGGACCCTCTTGAAAGGTGTAAAAAAACCTGCCGACGGTCTGTATTCTCTTTTTTTCTGGCGTGTCAGGTAAACAATTAATCACCGTGACGGCGAGTCAACAGTAACTCGGCGCCTGTCGCTGGTGTAACTCCGCGGGGGTGAATTTGTGGAGAGCTGGCGGCTGTCCGTGACTCACACACGCAGCCTCTCTGGTTCCTCGCTTCTCCTGGGCGCGCGGTGGGAAGGGTGTTTCGCAAAAGGTGGAGACAGCATTGTTTTTTTTGTGTGTGTCAGGCGTCTGCGATCGTGGAGAAACCTGCAGCGCAGGTTAGACCACACCTAACTAACTCCCAGCAACCAAAACACTCTGATGCATTGCTGGAGGTGGATTTGAAGTTTTTTTGCAGTTTGGTAATCTTGCAAGTTAAAAAAAAGAATATAAGTGTACATTATAGCATAAAGGTACACGTGAGTGATGCACATTATAGATTAAATGGGTATAAATATCACAACCCCTCCAAAATTGAATTAATTTTAATGGAAGACAATATTACAACAGAAAATATAAACAAAAAAATATAGGTTCTAAATCAGTATCGAGTTCAAACCCCTTCTCAGCCATTCGGCCAGGAATTTAGCGCAAAGTTTGAAATGACTCCAAACTCTGGAGATATATCTGAAGAAGGGTCTCGACCCGAAACGTCACCCATTCCTTCTCTCCAGAGACGCTGCCTGTCCCGCTGAGTTATTCCAGCATTTTGTGTCTAACCCTGGAAATATTGCAGTGTAAAGACTAATTGCAGATATTTCAAAGGAGCTGGTGTAATATTCTGCTTCTATTTCCTTTGCAGTCTTTCTAGCGTGCATAAATAAGTTAACAGCAAGAAAGTGGCCGGCAGTTATATGTTTTAAAGAAATGAGTTGAGTTGCCGACCCGATGGGTTATAAGGAAACGTGTTGGAGCTTGTTCCGAATTCTGTTTTTAATTCTTCAAACCTCTGAAAATGTATGTTTGGAACGAGCATCCACCGACAGGCAGACACTTTTAATAGTTGAGGAAGAGTGATAATAGACTTGGCTCCACAAACACGAGCGTGGGAAGTCTGAAAAACTTGAGGCAGCTTCTCCCGGCGACATCTCTGCAACCAATAGGCGTCCTGCATCCACCCTTCTGTTCCTTATAATTAGAGGTTTAACCGCGCTGGCTCGTTGGGTTACATCAGTTTGCCTTGAGTTGCAATTGCTACAAGGATCCCGTCTCTACGGAGCAGAGTGATGTGTGCATAGTCTGAGCTTTAAAGATTAAATCGTCTTTTTTGTGTGTGTGTGTGTGTAAGTTAAGCATTTTTGTTTTGAAAGAATGAGCGGGAGCTATGAGAAAAAGCTGCCGGGTCTTTTGACGGACATCCAGAGTTCGATGGGATGTCATCCCGCGAAAGATTCGCCAACTCTTCCAGAGTCTACGGCGACAGATGTTGGTTACTATAACCCGCAGAGCTGTCATCCCCCGCACGACTACTACACGACTTCAGCCTATTCCCAACCTGTGAACCACTACCCGTATCACCAGTTTAACCTGAACAATCTTCCGGGGCCTGGCTCTTACTCGGAGAAGCCCGAGTACGCTTACAACAACTCGTACCGCCAGTATGGCCATTTCCACAGAGATCATCAAGTATCCGCGGCTGAGAGAGGTAAGGACTCGTGAATTACCCAGTCGCTGCTGTGGAGCCAGAGAGTTTGTGGAAGGCGCTCTATTTGCAAATGAATTGTTGAATAATGCTGGATTCTCCAAAAGGGGTAACGGAAGAACTTCGTCGGTTCAGTGACCGGCGAAGAGGCTGCATGTTTGCATATGACCAGTCACACCTGATCGGTCGTTAAATAATTGAACTGTTAATCAATATATCTACACTACGACACAAAGTGCTGGAGTACCTCAACAGGTCAGAAAAACTCCAGCACTTTGTGTCTTTTTGTGTCTTACCCAGCATCTGCAGTTCCTTGTTTCTACATATCTACAATAGAAACCAGGCATAATATTGAACATAGACACAAAATGCTGGAGTAACTCAGCAGGACAGGCAGCATCTCTGGATAGAAGGAATGGGTGACGTTTCGGGTCGAGACCCTTCTTCAGAATATTCAATAATATTGCACGACGATTGCAGTACTAGAACAGAGAGGCGAATCGGTAGAATATACACAGTACAATAGCATAGACTCCAGAGGCGAAGCTATCGATAGTCTGGCGCTGTTATTAATGCACCCAAAGCCTCGCGGCGGGATATGCGGCTCTTTGTCGGCAGATTCCACTGTAAACGTCACACTTCGTTAACTAAAGAATTTGAGTTTTAAGTAAGAAAGCACATTCATGTTCACAAGGCCACCGGTCGAGACAGGAAAAGTCAAGTGTTCGATTCTTTGGTGAAACCAAGATCCCAGGGATAAATACGAAAATCGTGTGGATTCCATTAGCGAGGACACTATTTATGAAAATGGCAGTTTTGCAGCAATCGGAAGCTGCAGGAAAGTTCAGAGGCGGTCATCAATAGATGCACTGTCAGTTGTATGCGCGCACTGTTTAAATATAGTTATTCCGCATCGTTTTATCAACGTACAAAGATTGTTTTTATTTTGCATTGGCGTGGGGAAATGCGGCATTCTTTTTCTAGAGGGAGTCCGACCTAACCCGTGTGGCGAGATGGAAAAGTGGGTCAGGTATTGCGTTAGGGTCATGGCCGAATTTTAGCTTCTGGTCGGAACGAACTCGCGATCTCTGGTCAGACTCTGGTCCTGGCGGGCGAGAATGTGAAGGGTCTACATGACAAGCATGGATTGTGGATTATGAGTCCCATTTCCGCACGATTGATAGACTAATTCTAAAAGGGAAAATTGGCGATAAACAACACAAGATTCGCATATTACGGGACCTTAATTGGTACACGTGACAATAAAAGACCTTTGAAACCTTTGAAGATAGCCTCACGAGTCCGAGTGATCCCCCCCCCCCCCCCCCCCCCACTCCTCCCAAAATAAACTTTATTCAGAATTTAAAAACATATACACACAAAATAAAAAACAGTGTAAAACAACTCTTCGGATATTTTCAACATCATATTAGTGCCATCTTCAATAGTGTTCGCAATTATCCCTAAACCAAGCATCCTTGCCACTCTTGTGTCGCTGCTGTGAAGTTAGCGACTTGATATAGCACTGTGCTTTCTCACTCTATATCAGGATACCATGCTGAGTACCATGGGCTCACAACATATGTAAATATATCAAGTTATAAGTGAATAAACACCATTACGCTGAGCATCAATGCAGCGGAATGGGAAACTAGAAAAGGGATTCAACATTCAAATGAGACAACAAATCAAATCGCTCGTATCTTATAATAGTAATTATTAATGATAATAGTTATCCGCCCTTTCCCTCTTTCTGTAACGTTGCAATGGAAATAAACTTTGAACTCAGTAGCCGTATGGAAAAATAGCCCAGAGTTTAGAGACAGTATGTTTCTCAATTACATTAATCAACATGACATCCTTGTCGCCTGAAGGAATCCACCAACAGATTTTAATTCTCTGTTCCATTTGATTTATTCTGCGTGAAATTTAATCCCTTGGTTAAGGGGAAATGATTTGCCGACTGCAGTGTTGTGAAACTTCGACCATTCTGGGAAATCTTTGTTTTAAAGTTTGTTTTCTTTTTGTTTTTGTGCTGCAGTTTCAGTGAAAGAAGAGCCGGATCCCGAAGTGAGGATTGTCAACGGGAAACCCAAAAAGATCCGAAAACCGCGAACTATCTACTCCAGCTTCCAGCTGGCCGCTTTGCAGAAACGTTTCCAAAAGGCCCAGTATCTGGCGCTACCTGAGAGAGCGGAGCTTGCGGCTTCCCTGGGACTTACGCAAACACAGGTAAAACTCGATAATCTCACAGTATCGGTGCGCCCACTGCGTTTGTACTTCACCCTGTACCCCCAGGCTAAGGCTTGCCCAGGGAAGTTAGTATCAGTGTAGAATTAGACTCCACGCCCGTTTTTGTTGTTGGAAAAGCCCTCCCTTATTAACCGGGTGTACCAGCTGAGATAATATTCTCTCTTAAATACCTTAAATGTCTTCCTAGGAAGTGTACCCCAACCATTCCACATAATCTCCCATTACTTGTCCTTTCCCGTTCTTTATTGTTCATAAATCTGCTTTGAGGGTGAATAATATTTCATATTATTTTCCTTAAATATTTTACTCCCTGTCACTATATAGTTATTTCTATAGTCAACCCTTATCCCTTATCAAACTTCACAAAATAAGTGCCAACGAAATAGGGATAATGTTAGACTGCAACATTTCAAGTGTGGGGCAAATTCATGAGCAGTGGTGCAGAGAACAGGATTAGTGTGTATTCATGTTACCTGATTAATGGCAAAATAAGATTCAGCAAATATTTACATCCATTAAGTTTATGTCCACAGATGGAATTCCCTACATTAGTATACTCAAATGTATTGCCCACACCTGTATTTGAACCAGAGTGGCCATACCATCAACGCAAGTGGCTGGATAGAACTAATAGTCTCTTAATATCTTTGAGTCACAACTATTTGGAGAATTCTATCCCTCTAATCAAAATTTGATGTTAAAATGCACAATTACTTATGACCTGTTTTAGTTGAGAAGTTGTTGCTTAAAAACTAATAAACAACCTTCTCTGTTGGAAAACATAAGAAATATAGATGACATTGGAGCAAAATATTTCAGATCAAAGTATTTCAAAGGCTCCTGCAAGATGTCTTCTTAGTTGTTTAAGATAGACTGCCATGGATTACTTAAAGGGCATCCATGAAATATAAAGCAACTCAATTGAGTAAGATTTTCACAATTTACTAGTTTACCTATGTTAAATGCTAGAATGACCAGCAAAAGGAACTAAATAATTGTACTGAAATAATCCCTGCAATAATTGCTATGGTGTGCATAATTCCAAGAGATTAATTTATAATAGTATCTATCGCTACTTATTTATGTGCTTACTCATCATGTTCATAGTACTTGAAAACAAAACATTTCTTGCCAATTGTAAATAATTTTTCTTTCCTATCTTTCCAGGTGAAAATTTGGTTTCAGAATAGACGATCCAAATTTAAGAAGTTGTATAAAAATGGGGAACTCACAATGGAGCACAGTCCCAACAATAGTGACTCAATGGCATGCAATTCACCTCCTTCTCCGGCTATCTGGGAGAGTCACAGTACAACTAGGAATCCCCTCCAGCATCAGACCCCACATCATTCTTCTCAGAACTACCTGGAAGACTTCAATCACTGGTACCCAACACATCCTTCAGACTCTCACTTATCAGCAACAAATTCACTGCACCAGCCCCCAGCTCAGAGTACTGGAGCAGTCTATTAAAACTTTTATTTTAACTTCAAAAACTTTTGAACTTTTTGCCATTTACTTTTTTTTGGAATGCCAACGTCAACCTACGTGTCTCCAATGCCTTTTAACACTAGGAGTGAAAGCTCCTTAAAGAATGAATAATAAAATTCGACACGCATACTTCATGAAGAATCGGGGTGGAAATGAATTGGTCAGCAGCATAACTCATTCAGTTACAGACACCCCACATCCCCTTTTGCATGTGTAGTGATGCACTTCAGTTGTAAATAATATAAAAAACTGTATATCAAGAAGAAAAAATCTGAGCATTTTGTAACTCTTGTTTGTTGTCAGATGGTTATTGCATACCGAACTGTTTTTCTCAATTTTAGTAACAAGTAATATTCTACATTCTTTGCCTGTTTTATTATGTTATTTAAGGGTTTTTTTGGTTAATTGGAGTGGTTAAATTATTACTGCCTGTATATTATTAGATTAGCAGTCAGTTTGTTTAATGTAGCAGATATAAGGTATCAATTTGAATTATGTCCAATGCAATATGATAAAACAACATGGAATTTACTGTAAAATAGGAACTCAATTTGCAATAGATAATATGATGGAGTACAAATTTTCTGACAAATAATAGGAACTGTATTTATGATATTCTGTCTAAAATTATCATTTTTTCTAAAATAAAATGTACATAACATTTTACACATCAATTGTAGAATAATAATTAAGAAACATCATTGCGGGTAATTTTCAAGATCATGTATGGCACTGCGAGGAATTCCTCAAAGAGACCCTACATTTCTTTGGAACAAATTGGATTGTAAAGGAGACTCAGTGGACAATAACCTCTATTGTAACTTATGGTCTGTTTTGTAATAAAATATTTTAAATGTTTGATGATATTCTTGAGGATATGTTAATAAAGCTCATTGTTCCATGATCTGTTTTACTCACCTTATTTTGAGAAAAGAGCATCTTATGCCACAAAATACATTGACGAGAATAGTTACCCAAAACTAAACCGCTACACGAACTCTTAATATTTACGTTATGCCCCATTAAGTCTGAAAGTCACTATACATCACTAAATATTCATACTTTTGCACAAAGTTGCATTTGATTGAAAGTATCATTTTAGTAGTTTACTTTCATCCTGTTTATACTAAATGAACTATTTAAAGTGACCCAAAGTTGCACCTGCATTTCGCTAAGGACCAGAAACATGCTTGCTGTTAAACTGTGAGGAAAGTTCACCAATTTACATTCTAATCCATTTCCTGGATCGTGCTTACTATACAAATTGGAGCAAATGCCGAAAATACAACAAGGAAATGCAACTAGATGAAAACATTTCAAGAGCTACGCAAAAGGTCAGCATGTGGATAGCAAATAGTTAAAAAAATACACCCATCTCCTGCTATTAAAGGCAGTTTGGTTGGAGGGCTGCGTGCAAAAGCTCTATAGGCGACAGCGAGGCAGACATTCTGGAGACACTGAGTTGTGTGGAGCAGGATTTTATTAGGCACGACTGCCAGAAAAAAACTGCTCCATCGCCTGGGGTTAATATCGTGCTAGAATTCACATACCAGCAAGTGCATCAAAGCTGTTGCGATTGCCAGGCTGACTACAACAGGAGCTGCCTGACTTAACCCCTTTCTTACCAAACTCAGCCTCCGAACACAAATAACACCGCACGCCTTTACAATGGGAAGGGACCTATACACCACTTGATCGAAGCGGGGCTGGGATGGAGGAGGGGACGACGGAGCAGAAGGGGAAAAAGAGGTTGTAACTTAAGCCAAATTACATGAGTTTTTGAGCTATCCTGCCCCCGTCCTGTTATACCCCATGCATCAGGCGAATGTTTAGGGTGGGAAAGCATTTCAAGTATTTTCATTTTCCTCAGGTAACATAAAGATTGGAGATCCAAATAATTAACTCAGAATCGATTCAGATTTCATTAACAAGACGCTACATATATTAAAATGTAAAGACATGCTCTGTACAAGCTTTAACTGTAGTATTTACAACACTCCCATCCGTATATAAACAGGTCGGCGGGTGGTCCATTTTATAAGCGTTCTGGGTGTATTTGTATCGGTTTGCACATCTATGCAGATAGGTGAACGATGACAATACCTTCCTCGGATCGTGAATACGTGTAATCCTTCCAGCGCTCCGGCACACCAACGCGGCGTCCTAACAACAGATCGCTGTACAAGTCCTCACTTTTTTTTAAACTCCAACCGGGATGCTCGTGGATCAGTTATTTGTATATCTTGGCGCTCGCAATAAACAAGTCTGCGTAATAGACACGCTAGATTAAATACCGTGGGTGGTAATTAAAATTATATAACGGAATCCTAACAACAGTCCCTTCATTGCAGTTGGAATGATGTCTGAGCCTTTTGCAAAGGATACACCACAATTCTGCATAACGTGGACCAAAAGCCCCAGAAGCAACGAGAGGCCAAGAAGATTTAGCGTACAGCGCAGGATGTCCGTGTGTTGGTTTATACAGACTATGTTAACTAAACCAGGATGTGGCCAGACCTCTGTAAGGATAATTTTAATAACGCCAATGATTGCAATTAATCTAAAAAGAATATTTGCGACCAGTAAAATAATATTTCCACCTCAATGAATGGCTCTGCCACAGTAGATAGTGACACCTGTAAAAAATCATTTGGGAAAGAGAGTTCCCGAATACAGAAGTCTAAATAATTAAATTACATCGCCAGATAAGAACAAAGACCGGTGGTTTCATGGAAACCCTGAAATATAAAGTAGAAGCAGCAGTTAAAAGACACTCATCATTTATCCGTCCTCTTTATTCAAAATGCAGACATGACATTTGCATTGTTTCACTGACATTGTCAGTTATTATATCGTCTCATTATCTAAGTAACTACACTGTAGTGGATGATTTAAAGCAAACTTTCCCCTCTGTGCATAAACGTTCCTCTAAGATATAGCATGCTTGTGTCAGAATGGTTACAATAAAAGACTATAATTTTGTGATTGCATTGTATCAAAAAACTATGGGTGGATATGTCCACTCTTGTTCGTGGCGGTGTGGATGTAATGTACGGGAAACAAGCGAACGATGCATTGTGATTAGATGGTGTTACAATTTTATGACTTACAAATTACAAATTACAAGTATCTCAGGAAGATTGAAATGTTTACAGACGCCCAATGTTGTTTCAAATGCATTCTAGTCGCCACTGCAGTACGTCCCGAATTGTCCTATAACGAGCTACATTTTTTATAAAAGGTATGTGAAATGAAAACTAAAATGCTAAGCAAAAAACCCCAACAAATTGCCGGAGAAACAGCGCGTCAGACAGCATCTGTGGGGGGTAAATAGGCAGGGACCTTTCTGACCCGTCGACTGTCCATTCCCTCCTCAGACGCTGCCTGACCCGCTGAGATTTTCCAGCAGTTTGTTTTTTTGCACAAGATTCCAGCATTTGCAGCCTCTTGTGTCGTCCTTCCGAGGTTTTGTCGGGAACAAAAGCACCAGAGGCCTTCTCCGAAACATTGATAGCCTAAAATTCACCTAAAATGCCAACATAGTGGATAAATAAGGCATTTATTCTCACTTACCGGTTACCGCATGAATTATATTTTAAGTGAAGCGCACTCGCTGAGCATTGTATCGACACCACTGTATCAAATCGAATAGAAATGTCATTTTTCTCACTCCGCTATTTTTTTTCTCGAAAACAGTTTATCTGACTATTATGCATATGACTTTACCACCAGACTCGGTGACAAAATTTACGTTTGAGATACACCTACAAGATTAGATTGCCTGTGTTTGATATTCATCTGATTTAATCTGCGCAGGTGAACTGGATGCCATAACCTTGCTGGTTTTATTGGGTGCTTTGAGACGGAATTACTTTTATTTATGTTTAGGTGTTTTTGCTTTACATGTTAAAATTGAAAGGATTTATAAGAAATTAACAATTCGCCGCTCAATATCCATAACAGTTATAGCAGATACATTGAATATAGAACATACTGTAAATACACTGGTCCTAATGCATTGACTACAGAACACACTGTAAATACACTGGTTTCAATTATACACTCCGGCGGGCAAGTAAGCATGTAGTACTTGAGAGTGCGTTGAAGTTTAATGTTATTATCCACGCTGTTTAATGGTTGGAAGGAATAGGGATGTGTATGATATGGGGGGAAAAAAAAGTTTTGTTTTGAAAACCGAGACCAGGTTTGTAAATGCTGGAATATATTACGTGAGACAGGTAGAGGGAGCAGTGGACTGCGATCCTTTAAGATGGTAGAGATAGCGTCGTTTCTAACCGAGGAAGCTTGGCAATACAAAGAACAGCTCGCAAAGACGCGTTAAAACCATGTTTTAAAAACAGCCCGCCCATTAAAGGAAATAAAGTGAAAGCGTTGTACGAGGGCAGGGTGGGGGGGGGGACGAGGGGGGTGGTAGCAAAGGGCGAAAGAAGAAGGTGGTGGCGTGTCTGTGTGTTGGGGTGGGGGTTAGTTGGCGGTGAGGTTGGGGTTATAATTAGAAATTGGTTCAAGCTCCAATTTCATTGTTTATGAGCCTTGATGTCTACAGATGCTGCGTGTAATATATATATATAAAATGATTTTTCATACCCAAGGATTCAACCACTGTATCGAATTCCTCGCCGGTATGTTAAACACGAAATACATGGCACATCACAGCGCGTTGAAATAATGACATGACATTTAAAATACTGTATAGGAACTGTACCCAGCACAATTCACTGTGTAACTCATTGCGGACTGATGGACATGTCTTGCATTCAGAAACATCCACAAATGCTCACGTCTTCCCGTAGCCCCGACGTTGAAAACAAAACACAAGGAATCCTATACATTATAGTAGCAGGAAACTTTGCAAAAATCACCCTTTCTGGGTTAAAATCAATACATCTTCAGCAATTCTTGTCAGATGAAATACAATAGGATTCCAACTCAGACTTTCGCTTGCTTAAAACCGAAAACCAAAATCCGGCGATGCGGATTATAATTTTCTTTGCAACTTCTTGAGACCCTGACCGTTAGACATCAAAGCGAACAGCAGAATTTCATTTACATTTTAGGAGCTTAAATCTGACCTCAAAAACATTTTTTTGGAACAATTACAATGGAAAGTATTTCAAGTATGTCCGAGGCAGGTTTCCTCACCCCACCTTAAAGGGGGCACTTTCCCAATCTCTCTCGTTGTGTACAAAGTAATAAAGGAGAAAAATAAAGCACAACTGATCTCCACTGCTGGCTCTGGACAAGTTGCATCCTTTCCGAGATTGACTGGAAAATATGTCCCAGAGGCTCACAATCATGAAAAAAAATTAATCCGAACTGTAATTATATCAGTACGATTTGTATTCATCAAACAGCCCCAAGTTCGTCAAAGAGAAGAGTAAATAATGAATTCAGTACTCTGGAGTTCCTAAACCTTTCCAGTAATTATGCTGTTTGGAAGACTATACGTAGGCTGTCCAGATTGGACTGCTATTATTATAATCTCAAGCTTTAAAATTACCTATAATTTGCAAAGATGAGCAATTTCTCTATTCAACACATTTTATCCCATCTCTCGATGAGTAAACATGGCCAGTAATAAAGGCTAATTGAGCTGAGAATATAAAGAGGACGCTGATAGCTGAATTAATTCACACTTGGAGCTTTAACCAGAGTAGCTGCATCTCCGCTGATAGCTCCATTCCCTACACTTTTGTTGAATGTATTTGAGGGAGAGGAGAGGGGAGAGGGGAGAAGGGAGAGGGGAGGGGGAGGGGAGGGGGGTGGAAGCTGACAATTTGTCATTCTTTCGGCTGAAAAATAATTTCTGTGTAAAAACCAGCCATAGCAGGTAAGCCTTTACCCTTCGCTTATCCTTCTCGTGTGCTCTGAAACAGATATTTTCTCGGCTAGAGTTAAGAGATATAATTATCCTGTATATTCAGTAATGAGAGGGGGGAAACGCGGGGATGTCCAGCAATATTGCTGATCAACATGTTAAGTTTCGGTTTGTGAGTAGGATGTGTGTTCTGCTCACCCCTGCGGCTGTATGTGGTATGTTTTTCATTGCCTCCAAGGCGTTCTTGACGTTTTGGCATACTGATTCTGCTTGTGATCTTTGATAATCCCACAACTTTTCCGCATCGATGGTCTATCCGTTAGGGCGCGCCTGGGATAGTTTTGTGAAAACTATGGTCAGGAATACCGACTAAGTGTTCAAATCGCATAACTGTAATCCGCTGGGGTCAACGGGGAAAAACAGTTAATAAGCTACTTTGATTAGAGCAGTCAAAATGCAAGTTTAAAAAAAAAGAAAGGTCTACACCCAGTTGCGATTTCCTGGTGCACTGTTTCCCTGTTACCCCCAAAGGTATACTGACTGCATAGGAATTATTCGTCCCTTCTTATCAGGCGGGTTTGTTGATACGTTATTTGCTGATTATACAAGCGCCTGAAAATTACTTACAGGCCTGATGCTAGAAGTGCGGAGACTGAACTGAACTCCATAGGCAGGTCATTTGAAAAATATGCTAACGTTTAAGAGGGGAAATTTTAAGGCTGCAGTATTTTGAGATAAATGTGTCACAATAGAAGGTGTATCAGGTGGCATATGAAACACAATGGTGTAAAACTATCCATCTTTTAAAATTGTCCTAAACTACATAGGGATGGTTAAGTTAAAAAAAAAATTCTCTTGGAATCACCGGTCGCTTTCTGCCTCAACGATTATTTCAGATCCTTTGGTTCCACTCTGTTCCACCAAATTCCACTCTGCCGTTTACTGGCGGATGGGAGAGTGAGAGGGAGAAACCGGAGAGTGTTGGAGCCCATGGGGCAGGAAAGGGGAGTCTTGTATTCATTTCCCCAGGAAAATAAGTTATGGAACGCGGGGAGTTAACAGGAGTTAACACTCGGCCGTTTTCTATTCAGTTCTCGACAATAGGTTGTCCGTGGGTATAGTAGCAGCCTATTACCGGGGATCAGACAAACGTATATTCCGTTGAAGTACGAAAAACAGAATGTTACTGCCACGGCATAAATACCTTTGTAATGCAGATTTCTCGGTTTGCTTTCTATATCGATCCAAAGCCTGTTTCTTTTCCTTTTATCAGTATTTTTGTTGATTGCAATATACACCTGCAAGTAATTTAGGTAATAACAACTCAAATCTGTGCAACAAAACTGCAGCCGGAGCATCTGCCTGATTTCTCTTTTTTTTCCCCCACTCGGAATTGTTACATATTAAGCAGTGCATTTAGGCGACCGAAAATTGCTGGTAATTATCTTGATGGAAAGCGCTTTATTCAGGGAGCTATAGTCAAAATTGCTCTAATTACAGCCCCTTTCACACAAGCATAAAAAAAAATCTTAAAATAGCAGGGAAGTGGGCTTTGCACACGGTTTGCAGTGCAGATGTTACGGGGGGGAGGCTTGACATGGGAGCTTTTATGCATTAAAATCTGTAAATACACTATCTTATCTTGTAGACTGACTTTGACAAAAAATTGGGAGAACTAACCGCGGATTTCAATACGTGTTGTAGTTTGCGGGGCATGACACGGGGGAGACACGTGGTAAGTAGTACGTTTCTTAATTGGGAATGTAAGACACAGGTGTATCTGTCAAACCTTTGAACAAGGAATATAGATTTATTCGCTTTAAGGGGTTTTTTTAAAGGGGAAAAAGTCGACCATATTCTTCCATGCCTACAGGCTTTCAGGCCGTTAGTTCCGACTGACAGTCAATGCATATTATTACTTAATCAATCACGTTTGGCACGGTGGGTCTGTGTTTACTTGGCTAACAAGAGGCTTACTGTAGCAGATTCTTAGTCTTCATTAATATTCAGTCAAGGAACACACATTTTAAACAATTGCATATGTTTAATGGTGGCGAGAGGGGGTGGGGCGTGCGGGTTATAACATGTGCTATATCCTATTTATGAATGGTTTACATGGAACACAATGAAGATAGCCATTAGCATTAACCTCCAAATAGCAAAATAAAATGACTCAGAATGCTGACTCGGGAACAAAATAACTTTCAGCATCTAGGTGATGAAGAGATTGAATTGGACTGTGAGATAAAGATTAAATTGGACTGAAACGCAAAAGCAATATGATTGTCAACAGTGAAATTAAATATACAGTTTTGGGCTCGATATAATATGATTGTTTGCCGGTGACACCATCGGTTGGTAGCAAAGCAGGTTGTGTGAAGTACATCAGCCGGAAGTTTTAGTAGACAAACAGGCAATGAACATTGGAAAGACAGGTGATTACCTGCAATTATTCAACGTGTGACAAGTACTAACTTCCATTTTTTTTCTCTCGATTGCATTTTAGGGTCTTAAAAGATGGCATGCGTCACTTTAAAGCGTATTCTTAAATAGAAAATACGTAAACACACCGCACCTCACACTTGCCTCCAAAAAAATGCCTTTGGATTTTTATTTAATAAGCGCGCCAGCTTCAAGTAATAGCGTCAGATTTTTTTTATGTGTCGTTCAAAAAAATAGAGATGCAACAATCAAGACAAAAAAAAAATGCTATCCATCTCTTGGATTAACTGAACTAACAACCCGGCAAATTTATTACAATTCCAGGTTTACTGAAACAAAGCCGCTTGGATCCTTGTTTATCAAACTCCAAACAACAGATGGATTTTAAAAGTCCAAAGCCTTTTTAATCAGAAAGACAAATAACAACATCTCCAGATATGCACCAATTCTTTTCGGCAAATTAATATGTGGTCATGCAAAAATAAAATCACGTTTTCTCCACTTTTTTTTTTAACGTGACCGCATAACATTTTATATAATTTTAAAAATCTAGTAAGCTGTACGTCTATGTTTGACCTCCGGGAAACGTAAGTAAGAAATCTTGTTGGGGTGTAAAATAGTTTGTTCAATTACATGCAATCAGACTGCCTTTCCTTTACACTTAAGAGTTAAATCCACAGTAAGTCGGCATTGCTTTTTTTTTCTTTAAAAAAAATGCGAACACGCTCCGGCTTCTATTATCCTGAGAAACCTACTATTAAATCGAGTAGCCATGTTTATCGGAATTGGGGTGTATATAAGATGCTTTGAACGCATATCACTGATTTACTTAGAATAATGACATAATACATATGCACTATTTACAACTAATTAACAATATATACACACATGTACTGTGTTCCACCGTTCTGTTCTCCAAGACATCTTTTTTTTGCCTTCATATTGCTTGGATGAGCTAAACATATCTGGTTTATTTCCCTACATAGGCTGTATTTCAAATGGGAGCCACATCCAGTTGATTATACAACACATCACACTTCATTATTAATTGTATAGTTTATAGGGGGTGTGCGAGATGGTGATCTGGAGGGAAGTAGCTGTTAGTGGTGATGAGTTGAGGATACCTTCCTTGCCCTAATTGCATTGTTTCGATCCAAAATACGTCTTCTGCCTTTAGTTATTCTGAACACTTGCAGTCTTGATTAGCAATCATTTAAATGTACACATAGCAGATGGAACTACTGTGCATGGTAATGTTGCAAACTTACTTGTCCTGTCTCTCAATGTTAATGGACTAAAATTGGAAAGGGTATTTTAAAGTTTCTTTAAACCTATGTCCTCTGTTTTTAATTTTGTTAATTTAAAAAAAAACATTGGTTTAGGGCAAGAGGGGAAAAATTTAATAGGAACCTGAGGGGCAACTTTTTCACAGGTATATGCAACGAGCTGCTAGCGGAGGTAGTTGAGGCAGTACTATAACGTTTAAAAGACACTTGTAAGGTATATGGATAGGAAAGATATTTAGAGACTTGGGCCAAATTCAGGCGGGTGGGACCAGGGTAGATGGGGCATCTTGGTTGGCATGGGCAAATTGGGCTGAAGCGCCTGTTTCTATGATGTATAACTCTATGACTCCATCTCCAAAAATAGTTCTAACATACAAAGCAAATATAAAAGTGCAGACAAATTTTTTTTTTTTGCAATGCTGACAACATTGGAAATGCACCATTTCCCTTGGCATCTGAAAACAGACAGCACATTTCCCCCCCCCCCCCCCCCCCCAGAATATTAAGGATTGTTGGATTAAGGATCAAAGACCCAAACTTTAGTCTGTCTTTTTTTTTGCTTTTTGTAGATGCTGGGAAAATAACATTGTATTTCCAACAATTATTTCCAACTGTACACATCATGGCAACTGTATTTGTTTTAATTCATCATATTCACTTGCCCTGACCAAAAGAACATATCTGTGGCACACAAAAAGAACCGCTATAAATTCCAGTCTGATACTTTAACTAAAGAGGTGTTTGTAGTTTTGTTTAGAAAGCCGCAAGGCTTCAAATTGGAATAATGATAATTAAATAAAACTTGGTTAATATGATATTTATCCTCCGCAAGGAATGGGTCAGCCTGCCTGTAAACACTTTGAAATACAGCCTTTGTATTTTAACCAACTAAGAAGGATCTGCATCCTGAAGTGTTTTTTTTTAAACAACATTAAAATTGAGCTTAATAGAAGAGCTATAAAATCAGTCCTTTTTTTTGCAATTCACAACGTTGATTACAGCTGCATCAAACTTCTCGAATTGAATTCCAAACATCAGACAAGGTTTGCATTGCACTCATTAGAGAAGCTTGACTCTAAGTACCCAGTGCATTTCATGGACAAACCTGTTTGGATATGACTGAACGCACATAGCCATTGGTATCTCAAATCAGTCATTGTTTCTGGTCCATAAGACTACCACAAATCATGTGACTTTTTGATTAAATGTTAGAAAGTCCATGGGATCGATTGTACTCCTGGTCAATCACATCATCTGGGGTCTCGGCATGGTGTCCTGGTGTGGCGGTGGGTACCACGACCCAAAACTGTTAATGTAGCTGTTTGGTGGCATAGTGGCACCTTTATTTGCCATGGCAACGTCCCAGACTGGTGGGATATTAGGTGAGCATGGAGACAAAGCAGCAGAGGTGGGCAGATGGTCACCTTCTTGTACACTGGAGCCGTGTTTCATCAACTTCTTATACTTGGAGCGTTTGTTCTGAAACCAGATTTTCACCTGAAACAAAATAAAAAAACGAGGCATCTTATTTACTTCACTGTTTAAGTTCAAGTCAACACTGACATCACTATGTAGAATACATTGTTGTATGGCTTGCTCACCAGTCTAAGTTTATAAGTGATCCAAATAAAAACATCCCAAATTGTAATACTTCAATCCATTTAAAATAAATTTGCAACGGAATAAGACAGCCACACTGTTAATGGATAATAAGGGTGGGTGTGCAAAATAGAGAGGTTTCAACATACTATAACCACTTTCCCACGATCTTCTCAAACCAGTGGTGCTTGACCATTCAAGCTGATTTACAGCGGGCCCAAGAGCAAATAATTGCAACAATTCAATTTTGAACTTTCAGGGGGAAATGAAACGCTTTTGTCTTAAGGAACTACATTTTTTAAACAGTTTTGATACGGACATATAAAGGAGAGGACACGTGAAAAATCAGGCGACTCGGGAGACACGATGAACTACAGATGCTGGAATCTTAAGTAAAACACAAAGTGATGGGGGAACGCAGCGGGTCAGACGACATCCGTGGAAGGAATGGATGGTGGAGATTTCGGTTCCGTCTCCAGAAGGGTCTGGACCCAAAATATTGCCTATCTCTTTCCTTCACAGATGTTACCTGAGCCGCCGAGTTACTCCAGCACTTAGTGGTAAGCTGTTTATTTCGGGTACAGATTCTCCAATCTACTGGAACCGCAAACTTCTTAGGAAAGCAGTTAGGATTTTAATACAGATCGGCATATGCTCATCTCGTCTGTGAAGGGAAAAAGTCATTTACTTTCGCAAACTTCGTGATCTTATCCAAACCGTAATTCCGTATTAAAATACACGTGTGTAGAGTTTCGTTTAGAAGTTGCCATTTTAATAAGGCTCGGTTTGGCTCCGAATTGATAAGGATTAGTCTGAAATAAACTATTTCTTTAAAGCCTACGTGATATTTAAGGTTTGCAGTAAATGGCCAGTTATCTTACAAACGAAAATGGAAATATTCCCTTCGTGGTTTATAATAGCGACATTTTTTTTTAAATGTTTGCACTCACCTCAAGTTTTGGTTTAAAATATAACTCAACAAGGGATTGTATCACACCCTCCCCCCAATTCCATGTAAATAAGGAAAATATGCAACGTTAAGATGGATTGTATAATATATCTCTGGAAGGTAACAGGATACAACAATGGGAACAGACTAATCAAATGCACTAAGTGTTGAGTAAGTATCACAAATTCGGAAGAATGTACTCAGTAATTGGCAGCAGCATCGTTTTAGGTTATTGTTGGTGCTGTTGTTGAAGGACCACAGTCGCATTGAACTCGTGTGTCCTTTTAAGTGTGTTTCACGCAATCTATGAGATCAAAAGTGAACGTTCAAAGCTGCTTCTCTTTGAAATATGCTCCTCAGTTTTCCCTTCATATATGTTTCCATAATGTCTATTTTATATTTGGATCCTATTAATTAACTTCACCACTTATTTCTGATGGTCAAGCAATGCGCATATACTGTATGGAAGTTCCGCAAGCAGTTGTTCGGCTGTACAATACTCCCAGTATATTTGAGCACAACCAGTAGCTGAGATGTGAAAGGTTGCGATGTTTATATTATTTGAAAAGATACACTATAGTTACACTATAAATCCGAAATCAGATGGAATATTTAATCTTTAAGACAAATGCATTCTTTCTAATAACTACGTTAGAATTAAAAGGCTTTAAAAAAAATCTAAATAGGAAGGTGTTATACTGTAATTAATTATAGTCAAATTTAAATGTGTTTTTGTTATTTTTCGAATCCGGCCCTCCTCTCCTATGAAAGAAAGAGCGTCGCACGTCCTTAGTAGCGGTCCCCATGTTAAGGGACAGGCGCTCTGGATCTTTTCTTCAGTAACACATATTCAACACGAGTATTGACATTCACACGAACTTGAAATCCCAGTGTGGTCAACTTATTTTGAACACGCGGACGTCAGGAACTAATTTTCAACTGAAAAAACTGGGAATATCAGGAAGAATTGAACGCGTAAAAAAGAAACAACAATCTGATGTAGTTTGACCTGCGCAGGAAGGGAGCAAGTTAGACCTTCAGTTTTCTGAGAATACTGAAATACTTTATAGGGCCTTAACACAATGTGGAGTGAAATGGTAGATTTAGAAAAATCTTCGCGGTTGCCAAGATTTTGGTTGGTACTTGAATCGCATACTGAGGGCTTAGGTACTTGCACTCGAGTAGAACGTGCATTGTTACAAAGGGCTTGTAGATAGACTAAGCAGTGTTTAAAAGTGTTTCTCCGGTGTGATCCCGCTACCTGTGACCTCCACCGTCATTTGTTTTATGCACAGCATTCTCTCAGAAGGTTTGAAAGACTGGAATTGCTAGCCGCCTCTTGGATTTTAGTAAAGTTTGCAATGTAGAATTGTGGCTATTAGAAAATGGTATTAGTAATCTTGTTGTTTTGGTATTGAAAAAGCACTGTGCATGTGTCAAGATCAAATGGGTGCATCACACACCATGGTTGTCAGACTGCACTAATCTATTTTTTAAATAGTTGACTAAGATTTTTTTAAGAAGCAATTATAAATGTACTTGGTCTTTTAATTCCAGTTATTTAACTGATTAATAGTAGCGGATCAAATAAAAAGCCCCCCACAAGGAAATTACAAGAAGCGGCACCACGCAAAGTCGGATAATTGGCCTCTGTCACTTCGGCGGGCAGTGGTAGGATGCTGCACACACACACATTCAACTTGCATGTTTAATGACACATTGAGGTTAAAATAACCAGAGAAGAGAAAGGAGCAATGTGCTGGAGGAACTCAGATAGTATCAGTGGAGGGGAATAGACAGACAGCGTTTCGGATCGGGACGCTTCTTCACGCTGATTATTTCATGACCTTCTCCGAGAAGAGAAATTCTGTTTGCATTTTTTGATGAATGTACAAGTACAAGGGGGCTTTGAGTGGTGGCGAGACCACACACAAGGGTCCCGCGCTTGTTGCTCGAAGTTCTAAATCCAAGTCATCGCTAATTACGGTAGCTTGGCAAATTCAATGAGTTTAACCCAAGTACTCAACTAACACGGTGTTGGTAGTTTAAAAACGAGACCTGACCTAGGTAAATATGGATGCGTTTTCAGGCGCGCGTGAGTGTGCGCATTTTTCTCACAAGAACAAAGAGATTGTATTTTCTTTAAAAAAAAAGAACCTTCGTATATCCAAGAGGGGAGTCGGCTTCCTACCTGTGTCTGGGTGAGTCCCAAGGAGGCTGCCAGTTCTGCTCTCTCTGGTAATGCCAAATACTGCGTCTGCTGGAAGCGATGGTTCAGAGCCTGCAGCTGTAAGCTCGAATAAATGGTCCTCGGTTTTCGGATCTTTTTCCCTTTTCCATTCAATCGGATTTCTCCATTTTCGATTACCGTCGACTTCTCGTGATCTCGGAGGGAAATGAGAAAGACTAAACCTTAAGGCCATCACATTTTTTAGCAACCGTCCCATACAGGTTGAATCAAACGGCCCTCAAATTGCGAACCCACGGGGGGGGGGGGGGAGGTTTATCGTAATAAAGTGAATTATTACAGGGAAAACAGTAACGTTTTGATCGATTGAAAATACTGGGTGCGTTGCAAGAGCTCCGGTATTTGACTTCCAAACTACACGACGATACGGCTTACTACACAAAACATACAAAAAAGGGTCAAATTTCAAAATTCTTCACGCCAGCAGTATTTCGCTGGAGACTGTTGCAGCGATCCACCGCAACCGATCAGATCGTTTAACCTCCCAATTTCCGCAACAAAGTGGACCTCTCGGCAAACAATGGCTTATTTCGCCGTTGCGTCGGCTAATTGTCCAGGCGTTTGGCAGGAGATCGAATGGTGTATCGCCGAGCTCCTGAATTTTCAGAATTAGATTCCCCTAATTGCGCGTGTCTATTTAAAGAACGCGATTAAAGTACATTTTTTTAGAAATACACAAATAATGTCATAACAGAGGCCTCTCAAATCTCGGCATCGCGTCTCTGAAAGGGGGGGGGGGGGCTGATTTGATAGAATGACGAAGGAAGTCATGATGTACACCGATTGCTTTTACCACGGGGACTGGTGTACGAAAGGCTCTTACCTGTGTCGTCTAACCTGGTGTGACCCAAAGTGTTGTTGTTCTGGTATGGCATGTACGGGTTAGGTGCGTGATTGCTAACTGGGCTCTGGTATGGGTAACCCAGCGATCTGCCATAGGAAGAGGCGCCTGAGTAGGAACCATCGTGCTGAGAATGTCCGCTGGAGTGCAAGCCGTGCACCGGGTAGTGTCCATGGGACATGCCAGGAGATGTCTGTTGAGCTGGATGTCCAAACTCGAGAAAGGCCGACTTGGAAGAGTCTGGTGCTAACAGACCGTCAGCCATCGCGGTCATAGTCATCATTAACGAGGAAGTGCACAGGGCTGACTAGGAATGATCAGTCTGCAGGAAACTGACATGAAATTGACGCGCCACATGAAACTGACAGAGTTTGATCGCCAACCAAATCCAAGCGTCTTCTCCTCAATTTCCCCCAAGTAGAGGTGATTTTCCCACTTGTCCGCCGAGTATAAAAAAAGAGGGTTAAGTTGAGAGAATTCCCCGTGAAATTCAGGAAAACTTCTGGATTTGCATGGCAGCTTCATGCATATGGATCTGATATGCAAACGTATCCAATTGGCTGCCTCCTGCCTTGCGATTGGACCAGCGGAATCTTACATCACTTGCCCGGCGGCGATCCTAATTAACTTTAATTAGACTCAGTTAATGAAAGCTGCATTTCCATCAGCGAACAACCCATCCGAAATAATCAGCAGACAATTTCATAAACACGTTATAACATGCTACCAAACTGTTTTATGGCGTGCCCCGAAAAAAAACCTAGTAAACAAATAATAAATATAACATCAGCAGCAATCATTCGAACGTAGCTTTGCAAACGCAAATGGACGTGCTTATACTTCTCCCTCTCTCTGTCTGAAAAAAGGAAACGGGTAGGGAACGATTAAAAAATACTTCCACTGTAAGAACACTGAGTTGCCGCTTTAGCGATCTCTCCTGTTTAAAATACCGCCCCGGCTCGTTCTGCAACACTCCGGAGACAAAAGTTCACTGCTCTGTTGATAATGGAATCTAAAATGGCTACATATAAATTGCACGCGTTACATAACGCAAGATGCAGAACAAGAAGCTCTAAGTTGTATTTCGTTAGAGCACTTACATCTGTCACTCCATGTTGTTGTAAACAATTCCATGCACTATTGACAAAAAAACCTCGCAGGCGCAAAGAACGACGTATTTTTTTAAAGTGTGATTCGGGACATCTACCTACTTTACCCCTTAATTATACCCGGTCTCTTCCGCTATCTGCTAATCAATGCGGCGATTTAAATGAGATTCTCATGTGATACCCACTTCAACTATAAATGTCTTTAGTCCTGTCACAAGCGACGAGTTGTCTGGCGCTGTCACTTCTGTATTTTGGTGTGAGGAATTACAATTGCTCGGTGTGTACCACCAGGTATTTGCCACGGTGGGGAAAATTCTCGTATTGATCATGTAACTGAACGCTGGCTGAATCCTGAATGCATCCGTTGGAGGAATAGTTAAAGCCCAGGTCATTTACTAATTTCTGTGTGTTTTTTTTTTAACGTGCTGTTCGCTATGCTCATACCGCGTTGGGCGTGTCACTAAATTACCGGGTGATTCGCGAATCTGTATTAAGAGGAAAGGCTACTGAACAAAACAAAAACGCTTGATCTGATTATAACAGGCTGGTAACATTGCCAAGGTGACGGTGGGGTGAAGATTGTAAACAAATGAAAATGATATTTGCGCAAAGGATGAACGAAATGTCAGCGCGTTGTTTAAAAACATAAAATGCATTTTATTTTACACGCGCGCCAGTGAAACATGATGGATAGGAAATCGCTGTGACAGCAAGGGGTGACGTTGGAAATGAATGAGGGAGCTACCTAGCCTCCCCTACACCTATGGAGGAGGTCCAAATGTGTCGGGAAGCATGTGGGGAGCCTGAGATTTTCTTTGTTTTGGTCTGCATGTTAACCTCGGAGTGGAACACGCGAGAAAGAAATCCGATCCGAGCCTTTCTCTTGACGGTCTGTGAAATGTACAATATGAAACGCTCAAACAGTTCATTCACAATACAACAGAAAGGCGTCATTGCATTTATTTTATTGAATTGTATTTAATTGAATCATCGTTGCATTTAAAGTTGTTTTTAATGTTTAAATCGCTAGTCTAAGCATGTATGCGACACCCAAATAATCCCAACATCTCTAAAAAATTAAGTTACTTGATGCTAAATCAAAATGCAGCCTGACACTCACGTATACCGGGTCTAATCTTCATGATTCGCTGATGTAGAAGCTGACATTTCCAATTTGGATGTTTCACTCGTTTTTTTGGCACAGAATAAAATAATCAAGAGGCGACATAAAGGGTCACTCTCTCTCTCTCTCTCTCTTTTGCATTTTATCTCCTACCTGCGATTTTATTCATCTCGTAAACAGATTCAAACTGTTTAGAAATTTTTCTTGCGACAAATACGGTATTTTGCTTAACGTTGGAGACACTTTTTGCAATCTCAAAATACCTTAAACGCGGAGCAAACGGCAAAGGACAGGTGGACAAGCTGGAGTTATGTGTGGACAACGCGCAAAGCGAAACCACCTTTTTTTGTGTGTGTTTTTATCCCCAGTGTCGAAGCGTGTTCCCTGATATCTCTGCTTTGTCGAGATTTTCAGCACTATTTTTTAAAATTGGTTTTGTAAAATAAAAGATCGCTGCGGGATGTAGTCAGTATTTAACAGTTTTTTTTTTTGCCTTGCAGCGGTCCGTAATTATTCCTGAGATCTGCACCATGAATAAACATCTCATTGTGTGGAGCTTGTTCCGTTCCGTACGTTTGTTTTCCCCTGCTGGGAAGATGATTTGCAGCCTTCTAAATGTAACAGGACGGGCATTCAAAGCTCGGGCAAAGAAAAGATTTTCATCCAGAAATGAGAGGATTGAGCTATTAAATAGTTAATTATATAACAGGTGCACCTATCTTACGAACGTTGGGGATAATTTTCGCGATTTTCTTTTCATTTTTTTAATCTAAAAGTATAAAGCACGCAGCGATTTTGAAATCTGAAATATTGCTCATCTCAAATCTAAAGCCTAATGACTGGGAGGCAGGCTTAAATAAAAGCAAAGGTCTATTAATATGAAAACTGGCATTTAAAAAAATAGAATAAGCAGGATATAATGCAGGATATTTGCATTGATGGGGTGTGTTAGCCAAAATATAGCAATTATTCTGTATTGAGAAGAAATGCCAGCTTCCTGCTTACACAAATTCGCTCTGTTGACCAATTTCTGATGTGCGGGTTAGCGTTCGGATGCTTGCTCATAATCACAGCTCTTTCTGAAACCTTTCTATATTATATACGCCTTGTGTCTCCTTTTAAAATAGTTTTTTTTGTGTGCAAAGGTTTTGTACCAGTCTGTGTTAAATGTTAACAAACACTCTGCAGAAATTACCACCCCTTGTTCCATTTCGCATTCACCTCTGGAGGGCTGTCCATTGAATCTGCGTTCATAGATATTTAATCGAAGGATGCCTATGGTTAATGTATGCTTAATTTAAAGCGAGCGGAGTTGTCCAGCCGCTTAGAAGAACTAACACGCTATGCAGAACAGCGTCTGAGCAAGGTTATTATTCTTTCCGGTGTAATCTTATTTTTATTCCTCTGATACGAAGAGGTGCAATTGATAAAGCACATCGACGCATATACCTGTTCATTACTTCAATCCTCCTTAACGTACATAAACTACACTTATCTCATTCGAGGCATGAGGAATTCTGATTCTCCACCCGGTTTACGCATATATTTCATTTTGTACCGTGTGTTGCCGCTTGCTTTTCATAACCATCCATGAAGTTTTGAATCGTGCATTGATACCGATCACAATGGCTGCATCCCCCCGTGTGCCTGATGTTGTTTGTGGAATGCAACTGAGAGTAGCATCACTTTGCCAAATAACTGCTGCTTTGTTATGCAAACAAATCATCAGAAGATTGAGAAAGTTAAAGCTTGAGGTATGGGCGAGTTGCATTATCCAGGTACTGGAATTCTAAAAAAGCATTTGACATTGGCACAATTTCAATCAACACTCTTAATTTTCTTTCCATTTTTAGCCAAAACATCTTTCTTTTTTTTTTTTAACAAATTAAGTTAAAACATTGAGAATCGACTACAAATCTTCCTGGCCAGTCCATATGCGTCGCGATTTACTTAAATGTCCGTTACATCATTCCTTTAGAACTCCATTCCACACTGAACTCTTCCTCCTGTTGAATAAAATTTAGATGCCCATTCAAGTAGAACAGTTACCGTGTTCTTTGCATTGGACATATATGACCATCTCATGGATTAATGACCATCTACCTGGTATTCTTGCTTACGTGTAAGACTTACACACTGAAAATTGTACAATCCAACACCCTAAACGTAGCGGTAAATAAAAGGGATAAATAGTTTTCTTCGGTGTTTGCATTAAATATTATTTACCCGATCACTATATCACTGAGAGGCAACAGATGATATATCTGTCACAATATTAAGGCTACAAGTTGCAAAATACAAGCTTGATGTATTAATATAGTTCAACAATTAAGAAATATTAAGAAAAGGCGAACTCGTCTTTCATTTCCTCTTCAGTTTCATAGTTTTAAGGGTGATTTTTTTTAGTGAATATTTTTTTCGCTATTATTGTGCAACTAGAAGATGTCTGACCCTGTAATATTAATTGATCGGCACATCTGCAATTTTACAGTCAGTACTTAAACTCGCATTTCTTTATAAACAGTGAACAATCCTGCAGGGAAGATACAATATAGAATGAATTAACGGCTTGCACCTTAGTAACATGAAAAAAAAGTGAGTTGTGTTATTAAGAATAAGGTGATAAATTCAGAATACATTGGAAGATAACGTTTGAGGTGAGAAAGTTTGGCTGATAAAACCAGGGAACCCATACAATAGCGATCATAGAGAACGCTTCAAATGTACTTGGTGAAGAATCCAATGGTTCAAACAAATTTCAAAGATTTCTTTCCGAAGATAACGCTCACTAGTGATTTTAATAAGAAATTCGTCAAAAATAATTGTTCTAAATCCGTTAATAAGTGGACAAACAACCTTGATTGCATAGTTTAACCTGCAGATGCATTACATATACCCTTACTTCCCAAATTTTTTTTTTTTAGTTATAACATGTAACTGATTATTTTGGGGTGACATTTCACTTAATCCACGTCAATCCAGTTTTACAAATTCTTCAAGTTATACCGATTTAATTTTAATACACCCTGAAATGATGACCCTACACGAGCATGCACTCGAATTAGGTAACAACTTAAAATAACTTCATTAAAACACGAAGCGTGAAAAACACAGGGATTTCGCTAAGAACGTCCCCTCCCCCGCGCATAGGTGCACATATTACATTTTCGCAATTGGATGTTGAAATCTAAATGCAAAGGTATGGTGCCATTGCTTTGTTATTGAAGGCAAGCATCAGATTTTTTGTTTGGAGTTATTTTATTTTTTTTGGACCATTTCAGATTCGCAAAAACATTCGTTTAACATGCTGGATTAGCAAATCGTGCAGTCCAATACGTAAATCATTTGGTGACAATTCAAAGTGGTTGTCATAACACGGAGAAGAACCGAGAAAAGGAAAGGTACCCTCTTTTAAAAGCTATAATTATGGATATAGCAAGAACAAAGGCGAGCCCTGGAGCAATGCATTGGAGGCTGAGGCTTCAATGTGGAGTAATAGAAGGAGAGGAGCTCTAATAACTAGACATGGCAACGTCAGAGCAGACATCCAGGCGTCTCAACACCCGCACTGCACGATTTAGAAACGAATTAATACGTTTTAAAAACAAGACCAACTACCATGGTGTAAGATAGGCATAAATAACAAGTGCCCTATTTAGATCCACCGGGGAATCTGGTCTATTTGATTGGGTAGAGAGGCTTCCCTTAATTCACAAAACCAAAATAGTGCTTTTTAATCAAGATAAATATGGTTTATATTGTCAGAGTCAAGTTAAAGTGGGTAACCGTGGCTTAAGGAAAATTACTGTTTAGCTATGAATGATGAAACGCAAAGCAGCCGCTTTGTTCTAACTATAATCCATTCTTCTCATTTGGACTTTGCTTATTCCACTCATTAGGTTGTGTGGGCCAATCTAGACGGTTTGATCGAACTGCACGACCAGTAATCAAAAAGCAGTGATTTTTCACTTGAGGATATACATCTACCTAGAAAAATGTGCACTATCCCTGCGCACGTCGTCTAAAACCTGATAATGCTTTTATGATTGTTCTACGCCCTTTGCACATTCATGGCCTAGTTTACTCTGAATAACTGAGAATTTATTGCATATTTATTGTTATCGTTGCGTCCAATGTGCCTCTAAAATCTGTTTTGTTCCGGTTGCTCTCTGGTGTTTTTTTGACAACTAAATACACTGACTCATGATTTTCATTTTTCGAGATTTGCTCTGTTAAAAGCAGAGCCTGTTTAATTAAACACTCGTGCTTAGTCACAACGCGACCTTCAACATTCGTATTCCAATAGTTCGTGTATTGATAAACGTTTATTAATATGGTATAAAGTCAGATTGAAACCGCAATCATTTTTTTGGGTTGTTGCAACTTTTCAAACAGATAACTTTTGCATCAACAAAAATGATCAGTTGACAATTGGCCGAACTGTTTACTTCACAATGATGGCTCAATGGTATCCACATTATTTTTATCTGCATCCTAGCATTTCCCACTGCGAACCACCACGCAGCTGGACTGAGCTGGAAAGGTAGCAGTTTGAGATCGGAACAAAACTGCGACGGGAAGCATTGGAGATTGGAGACATTCCCCTCAATATAGCGAGAAATTGAAATTATAATGTAATAAATTAAATCCAATTATTCGATCCATTAAAAAAAATTATCGTTGTAAATTGGAATAAAATCAAATCGCTCTCATCATTTTTCAACTTGTCAACCTTCAACTGGAATCATTCTCCGGCACTGAATTTTTAACAAACATTATTTTTTATGGCACTACTACTTATTACTTCTAATGTGACCATTCCAAAATAAACAATGACCGTTATACCAACTATATTGTGGCGTCTATATGGGGGCGGAGAGGATTGGGAGACATTCACATTATTCGCCATTAATGCTATGGCTCCGATACTTCAGATTTTGCCAGTGTTACTCAGCAGTAATCATCATTTTCTGATGGCATAGAAATGACTATAATCGCGACCTGATTGGGCTGAACTATTTATCAGCAATAAGCAAAGTGCAGCTGTGATTTGCAGCGATTAAAACATTTGAAAGGCTCTTCATACTCAATGGGCATTCTCGTTTCCCCATCCCGAGAGGCAGCTTTGGTTTACAATGCATTCAGGCAGACCTGTTCCAAAGTCCACAGAGAGAGTTTCGTTGCATCTTCACAAAGTTTCTATATTCAGGGAAACTTGAACAGTAGATAAACTGTTTACCATATTGCACCATGCTGCTGTGACACATCGAATTTTAAAATCTTAATTTGTATTTTTAATAACACCAAACACAAGCCGTATACCAGAGACCACAAGCTTAGCAGATCATATTATTATTTGATGTTTAATTTTCTACTTCAAATAATGGAGCGTTCACAATGGTTTTGTTAACCTTAACGTATTATTAACATTAATGTATTGTTCAACTCCTAATCAGCACTTTTGATCTGTAGTTTACAAATAACAGCCCATAAGCAAACATATAATCAAAATTGAGTTTGAATCCGTGTAAAAGAATCTAAATACGACACAGCGTCCTCTTGTAAATGAGCGCGCACTGGAGCTATTTGCAAATTTTTTTTTTTTTGCTGGTAGGTTCGGAAAGTCAGTGTTGTTTCTATTACATTTGTGGTACTGGATAGTGGCCAACTATCACATAACCGCTGGATGTGTTTAATCTTGCAGGTTTATGAAAGCATTTTTGGAGAGGGACGAGTGGAAGGGGACTAATCCCGCGGTTCCCGGGCCCGTGCGCCTGTCACTTTAGGATCACTTTGCCCCCGCCATCTATCTCCTCCTGATGGGTCCAAATTGCTGTCGAAGTCTTGGCTGCTGCAAAGTGAACGACTGGAGGGAGTTGAAGCAGAGCCATTCGGTCGAGATAACGGGGACTCCCTGAGAAATATATTCCCTTCTGTTTTCAATGGACCTTGGCTTCCCAGCCTAAAATTAAAATTATTTTTGCTATCTTTGGAGGCTACTTGATGTGACTTCTTTCACAAATATTTTTTATGCCGAGTGCAGTTTATTTATACAAATATTAGGCGACGGAATTTCTGATGACCTGAAGGGAGAGGGTGCCACAAAGGGGGCAAATCAGTTAATTGGAGAAACGAGGAACTGCAGATGCTGGTTTACAAAATAAGACACAATGTGCTGGAGTAACTCGGCGGATCAGGCGGCATCTCTGGAGAACATGCTTAGGTGCGGTTTCAGGTCGGGACCCTTGTTCAGGCTGATTAGAGGGAGGAGGGGCAAGGCAAAGCCTGGCAGGTAACAGAGTTGGAGGGGGCTTGATAGGTAGACGGTGGGACAAAGGCCAGAGATGAAAAGACAGAAGGCGTGAGACAAAAGGATTGAAGAAGTTGCGAATTGTGAAGCTTGAGAAGGGAATGTAGGTGGAAGGAGAGGGGGAGGGGAGAAATAGATGCAGGTCCAGGTGATGCACGGGAGGGGTGAGGGGGGGGGGGGGGGGGGGGGGGGGGAGGGATTTGTAGTGACCTAAAATTGGGCACTTCAATGTTCATGCCGTTGAGCAGTTAATTGCTCGTTTTCTCAGAACTGCTTCTCCTACAATCTTTTTGACAGGACAATGATTGTCGAATAACATTTTAAATGAAAATTATATCCAAAGTATTTTTTTTATGATATTCGTTTACTGATACCGTTAATTTAACAGTTTGTTTATAACGTAAGTTCAGATAAAGATTGAATACGATTTCAATTGGCTAAACCACTCCTAATCATCAAGAAAATAATTTTAAATAGGAGCGTGCACGCGTTACTTGGTTCATTCAGACTTCACTCTGTATAGTCAGCATTTATTTACCCTTCGCCCAAGTTTTATTATGATTGTATTTGCATTAATCTATACAATTGTTCTTCAGTCTGGGATTTATATTTTATCAGAGGGCGGTGTTTGCACAGAAATTGTAAATATGAGCATCAAAAATGTTCTTCAAAAACGGGCAAAACCCAACATATTACGAGGCCACATGGATAACAACATCCGGGGAAAATTGCTTTGATCAGTATAATAACGCACTCTATAGGAGAAAAAAACGTCTAGAGCCAAAAGCGCAATTATGGGTCAAAATTGGCTCCCTTTTCAATTTTTTGTTGTTGTGCCGCGCAACTGTGACTGCAGGAAAATCAAATTACACGCCAATTCAGGGGGGGGGGGGGGGGGGGGGTCTGAATGTTACGTGCATCTCGTCTGGATGAAATGAATGCTTTTCCATAGATATAAGACAAGGGAAGGGGTAGGGGGCGATTGAAATTAATTAATGGTTCCTGCCACTAAAAATCAAGCCAAATTCGGACGAAACTTAAATTTACTGTCTGAAATGTGGGGTGATTGATGAGCAAAACTGCACCGCGGGCGTGCTTATTTTTGTGGTATAACATTTGGACCTCTATTAATAGTCAAAGGCATGTCGGTCCATTTCCACGCAATGTTTCTGAAAATGATACATTTAAATATCTAACCTGAGCTTCCCACGCCAGAACAGTGCAGATGATATCCTCGTGATTTTATTCCACATGCCCGGTACTCCAGTTTCTGGCCTAGTTATTCAACACCGGTGGTCCCCCCCCCCCCCCCCCCCCCCCCCCACACACACACACACACACACACGTGTAGTTCTGTTCTATTGTAACTAGAGATCAGGTAATAGGTTTCATGCCAAGCATCCGTTAATCAGCAGTCAATAAACAGAGGACCAGAGAGTGTCTTAATTTGGACATTCAGTTTCTGGATATGGAATGAATTCAACCCACCTTAGATTTATACATATCACAAGCCATTCAACATGCTACAAATGGATATAGCCAAGTGCAGAAGGGTCACATTAATGATGACCCTTTTTAATAATGATTCCTTTGAAATTTGTAGGTGATCATGGAAAGAAATAGTACAGATGAATGTTTCAAGTTCACAATAACTAAGAACCAGTAACAAACTATTAACCCCACGAAAGGTAGACAAAAATGCTGGAGAAACTCAGCTGGTGCGGCAGCATCAATTGAGCGAAGGAAATTGGTTATTGGTATATTCTTATTATTATGCATTCGCTCCATAGATGCTGCCTCACCTGCTGAGTTTCTCCAGCATTTTTGTCTACCTTCGATTTTTCCAGCATTAATCCCACCAAAGTGCTCAGAAGTAAAATGCCGACGTGGTTCATTAACTTACATATTTATTGTTTATTTATTGTTTTAATGGTTGGTGTTGCATTTGGTTTGGTGTGTTTCAACTTTAATTCATAGTTGTTCTCTCCTTGAGATGAATCAGTTACACCTTTATGGATAATTATTTAGGATTTGTAAGTGAATGATTAATAGAGATCATCATATTTATTTGCTTTGAGTTGGTCAATGTGCTTGAAATTATATGGACTCGAGGGTCTGAGCTCCAGGGAGAGGTTGAGCAGGCTAAGACTCTATTCCTTGGAGCACAGGGGGATGAGGGGTGATCTTATGGAGGTGTACGAAATGATGAGAGGAATAGATTGGGTAAACGCACAGTCTCTTGCCCAATGTAGGGGAATTGAGAACTAGAGGACATAGGTTTAAGGTGAGGGGAGGAAAGATTTAATAGGAACCCAAGGGGTAACGCTTTTAATAAAGAGTGGTGCATGCATGGAACGAGCTGCCAGAGGAGGTAGTTGAGGCTGGTACTATTGCAACGTTTCAGAAACATTTAGACAGGTACATGGATAGGCTAGGTTTAGAAGGATATAGGCCAAACGTAGTGTAGATTAGACATGTTGGTCAGTGTGGACAAGTTGGGCCGAAGGACCTGTTTCCATGTTGTATGACTCAATGACTCTCTGACAAGGAGACATAAAGAACTGCAGAGGTTGGAATATGCAAAAATCTAGGTCTGAAGAAGGGTCCCAACCCATAATGTCGCCTATCCATGTCCTCCAGAGATGCTGCCTGACCCGCTGAGTTACACCTGCTCTTTATGTTTTATCCAGACTCATGTTCCCTGCAAATCATATTGAACTTCACACAAGTTGCAATTTACATCCCATTGCGTAATATATCACGTTCCACATGAACCATGTGATTTGCATAGCTTTCAATATGCAAATTAGCTGCAAATTGAGCATTAATTGATCATTAATTGATCTACATTGAAGGCTCCTGATCTGAAATATCACCTGTCCATTCCTTTCCCAGATGCTGACTGAGCAGTTGAGTTGCTCCAGCACTTTGAGTTGTGATCCACATTCATACCTGTTGTTGTTTATGAGCTTTAACCACATGCCAGTCCTGGTTGAGCTATTCAACATACCTTATTACAGTTGTTAATTATTTGCAACGTATTCTACCAGAATTACTCTAGACTTTATCGCAGATAATTGTTCAGTTTAATCCATTTCCAGTGATATTCAATCAAGTATTTTAACATTTTGCACATATTTTATAATTGTCTGTTTAAAATTGATCCTACAAATAATGGATGCATTAAGAATTGCATTTAAACAGATTCTTCCAGATTCATAGTCAGATGGAATTGTCATAATTGGATAAGAATACACGTAACATAATTTAGATAATACATAATTTGCTACATTGAGAATTACATATATTGTGTTACAGGAGAAAAAAGTAATTCAGCAATCAGACGACAAAAGCAGAAACCTGAAATTTAAGAACTTTATCATTTAAACCCCTCAGACTAGTCTTAAGGTCATTTAATAGAATTTCATTATCCTCTTAAAATATTGGGCAATTTGATAGTGATTTTATTCAGGCTTATCCTTTTTTGATTCAAGTAGCTTTGTGATGAGATTTGTATTGACAATGACATAATTATTACAAACCTATTGTGATATTCGCATTTAATTACCATGGAAATGGATGGCATGAATAAATGCATATTTGAACTTATTCTACAAAGAAGTGAGGCGGGCTGTGCAATAGAAATCTAAAGATACAGTACCATCAGTTGAATCAAGAACATCTGGACTATTGTTATATATTTGTATTTGGATAATCTTGAGTTTAGGTTATGTTCTGATGGGGATGCAGTGATCTGAAACCACTGAACTGGAGTTAATTTACACAGTGTACATGAGCAGGAGTTATCCAATGCAACTTGTTACAAAAGTGATCAAGGGTTCACTGAGTGTCCTCATCATGACCTCAACTGAACGTAGCTTATGAATGTGGCTCCATGGTGTTCTCCACAGCAGATTTTAACACTGCTAAAAGCCCTGTCCCACTGTACGAGTTCATTCAAAGAGTTCTCCCGAGTTTGCCCTGATTTGAACTTGGAGATTTACGGTAATGGCCGCTCGCAGTTACTCGGGGCTCTCGTGGACATTTTTCAACATGTTGAAAAATCTTCACGAGTCTTCCCGAAATTACCGCGTTTCCCTAGTACCTGCTGTTAGCGTTACGGGCCACTAAGAGATGTCCCCGAGCTCCAACGCACCCGCTACGATCATTCTACGTACTTACCACGAGTTTGATTTTTTTTTAAACTCGGGAGAGCACTTGAATGAACTCGTACAGTGGGACAGGGCCATAAGAATTCAATCTCAAACATAAATAAAATCATATATAAAATTATATAAAACATATAAAACTATGAGAAGCAGAGATAGCGCAGGCAGTCAATTACTTGTTTCCCAGAGTACAAATGTCAAAGACTAGAGGGCATAGCATTAAAGCAAGAAGGGCATAGTTTAAAGGAGATGTGTGGGGCAAACTCAGACTTCAGGACTTCAGTACTGAGAGTTTAGTTTAGAGACACAGCGCGGAAACAGGACCTTTGGCTTAACGAGTCCGTGCCGACCAGCGATCCCCGCACATTGACACTACCTGACACACACTAGGGCCAATTTTACATTTTATACCAAGCCAATTAACCTATAAACCTGCACGTCTTAGGAGTGTGGGAGGAAACTGAAGATCTTGGAGAAAACCCATGCAGATTCATGGGGAGAACGTACAAACTCAGTACAGACAAGCACCCACAGTCAGGATTGAACCCGGGTCTCTGGTGCTGTAAGGCAGTAGCTCTACCGCTGCGTCACCGTGCCGCCTTTGGTTGAAGATGTCCGCAAAAACTCCAGTTAGTCTGCACAGGTTTTCAGAGCACCATCAGGTCCAGATGCTTTTCAAGGGTTAATCCTCCTGAAGGATCTTCTGACATCAGCCTCTGTGACTGAGATTGCATTACCATCAGGGGCTGCAGGGACTGGGAAGGCACATCAGTGTTCTCCCTATCAAAGCATGCATCAAACACATTGAGTTCCTGTGGGAGTGATGCTTCGCTGTCACTTGATCTGCCCTCTCATTCCGCCTTGTAGAAAGCCCTGCCACAGCTGCCGAGCATTCACCTCATCCTCCAGTTTGGAGCAAAGGTGCCTTTTAGCCTTTCTGATGGTCTGGACTTCATGTACAACTGCATCGCCAGGCTAGAATGCCCAAAACATGGCTCTCAGTAGAATGCCAGGTTTATCCAAATCTTCTGGTTAGGGAACACTCGGCTGGTTTTAGGAGGAAAAAGTAACTCATGCAGCATCTCTGAAGAGAAGGAATGGGTGACATTTCGGGTCGAGACCCTTCTTCAGATTGAAGGAGGTTCTTGTCCCGAAATGTTCTCAAGAACGTGTTACAAATATAATAGGAATGTTTATACGGTCCATATTCACTATCTTAAATAATCATCTAAAAAAGCTAATTATTTCGCTCATCTTCAAATTTCATTCATCATTTCTCAGAAGTTCAGGTTAAGTTAGCTGAGGATTGGAAAGGGAAAGCCACTGGTCTGTTCAGTTGTGATGCAGAGAAGCTAATGGTGAATGAAACAACTAGCACTTTTTATCTTAGAAACCTAAGTCTGTTTTATTTATTTAATACCAATGCAGTTTGAAAATAATGACTGGTGATACCACATCTGCATGATTCCAGACCAGCCAAAATCTTTCATTTATTAAGTGTTGACACAATAGCTTATTGCTTTACCCACCTGTGAATGTACTTTTAAAGTATTTACACACCAGTCATTTTCACACTTTATTGAAATGAATGCTATATAGTAGCATGATAATATGAGCAAATGGTATCAGTGAATATTTTCATTTATGACATTATCTTTAGAGATACAACGTGGAATCGGGCCCTTCGGTCTACTGTCCACGCCGACCATCGATCCACTGGATTTCCATGGTACTACCCACATTTTGAGTGCTTTCACTTTATTAACTTAATTATTATTAACTTTATTAACTTTATTCACTTCACTTAACTTAAAAAGGGACGTTCCCAGAACAGATCAACCTATTTGATGCATTGGGTTCACATGACATGACTAGAACTGAGCTTTCTAATCCCTCAGTGACCCTGAGTGGACCATCATGGCACAAATCAGGAAATCTAGCATGTGCCAAATGTGTTGCTAGGTCATTATATCCACCAGATAAAATTGGCAATCATACTGGCTGTTGTAAAATAACATATGGAACCTATCTGTTCCACTAATTCTTGGTAGTAAGTTTACTAGTACACATCGACTTAAATATATATGCAAAAACTATCTGTCAAAAATTAAAAATATAATTCTAAAAGAGCAACAAGGGCTAACATCAGAAATAATAACTTAAATTTAATTTTTGGAAATCATATACTTCCACATAGTTGAATGGTAGTATTATGCAAGAACTATGCAAGTTTAGCAGACTTTTGAAATGGCTGCAAGTTTTAATCTCATGGGTTTTGTCGATTTCAGGCTCCATGCAAGCCAGCTGTGGACCTTCTAATTTTAGAACATGTCGTTGCATCACTAACTTGGCAATTGATACAGTTTTTGATTTCATGATTCTGTTTTGACTCAAGATTAGTGTCTGGTTACTTATATATGACTAAAATAAAGATAGTTTCACGTACATGGCTCTCAGAAGTCAATCTGTCCCTCAAACAAAATAGTCATGGAGCACTGATGTTGGGGAGGTGAATATGGACTTGGGAGTGCTGGTGCAGGATTCCCAAAAGGTTAATTTGCAGGTTGAGTCGGTGGTAAGGAAGGAAAATGCAATGCTGGCATTCATTTTGAAGGGACTAGTATATAAAAGCAAGCATGTAATGCTGAGGCTTTATATGGTGGTGGTCAGGCCTCATTTGGAATATTGCAAGCAGTTTTGAGCCTCATATCTGAGGGAGGATATGCTAGCGTTGGAGAGGGAACAGAGGAGGTTTACGAGAATGATCCTGGGATGTTTGGGTCAATGTATGAGGAGCATTTGAAGGCTCTGGACATTTCATTTGTACCACCATATTGTGCACATGACATTAAACTAAACTTGATTGGTAATTGTTGTATTTTTAGGAAAGAACAAAGGGAGTGTTTTTCTCAATTGAATTGTATTAGATTTTGGGTTAAAATGAATTGAGTTAGCCTGAATCTGGCAAGTGTCTGATTGTGATGTTGGCTCTGGAGTGGGCCAGCAAGAAACTTGAATTCAAAGTTTAAGAAGATCCATTCCAAGAATATTTCATTTCAATTGTTTTTGAAAGGTGTGGTACCTTTGTAAAAACCTGAAAGTACATTTGGAATCATGTTCCCTTAAGTTGCTCAAAGGATAGTCGCAGACTAGAGAAAAGTCATCAGAAAATTGGCTCACTGCCAAACTGTACCTAGCACTTATCAATAAGGCAAGGATTCAGAATTCACTTTTAACTGGGTCGTTTATCTATTTCTAATGCCCAGGGATTATATATGCCCTGGGCATTCACATTTCAGAGGACCTCACATGGTCCACCAACACCGCTGCGCTGGTCAAGAAGGCACAGTAATGACTGGTCTACCCCAACAGCTGCTGACACCTTCTACCGCAGCACCACAGAGAGCATATTAACGTATGGCATCTGTGTGGTATCTCAGCTCTACGGAGGCGGAGAGGAGAGCTCTTCAGCGCGTCGTCCACAGAGCGCAGAAGATTATTGGGACACAGCTACCAGCCTTGGAGGGCATCTACCACACACGGTGCCTCAGGAAGGCCGTCAGCATCCATAAAGACTCCTCACACCCTTGTAATGGACTGTTCGAACTACTTTCCTCCGGCAGACGTTACAAGGCCTTCCACGCCCGCACCTCCAGACTCAGGAACAGCTTCATTCCCAGAGCTATAGCGGCTCTGAACCGGCCCTGCTGAGTGTCCCCCACCCCCCATGGACTGTCTCCCTCAGATGGTCACGTCGCACAGACACATCTGCACTTTAGTCTGTTTGAACTGGTTTGACTATTTTACTGTTGTAATGTTCTTTTTACAAACCATGTTCTCTGGGTATCTAAGTCTAAATTTTATTAGCTATTTAAGTTATGACATCGGATGGAAGCTGCATACCAAATCTCGTTGCGCTTATGTGCAATGACAATAAAAGATATTATTATTATGATTATTCAGTACCTCCATTCTCTCAAAACTGTTACAGAGAAACAGGGATTCTGGAGTCTTGAGGTGAATACAGAATGTTAAAATGTTCCTAGCTGAAATAATTGATGACTTGATTATTTTCCTAAATGGAAGTTACTTATAAAATGATCTATTTCAAAGTCTTATAGAAAAATAATTTTAAATATTGTTTTCATGAGCAATATATTGTAGTTCTATATCTAACAAATATAACCAATGAATACTTTACTGCTATTTCAACCATTGTAAATTAGCCTATATATAGTTTTTCTGTTATTATTTTATTTACTCTTATTTCAACTTGGAAAATTCTAGACCAGCCATTTTGTCTTTCATAATATGTTTTTTTTTTAGTTTAGTTTTAGTTTAGTGCAGTTAATTGTCACGTGTACTGAGGTACAGTGAAAGCTTTTTTGTTGCATGGAATATGATGACATATATATGATTACAATCAAGCCGTTGAAAGTGTACACGTACAGGATAAAGGGAAACCGTTTAGTCCAATTAAAGATAGTCCAAGGATCTACAATGAGATAAATGGTAGGTCAGGACGGTTCTCTAGTTGGTGATAGGATAGTTCAGTTGTCTGATAACAGCCGGGAAGAAATTGTTCCATCGTCTGGAGATATATCACACATTGTGAAAACACAGTTTCTAAAATATCAGTTTCAGCACAGTTTTAAAAGGCTGTTTTGCATGGATAAAATAAATAATTTGATATGTATATTGATGACATAAGTAATAAAGAATCTATGAAGGGTAAGAAAGCACTCAGTTTAAAAAGAAAGAATGATACTATATTATCACATGTGATGTCACAGTGAAATTTATTGTTGTGCATACCATACACAAATCATGCAAAGTATTCAATGCAGTCCCAATGGTCGCCCTTTGTTCTTTCGACATGTCCAACCTGTGGAATTCTTTGCCACAGAAGGCTATGGAGGCCAAGTCAGTGGATATTTTTAAGGGAGACATAGATAGATTCTTGATTGGTACGGGTGTCAGAGGTTATGGGGAGAGGGCAGGAGAATGGGGTTAGGAGGGAGAGATAGATCAGTCATGATTGAATGGCGGAGTATACTTGATGGGCCGAATGACCTAATTCTACTATCACTTATGACATGATCTTATGACCTCTGGCACATGCTTTATATACTAATGATTTTAGCGTATTCCTGCTGCATAAAACTATTCATTATCAGGGTGCATTCCTCTTTTGGTTGCAATGTATTAGAAAATTAATTTCATATCGGGGTTAACAATATTTATCTTCCACTGAAGTGCATCAGATACAATATGAATTGCCACAGGAATGGGAAGAGCAATACTATGCAAATGGAAAGTTGATTCTGGGCTTAGCAAAGAAATGTTTATTGTAGGAAAGAAATATTGACAACAAGAAATAAAATAAGCAAGTAAGGGCTAGACTTTAACTCTCACTATTACTTTAAAACAGTTTCCGACAGTGGAATAAAATATACAGTATATATGGATGAGCTTTGGCTCAAGCAATTATTTCTACATTCAAATTAATTTCTCATTACAATAACCTATATATGTAAATATTTATGGTAAAACTGGTTAAACAAAAAAAGGTAGCTATTGGAAGACCTTTATATTTTCATGATGCAGGTAGATATTATTACGTGAATATGTTTTCCTGTTTGTATATGTTAACAACCTAGTGTCTGCAACTCACCTGGTTTAGTTGAAGATTGGGCCTTGTGCCTTTTTTTGTCAACCAGCATCTGCAGTTCCTTGTTTCTTTGGGCGGCACGGTGGTGCAGCGGCAGAGTTGCTGCCTTACAGTGCCAGACCCAGGCTCGATCCTAATTACGGCTGCTGTCAGTATGTAGTTTGTACGTTCATCCGGTGCCCTGCGTGGGTTTACTCCAGGTGCTCTGGTTTCCCCCCACACTCCAGAGATGTAAAGATTTGTAGGTTAATTGGCTTGGTGTAAATGTAATTGTAAAATTGTCCCTAGTGCATGTAGGGTAGTGTTAGTGTGCGAGGACCGCTGGTTGGCATGGACTCGATGGGCCAAAGAGCCTGTATCTCTAAACTAAACTAAACTACAACTTATGTTACTACCTATCTTTGTGCCATTCATCTAAATCTGTAAATTCATCTAAATCATTGATATGAATTGTAAACACACTTGGCCATCAGCACCAACCCTTACAGCACCGCACTCATTGCATCTTTCCCGCCAGAAACAAAAGACTAATTTAAGTTTCATCACGATTCCATATTAGCCAGCTAACTTTCTATCCATGCCAATATGAGTACCTCCAATTTGCTTCTATATTCTCCAATATTGCTTGATGTAGCATCATATAAAAATGCCTTCTGGTAACCCAAATTTCTACTTATTATCCACAGCACATGTTATTTATTCAAAGAAATTCCAATAAAGTGGTGAAACATGATTTCCTTGTTGCAAAGCCATATTGACTTTGCATGATTACCTTAACTCTTTCTAAGTGCGCTGCAATAACTCCCTTAATAATAGCAGTTAACATTTCAAATTTAAATTTAATTACTTGTCAATTTGGAATGAGATGTTCGTGTTAATAACTGAATATTGAATTGTTGTTAAAAACTTGTCTGTCAACCTGTCTGTAACTCCGGACTCCCTCGCCCATTCCAGAACAGTTGGGGATGGAGTATAAAATGTCAGTTCGCAGTAATTAATGAGTAAAGAAGGGGTCTTGACTCCAGGCATCGCCTATCCATGTTCTCCAGGGATGCTGCCTCATCTGCTGAGTTACTCCAGCACTTTGTGTCCTTTTTCCTAAATCAGCATCTGCAGTTCCTTGCAGTTGCGGACTGGGTCTAAAAATATTGCTTGCCAGGAGACAAAGAGGGCCCACTTCATCAGGGGCCCACTTGCCATCGGGCAAGCTGACACCCTGGCCAGTCCGCCACTGGTTCCTTGGTTCTACTATATGAAGAACTTGATAGGCTTTATGCAGGCCCGATTTCTGAGCTAGTTCAGGCTGTCTTGGGGCGATGTTAGTTTTAGTGAAATCTTCGAGACTGTGCATTAATCGCATTAAATACCCAAACTGTTATAGGTATGGTATAGCATGATTATTATTTTTTAATTCCATTCATAGGAAATGTAAATTTCCATTCTACCACAGATTAAGAGAACACATAATGCTTGACAAAGTTCTAGGCCTTGCCCCTTTTGTTGCATCAACATTAGATTAAATTGGTCAGATGGAAAAATGTGCACAATTACTATGAGGAGAAAATATCACCTTGTCATCTGGATATCCCTAGAAGCTTAGTGTTGTCTCTGCAGTAGCAAAAGCACAAAACACTGCCTGAGAAAATGTATAACTCAGTTGTGTCTTAATCAACAAGAGGAGAAGTTTGTTTCTCTGTTAATTCTCTTGCATTAGTAACTCCAAATTCTCTTTGCAAATCTGCCACATTCATTCTCTGACACTCACGAATAAAGGCACCAGAAATTCCTTCAAGAATGCAGTTATTAGAAACCAGTTTGAATCTGATATTAATATACACTGCTTCTTGTGTGCCTTTCCCCAACAAACATATGTAACTATTCAGGCAGAGAACCTTACAGCAAGTTGTCAGCGAAGTATGTCTTATTTTGGCCTAAGACATAATTTTAATGATAAGATATTAAATATACACACATTGCAATTTGCAACATGATGCACCCATCTCTATTACATTTATAACCAATGTGGGTTCTGTGCACAAATTACCCACATTCAGTTAACAGTAGCAATTAGGAGAAGATTAAAACTAGATTGATTTTCAGTCAATGGAAAATTCACATATCAGATATTCACTTAGTAAAAGTATTACAGTCAAATGAGCTTAAGACATACTGTTACATTAGAATTTTGTCTGTATGTAACAATATATTCAGAGGTCCATGACTATTATAATTATTATCCATGGGGCTTAAAGCAAAGCACTATTTGGCCCAAAACCAACAAAATAATTGAAACATAATATTAAGGAAAATACTACCAAATTGTACATTTCAGTTAAGTCTGAAATATTGGCTTAGTATCATTTGTCCTAATTTGGGAACTGGCTTGTTGTGTATGCACCATTGGGTATCCATCTGAAAATGTTCCAGGGCCAATTTTTACCCCATCTGTGTGGAGATTTGATTTCCTGACAATATACATGACATTTATAGCCCTTAAATTAAGCTATGATAGTGCCACGCGGTTGATCATTTGAAACTTTTCGCTCTGCACTGTTTAATTTGAGGTATGAGATCATTGAATTTTAATGTGTTAAAGTTGCATTTAATAATCATGTCATGTTATAAAAGCAGAATTAGGCCATTCAGACATCATCTACTCCACCATTCAATCATGGTTGTTCTATCTTTCCCCCTCAATGCCATTCTCCTGCCTTCTCCCCATAATCCCTGACACCCATATTTTGATTGTATCGTACCAGTACTAATATTGAAGTGGACTTTATGATATCTATATTACTAAAAGTCTGATCTTGACCACCTCCTGTTGTTCTGTATATTGATTTTAGAAAAAAACACTGCCACTTACGGCGGTGATTTCTGGCCATCTAACTCAGTGTCCCCCTCCACTGCGCAGGACAAGAGGATTTTTCCCATCGATGAAAAATAAAAGAGTTATTAGTGTTTATAAAATGTTGAGATTCTCTCTCCTGAAGGCCACACCCCTTCCGGAGGGACTATAAAACCCGGAAGTGTTGAGTGCCTCAGTCAGTCTCTGCAAGATGGGGGAAGCGAGAGGATCACGTCTCTCAGTCTGAGCTGTGAATAACACTAAACACATGTCTACTAAACTGTGAGTGGTTTTACTGACCTGTCAGTGCCCTTAATGGGGTTTGAAAATATAGTTTAGGAATGCTAAAGCTGTGTTGCCTTTGGTTTGGAAATGCTAAAGCTGTGTTGCCTTTGGTTTGGAAATGTTAAAGCTGTGTTGCCTTTGGTTTGGAAATGCTAAAGCTGTGTTGCTTTTGGTTTGGAAATGCTATAGCTGTGTTGCCTAATTAAAGTTGCCTTGCCTAATTAAAGTTGCCTTGCCTTCTATATAATTAAAAGTCTAATCTGGACCACTTCCTGTTTGTGCTTTATATTGATTTTATAAAAAACGCTACCACGTACGGCTGTGAGTTTTGGCCATCTTACTCAGAGTCCCCCTCCGCTCATCAGGTGCCGAGGAGGGGGAGGGACTATAAAACCCAGAAGTGTAGTCGTGGCTCAGTCTCTGCAAGATGGAGGAGGGAGAGGTCATGACTCGCTGTCTTTAGTGGCCTTGCATCCTGCTTGAAATGATATGAAACTGCTCTTGAATTTGGTGGCCTTGCACCCTGCTTGAAATGAAATTTCAAGGAATAGCCATGAGTCAACTGCCAGCCCACCAGCCGTGAGTGAGTGAGCTGCCAGTACAACAGGCTTGAGTGACTGAGCCGCCAGTCCAATAATCCATTCGGCCCACAATGTCCATACTAGCTATCTGGAAACCAGTCACGTCAGCCCACAACACCCATAGTAGCGCTCCAGAAAGCCCCCCCCACCCCCCCCCCCCCCCAATGGCCACCAATATTGGAATTTGCATTGGGGGACCAGTCGTCCCCTGTGGTGCTGGGACCCAATGGGTCCCACTAAGTTTAGTACACTTTAAATATCTGAGCATTAGCTAAAATAAAATCCTTTTTGATCTTGATAACATTTGGCTTGTACTGATGAATGGTCAGAAATTATGAGTCAGTGTTTAAATTAGGGAATAAAAAATAAACCAATTAATAGTAAATATAATTCTGACTAAATATAGAGCAAATTATCACTTTGCATGGATGATATGTTCTTAATTCCCTCATCTGTAGCTTTAATTGAAAGGAAAGTACTGTCGGTATAGTGCACTCAACAAATGTAAACTCTGATGTGCCAGAAAAATACACTGAAATTTGGCAAAATATGGAAAATATCAAAATATCAAGAAAATATACAACTCCCTATGTTTCTAAGAGTTTACACCAAGATTCATGGATTGTCGCTGAGCAACTACACTCAATAACGAAAAAAACATCTCCATTCCACAGGACAATTAGGGATAGATCTGTCTCCATCACCAGCATCTCAAGAGCAATCAAGGAAAGGCTTGACAAGCAGTATTTGCTCGGATTGTACCAGAGTGATAAGCGGTTACATGATGTAGGGACTGTGTAATCCAATATTCAATTGACTATAAAAGCATTTAATTGGATGTAAAATATTTCGGAATGTCCTGGGACTGTAAAAGGGATGACATAAATGTAACATAATTTCTTATTTCCTTCTTTTTCTTTTTCTTTTTCCTTCTTTTCTCTTTTTCGTATTTTAGTTACTTCCCTTTCTGTATTCCCTCACTCTTTCTTTTCACTTCACTAGACACAAGGCCAAACCAGAACAATGTGCGGGCAGCACAGTGGGAATGCCCGTAGAGCTGTTGCCTCACCGCACTAGAGTCCTGGGTTTGATCCTGACCTCTGGTGTTGTCTGTGTGGAAATTGCATGTTCTCCCTGTAACTGTGTGGGTTTCCTCCCTCATCCCAAAGACGTGCGGGTTTGGAGGTCAATTGGACTGTAAATTGCCCTTAGTGTATATGGAGTGGATGAGAAATTGGGAATAACATAGAACAAGTGAGTAGGGGTGATCGATGGTCAGTGTAGACTTAGTGGTCCACTGTGCCTGTTTATATTGCTGTATCTCTAAAACCAACTATCACTTGCTTTGTTGAAGAATGCATTGAAAGAGCCAAATAGAGAATTGGAGTACAACTCTAACACTGTTGATGGATCAATTGTTAATAGACTGAATGAGCATGAGTGTGAACAACATGCTCGTGAATGGGTCAGCCAGACTTGGAATAGGCATATTTTAGCATTGACAGAGTTGAGAAACTGCAAATAGTTTATATCAGTATTATGATCTGTAGAACATTGCAAGTCTTGAGAGGGCAAACATATTGCTTTAGGTAGGAAGCAAATTCCCTGAATAACGTTAGGCGTGGAAGTCATGGGAAGCATCAGTCATGAACACTGTAGGCCTGACATTTATGGGGAAACAGGAAGAGAACATAAGTTATGTGGTGATTGTAGACAATTCCAGATATTCCAGAGAATCAGAGACTCTGTCCAATTTAGTGGCAGGAGATTTTAATAATGTTTTAAAATTTAGTTTCTAACAGGACAGTGGACCAAATTGACAAGCTGGCCACTGGCCAGGTGTGAGAAAAAGCTAGGGGATGCTGCATTCACTCCAGCCAGATGCGAGCTTGAAAATTCCCTTCTATTCAGGCGGTTTGCCAGACTGAAACTTTGACAAGTTCCATACTGCCAAGCTTATGCTGACTGAAGCAAAAGTTAGGTCTTAAATGCAGGAGGCTGAGATGACGATTGTGGCTTGCACAGGATTGGCAGAGTTGGTTAGACAATTGAAGAGCTGAACAAAAAAAACCTGTGTGATCAATGAAAGGTTTGCTTGAGAGGTTAAAGGAACATTTCTGATCTTTCTGGTTAACGGGGTACATGGATTACCCCATTTCCACATCCACCACAACTGTTCTTATCTTGCTTTAGTTAACAGATTTACTAAATACTGGAAAATTACTCTCCAAAACCCAGAAATATTAGGGGACTGAGGATCTATCGTGACGGAGGAACTGAAGGAAATTCACATTAGTCATGAAATGGTGTTGGGTAAACTGTTGGGACTGAAGGCAGATATATCCCCAGGGCCTGATGGCCTGCATCCCAAGGAGGTGGCCCGAGAAATTGAGTATGCATCGGTGATCATTTTCCAATGTTCTATAGACTCTGTCAAAGGCTACACTGTAGGATCTACTGAATCCCACGACAGAAAGCAAAAAACAAATGACACTTGGCTGAGCCAGACACCTTGTGTCACGTTTATTCCAGAAGCCCCTTTTACCTACATTCTCACCAATCATAACCCGTGTGCAGATAAGGCTGACCTTGGAGTTGTTATTGAGCTCTTGCGACTGGACCTTCTCATGAGGCTGCTGGCGAGCCGTCAGCGGTGACCGGCTGTGTGCAAAACCAATGAGGGCATGAAGGCGCCACAACAGAAAGATAGAAAGAAAGAACTGCAGCTGCTGGTTAATACACAAAAGGACACAAAGTGCTGGAATAACTCAGCAGGTGACGCAGCTACTCTGGATAACATGGATCGGTGATGTCTCGGGTCAAGACCTTTTCTCAGAAAGGTGCCATCGTTATATCACAATAGTTATTATGGCCTCGTTAAGAAAAATAATAATATTTCAATTTTTACTCTTGATTTTGAATTAATAAATACATGTCTCTATTCGAATGCCAACATGAATGGTTAGAGGGATAGGCTGCTTATGTTTCTGTGCGAGAGAATGGGAGATAATGTGTCACTTCCATTTGCCGAACTGAGTTAACGAGTGTGAGATAGATAGGATACTGATTAATGACTTGAGCTAGCTAGCTCTCTTGATACATGGATCTCCTGATTCACTTACATCCAACTCAAGGCTTCAGTATATATTCTGCCTGTGGTATGTAATATCTGACCACTGCAATACATTATAACTAATATGCTAACAATTATTAGAGACATTACTGGGCCAGAGACCTATCTTTAACATTTGTCTTGTTTTAATAATTTGTAATGGTTTTAGCAGATGACATAATGCATTTATCATTGTGATTAGTTTCTGATGTATGCCATATGGAGCACATGTGCCATGATATGACTCCAGGTCACTGAATGATGTGAATGAAATCATTCCGAGTTCCCTTTTACAGATATTTTACATTGGCAAAGCCCATATTTTAATAATTTGATCTATCATCAGCCAACATACCAACAGAAGTGTAAACAGGTTGCGACACCACTATTAATTGAAATTCATGTGCTAACAATTTAAGCAATATACTTACATACGAAGCTTGGAGCTTGTTGAGTGGAAAACTATTCAATAAATTAAATCCTCGGTTGACTGGATTCATCTCACTCGCTGTTCTGATGTGAGTAGTTTCCCTTCATGCAAGCCTCTGGCAGGACTGCAGCCAGTATCAGCTTCTGGGACATCATGGGATAGTTGAAGGCAATAAAGGGAGAACAGGATCTTAAAAGAAATCAGCAAACTTTTCAATAAAAACTTCCAACAGAAAATCTGGAGAAAATTGAGAATGAGGCGATCACTGTTAGGTCTTGTCTCTTCATTTTATTTCTGTGCTTCTACTCCCATCACCATTTGCACAAACTCCAGCCGATGTCAGGTTTTGCACCATAGACCTATGAAGCTGAGAGATCAGGGAAATGGGTTAAGGATAGAAGAGACAGAGTGCTGGAGTAATTCAGCGGGTTCTCAGGAGAACATGGATCAGCAACGTATCGGGTCGGGAACCTTCTTCAGACTGATTCAGTTTGGTCTGATTCAGTTCAATGGGTTACGGATGCAGCTTGAAGCTGGGACATCAGTGATATTCTGTTTCACTCAATTTTATCTTCTTTTCTAGCAGGGTTAACAGAGAAAATTCCTTCCCCCCTCGGATGCAGTAACAAATAGCTCAGACCTTTTATGTTGTTCTGTTTTTCTTGCAATGCTATTGACTAGCTAATCAATACCATGAAAGATCGGGCTGTTGAAGTGGAAGTGAAACGCTCTTGGAGCAAGTCATTCAAAATGTACATCCTAAATTACAGTATAAACATACACCTGGAATTTCCACAGGTAAATGATTGGTAGAAATTATAGAGGAATGACATAAATGGCTACAATTTGCTGTTGAAGATATTGTTCAGAGTTCTCTTTCAATCTATGGATCGAGTTATGCTGCAGAGAGGGAGAGCCCATTGCCATCTGCAATTTCAACTAAAGGTGCAGAGTACACAGACATGTAGAAGAAAGTGTTTACATGTATTACGGAATATATTGCTTAGGTTCAATTTTAGGTTTATTATTGTCATGTGTACTGAGGTTCAGTGAAATGCTTTGTTTTGCATGCTATTCAATCAGAATGGATAATACTATTATAAGTCATACGATCTTCTAGAATTTAGAAGATTGAGAGGGGATCTTATAGAAACGTACAAAATTCTTAAGGGGTTGGACAGGCTAGATGCAGGAAGATTGTTCCCGATGTTGGGGAAGTCCAGAACAAGGGATCACAGTTTAAGGATGAGGGGGAAATCTTTTAGGACCGAGATGAGGAAAACATTTTTCACACAGAGAGTGGTGAATCTCTGGAATTCTCTGCCACAGAAGGTAGTTGAGGCCAGTTCATTGGCTATATTTAAGAGGGAGTTAGATGTGGCCCTTGTGGCTAAAGGGATCAGGGGGTATGGAGAGAAGGCAGGTACAGGATACTGAGTTGGATGATCAGCGATGATCATATTGAATGGCGGTGCAGGCTCGAAGGGCCGAATGGCCTACTCCTGCTCCTATTTTCTATGTATCTATGTTTCTATGTTTCTATGATCATAAGTGATAGGAATAGAATTAGCCATTTGGCCCATCAAGTCTATTCCACCATTCAATTATGGCTGATCTATCTCTCCCTCCTAACATAAATACAATTAATGCAAACTCAATTAGTTAGCACAAAGGAGAAGACAGAGTGCAGAATATGGTTCTCAGCATTGTAGTGTGTTGTAGCGCATCAGTTCCAGAGACAAAATTCAACGTCCACAATGGGGCAGAGGTAAATTGGACAGTACCCCTGCTTATGGAAGGACCATTCACAAGCCTGATAACAGAGGGGACTGTTATTGAGTCTGGTGGTGTGAAGCTTCTGTACCTTCTGCCAGACGGGAGCAGGGAGAAGAAGGGATGACCAGGATGGGGCAAGTCTTTGATTGTGTTGGCTGCTTTTACAAGGCAGCGTGAATTGTAGATGCAGTCAGTGGTGAATTAATATGATATCGGAGGCTTACTAATCTATTATTAAATCACCTCACAATTTGAAAAGGCGACTAAAAACATTTCTATACACATAATAAATCAGTTAGCAAAGCATCATAAAGTCAAAAAGTCAAAAGTATTCAATGAATTGTAATGAAATATCAAGTCTAGCACTATCATTTTAATCAACATTCAAACCCCAAATCAGCTGGGGAACAATTCACCACAAATCATTTTGCAAAGTATTAATGAACCTGTAATAATGGATATACTTAGTTTAGATACGCAAATTAGAGGAACACCATCTCATATTTTGCTTAGGCCGCTTACAGCCCAGTGGTATGAATATTGATTTCTCTCATTTCAGGTAGCCCCGGCATTCCCTCTCTCTCTACCCCTCCCCCACACAAGTCGCACTAGCTTCCATTTTCACACTACAAACAGCTAACAGTGGCCTGTTTCCTTTATCATCTTTACTTTTTTTGCATATCTTTCATTCATTGTTCTTTACCTTTCCACATCACCATCTATATATCTTGTTTCCGTTATCCCTAACTAGTCTGAAGAAGGGTCTTGACCCGAAAAGTCACCTATTCCTTCTGTCCAGAGATGCTGCCTGTCCCGCTGAGTTACTCCAGCGTTTTGTGTCTATTTTTCAATTAGTTTTGTTCAGTTCAGAGATACAGCGCGAAAATAGGCCCTTTGGCCCACCGAATCCACACTACCCAGCGATCCCCGTACATTAACACAAGCCTACACACACTCGGGACAATTGACACTTATACAAACCGGGACAATTTACACTTATACAAATATTAACCTACAAACCTGCACGTCTTTGCAGTGTGGGAAGAAACCGAAGATCACGGAGAAAACCCATGGGGTGAACGTGCAAACTCCGTACATACAGCACCCATAGTCAGGATCGAACCCGGGTCTCCGTCACTGCAAGCGCTGTAAGGTAACAACTCTACTGCTGTGCCACCAGGCCACCCTTAACATACATATTAATAATAATGCTGGAAAAGGTGCATGCATTGGAGAGAGGAATAGTGCGAACATTTCATGTCTATTAACCCTCTTCATTGGAACTGATCAAAGGTCATTGGCATGAAATGTTATCATTTCTCTTCCCACAGACTGTGGTTTGATCCACTGAATGGTTACTACACTTCCTGTTTTACCTCAGATTTCCATCATTTGCACTTTGTTTACTTTCATCTGCATTTCAATACTTATTTACATATCATCGCATGCAGAACCCTCGGTATCTTTTTAAGATGACATTTTGGGAAAAACCAGCATGCCTGTGAAAACTAAAGTACATTTATTTCAGTCATTTTGTTAATTGCAAGAAAGTTTGTCAATTAATTATTGAACAAGAGTATTCTTTTACCAGAGTGTGCAAGCAATATGATTTAGATAACAGAAGACAGCATTTTTAATTCCTTGATTATCTCTGGGGATCAGAATATTTCCACACTTCTTTGTCTTTGGAGATTAACATAGGACATCTTAAATATCATCCCTCTCTCACTTTAATTATGGTTATTTATACAAACCCATACAGAAACAGATCCTTTAGCCCACCATACTCAGGCCAGTCATCAACTAATAATCTTTACTAAATCCCATAGTGTTTTTCTGAGTATTTTCATGAGCTCATAATTAATAGGAGCAGAATTAGGCCATTCGGCCCATCAAGTCTATTCTGCCATTCAATCATGGCTGATTGATCTCTCCCTCCTAAGCCCATTCTCCTGCCATTTCCCGATAGCTCCTGACACCCGTGCTAATCAAGAATCTATCTATCTCAGCCTTAAAAAAACTTGGCCTCCACAGCCTTCTGTGGCAATGAATTCCACAGATTCACCACCCTCTGACTAAAGTTACATATGCATCACAGCATATTCTGCCAGCATAACTTGACCATCAGATTCAAGAGCAGCTTCTTCCCAGCAACCAGCAAGCCTCTGAACACTGCACGACAATAACCTCAGCAACTATGAACTGTTTCTTTGATTGCACTGCAGACTTCAGTTTTGTTTCTCTGCTAGTATTATAGTTATTCATTTTTTGATTAGTATATTTATCCATGTGTATTGGGTTTACTGGCATCTTAACTTGCTGCAAGTAAGAATGTCACCATTGCATGTTGGTATATGTGACAATTAAAGACTCTAGAATCTCCTCTTGATTCTCAAATTTGATTCTTTATTTTAGCAAGAAATTCTGTTTCATTGGTTGCCCCACAGTTTTCTTCACAAATCTTGTGCAAAATTTTGTGAGATCCTTCACCAATTTTTTCAGAGGTGAGTCTATACTCTTTACAAGACAAACCTTTACTGCAATGGTTTTCAAATGAGACCATCTGCAGCATACTGAAAATATTTAAAAGTGCTCATGCATGTTGTTGCAATAACATGCCAAGTTTGTTAAAGCAACTGTATATTTAGGTAACACCACAATATGTAATTTAAACAAGGCAGCAGATTTCAAATGTGAAATCTATATAACTTAAAGTCTCATCTTGACCACTTCCTGTCTGCGCTCTATATTTATTTTAGAAAAAACGCTACCCTATATCGCTATGATTTTTGGCCATCTTACTCAAAGTCCTCCTCCGCTGAGGCAGCCCCGAGGATTTTTCCGATCGATGGAAAAATAAGTTATGTATGTTTATAAAATCTTGAGATTAGCTGATTGGTCCTCTCGCCTGTCAATCACCACAATGAAGGTAACGCCCCTCCCTGGGGGGGGGGGCAGGACTAAAAAACCCCGGATGCCTGGACGTGAGTCAGTCACTCGAGAAGATCGCAAGGGATAGGCCACAACTGTGATTCTTCTGTGAGTCAACCAAATTGTGAGTCTGCAATGTACTTGCAATAAATGATTTGTTAGCACTTAATGAAAATAAAATGAGTTGTTTGACCTGCCCTGTGTTTGAAACTGAAATGGCAATGGAAATGAAATGAAATGAAAATGAAATGAGTTGTTTGGCCTGCCCTGTGCTTGAAATTGAAATGGCAATGGAAATGAAATGAAATGAAAATGAGATGAAGGTACACAAAAATGCTGGAGAAACTCAGCGGGTGCAGCAGCATCTATGGAGCGAAGGAAATAGGTGACGTTTCGGGCCGAAACCCTTCTTCAGACTGATAGGGGGTGGGGGGATAAGGAATGAAAAAGGGGAGGAGGAGGAGCCCGAGGGCGGGAGGATGGGAGGAGACAGCTCGAGGGTTAAGGCAGGGGAGGAGACAGCAAGGGCTAGCAAAATTGGGAGAATTCAATGTTCATGCCCGCCGGCCGCAGGCTACCCAGGCGGAATATGAGGTGCTGTTCCTCCAATTTCCGGTGTTGCTCACTCTGGCAATGGAGGAGACCCAGGACAGAGAGGTCGGATTGGGAATGGGAGGTGGAGTTGAAGTGCTGAGCCACCGGGAGTTCAGGTAGGTTCTTGCGGACTGAGCGGAGGTGTTCGGCGAAACGATCGTCCAACCTCCGCTTAGTCTCACCGATGTAAATCAGCTGGCATCTAGAGCAGCGGATGCAGTAGATGAGGTTGGAGGAGATACAGGTGAACCTTTGTCGCACCTGGAACGACTGCATGGGTCCTTGAATGGAGTCGAGGGGGGAGGTAAAGGGACAGGTGTTGCATTTCTTGCGGTTGCAACGGAAAGTGCCCGGGGAGGGGGTGGTACGGGAGGGAAGGGAAGAATTGACAAGGGAGTTGCGGAGGGAGCGGTCTTTGCGGAAGGCAGACATGGGGGGAGATGGGAAGATGTGGTGAGTGGTGGGGTCACGTTGGAGGTGGCGAAAATGGCGGAGGATGATTTGTTGTATTTGCCGGCTGGTGGGGTGAAAGGTGAGGACTAGGGGGACTCTGCCCTTGTTGCGAGTGCCGGGATGGGGAGAGAGAGCAGTGTTGCGGGGTATGGACGAGACCCCGGTGCGAGCTTCATCTATGGTGGAGGAGGGGAATCCCCGTTCCCTGAAGAGCGAGGACATTTTCGATGCCCTGGTGTGGAACGTCTCATCCTGGGAGCAGATGCGGCGTATACGGAGGAATTGGGAGTATGGGATGGAATCCCCACAGGGGGCAGGGTGGGAAGATGTGTAGTCCAGATAGCCATGTGAGTCAGTGGGTTTGTAGTGTATGTCGGTCAGAAGTCTATCCCCTGCGATGGAGATGGTGAGGTCAAGGAATGGTAGGGAAGTGTCGGAAATGGTCCAGGTGTATTCAAGTGCTGGATGGAAGTTGGTGGTGAAGTGGATGAAGTCAGTCAGTTGTGTGTGGGTGCAGGAGGTGGCCCCAAAGCAGTCGTCAATGTAACGGAGGTAGAGGTCGGGGATGGGGCCCTGGTACGTATTGAACAAGGATTGTTCGACGTACCCGACAAAGAGGCAGGCGTAGCTGGGGCCCATGCGTGTGCCCATAGCTACGCCTTGTGTTTGGAGGAAATGGGAGGAGTCAAACGTAAAGTTGTTGAGGGTGAGTACCAACTCCGCTAGGCGGAGGAGAGTGTCAGTGGCTGGGTAAAGGTTGCTCCTCTGGGAAATGAGATGAGTTGTTTGGCCTGTCCCGTGCTTGAAATTGAAATGGAAGTGAAATGAAATGAACTGAGTTGTTTGGCCTGCCTGAAACCACCCATTTCGGCCCACAAGGCCCCTATTTGCTGAGAAACCAGCCCCTTTTGCCTAAAATGCCTGTATTAGCCCTGGAAGAGCATTTTAGCCCAAAAGGCCTGTGCCAGTCCAGGAAAAATCCAGAAAAATGCCTTTCACTGAGATTTCACTCAGAGTTTTTTTCAAAGTCCCTTCAGCCCATCAGGCATGTACTAGCCCAAGAGGAGTCCCTTCGGTCCATCAGTAAGTATGCCCCCTGCAAGTATTAAACCTTACCCCAGTATTTTTCTCCCTCCCCCCCCCCCTGTGAGACCCAGGCCAGGATAGACTTTCCTCCTTCATGGCTGTGATCTGCAGAAATAGATGAAAAATGTCTAAAATTGAATCCCCACCCTCTCCCCCTACTCTCTCACAGAGTCTCTCATCTGTTTTGGGCAGAATTTCTGGCAGTTTCTGAGCTGCCAGCCCACCAGCCCTGAGTGACTGAGCTGCCAGCCCACCAGGCCTGAGTGACTGAGCTGCCAGCCCAGAATCCATTCTGCCCACAATGTCCATACTAGCCCTCTGGAAACCTGTCCCTTCAGCCCACACACCCATACTAGCACTCCAGAAAGCCCCCCCGACCACCAATATTGGAATTGGTGGAGAGGTGGAATATTGCGTTGGGGGACCAGCCCTCCCATGTGAACATGGGACGCAACCCGTCCCACTTAGTCTAGTATATTAATAAAAATGATACAAGCCAGAAATTAAAAGGGTAACACAAGACATTGAAGATTTGTAAATTAAAAAAAACAAGAATTCTAATTTAGCAGGAGCAAAGAACACTGATTAACTTTTGGTTCAGTCTCTAAATCCCACAAAATAAATGACTCGAGGACCACACTAACAAATCCTGTGTTGGATACTTCCTCATATTTAGTTTTACCAAGAGCAGAACACTTGAACAGAATACCAGCAAAAAATGCAAGAAGCATCAAATTGTGGTGACGGTATTTAGTTACTTGTAGAAACTGATTATTTAACTTTTTAGACCAGTCGAGGGAAAAAAATGGAATACTGCCAATTTTTATTAGCCTGGGATGTAATTCAGTACCAAAGGACTGGAAATTGCTGGTCAAGTGTTCATAATGGAAGTTCAGACACAAAACATTCCCAATGAAAGAAAAGAGGAACTCACAAATCTCGGCACGTGGTTGTTGAGGAATATACAGGATAGGATAATGGTGACATATACCAATGGTTCAGCATTATAGAAAGTCTAGTCATGTCAAATCAGGTTTATTCTTATATACACAAGTACAGTGAGTTACAAGTACAATGAAAATCTTGCTTGCATCATCAAATGTGCATAGACTATGCGCTAAAACATAACTGATACATAAAGTATACATCAATTACACATAGATTCTATGTCAATGAAATAAAAAAGAGTGCAAAAAACAAGACATTAGTGCAAACGTCATACAATTCGCAAACCAATCCATGGTGCGCAAGAGGTGATCTGCAGTTTTCATTTGCCAAGGTACGTTAGGTCGATTCAAGAAGCTGACAGTTGTATCCTAATTGAACTTTGTGGAATTGAACTTGCAGTCATTACTAGTATAAAGAAATAGAGGGACCTCAGAGAAAATGTCCACAGATCTCTGAGGGTAATTAAACAAGCTGGATGACCTCAGGGCGAGGGTCAGATTCCAGCGGGACATAAGGGACTGCAACATCCTCTGCCTGACTGAAACATGGCTGACCTCACTGATTCCGGATCAGGTAATCTGCCCAACCGAGTCCTTCACTGTCCACCGTGCTGACAGAACAGAAGCATCTGGGAAATCCAAGGGTGGAGGAGTCTGCTTCATGACCAATAACAACTGGTGCAACCCTGGAAATATTAAGATGCTCTCCCGTTCCTGCTCGCCGGACCTGGAGCACCTGACGATCTCATGCCGCCCATTCTACCTTCCCCGGGAGTTCGGCTCAGTGATCATCACAGCCGTCTACATTCCACCGCAGGCGGACACCGACATGGCACTATCGGCCCTACACGATGTGCTATGTCGACATCAAAACAAATACCCGGATGCGGCTATGGTGGTGGCTGGAGATTTTAATAAATCAAATCTCAAGAAGGTCATGCCAAACTTCTACCAACACATCACGTGTGCCACCAGGGGGGAGAGAACTTTGGACCACTGCTACACGCCGTTCAGGAAAGGCTACAAGGCCGTTTCACTCCCTCCCCTAGGAAAATCTGACCACGCTGCCATTTTCCTGTTGCCGGAGTATAAACAGAGGATAGTTCGGGAAGTGGTAGAGACGAGGGACGTAAAGCGGTGGTCCGACCAGTCAGAGGCCATGTTGCAAGATGCACTGAGCGATGTCGACTGGAATATGTTCCAAGCAAGTTCCAGTGACGTCAGTGAGTTCGCGGAAGCAGTCCCGGACTTCATCGCAACAATAACCGATAATATTGTCCCCACGGTAAGGGTAAGCACCTTTCCGAATCAAAAACCCTGGATGGACAGGTCCGTTCGTGTTGCCTTGAATGCTCGCACCGCTGCCTACAACTCGGGCCTGGCATCAGGAAACATGGACGTCTACAAGGTAGAGTCCTACCGACTGCGAAGGGCGGTGAAGGACGCGAAAAGGAGGTACAGGGACAAGATGGAGTCACAGATGGAGCAGCAGGACACCAGAAGCCTGTGGCAGGGGCTACGGACTGTAACCAACTACCGGAGCACCCCCCCCCCCCCTCATCCACAAGTGCCGGCACCTCCCTAGCTGATGACCTGAACACCTTTTACGCTAGTTTCGAGATGGGCAACACCACCCCAGGTCTGCCGACTATCGACAATACCGCCAGCGGGCTGGCTACCGAAGCTGAAGGGAGGAATGTGCACACATTCTCGCTGTCCGAGCACGACGGGAGGAGGGCTCTGACACGGGTGAACACGAGGAAAGCTGCAGGCCCCGATGGCATCTCGGGGCGAGTACTCAAGTCGAGTACTCTAGCTACGCAGCTAGCTCCGGTGCTCACTACAATATTTAACCTCTCCCTGGACAAGTCCGTGGTCCCTGCCTGCTTCAAAAAATCCATCATTGTACCGGTACCAAAAAATGCCTCCCCAGCCTGTCTGAATGACTACCGTCCGGTGGCCCTTACCTCGGTAGTCATGAAATGCTTTGAGAGGCTGGTGAAGAAACACATCTGCGCCTTCCTCCCTCGCAACATGGACCCGTTGCAGTTCGCATACCGTCCGAACAGATCCACGGACGATGCGGTCTCCCAGGTTTTGCACACCGCTCTCTCTCATCTTGACAGCCAGAAGGGGGGCTACGTGAGGATGCTGTTCATAGACTTCAGTTCAGCCTTCAACACGATAGTCCCCACCAGACTGGCCGGGAAGCTACTGGAATTAGGGCTCAACACCCCCCTGTGTGCCTGGGCCCTGGACTTTCTCACCGCCAGGCCCCAGGTAGTCAAGATGGGAGGGAATACATCAAAGTCCCTCACCCTGAGCACAGGATCGCCCCAGGGTTGCGTCCTCAGCCCCCTATTGTACTCCCTGTACACACATGACTGTGTGGCTAGGTTCAGCTCCAACTCAATAATTAAGTTTGCTGATGACACTGTGGTGGTGGGCCTGATCTCAGACAAGGATGAGAAGGTCTACCGGGAGGAGGTGGCTGATCTAGCACTCTGGTGCCAGGACAACAGCCTCCTCTTGAACATCAAAAAAATTAAGGAGCTGATCGTGGACTTTAGGAGGGCACATCATCCGAGGACGTACACTCCATTGAGGATAAATGGGGATACTGTGGATAGGGCGAGCTGTTTTAAATATCTGGGAGTCCACATCTCTGAGGATATGACATGGACATCACACGCCGCAGCACTCGTGAGTAAGGCAAGGCAGCGCCTTTACCACCTCAGGGAATTGAGGAAATTCAGAGTGTCTCCGAGGATCCTCGAGTGCTTCTACTCAGCGGCTGTGGAAAGCATCTTGTCCGGAAATATTACCATCTGGTTTGGGAATTGCTCTGCCCAGGACAAGAAGGCTCTGCAGAGAGTAGTGTGTTCGGCCGAACGCACTATGGGAACTTCACTCGCCCCCCTGCAGGAACTATACAGCAGGAGGTGCAACTCCTGAGCAAATAAAATCATGGGAGACCCCTTCCACCCATGCAACGGACTGTTCCAGCTGCTACGGTCAGGCAAACGCCTCCGTTGCCATGCAGTGAGAACGGAGAGGTTGAGAAGGAGTTTCTTCCCAGAGGCCATTCGGACTGTAAACTCCCATCTCACCAGGGACTAACTTTACTGAACGTTTTTCCTTCCAATATTTAATATGTAAAAGAATATGTGTGTGTTTATGATTGTGTTTATAGTTTGTTTGGTTGTTTGTTTGTTTGTCTTTTTGCACAAAGTCCGCGAGCATTGCCACTTTCATTTCACTGCACATCTCGTATGTGTATGTGATGAATAGACTTGACTTGACTTGACATTTAGATAAGTACGTAGAAAAAAAGAGACAAAGTGCTGGAGTAACTCAGCAGGTCAGGCAGCATCCCTGGAGAACATGGCTAACGTTCTACTGGGATGCTGCTTAAGCTGCTGAGACATAGCATGGAAACAGGGCCTGCGGCCCACCAAGTCCACATCGACCATCGATCACCCATTCACACTAGTTCTATCTTATCCCATTTTCTCATCAACTCAATACACACAGGGAAATTTGCCGATGCCAATTAAACCTCAATACCACAAATGTTTGGGATGGAGGAGGAAACCCATGCTGTCACAGAGAGAACATGCAGACTCCACACAGACAGCACCCAAGGTCAGAATCTATCCCCTGTTTTTGGCACTGTAAGTCAGCAACTCTACCAGCTACCACCCTCGATTTGATCATTTTCAAATGTGTTGCTTTTTATCATTGGCAAAATAAGGAAATGATTACTTCAACAGAAGTATACTTTAAAACTTTAAACTGACAGCTGCTCAATGAGGTATTTAAAAATGAAAAAGATTACATTATTATTATTTTCTCATGTAAGAGTTAGTATTAGGCTTCTCAATAAACATTAATTATTCATCATTGTTTCCTTTTGATCCACATTGTGGAATGAGTTCTATTTAATTCAGTTTTAAAAACTGACAAAAAAGTAGCCTTGGGTATGTTCCTAAAATATCAGCCAACACATTTCTCCCCTTGGCCAAAATGATTTAACTGCTAATTAAAGTTATTGTGTTTGAATATTGAATATTCTGTCAAACAATTGGATGGACTGCTGCAGTATAAAAAGAAGGCTCATAACAATTTTCCTTGTTGTAAAAATCTTGATAATCAGGGTTGAAGGGATAAAAATCTGACGACTTCATTCTTGGTTATTATACCTTTGTAATGTCTCTGATACCCATAGGTTTAATTCATTAAATTACATCAGTAATTATCATGAGGAGATAATTGGCTGAACTGATGGCAAGAATTTCCTTAAAGATGTATTGCTTTAAGACGTCCCTGTGGCATTGTGTGACAGGTGGCAGCATATTGCTTTGCAGTCACAGAGGTTAGAAGCTTTCTCTGATCCCAGATTAAATTATGGACTGATTCCTCCAATGATGTAGGTGCAATAAGCAAAAGTAAAGCAATGCTACACAGTGTTAAACCATGGATTACTGGCATGTCACACATAGTCCAGACTCCCCACTATTGACTCCATCTATACTTCATGCTATTTTGGGAAATGAGCCAACATAACCAAAGGCCTTTCCCACCTTGGTCATTCCTTCTTCTCCCTACTCCTGTCAGGTAGAAGACACAGAAGCTTGAAAGCTTGTACCATCAGACTCAGGAACAGTCTGGGGGCGGCATAGCAGAGTTGCTGCCTTACAGCGCCAGAGACCCGGGCTCGATCCTGACCACGGGTACTGTGTTTGTACGTTTCCCCGGAGCTCCGGTTTCCTCCCACATTCCAAACACGTACAGGTTTGAGGTTAATTGGCTTAGGTAAAAATTGTAAATTGTCCACAGTATGTAGGATAGTGTTAGTGTACAGGGATCGCTGGTCCCTCGGTGGGCCGAAGGAAATGTCTCTGCGCTGTATCTCTAAACTAAACATCTTCTTCTCTTCTGTTATCAGACATTTGCATGATCATTCCATAAGTACAGTACAGTCCCGATTCTGCAATCTACCTCATTGCGGACATTGGGCATTTTCTTTGGAACTGTTGCGCTGCAATGCTGAGAGATTATATCTGCACTCTGAATCTTTGTCTTTGCTCTACCTTTTGCCCTTGAGTTTGGCTTGATTGTATTAATGTATAGTATTATCTGATTTGATGGAATAGCATGCAAGCAAAAGTGTTTAACTCTACCTCTGTAAAAGTGACAGTAATAAATCTAAACCTAAACCTAAAAGGAACATTTTCCAAAAAATGCAGAAAAACTGAAATCACTTTTTTTTTTAGTTTAGTTTGCTATAGAGATACAGTGTGGAAAGAGGCCCTTTAGCCCATCGAGTCCGTACCGACCAGCGATCTCTGCACACTAACACTAGGGACAATTTACAATTTTACCAAACCAATTAACCTACAAACCTGTACATCTTTGGAGTATGGGAGGAAACCGAAGATCTTGGAGAAAACCCACGCAGGTCACAGGGAGAATGTACAAACTCTGTACAGACAAGCACCCGTAGTCAGGATCGAACCCACGTCTCTGGCACTGTAAGGCAGCAACTCCATTGCTGGGCCACCGTGCTGCCCCCTTGCAGGGAAGAAAAGACGATGAGAATTAATATTTGTTAAAAGGCATATATACAATATTTTATTGCAGTGATAAAAATGATTTGAGATTAACATCATCTGAAATACGTCTGTGATTAACTTTATATAGTCAGTAATACCTATGAGTAGTAGGCTTTCGTGCATATTATATAACAATATAAGCAGCATGCATATCTTCTATATTTCAACAGCTCTCATGTGTCTGCCTTCCTCTTTGTACGGGCTGAAGAGATCAGGTTTCCTCCCATTCAGTCATTCAGCACCACCCTCCTCCAGCCCCATCCAAAGAACAAGTGGGACTTTTTATTTTCGTAAAACTTTTTCTTTAACCACCTTTGATTGTTATCCTTGGTTTCTGTCCAAGCAATCAATTCTTTATGCAAGGGTGCTTGTGCCTCTGCTGCTATACAAGATGTTAAATAAAACTGACTAGAAGTGAGAGGGATTAATTTACAGATACAGTGGTTTATTTTACCACCTCTTTCAATATTTTCTGAAAAGGTTAGGCCATGAAGCAGGCAGCAGGAGATCACCTTCTATTTCCTTAAATTTGTTTTACTGTTCCTTACAATTTGGTGTGTGGAATGACTTGTTAATATAATAAGTTGAGACAACACTTTAGTTTAGTTAATTGTCACGTGTACTGAGGTACAGTGAAAAGCTTTTTGTTGCATGCATGCCAGTCAGCAATAGTTCCATTAAAAAATATATTCCTTTAATTCACTTTGATTAATATCTTATATTTTGTAATAACAATTTTATTTGAAAAGGTCTACCCAATAGTCAACATGAACAAATCTTAATTTCATAGTGTTTGAATTTTGTTAACAATAATACTTCGCTACTGTACAAGATCTTCATGTAGCAAATAGATGCAGATAAATAGCAGAGGGAAGCATAAACCCAAATGTATAATGCCTTGAGGAAATGTGTGTGGCCCTGTATAAGCAAGAATAATAAATGAATAATAATAATAATAAATGTACTGAACTTATAAACAATATTATTGCAACTTTCAAGATATCATGTTCTTTCCAAATTAAAATAAAGTTTGCTTTTACGTTTCACTTTAAAGGTACAATTATCAGGATACTGTCAGAGGAACATCCAATGATGCACTTTAAGGTAAATATACCAGTGGCCACTTTGACCCAGAGGTTTTCTGATTGCCTAAGGCAACTATGTCACCTGAGATACCCACGCTTGTTCAATAGACTATTACCTGGTGGTTACACAGCAATGGGAAGTTGCTGATAGATCAATAATAATCTCCATCCAAACAATCAACTCCTCAACTTACAAATTCAAGTGAGGATTATTCCAGTCAATACATACTGAAGTGCTTGAATTTGAAATGCAGCCAATTCAACTCTCCTTCATACATACAAAAAGTGCATTGAAGTAAGCATAAGACTACAGTTTAATGAAATCTTATTGTATTTTATGCATGCAATGTAGAGTGAAGAATGTGTCTATTCAGACTGCATGGGATGTTAATTCTGATTTCCTGACTGTAACCACACTTAGTTTGGTAGATTGAACATAAAATGATCCCACAGATATGTTTGGGACCACAAACATTGCACGTTGTTAGATAGCCTGTATTTAAAAATCACAATTATGTTGCTTTGCGGGAACCAAGAACTGTAATTTTAATTCAATCCATCGAATAAACTTTTTAAAGTTTCAACATGCATGTGCTTCTAATTTTATCAACATTCTACAAACATCTCAACTCACAATGGGGCTTTGTAACTCCAGAGTGAATCCAGACCGGAGTAAATGCTACTGGAGTCTACAGGCTCAGCCCCAGAGAAAAACAGACTGTTCCGTAATTGTTTCGGCTCTGGAGTGAATTTGGAATTGTGTTAATGGCGATTCTGGAGTGATTCCCAAACATCCTCATTTTTGTTTGAGAATATGCCTCAAACATGCAAAAGGGAAGCTAATGTAATAATCTTACTACAACTGAATCTCTGTTGATTATCTGCAACTGTACTTTGAGGCTGTAAAGTAAAGCTGCTACCCTCTCGGCTGCTGCATAGTAAAACTACTTGGGCTTAAATTAGGTGATCTGAAGTTTAACTTTAAAAAAATAAATCCAGGGCAATTCCCTATGATCTCATTTTTTTCCCACAGACTACACATTGTATAATTCGAGAGTTATGGCTACTGTCCACTGATAAATTGATTAATTGCATTATCTGAGGGGTATCGCGATTGTTATCATATCAGAAGTCATGGATGAAGGATATTGAGGAAGACCACTGTCACGCAGGGTATGATATTCGAATGAGGCAGATGGTTTGTGAGTGCAAAGCGGAAAACAGCAGAGTGGCAGATATTGTAAAATGCAATCCAGTGGCTCTGTGTACATGTACAACCACAGAATGCAATCAAAATGAATTCAATAAAGTTGTGGGGTGGCATTGGAAGAATGTGGCATGGGATATGCTGTGATGATTAACATGCTTCAATGAAGGGATGTATCTACAAATAGTGAAAGGACTGGATAGAGTGGATGTGGAGAAGATGTTTCCACTAGTGGGAGAGTCTAGGAAGAGAGGCCATAGCCTCAGAATAAAAGGACGTACCTTCAGAGGCCATGTCAATGGATATTTTTAAGGTGGAGATTGACAGATTCTTGATTAGTACGAGTGTTAGGGGTTATGGGGAGAAGGCATGAGAATGGGGTTGAGAGGGAAAGATAGATCAGCCATGATTAAATGGAGTAGACTCGATGAGCCAGATGGCCTAATTCTGCTCCTATAACATGAATTTATGAATCTTGTCAGATCAACATGTAACTATGTCCATACTATGAGGTTGAGTCACAAGGATGGCTAAAATGGCACAATTGTGAAAACAAGTATGTGGCAGGTTTGTAAAAACAAGGAACTGCAGATGCTGGTTAATACTCAAAAGGACACAAAGTGCTGGAGTAACTCATGGTCTTGACTCAAAATATCGCCTATCCCTGTTCTCCAGAGATGCTACCTGACCTGCTGAATTACTCCAGCACTTTATGTGGCAGATTTGCTTGCTTATTTTCAGAAGAAATTGATAATTAATGCATCTTAATTTCCATGTTAATAAACCAAAACTAATACCAATACATTACAAGGAACTCTTCAGAACTTTAAACAAAAATGAAGCTACTTATAATGGAATTCTCGGGTTACAAAAAAAAGGATGAATATACTTTGCAGTAACAGAAGTGTAATATTTTTGTTGCTTCTAATCAATATCCATTGAATTATTTTCCCATTAATTGATGTTGTCTATTGCTAGAAATATGGTTTCTCAAGTTCTTAACATTACATTCTCAAAAGTGAGTGAAAACTACTGATCCTCCTTCCCAATGACTTATGTAGGAGAAAAACGCTGTAATGTTTTTCTGCATAAAACCAACATATGCATTTTTGAAAACATGCTAGGTACATCTTCATCAAGTCGCTTTTGTAGCTCTTCATGAAAAACATGTGTAAATCATCGTAATGAATGCACCGTAATAGCAGTGCACAGATTTTGATTGCTTCGACTCCTTTTCAGTGCTGCCCGTAGCCTTGCGTTTTCTTGATGTGCAGATCAATACATTTCACACAAACGCACAGCCTGTCAACTTTCACTGGGCTGCAGATACAATTACAGAAGCCACATAACACATTCCTTGTTTCTTGGTTGCTAGACGCAGCATGTAAATACGATAGAGGAAGGTGTAATGTTGTTTCTGGCAAGCCATTTTGGCTCCTGCGACAACATTAGTTATTCCACTTTATATTAAATGTCATCCCAAAGAAAAACTCGCAGCTTTGACTTAGATTAATACTTGTGGTTCATGCAGCTTGCCAAGCTAATTTCCTTCCTTTACATGTGCTTGGCATTGAGAACGTATTTATGTTTTGCTAAAGCTTTCGGTTTCAGTGTAAATGTTCATTTATAAGACAATGAAAATAAAGATGTGCTATATTTCATTGAGTTAGAGATAGAGGAGCTTTGTCCTGATTTTGGAAGAAGAAGCTGGTAGTTATGCCAGAAGTGAGTAACATGGACAACTTAATTAATTTGCCTGCGTTTGGCTCATATCCCTCTAAACCTTTCCTATCAGTGTACCTGATCAGTCCATTCAACTTTAGCTGGTAGCTGGTGCTAACCATCATCAGGTGCATTTCCTGAGATGGGAATTGTCTCTGCATGGGCCATATTGTGGAATGTCACCATCATTTCAGTCTGTAATATTATTACAGAAAAGCACAGGAAGACATATCCATCCCATGTCTTGCTTCAAATTGTCATTTGCACAATGTAAGCCATATTTATTTGTCATCTCAAGTTTGAATCTATCTGTATTCTGGCAGGAACTTGCGAAAAGTGTAAAATGGAAAACCTACCTAAAAGTAATCCTCAATTCAATTAATTAAGGAATGAAGCGAATTCAAATACCTTTCCATTTTTCTAATGCATTCTCTCCTGTTTGTCAGGATAACAAAAGGGAGAGAAATAGAAATTAAATGCGATACCACATTGATTGTTACAATATTTGCTTATTGTAAATAGCCAAAATACCTCTGCATCTCATGGGACTGAATAAACAATAATATGAGTGTGAGATAAGACTTCATATAGTCTGGATTTAAACTGCTGCCACTTGCTTCCCATTGCATTGCAGAAAGGGTTAAACTGCCTACACTGTAATATGCACAGAAAATCGATTAACTTCCATTGTAATTTTCCTTTCTGAAATTGAAACCTAAGTAAATGACCAAGAACTGGTGAAAAGTCACAGGGGAGCATAAAAAGCTCAAAACTTGAGTGTAGAATTAGGTGGAGAATGATAACCAAAGTTTAAAAGGCTGTAGATTTTAGGTGAGAAGGAAGAGTAAAAAAATCTCATAGTTTATAAATCCTCTCAACCGTTTCCATAAGCGGTTGTTAATCGTGTGTGAAAGTGAAACTAATTGCAGCAATCCATACTCTAAATAACATGCTCTTGAGATTACAATAGTAACTTGAATGGACTTTATTCACTCTAACACATTTTATGAAAAACCCAGTTGTGACGGTTGCACTAAATGCAAGTTTCTATGTTCATTTCTGTGAACCTGCAGGCAAAGGACATTAAACCACTCCTTTGAGTTGGTTGGGCATGGATTCATATGGTCCACTCTCATTAAGGCTGCCCTGTAATATTCATAAAGGCATTCCAACAATATATGTTTCTAAAATATATTATTCTGCAATGGCTGCAGCCTTGAATTTGGCGATGCAACTCAACATGATATTTGAAATATTGTATTTATAATACAAGCTATATGTTCCCATTTAATAACTGGAAAACAAATAGTCATTTTATGTAGAAACAAGGAACTGGTTTACAATGAAGTGCTGGATTAACTCAGTGGTTCAGGCAGCATCTCTGGAGAACATGAATAACATGAAGAAGAGACCTGACCCGAAATGTCACCGGGTTTGAACGAGGGTCTCGACCCGAAATGTCTCTAGAAATGCTGCTCGATCCAGTGAGTTACTCCAGCACTTTGTGTCTTTCCTTATTCTATGTGCCCGAACATTAACCAAAGAGGATTATAAATTTGTGTAAGAGGGAACTGCAGATGCTGGTTTAAACCATAGATAGACATAAAAAGCTGGAGTAACTCAACAGGACAGGCAGCATCTCTGGAGAGAAGGAATGGGTGACATTACAGGTCAAGACCCTTCTTCAGATTGGTTAGGGATAAGGGAAACGAGAGATATAGACGGTGATGTGGAGAGATAAAGAACAATAAATGAAAGACTAGACTAAGTGGGACCCGTTGGGTCCCATTATCACACGGGAGGGCTGGTCACCCAACGCAATATTCCACCTCTCCACCAATTCCAATATTGGTGGCCAGTGGGGTGGGGGGCTTTCTGGAGCACTAGTATGGGTGTTGTGGGCTGAAGGGACTGGTTTCCAGAGGGCTAGTATCGAATCGACATTGTGGGCCGAATGGATTCTTGGGCTGGCAGCTCAGTCACTCAAGCCTGTTGTGCTGGCAGCTCACTCACTCATGGCTGGTGGGCTGGCAGTTGACTCATGGCCATTCCTTGAAATTCCATTTCAAGCAGGGTGCAAGGCCACCAAATTGAAGTGCAGTTTCATACCATTTCAAGCAGGGTGCAAGGCCACTAAAGACAGCGAGTCATGACCTCTCCATCTTGCAGAGACTGAGCCACGCCCACACTTCTGGGTTTTATAGTCCCTCTCCCTCCCACCAGAAGGGGCGTGGCCTTCATGGCATGATTGATAGGAGAGAGAATATCAACATTTTATAAACACTAATAACTCTTTTATTTTTTATCAATGGGAAAAAATCCTCGGCACCTGATGAGCAGATGGGGACTCTGAGTAAGATGGCCAAAAATCACAGCTGTACGTGCTAGCGTTTTTTCTAAAATCAATATAAAGCGCAAACAGGAAGTGGTCAAGATTAGACTTTTAATTATTTATCGAAGGCAAGGCAACTATAATTAGGCAAGGCAACTTTAATTAGGCACCACAGCTTTAGCATTTCCAAACCAAAGGCAACACAGCTTTAGCATTTCCAAACCAAAGGCAAACAGCTTTAGCATTTCCAAACTATACTTTCAAACCACATTAAGGGCACTGACAGGTCAGTAAAACCACACAGTTTAGTAGACATGTGTTTAGTGTTATTCACAGATCAGACTGAGAGACGTGACCCTCTCGCTCCCCCATCTTGCAGAGACTGACTGAGGCACTCAACAGTTCCAGGTTTTATAGTCCCTCCGGAAGGGGCGTGGCCTTCAGGAGAGAGGATCTCAACATTTTTTAAACACTAATAACTCTTTTATTTTTCATCGATGGGAAAATCCTCTTGTCCTGCGCAGTGGAGGGGGACTCTGAGTAAGATGGCCAGAAATCACAGCCATAAGTGGCAGCGTTTTTTCTAAAATCAATATACAGAACAGGAAGTGGCCAAGATCAGTCTTTTAGTAATATAGATATGCAAATAAATAATGATGATAAAGGAAACAGGCCATTGTAAGCTGTTTGTCAGGTGACTCCCGCCTGAACCAACCTGAGACTCTTATACATCAGTGAGACCAAAGGCAGACTGGGCAATCATTTCGTGGAACACCTTTGCTCAGCCCGCCTGAACCAACCTGATCCCCCAGTTGCTGGACACTTTAATTCTCCTTCTCATTCCTCCACAGACCTTTCTGCCCTCGGTCGTCTCCATTGTCAGAGTGAGGCTAAACGCGAATTGGAGGAACTGCATCTCATATTTCGCTTAGGCAGCTTACAGCCCAGTGGTATGAATATTGATTTCTCTCTCTTCAGGTAGCCCCAGCATTCCCTCTCTCCATCCCTCCCCTACCCGAGTCACACTAGCTTGTCATTTTCACCCTACAAACAGCTTACATAGAAACATTGAAACATAGAAAATAGGTGCAGGAGTAGGCCATTCGGCCCTTCGAGCATGCACTGCCATTCAATATGATCATGGCTGATCATCCAACTCAGTGTCCTGTACCTGACTTCTCTCCATACCCCCTGATCTCTTTAGCCACAAGGGCCACATCTAACTCCCTCTTAAATATAGCCAATTAACTTGCGTCAACTACCTTCTGTGGCAGAGAATTCCAGAGATTCACCACTCTCTGTGTGAAAAATGTTTTCCTCATCTCGGTCCTAAAAGATTTCCCCCTTATCCTTAAACTGTGAACCCTTGTTCTGGACTTCCCCAACATTGATAACAATCTTCCTGCATCTAGCCTATCCAACCCCTTAAGAATTTTGTAAGTTTCTATAAGATCCCCCCTCAATCTTCTAAATTCTAGCGAGTACAAGCCGAGTCTATCCAGTCTTTCTTCATATGAAAGTCCTGACATCCCAGGAATCAGTCTGGTGAACCTTCTCTGTACTCCCTCTATGGCAAGAATGTCTTTCCTCAGATTAGGAGACCAAAACTGTACGCAATACTCCAGGTGTGGTCTCACCAAGACCCTGTACAACTGCAGTAGAACCTCCCTGCTCCTATACTCAAATCCTTTTGCTATGAATGGCCTGTTTCCTTTATCATCGCTACTTTTTTACATATCTTTCATTCATTGGTCTTTATCTCTCCACATCACCATCTATATCTCTTATTAATTCAATTTCAATTCAATTTCAAATAAAAAACTTTATTGGCATGATAAAAAGACATTGTTATATTGCCAAAGTATAAAACATGACATACATATTTAAAATGCATAAGTATAAATCCAAGTATACAGTGCATGGATAGATATGTCCCAGTACATAAACTCGCAATAGGCCTATAGCCCTTTATTGATTGCTACATGTTCTTGCAGCTGTAAGCAGTACAATGCAATAGCAAGTTTAGCAATTCAATCTTAATTTCTTAGTGTCAGTTAATGTCAATTAGTGTGTGCGTACATATGTGCATGTTGGTCATTCACCGTCTCTCAGGTTATGGCATGCTGTTACGTATTGTGCACCAAGATGTGCCGTATTTCCTTCGCCAAGGATTATTCTTAGTTTTGATGTATCATCTAGTTCTTTAAAATCAGGGGTTGCCACACGGGGTTTGTCAAAGTATGTTTTCCTTGTTTTGTCAATTTTTTTGCATTTTAGGAGGAAGTGCACCTCTGTTTCAACCTCATCTGTCAAACAGTGGCCGCATATTCTGTTTTCTCTTGGTTGCCAGAATCTCTTCTGTCTTCCTTTTTCAACTGCCAAATAGTGGTCACTTAACCTGTATTTGGTGAGGGTCTGTCTCTGCTTTATGTCTCTAACAGTTGAGAGATAGTCTGCCAATTTATAATCTCTTTTTAGGGCACGGTAACATTCTAATCTGCTTTGGCTTTTGCTTTCTTTATCCCAATGTTCCAAATATGTTTCTTTACATTGTTTGATAATTTGGTTCACTCTAACTGGTGATTGGGGGTCAGTATTGATCTGAGGCCAGTCAGGATTTAACTGGATAGGGTTTAACTGAATAGGGGTAGTTAGTCTCAGTACCAACTGATGCAGGGAACTCTTTTCTGGGCTCCCCTCTTGTGTTTGAAGGGCTTTAAACTGGAGGGTATCTGGGGGGCTAGATTTAAGGTGATTCCAAAAATGTTGTGCTCTTTTCTGGATATTTATTATCAGTGGGTATCTGCCTAATTCCACTCTACATGCGTTTGTTGGTGTTTTCCTTTGGATACGGAGGATGTTCTGAAATATTCCGCATGCAGAGCCTCCGTTGCATGTTTTTCCCATTTACTATAACTATGGTGACTGAGCGGACCCCATACTTCACTACCATAAAGCGCAATAGGCTGGATTACACTGTCAAATATTTTAAGCCAGATTTTAATTGGAATTTGGATGTTGTAGAATCTTCTTTTTATTGCATACAGAGCTCTTCGAGCTTTCCCTTTTAGTGCATTCACTGCCATATTGAAGCTCCCTGATGCTGAAACAGTTAGACCAAGGTAAGTATAGCTCATAGTTCGATAACAATACCATTGAGAGTAAATTTGTATTTATCTTCCTGACATCTGGATCTTTTCTGAAAAATCATGATGTTGGTTTTCTTTAGATTTACTGCCAGGGCCCAATATTACCTTTATCCCTAACCAATCTGAAGAAGGGTCTCGACCCGAAACGTTACCCATTCCTTCTCTCCAGATATGCTGCCTGCCACGCTGAGTTACTCCAGCTTTTTGTGTCTTTCTTAGGATTACAAACTTACTTGGTTAAAGTTGTTGGTCTTCCATTAATAATATAAATAAGATTTGTTACCCTGCTTTATCTGAGAAATAGGACACCATATAAAATATAAATTAATTCCATTGAAAATTGCAATTTTCAGATCTAATATTGGCTCTTTGCTGCTTTATTGTGTTTGTAAAATTACAGGAAAAGCTTTGACCATCTTTGATATTATCCTTAACTAAACCTATCAGTGAATTTCTTCAAGATTGACATGATAAGCCAAATACAAATCAAGAAAATTATTAAAACTCAGCAGTGTAACCCTCTTCCCTCTACATAACCCTTTACCTCTCCCTTATTTCCCCAGATATCACCACCCCACCACCCTCCCCTGTATCCTACTTGGACTTGCACCTATTTCTCCAATCCCTTTCCCCTCCCAACTTCATTCCTTCTTCCAGCTTCACAATTCGCAGGTTTTCATTCCTTTTGACTAACACCTTGTGTCTTTTCATTTCTGGCATTTGTTCAATCATCTGCCTGTCGAAAAACCCTCCTCACATCTCAACCTATTACTTGCCAGGCTTTGTCCTGCCCCCTTCTCTTCCAGCTTTCTCCCCCACCCCCCTTACAATCAGTCGGAAGAAGAGTCCCAACCCAAAATGTCACCTATCCATGTTCTCCTGTGCTGCTGCCTGACCCACAGAGTTGGTCCAGCAATTGTGTCTTCCATGGTGAAGTATATACCATATTGACTATTTCAAAATGAGTTCCCATCAGTGTACTGTATAAATTAAGTTACTTTACTTTAGAGATAAAATGCAGAGATCGGCCTTTGGCACACTGAGTCCACGCCGACCAGCGATAACTCCGTGCACTGGCACTATCCTACACACCAGGAACAATTTACAATTTTACCAAAGTTAATTAACCTACAAACCTCAACATGTTTGCAGTGTGGGAGGAAATCAGAGGACCCATAGAAAACACAGGTGGTAACAGGGAGAACGTGTCAACTCCGTACAGACAACACCCGTGGTCAGGTTCAAACCTGTTGTAAGGCAGCAACTCTACCGTTGCTTCACTGTGCCTCCCCAGCTGTGTTTGGCCAGCTCCCTGGGCTGTAATTCCATGTAATGTTCCCTTCCCAAATGAATGATAGCAAGATGCTTACATGCAGCGAACATGGACAGTTTCTTGATCAATGTCAGGCTTGCCTTGAGTAGCTGAAGGGCAATGGCAGGAAATATGTAATAAGTAATTTTCTTTCATCTTGACTGGAGGTGGCTTCACCCTTAGAAAAAATCACATACTGTAGGGAAGGAAATCATATGAAAGAAAAATGAGAACTGGATGCAGACTATTAGACTGCCCCCCCCCCCCCCCCCCCCCCCCCATCCACCCCCCGCAACCTCAGAGCCTTTCTTGAAATTTATAAAGAAACAAGGTACGACAGACGCCTGTTTACAAAAAAAAAAGACACACAGTGCTGAACTAACTCAATGGGTCAACCAGCATCCCTGGAGAACATGGATAGATGACATTTCGAGGCAGGACACTTCTTTAGATTGTAATTATTGGTATTGGTTTATTGTTGCTGGATGTACCCAGATCCCGTGAAAAGCTTTTGTTTATGTGCTATCCAATTAAATCAGATAATACTGACGCATGTACAACAGGTAGAGCGAGGAGAAAAATACCAGAGTGCAGACAATATTTCTCAGCATTGTAGTGTTACAGGTACAGAAAAAAAGACTAAGGTCACAATGAATTAAATTGGAAGATCAGGATTATACCTTAGCTTAGGGAAGGACTGACAGCGCGGATACAGGCCCTTTGGCCCACTGTGTCCGCACCGACCAGTGATCCCATCACATTAGGGACAATTTTATATTTATACCAATCCAATTAAACTACAAACCTGTATGTCTTTGGAGGGTGGGAGGAAACCGAAGATCTCAGAGAAAACCCATGCAGGTCACGGGAAGAACATACAAAGTCCGTACAGAGAGCACCCGTAGCCAGGATCGAACCCGGGTCTCTGTCGCTGTAAAGCGGTAGCTCTACTGCTACATTACTGTGCCTCCTTGGAAGTGGAAGAAGCTGTTCCTGAGTCTGGTCGTATGTGCTTTCTGTGTGGCGGGAACATGACTGATCCTGGACTTCATGTCCATTTTCCGGTTTGGTTTCTAAATCCACAGAAGATTAATGAACACAACATTAGACTCAATCATTAAATGAGCAGACACAGTTCTCTGAAATAGAGAACTACAAAAGTTAACAATTCTTTGAGTGTAGAATTTTATTCTTTACTTAGTTTTAAATGGTCAGGGCCCCATCCCAAGTTCATCTTCATTTAAAGTACAAATTAAATCTACAGTTATTTTTTGTTGTAACAATTATAATTTTTATTTGTGTGTTTAGTGGTTTAACTACAAAACTAATACAGAACATGTGCCTGATAAACTACTCGCCAGAAACACACGTTTTAAAAATAGCAGATTAATTAGATTGTAGAATGGAAGATATTCCTTCATTTTATTTTCATTAGATTCATTAAGATTATGGCTGAAGATATGAGTCTGAAAAAAGGTCTCGACCCGAAACGTCGCCTATTTCCTTTGCTCCATTGATGCTGCCTCACCCGCTGAGTTTCTCCGGCATTTTTCTACTTAAGTTTATGGCTGAAATTTTTGCCTCTGTTTCATTTTCCTGCACTGTCCCTATATCCTTCGAACCCTTCATTCTCCTGAAATATACCTATATTTTGATATACAATACAATACAATACAATACAATTCAATACAATTCAATTTATTGTCATTTGGACCCCTTGAGCTCCAAATGAAATGTCGTTTCTGCAGCCATACATTACAAAACAAAAAGACCCGAGACACAACACAGTTTACACAAACATCCATCACATCGTTGTGATGGAAGGCAAAAAAAACTTATCTCTCCACTGCACTCTCCCCCCCGATGTCAGAGTCAGAGTCAAAGTCAAAGCCCCCGGCTGGCGATGGCGATTGTCCCGCGGCCATTAAAGCCACGCCGGGTGATGCAAGGTCGCGGACCGGGTCTTGGTGTTAGAGCCCCCGGCGTGCGCTCGCAAAGTCCCGCGGTCATTCCAAGCCGCGCGGGGCGATGGTGTAAGGCCCCGCTCAGGTGCTCTTCAACCCCGCAACTCGGGCGGGATAAGTCGCCGTTGCGGAAGCCCCGAAAAGCGGTTACCCAGCAGGGACCCGCGGGCTCCCGGTGCCGAGTCCGCCAAACCCGCAGTTGCAGCCTCCGAATCTCTGGGGGTCGGGTGGCAGCAGTGCTCAACCACAGTTCCACCCGCTCCGGACTCGGCTAGCCCCGTGACGGTGAGTAGTCGGCAGCTCCGCAGCTGGAACCCCAGGTCGTTCCTGTTGGAGGCCGCTCCACGTTGCAGCCCCAACGACAACGGAGACCCGACAAAGAAAAGGTCGGGTCTCCTGTGCAGGGGAAAGATTTTAAAGTTACCCCCTCCCCCCCACCCCCCCACACACATACCCCAACAAAAAAAATAACAAAAACTACATAAAAACGAGACAAAAAATAATAAAACACAGTCGGACTGCAGAGGCCGCTGCTGACGAGAGTCGCGCCGCCCACCATATAAGGTACGGACTAAGCCTACATAGTTCTCTGGGATAGAGAATTCCATTGATTTAACATCCAATAATCAAAGTAATATCTCAGATCTAAGATAGAAACGAAGAGCTGGAGTAACTCAGCGGCTCAGTCAGCATCTCTGGGAGAAAAGGAATAGGTGACATTTTGGGTCGAGAAGGTCTTGACCCGAAAGGTCACCCACTCCTTTTCTCCAGAGATCCCGTGTGAGCCGCTGATTTACTCCTGCTTTTTGTGCCTATAGACAATAGACAATAGGTGCAGGAGTAGGCCATTTGGCCTTTCGAGCCAGCACCACCATTCAATGTGATCAAGCTGATCATCAGAGGATCATCAGAGGAGGAGGAGCCATCTTGGGGAACGGCTGCTAACCAGCAGCCGTCCGTTTAATTCACTTTTGTTTTTGCAGTTTTAGTGAGTTCTGTGCCTTGTCTGTGGGAGAAATTACTTTTTAATGTGGGGGGTAGGGGGTAACAACATTTCTAGGTCCCTACCTGGTTGGTGAGGCAGCTTTTTCTCCGGGCTGCCCCGTTGACCCGTCCTCGTGGCCTACCAGCGGGCTTGGAGCGCCGTTTCCTGGCGGGGACTGCCCAGCACCTCGGCTTCGGTGGCGGCACAGCGCTGGAGCGCTATCGTGGAGCGGAGCGGGCGATGCCTTGCCTGGGTCGACGCGCTGGATCGACGCTCTGGTGAGCTGGACCGCCGAGTTTAACACCTCCGGGCTGTGGATCTGCGGAGCGGGCGACGCCGACTTCTTCATCGGGAGCCTGGGAGCTCCAACCCGGCACAGCCTTGTCGGCTTCGGAAGCCGCGGTCCCCAGTTAGGAAGCGGCCGTTCCAGGTGGCCCAGCCGCTGAAAGGACTCTCCCGACGCCGGGGCAACACCACCCGGCCAGAACGGCCAGGAACATCGGGCCTCCGTAGAGGCAATTGCGGTGGCCTCAATAGGCCTGACTTTGGGTGAACTGGGGATGGGGACTGGACATTGTGCCTTCCCCCACAGTGGTAATCATTGTGGGGGGGATGATTTATTTATTTATTTATTTATTTTTGTGTGTAAGTTAATATGTTAGTCTGTGTCCAAGATGGCTGTCGGAAGGGAGCGTGGATGCTGGCGCGCTTTAGCTGCCGCTGCTCTCTCTTCACATTGTGTTTTTGATTTTTTGTCTTTGGAGCGATTTCTGTCTTTAATTTGTGTATTGGTGATGTCCTTATTATTTATTTTACTCCGACTATATGTTTTTTCTCTCTTGTTAATTTCTGTAAGGTGTCCTTGAGACTTTGAAAGGCGCCCGCAAATAAAATGTATTATTATTATTATTATTATCCAATATCAGTACTCTGTTCCTGCCTTCTCCCCATATCTCTTGACTCCGCTATCTTTAAGAGCCCTATCTAGCTCTCTCTTGAAAGTATCCAGAGAACCGGCCTCCACTGCCCTCTGAGGCAGAGAATTCCACAGACTCACAACTCTCTGTGTGAAAACTATCTTCAGTTTAAAGCAGAATCTGCAGTTCTTTCCTGAATATTTCAGATGTATATGGCCGAGGACTAACTCTGAGAATTTTAACCTTGTTTTGGACTCCTCAGCCAGGGGAAGCAACTTCCCTTCAGCCAGCCTCTCAGGCCTGTGAAAATCGTGAGTTTCAATGAAATCTCCTCTTGCTTTTGTACTCTATGGGCTTGGTCAACAGCCCCTGTCCCACTTAGAAACCTGAACGGAAACCTCTGGAGACTTTGCACCCCACCCAAGGTTTCCGTGCGGTTCCTGGAGGTTGCAGGTGGTTGCCAGAGGTTGCAGGTAGTAGAAGCAGGTCGGGAGACTGACAAAAACCTCCAGGAACCGCACGGAAACCTTGGGTGGGGCGCAAAGTCTCCAGAGGTTTCCGTTCAGGTTTCCTAAGTGGGACAGGGGCATTACTGTCAGAGCAGGCATATCTGACATCCCTGAAACCATTCAGGTCAATCTTCGCTGCACCTCCTCAGTGGCAAGTATATATATTTTTTGGGTGAACACTACACTCCAGGCATAATCTCAGCCCCATAACAGCCACAAAAAAACATTATGTTTAAGAAGGAACTGCAGATGCTGGAAAATCGAAGGTACACAAAAATGCTGGAGAAACTCAGCGGGTGCAGCAGCATCTATGTTTCAGAAGGAACTGCAGATGCTGTAAAGAATGGTCTGAAGAAAGGTTTCGGCCCGAAACGTTGCTTATTTCCTTCGCTCCATAGATGCTGCTGCACCCGCTGAGTTTCTCCAGCATTTTTGTGTACCTACAAAAAAACATTAGCCTTTTATTCAAACCCTATGTAATAAAGGCCAACATACCCTTATATATCTTTCATTCATTTGTTCTATATCTCTCTATATCACCGTCTATATCTCTTGTTTCCCTTTCCCCTGACTGTCTGAAGAAGGGTCTCGACCCGAAATGTCACCTATTCCTTTTCTCCAGAGATGCTGTCTGACCCGCTGAGTTACTCCAGCTTTTTGTGTCTATCTTTCCTTTATCTTCTACATCATTCACTGCTCCTACCTGCTGGCTTTCACTTATTTGTCTATGAGGCCAACTACACCCTTTTGAATATTAATGTTACCCTTTCACTCAACATTTAAAAGTAATTTGCTTTACTGTTGCAAGTGGACCACATTTTTCTATATTATCTTGCATCTGTCATTTTCCTGTGCATTCACTGAGCTTGTGTGCACCTCTTGAAGACCCTGTACATCTTCCTCCCTACTCACTACCCCACATCATTTCCTATCATTAATATGTTTAGAAATGTCTAAGGAAGATCTGTGGTCCTGAAAACACGTGCAGAGATATTATTTTGTTATTAATTTAGACACTTTTTCATCATGTGATGCCGAAACAATATGGGCTGATAACTAACTGAAATACATTGCAACCAAACTTGCTTTAACTTTCCTTCAAATAACCACCCATGCATGGCTTTCAGTAGGAGCCACAAGATATCATTCAGTTATGAAAGTAACTGATGTTTATAATCTCCATGCTAAACAAAATCCATCGCTGCCAACTGTAAGAAAAATGATGACGGGAATAGACAGAATATTTTACCCAAAGTAGGGCAATCAAGAACCAGAGTATATAGGTTTAAAATGAGGGGGGAAGATTTGATAGGAGACTGAGGGACAAGTTTTTCACACAGAGAGTGTGGGTATATGGAACGAGCTGCCAGAGGAGGTAGTTGAGGCAGGTCCGATAACAATGTTTAAAAGGCATTTGGACAGATGCATGGGTGCAAATGGTTTAGAGGGATATGGGCCAAACACGAACAGGTGGGTCTAGTGTAGCTGGGGCATCTTTAGCATGGACAAGTTGGGCCAAAAGGCCTATTTCTGCAAGACTCTATAATTCTAATTGCAGCATTGTAAGAATGCATTGGATTACAACCCGAACAAGAATATTCATGATGAGCCTTGGGGAAAATCCTTAAAGTTCACTGTAATTCTTCATCAATCAACCGCTTTGAGATTTGCCATCCTTAAAGTCAATGATGCTTAAACTTGTTCCCTGTCTTTCATTAACTATTTTAGCACCTACATTTCCAATCTCATTTTGGAACCACACAAATTTGAATAAATAAGCATTCTCTTGTTCGTTATCTGAGAGGCAAGCCAATAAAGTCATGAATCATCAAATATTTATTAAATTTACCAAACTAAATGCCCTTACTCAATTTTGGAAAACGCTTCCGATGTCTCTCATAGGCAGAATAAATGCCATAAAGATGATGTTCCTTCCTCAAATCCTGTACTTATTTCAATCAATACCGATTTATCTTCCTAAAATTTTTTTTAGAAAACTTGACTCTCTGATCACAAACTTTATTTGGGATTATAAAACACATAGAATCCATAAACGACATCTACGTAAACCCAAAAAAATTGGCGGATTGGCTATCCCCAATTTTTTATACTATTACTGGGCAATGAATATTAAAAACGTAATCTATTGGATGGACAACACATGCCAACAGGTAAAATGGTTAATAATGGAGAGAGAGGATTGTTCGCCTTTTAATATAGGTGTCATTCTTTTCTCTCCAATAAATTTGAAAAAAACACTATATTAGAAAAATCTGATTATTCCCAGTACCCTACAAATCTGGAAACAAGTGAAGTCAACCCTTAAACTGAGAAATTTATTTCTTCTCTCACCAATTGCCAACAATCCTTCGGACAAAACGTTCACAAATTGGGAAAGATTAGGAATTAAAAAACTGGGAGATCTTTATGAGATGGGAACTCTTCTCTCATTTCAAGAATTACAGTCGAAATATTATCTGAAAGGTAGCCAATATTTTAGATACCTTCAAATACGTGACTATCTGAAATCATATATCCAAGACTATCAATCCATGTTGCCAGACACACTAGACGAATGTATGAATAGAAACTCGGATTTAAAAAAGTTAATATCATATCTGTATAACACGCTTTTAAATATACAAACCCCATCATCAGAAGTAATTAGAAGAGCTTGAGAAGATGAGCTTGGCCTAAAAAATTTAAAAGACAGATGGGAGGAAAACCTATATATACACAACTGTTCCCTTAACGTTAGGCATTCGTTAATTCAATTTAAAATACTGCACAGACTATTATTCAAAGTCTAAACTGAATAAGATCTTTCCAAATGTATCTCCTATTTGTGATAAATGACTCCTTCAGGAACCAGCTATAACCCATTCCTTTGCCTCTTGTAAAAATTTACATAATTTCTGGAGAGGAATTTTTGAAATTTTTTCTAAAACACTAAATATAAAATTGGATCCCGACACGGAACTGATTACTCTAGGTACTTCTGAAGCCTGTTCTAAGCTATCACTATTTCAAAGACGTTTCCTTAATTATGGCCTGATAACGGCGAAAAAACTAATACTTAAATTTTGGAAACATACATCAGTCCCTACTCTTAAGATGTGGATTATAAACATGTCCGAGACACTTGAAATTATCAGACTTGTCTTGGCAAAAAAAAACTGATCAGTTTTCCAAGACATGGACACCCTTCATTGATTTCTTACAAGGATAGTATGGCGCAACACAACTTTGGATTTAAATCTAACTATGGGTTGGGTGGGGTGGGGAGGGATGAGAGGCAGGTATACCACCACTTTTCTTTCTCTTTTTCTTGTTGTCTTATTATTTTTTTTCTATTCCTCTCTTCTTTCTTTCTTTTATTCACTCTTTGACTACACTACTTTGGTAGTCTAGGGGTTCTATCTTTGCACATCTCAATCTTTCTCTTTCTTGCTTTTTCTCCTTTCTTTTCTTCTAATTCAAAGCTAAAAAGTTAAAATTGAAGCTGTACATTAACTGTATAATGTTATATGTCGTTGGTTCTACTTTTGTACATTTGCTTCTAATAAAAAAATCAAAAAAAAATCACTGAATTTAGAATCATGATGAACAACACTCAAACCTGATATTTAAATAAATGATATCTAGAATTAATTCTTGAATTGCAGAAGAAGTTAAGAGTCCAGTTCAGTTGTATCATGGAGACACAGTATTATCTTTGCTAATTATAATTTTACAGATCATTTTATGATTATTGAGATTGGTACATAATAATGACATAAGTTATGAATGAAAATATTTCTTGACTTTAAGTATCTGTCACATTAACAATAATGGAGAGCCAGTCTACAGAATAGGTTAATGTTGATATGATCATAGTAATATTTTCTGAACTAATCTGATCTTGCCCTCTGTGGATGTTTTCGTGTATCACATTCTTCTGAGATGATGTATTAGCTACTTGAAATGTTAGCACGATGAACCACCATCTGCCGAACTCATGTCCATTCTTCTCTAATCAGCTTCCTCTGGGAAAATTAGCTGTTGTATCTGAACTAAGTGTGTCTGAAGAAGGGTCTCGACCCAAAACGTCACCCATTCCTTCTCTCCAGGGATGCTACCTGTCCCGCTGAGTTACTCCAGCATGTTGTGCCTACCTAAGTGTGTTAAATCTCATTTCCAATGATTCTATAGGAAAATATAACTCTAAATTAGATATTTCTTTAGGTAGACAAAAATGCTGGAGAAACTTAACGGGTGCAGCAGCATCTATGGAGCGAAGGAAATAGGCAACGTTTCGAGCCGAAACTCTTCTTCAGACTGATGGGGGGGGGGGGGGGGAGGGGGGGGGGGGGGGGGGGGGAGAAGAAAGGAAAAAGGAGGAGGAGGAGCCCGAGGGCTGAGGGAGGGATAGGAAGGGGAGGAGACAACAAGGGCTAACAAAATTGGGAGAATTCAATGTTCATGCCCCCAGGATGCAGACCCCCAAGCGGAATATGAGGTGCTGTTCCTCCAATTTCCGGTGGTGCTCGCTCTGGCCATGGAGGAGACCCAGCACAGAGAGGTCGGATACGGAATGGGAGGGGGAGTTGAAGTGCTGAGCCACCGGGATGTCAGGTTGGTTATTGCGGACCGAGTGGAGTTGTTCGGCGAAACGATCGCCAAGCCTCCGCTTGGTCTCACCGATGTAGATCAGCTGACATCTAGAGCAGCGGATGCAATAGATGAGGTTGGAAGAGATGCAGGTGAACCTATGTCGCACCTGGAACGACTGCTTGGATGCTTGAATGGAGTCGAGGGGGGAGGTAAAACGACAAGTGTTGCAAGGGAAAGTGCCCGGGGAGGGGGTAGTACGGGATGGAAGGCAATAATTGACAAGGGAGTTATGGAGGGAGCGGTCTTTGCGGAAGGCAGACATGGGGGGAGATGGGAAGATGTGGCAGATGGGTCACGTTGGAGGTGGCGAAACTGACGGAGGATTACTTGTTGTATGTGACGGCTGGTGGGGTGAAAGGTGAGGACTAGGGGGACTCTGCCCTTGTTGCGAGTGGGGGGGATGGGGAGAGAGAGCAGTGTTGTTGGGTATGGAAGAGACCCTGGTGCGAGCCTCATCTTTGGTGGAGGAGGGGAACCCTCGTTCCCTGAAGAATGAGGACATTTCAGATGTCCTGGTGTGGAACGCCTCATCCTGGGAGCAGATGCGGCGTAGACGGAGGAATTGGGAATAGAGGATGGAGTCCTTACAGGAAGCTGGGTGGGAAGAAGTGTAGTCCTTTCATTTGCCAGGATGGGAAGACCACAGAGTTATAACTATCATAATCTCTATCTCCTTTTCTGTCAAAGGTTAACTTTTCAATTTGTAGTTGTTAGTTTAGTTTAGATTAGAGATACAGCGTAGAAACAGGCCCTTTGGCTCAGCGAGTCTGCACCGACCAGCGATCCACACACATTAACACTATCCTACACACACCAGGGACAATTTATTTTTACATCTACACCAAGCCAATTAACCTACAAACATCTTTGGGAGCTCCCACAAACAGAAACATGACAAGAGCTAGGAAATTCTGTTGAATATTTCACTTTTTGTAATGATGGAAATACAAACACTGAAACACTAACTGCTTGTTCCTTCTTTATTTAAGGATTAACTCTTTCCATCCTCTCTCCATTGCTTGCGTTACCACCACATTATTAAACACTAGAAATAAAGCCACAGAAATAACCTACAAACCTGTATGTCGAGTGAGGGAGGAACCGGAAGATCTTGGAGAAAACCCACGCGGTCACGGGAAGAACGTGTAAACTCCGTACAGACAGTCGGGATTGAACCTGGGTCTCCGGCACTGTAAGCTATGTAAGGCAGCAACTCTACCGCTGCGCCACCTTACAGCCTTTTTCTAAAGATATCTTCCTACATCGACTTGATACCAAATTTCTCGTACTCCAACCAGCATTCAATAGGATCATGGCTGATCATCCAAAATCAGTATCCTGTTCTGGCCTTTTCCCCATATCCCTTGATTCCCTTAGACCTAAGAACTAAATCTAACTCTCTCTTGAAAACATCAAGTGAAATGGCTTCCACTGCCTTCTATGGCAGAGAATTCCACATATTCACAACTCTCTGGGTGAAAAAGTTTTTCCCCATCTCAGTCCTAAATGACCTACCCCTTATCCTTAAACTGTGACCCCTGGTTCTGGACTCCCCCAGCATCGGGAACATTTTTCCTGCATCTACCCTGTCCAATCCTCTAATATGTTTCTATAAGATGCCCTCTCATCCTAAATTCCAGCGAATACAAGCCCAGTCGACCCATTCTTTCTAATACGTCAGTCCCGCCATCCCGTGAACCTATGCTGCACTTCCTCAATAGCAATAATGTCAAAATAGGAGATCAAAATTGCACACAATACTCCAGGTGCGGTCTCACCTGGGCCGTGTACAACTGCAGTAGGAGCTCCTTGCTCCTAAAGTCAAATCTTCTCACGATGAAGGACAACATGCCATTGGCTTTCTTCACTGCCTGCTGTACCTGCATGATTACTTTCAATGACTGATGTACAAGCACACCCAGATCTCATTGCACTTCCCCTTCTCCTAAACTGACACCATTCAGATAATAATCTGCCTTCCTGTTCTTGCCACCAAAGTGGATAACCTCGCATTTATCCACGTATAACCTCACATTAATCCACATAAATGAGAGGAGGTGAGGTGGTGGACAAAGCCTGGCAAATGATAGGTGAATAGAGGGGAGAGGAGTGGGGGGTTTCCCTTCCATCTATAATCCCCTGGCTTCACATTTCACTCTTCCTCGTCTCTTGTTATTTGACGCCTGGACTACGTTTCACCTGTTGCCTTTGTCATTTACTCCACCCATCTACCAGTGAAAACTTCCCTCCCAGAGGTGAATCTGTGGAATTCTTTGCCACAAAAGGCTGCAGAGGCCGTCAGTGGATATTCTTAATGCAGAGATAGATATATTCTTGATTTGTATAGGTGTCAGAGGTTATGGGGAGAAGGCAGGAGAAAGGGGTTAGGGAGGAGAGATAGATCAGCCATGATTGAACGGCGTAGACTTGATGGGCCGAATGGCCTAATTCTACTCCTGTTCCTTATGACTTGTATCTTGCCAGGCTTTGCCCTGCCCTCACTTCTGCTTTCCAGATCCCCCCCCCCCCCACTACTACAATCAGCTTGAAGAAGAATCATGAACCAAAATGTTGCCTGACCATTCCCTCCACAGATGCTGCCTGACCTGCTGAGTTCCTCAAGCATGTTGTGTTTTGCGTAACAATTCATTAGCGGTGCACATGTGCATGAATGGTTTATCCACTCCAATTTCTGCCATTTACCCACTGATACCGAGTCATTCGATATTATATTATCTTTGCCTTTGGTGCCAGGTTGAGGTAACTGTGCCGTCAAGTAGGATGTCAGTAATGAGCTGCTGGCAGTTATAGGTATATGCACATGCCAGTAAAACAGAAGGGTCAAGGCAGACAAGTGAAATATATACCAACAGATCAATCAACATTTCACTTGGAAATTAAACCTAGCTAATCCAAAGGCTTCAGGGCAAGCTTCTTTGAAAAGCATTTATAAATCAACTCTGATACCGACACATAATAGAGAGCCTCAATACAATAACTAGCTTCTGAGCAGATGCATAATACAAACCATTAAGCATATAAACATTTATGCTTTTGTTTATTTCCTTGTCTAGTTTTAGTCGGGGGGGGGGGGGGGGTGAGCTGTTTTTTGCTTTATGTCTCATTGCGGACCAAGATTGCATCTCCCCATATTTGTACAGATGTCAAATTATTTTATTATTTTATTTGCTCTTCTATCCTTTCATTCACAATACCTCCAATAACGAATGTACAATGTCTGAAGAAGGGTTTCGACCTGAAACGTCACCTATTCCTTTTCTCCAGAGATGCTGCCTGATCCTCTGAGTTACTCCAGCATTTTGTGTCTATCTTTGGTTTAAACCAGCATCTGCAGTTCCTTCCAACACATGATTAAACTAATCTCCTCTGCCTGCACGTGATCCATATCCCTCTATTCTCCACCATGTACCAGTCTAAAAGTCTCTTAAATGCCACTATTATATCTGCTTCCACCATTACCTGGCAGTGCATTCCAGTCAGCACTCTCTGTTGATAAAAAACTTGCCCCTGTACAACTCCTTTAATCTTTACCATTCAAGGGAATTAAGTCATATGAATACTAGTACTGCTGACCTGAAGAAGGGTGCAGACCCGATACGTCACCTCTCCGTGTTCTCTGGCGATGCTGCCTGACCAGCTGAGTTGCTCTGGACCTGTTGGACCAGGTGAATGACCTGTTCTCTAATGGAAAGCCAGAGTCAGCAGAAACTCTCAACACATCCACACACTAGTTGACAAAATAGTTTCAGCAGTGGGAACGTTTGTACAGACTTTACTTGGTCCCTAGGGAAGGGCTGGACAACAGATGCAAATGCATGTCACTGTATGGCACGTGTGATCAATGAAACGTTTTTCACACTTTAATTGTGTGGAGGAATCAGGTATCAGTGGTTCAGGTAATATAAGTGGACCAGTAGCTCAGAGAGCATCTTTATATCCATCAATTGTGTAACGGGTATAGCTTGGACCCAATAGCAGCACAGAATCAGGCAGGTATAGTTGGTAACAAACTTTATTACGATACTGAAACACAGAGTAGTAACACAGTAATGGGTACACCGTACTCACACATTGAGCGAGGGTTCCGAAGAGGGGCAGGCAGGAGACGTAGTCGGGGTAGCGGAAGGTCCAGTAACCAGGAGATCCAACACACGATGCAAACAAACCAGCGAGGGACAGACGAAAGGAGAGTCGAAGCCAGGCAGGAAGTCGGGAAATCGCTGGAGAGTCTTGCATGAATGCTGAGAACAATCTGGCACTGTGTGAACGGTGAGGAGAGTCTATATACCGGGTTAATTGGTGATCAGAGGCAACTGAGTGCAACAGGTGAGGAGAGTTGGGCTGATGAGAGGGGAGTGGCAGGCAGGCAGGTGAGGAGAAGGAGGGACCGGTGGAAAAGTACTGGGAGGTGAAGTGGATGAGAATGAGGAGAGGGCAGACTGTGACAGAACCCCCCCCTCAAGGGAGGGCTCCTGACGTCCCAAAACAAAAAAAAAAAACAATAAAGAAAATAAACTCAATCCCACGCAGAGTTGGGTGGGAGGAGGGGGACCGGAGGAGGGCGAATATTCGTCCGAGACATCCATGTCCGCATCCTCCTCCATAGCATCAGAGGAAAGCTGCGTCTCGTCGTCACTGGGCGCCTCAGACGGAAGAGGGGACAGAGTCTCAGGGGCGGCGACCCCTCTAGGAGTGGCGGACTTGGACGGCTGGTCGGGATGACGCCGGTGAAACTCCCTGATGAGGGAGGCGTCCAGGATGCGTCGAGCAGGAACCCAGGACCTCTCCTCTGGACCGTAACCCTCCCAATCGACTAGGTATTGGAGACCCCTCCCGCGATGGCGGGAGCGCAGGAGGCGGTGCACCGTAAAGGCGGGGCCTCTGTCGATGAGACGAGGAGGTGGAGGAGGAGGGACTGCGGGGACCAGGGAGCTCTCCCGGACTGGCTTTACTCTGGACACGTGGAATGTAGGATGGACCCGCATGGAACGAGGCAACTTGAGCCGCACAGCCGCTGGGTTGATGGCCTTCTGGATCTCAAAGGGACCGATGAACATGGGTGCCTACTTCTTGGACTCCACCCTCAAGGGAAGGTCCCGGGTCGACAGCCACACCTTCTGGCCCGCTAGGTAGGTGGGGGCCTGGGTGCAGTGACGGTTGGCAGCCATGGCGTAACGGTCCACGGAGCGGAGAAGAGCCGCCCTGGGTTGGGTCCACGTCCTGCGGCAGTGACGAATGAAGGCCTGGACGGACGGGCAGGAAACCTCTTTCTCCAGCGCCAGGAACAGTGGAGGCTGGAACCCGTAGGCACACTGGAAAGGGGAGAGCCCAGTGGCCGAGCTTGTCAGGGTGTTGTGGGCATACTCCACCCACAACAACTGCTGGGACCAGGAGGAGGGATGCTTGGACACCATACACCGCAGCGCCGTCTCCATCTCCTGATTCTTCCTTTCAGTTTGGCCGTTGGACTGGGGATGAAATCCGGGCGTCAGACTCACGGTGGCCCCCACAAGCGTGCAGAACTCCCTCCAGAACACAGAGGCAAACTATGGTCCCCGGGCGGAGACCACATAGACGGGGAGACCATGGAGCCTGAAGACGTGGAGTAACATGAGCTTGGCAGTCTCCTTGGCTGATGGAAGCGTGGGCAGGGGCACGACGTGAGCCATCTTGCTAAATCTATCGACCACGGTCAGGATGGTGGTGTGACCACTGGATGGGGGCAGGCCGGTAACGAAGTCCAGGGAGATGTGGGACCATGGTCGATGGGGTACAGGCAGTGGAACCAGATGACCCGCAGGAGCTTGGTGTGAGACCTTGTGCTGGTTGCAAACGGGACAGGCGTTGACAAACTCCCGAGTGTCCCCCTCCAGCGATGCCCACCAGAACTTCCGTAGCACCATCTCCTTGGTCCGCTGAATGCCGGTATGACAGGTGAGTCGAGAGCTGTGGGCCCACTGAAGGACGTCGGACCGCAGGGCAGAAACCACAAACAGGCGATCAGGAGGGCATGCGCTGGGTCCCGGCTGGTTCTCCAAGGCCGCCGACCCTCTCCTCCACTTCCCAGGTGAGGGAGGCAACCCTGTGCGAGGACGGGAGGATGGTGTTGGGGCCAGAGACAGGGTCCTCCTTCGCCAAGAACTGTCGAGAGAGGGCATCGGGCTTCACGTTGCGGGACCCAGGTCGGTAGGAGAGGGAGAAGTTGAAGCGGGTGAGGAAGAGAGACCAGCGGGCCTGACGAGAGTTGAGCCTCTTGGCTGACTGGAGGTATTCAAGGTTCTTGTGGTCAGTCCAAACCAAGAAAGGCTGCTCGGTTCCCTCCAGCCAGTGACGCCATTCCTCCAACACCAACTTAACCGCCAACTGTTCTCGGTTGCCAATGTCATAATTCCTCTCAGCAGGGGTCAGGCGTCGGGAGAAGAAGGCGCATGGATGGAGCTTCTGGTCCCGGGCAGCCCGCTGGGACAGAACAGCTCCCACCCCCACGTCGGAGGCGTCCACCTCCACTACGAACTGTCTCTCTGAGTCCGGAACTTGGAGGATGGGGGCCGATGTAAGCCGTGTCTTGAGTGTCTGAAAAGCTTCGTCAGCCGCGGCAGACCACCGGAACGGAACCTTGGAGGAGGTGAGTGCCATGAGGGGTGCGGCCACAGTACTGTAACCACGGATGAACCGCGGTAAAAATTGGCGAACCCCAGGAACCTTTGGAGCTGCTTGCGGGAGTCAGGAACAGGCCTGGTGGTGACAGCAGAGACCTTGGCGGGGTCCATCTTGATGTTCCCTTGGCCAACGATGTATCCTAGGAAGGAGACTGACAGGGAGTGAAACTCGCACTTCTCAGCTTTAACGAAGAGCGAGTTCTCCATGAGCCGATGTAGAACTGCCTGGACGTGGTGTACATGTTCCTCCTTGGTCCGTGAAAAGATGAGGATGTCATCAATATAGACGAACACGTACTTGTTCAACATGTCTCTGAGAACGTCATTGACCAAAGCCTGGAAGACGGCCGGGGCGTTGGTGAGGCCAAAGGGCATCACCAGGTATTCATAATGTCCCGTGGGAGTGTTGAAGGCGGTCTTCCACTCATCTCTCTCTTTGATGCGGACTAAGTGGTAGGCGTTGCGTAGATCCAACTTCGAAAAGATGGTGGCCCCCTCCAGGAGCTCGAAAGCAGAGGAGATGAGTGGGAGAGGGTAGCGATTCTTCACCGCGATGCCGTTGAGCCCCCGGTAATCTATGCAGGGACGCAGAGATTTGTCCTTCTCCACGAAGAAGAACCCAGCCCCAGCAGGAGACGAGGAGGGACGGATGAGACCAGCAGCCAAGGAGTCGTTTATGTATTGCTCCATGGCACCTCTCTCAGGGACGGACAGGGAGTAAAGGCGACCCCTAGGAGGAGCGGAACCAGGCAGGAGGTCTATGGCACAGTCATAGGGCCGATGAGGAGGAAGGGAGGTGGCCCTAGACTTGCTAAAAACCTCCCCAAAGTCATGGTACTCGGCTGGGACCCCCGTCAGATCTGGAGCAGAACTGGAGCAGGTGGCCGGTTGAGGAGCTGAGGCTTGCTTCAGGCACACTTGGTGGCAGGAAGGGCTCCAACCCAAGATGACCCCCGTCCTCCAGTCGATGTTGGGGTTGTGTCGCCGAAGCCAGGGGTAACTCAGGATGAGGGGAAGACGGGGAGACTGCAGGATGTGGAACTGGATGGTCTCATGGTTATTACCAGACAGGAGCATGCGCACTGGGACCGTCTGGTGAGAAACAGTCCCCAGGAGATGGCCGTCGAGGGCGTTGGTGGGAACAGGTTTAGGCAGGGGAACACAACTGATGCCAAGCTGGCGGGCTAGTTCCTTGTCCATAAGATTAATGTCACAACCAGAGTCTATGAAGGTGGCGAGGGTGTGAGAACCATCAGACAACAGCAGACGGGCATGACAAAGAGGGCGTCGGGCAGAGGAAAGTTCAGAGGTTCGACTCACCAGTAATTCCTCCGCTACTGGTGAGTCTGGCCTTTTACTGGACACTTGGAGATGTAATGACCCGCCAGGCCACAGTAGAGACAGAGGTTCCCCCGACGCCGACGTTCCCCGGGGGTGAGACTGGTGCGACCCACCTGCCTGGGTTCGGGTTGCCTCGACGGTTGCCCCGACGAGGGTAGTCCAGTCTCCGGAGGAAAACGAGCTTGGGTGGATAGCTGGCGGTCCGCCTGTCCCGGTCACCTCTCCCGACGTCTCGCCAGGATGCGTCGGTCCAGACGGGTCGTTAGCTCGATAAGCCCATCCAGAGAAGAAGGAAGGTCGTGGGACACCAACTCATCCTTGATATAGTCATTCAAGCCCAGCAAGAAAGCGTCACACTGGGCCGGGGCGTTCCAATCACTCTGACGGGCCCTGGTGCGAAAGTCAATGATGAAGTCAGCGACGCTCTGGTTCCCCTGGCTCAACCCCAGCAGACCTCCCGCAGCGTCCGGACCCATCGAAACCTCACCGAACACCTTGCGAAGCTCCGCGGCGAAGGCCTGGAAAGAGGAGCAAGCTGGCGTGCGTCGCTCACATTCAGCCGTTCCCCACAGCTGAGCTCTGCCAGTCAGGTGATTAATGGTAAACGCCACTCTCGCCGCTTCCTGGGCAAAGGTGTAGGGCTGTAGGACGAAGAGAATGGAACAGTTCGTGATGAATGGGTTGCAGCCCTCCGGGTCTCCAGCGTAGCGCTCCGGGGTTCCCACCCGGGGCTCAGGTGATGGTCCTGGCAGACCGGGAGCTGGTGCTGTCGGAGCCGGAGGCGAAGCATGGGGTGTAGCCTGGGCGAGGGTGGTCGTCAGCTGTTGGACCTGGGTGGCTAGTGCAACCAATGCTTGCTCCTGGTTTGACACAGCCTGTCGAACCTCGGAGTTGGAGGCAGTGAGCATAGCTTCGTGCTGCAGGAGCGTGTGCTCAATCCTCTCGAAGTGGTTTGACGGAGACGTTGTGTGCGCTGAGTCCATTGTTGGCCAGATTGTACTGTAACGGGTATAGCTTGGACCCAATAGCAGCACAGAATCAGGCAGGTATAGTTGGTAACAAACTTTATTACGATACTGGAACACAGAGTAGTAACACAGTATTGGGTACACCGTACTCACACAGAGGCTCAGGATTGAGCGAGGGTTCCGAAGAGGGGCAGGCAGGAGACGTAGTCGGGGTAGCGGAAGGTCCAGTAACCAGGAGATCCAACACACGATGCAAACAAACTAGCGAGGGACAGACGAATGGAGAGTCGAAGCCAGGCAGGAAGTCAGGAAATCGCTGGAGAGTCGAAGCCAGGCAGGAAGTCGGGAAATCGCTGGAGAGTCTTGCATGAATGCTGAGAACAATCTGGCACTGTGTGAACGGTGAGGAGAGTCTATATACCGGGTTAATTGGTGATCAGAGGCAACTGAGTGCAACAGGTGAGGAGAGTTGGGCTGATGAGAGGGGAGTGGCAGGCAGGCAGGTGAGGAGAAGGAGGGACCGGTGGAAAAGTACTGGGAGGTGGATGAGAATGAGGAGAGGGCAGACTGTGACAAATTGCCTGTTCGCAGAAACTACTTCCTTTCTTATGCCTCTGTAAAATGCATTTCAGATCTAATAAAACACAATGATGGATATTTAAATATCTGATTTGATGAATGATCAGAACATTAGTGTTTTAGGTGCTGGTCATTCTTGAACCACCTGAAACTTTAAGGGTGGTGAATATGTGGAATACATTGCCACAGATGGCTGTGGAGGCCAAGTCATTGGATATTTTTAAGGCAGAGATTGACTGATTCTTGATTAGTAAGAGTGTCAGGGGTTATGGGGAGATGGCAGGAGAATGGGGTTGAGAGGGAAAGATAGATCAGCCATGATTAAATGGCGGAGATGGGCCGAAAGGCCTAATTCTGCTCCAAGAACTTAAGAACATGAATCTTTTTCTTCTTCTTGCGTATGGTGTGCACAGCCTAAAGTTGTAGGACAACTTGTTCTATTTGATCTTATTTGACTGTGCACACCAGGTTGATTGCATTTGTCAAAACAGGGCGGACCACATGAAGGTTGCAATCTCCCACCCCATGAACATGAATAAGATCACTATATGCGATTATATATTTGCTCCGACATATATGCAGAAAATGCCTAGGATTATTTTTTGTAAATTCATGTCAATTCAATCTTTAACTGGGTTTATTACTATAAACTAACTTTCAACGTGAACTTAAGGGCCTGTCCCACTTACGCGACCTTTACAGGCGACTGCCGGCACCCGTCATAGGTCGCCAAAATTTTCAACGTTGAAAATTCAGCGGCGCTATGACTCTTGGGAGACCTCTCACGACCATACAGGCGACCCCTGGCGACATGTCGCGGGTGACCTCTCACGACCATACAGCCTGTGGTCTCCTATGGTCGTGAGAGGTCTCCAAAGAGTCATAGCGTTCTTCTGGTCGCCACTGAATTTTCAACATGTTGAAAATGTCGGCGACCTATGACGGTTGCCGGCAGTCGCCTGATAAGATCACGTAAGTGGGACAGGCCATTTAGGTTACAGCTCCATTTATTATTCTATCTGAATAATTGGATATGAACTTAAACACTACAGGTTTTATCTGATGCATGAGATATCTAAGTGTGAGCACTCTGTGCCTCAGAGCTGAGAGGAGTGCAGTGGCAAGGAAATGTTGGTTGAGATGGTCAGTTATTCAGATGCATCACACCATGGTTTGGGAACAGCTCCGTCCAAGACCACAAGAAATTGCAGATAATTCTGGATGCAGCCTGGACCATCACACTAACCAACCTCCCATCCATTGACTCCATTCAACTGACTCGGCAAGGCCACCAGCATAAACAAGGACGAATCTCATCCCGGTAACTCCTTCTTTTCCCCTCTCCCATCAGGCAAGAGGGACCGAAGTATGAAAACGCACACCATATTCAGGGACAGTTTCTTCTCAGTTCTTATCAGGCAACTGAACCATACTCTCAACAACTGGCGAGCAGTCCTGAACTACTATTTACCTCATTGGAGACTCTCAGACTACATTTAATCGGACTTTACTGGACTCTACCTTGCACTAAACATTATTCCTTCTGTCATTTATCTGTATACTGTGAATGGATCAATTGCAATCATATATAGTAATTTCACTGCGTGGTTAGCTTTTAGCAACCAAAAGCTTTTCACTGTACCTGTGGCATTAAATTAAACAGAATTCTTTTACATTTAATAGGATGCTGCTATTTGCAGACTGGCACTGCAAATCCTATATTACAACTTCAAATACACTTCAAAAGTATTGAAATAGTTATAGAGCTTTGTTGGAAATCCTGAGGTCATGAGATGGGTTAGCTCAATGCAACAGTTTTTTTCTGCTTTGCAATGCCCATCAGAAATTCCTGTGCATTTGAAGTTGTAAGCTCATGAACATGACACAGTAGAATGAGTTAAAGGATACTAAATAACTATCGTGGTGCCGTGGATAGAGCCACTTCCTCACAGTTCCAGAAACCTGGGTTTGCTCCTGAACTCGGGTGCTGTCAATATAGAGTTTGCACGTTCCCACTGTTACCATGTTGGTTTCCCTACCTTCCACTTTCTTTGACTTTGAAAGCAGCTGCCTGAATTCCTCGGTTAAATGCACCCTTCAGTAAGTCACACAAAACAGGAAAGCAAGATTTGTCAATGACTATTATTTTAAGGGCAGCAGTTGCTGCCTCACAGCATCAAAGACTTAGGTTTGATCCTGACCTCGGGTGCTGTCTGAATGGAGTTTGCACGTTTTCCTTGTGACCACGTGGGTTTCCTCCGGGTACTCCGGTTTCCTCCCACATCCCGATAATGTGCAGGATTGTAGGTTAATTAGGCTCTGCAAAATTACTTCTGATGTGTAAGAAGTCGATGAGAAAATGGGATAATATAGAACGAGTGAGATCATGTAATGAGCGGATGGTGTGGACTCGGTTGGGCAAAGGACCTGTTTCCTTGCTGTATCCATAAACTAAACTATTTGAAGTACAATCCATTGACTCTATTCACAGCTTATTCTGTCCAATAAATACATACTTACTATTTTTCCTATTGCAGTGTAATAGTTGCTCTGTTGTACATACCCACTGCCAATTCAATGCCAATATCTAAAAACAATCTTGCACATACACATACATACAAAATGTGCAGGATAGCATCTGTTAATTTTCATAGCTCTCTCCCAGTGTTTGGCTCTACGTACTGCAATACAACAGAACATCAAGCAGGACATGATATAGGTAACTGATGTGATAATGTTCATTTTGTGGGACTGTCCAAGGTGAATTTCCACCTCTCAATCTGTAATAAATGTGCTTGCAACAGAGGTTTTAACATGCTATGCATGTTGAAAGAGTTAACTTTGAGCATGAGTATCTGGAAGGTGTTATTTAGTCTCATCAAATTTAGTTATACACTGCTGAACTGCTACTGTACCTGTTTTCAAACACTCAAAGCAGAAGGTTGTCTGCCCGTGTCTGGGACTGCTCCGAACATCAAAGGATTACAGCCTCTTTGTCTCATCTTTAAAGTCGAGTGAATCCTGTTTCATCCCCTCTTAACAGTGGGAGCTAAAAGCTAGCAGGTGACATCATCAAAACAAGTCTACACTCAGATCGAAAATCCACGAATCATGCGAATTGCCAACAGGGCAAGCAACTTGCTCCAAAATATAAAAATGGGAACAATTAATGTCACTTGGAATGTTATCCACCAAGAATCAAGTCAGTACATGTTATGGCCGGTCTTCCTGCCATAACCTTTCTATTCATGTACAGTCTTAGGTAACACCAAATTTGAACAGTTTACAATGAAGCACGCTGAAATCAGTATCATCAAGAACAAAGGGACTTACACCACGTCTTATGTAAATCCTCCCTCATTTGGCACATGACCATATATCAAGAAAGTTACATTCAATGGACGTCATTTAAATGCTGTGGATGCTTTGCTGATGCTTTGCATATGGAGGGATCTCACAAGTACATGAGTTTTTTTTAATGTTTGTATTCATTTGTGACGTGAAGCGAAGCCATTCGACCCATTGAATTCATGTCAGCCCGCAAGAGCAATTCCATCTATCCCATTCCCACATCTATTTTCTGGTAATTAATTTTCTCTCCTTCGGTCTCACCTTAACATTCTCACCAGCCACCTACTGGGTATGATTGAGAGTAAATAGTCAACCTACCAAAGCTAGGCACAAAGTGCTGGAGTAACTTAGTGGGTCAGGCAGCAACTCTGGAGTAAAAAGGATGGGTGTCGTTTCATGTCTAGACCATTCTTCAGACCCATATACAACCTACCAATGTGGCTTTGTGGGGTGGGAGGTAACAGGAGTGTACATGACAAACCAAAAAATGATGAATAATGCCCGATCCATCATGGGTGCTCACCTCCCCACCATTAAAGGAATCTAGAATAGGTGCTGTCTCAAAAAGGCAAAGCCAGCATCATCAGGGACCCACACCATTCTGGCATACTCGGCATCAGGAAGAAGGTATAGGAGCCTCAAAAGTGTAACGTCCAGGTTTAGGAACAGCTTCTTCCCAACAACCATCAGGCTATTGAACACTGTAAACTCCGATTAAACTTCAAACTATGAACTGCCTGGGTTGCACTAGGGAATTTCTTTCTTTTGTTTTTGCACTATGTTATTTTTTTATTAATTGAACTTTTTTGTTTGTTTATTTATTATATTATCTAATGAGCATTTTTTTACTAACCAGCAAGTAAGAATTTCATTGTTCCATTTCGGGACATATAACAAGAAAACACTCTTTCTTACCTCTTGACCACGCGGTCACAGGAAGAACATGCAAACTCCACTCAGGCAGTGGCAGAATATACCTGTAAAGCTGCAGCAAGTAAAAAAATCCCTTGTTTTGGTACACATGTCAAATAAACACTATTTACGCTTGATCTAGGTCTCAGGAGGTGTGAGGCAGCAGCACTACCCGCTGAACCACTGTGCCGCCAGTTAATCTCTGTTTTGTGGTGTCTGTTGAGACAGAAATGCTGATCATGTTTTCAGAACAACTCTTTGCCCACGATTGAATCTTTAAGATTCAATTGAAACAGGTAAGCTGGATCTTAGCTGAACAGCACATCTGAAAAAGGAACATCTGACAAAACAACACTCACTCAGTTCCTCATTAAAGTGTCAGCTAAGATTAGCTCTGGACTGACTTGGAGTCCATAACGTCTGACTCAGAAGTGAGAGACTACTACACGGTCTCAGCTAACAGTAACTCATCATGAAGAAAATAACAAATGATTTAATTTTTTTTAAATGCATCAGGCAACCAGATTATCAGCTGGCTCTTTTAAAATCTTGGAACTTGGGAAATAGCTTTGTTCTTGAAGTCTATTTACTTAGCAGTAACATCACAAGCGGGGCATTCTGCCAAGATTCATTCTTTCCTCAGTTTGGTCTTTTAAACATGGACGTGTTTACACTTGTTGCCTGGAAATCGCATCCATTCTGATCCGCCCAGGAAATAGTGACCAGGAATAAAAACTGTTCTCCAAAGCGAAAAGAGGAGGCGATGAAAGAAACATTCTTGTACACTCATGCAAACACGAATGCACACTCACGCACATGCATGCACACACATGCAAAAGACATGCACATTAACATGCACGTGCACAGGCGAACATGTGCATTCACATAGATGTGTGGGTTTGCACAGGCATGCACGCACACACATACACACACACGCGCACACACACACGCACACACGGGCAAATGCGCACACATGCACCAACAAAATCTCATATTCAATTACACACCTTCACACTTAAAGAGTCATAGAATCATACATAGAAACATAGAAACATAGAAAATAAGTGCAGGAGTAGGTCATTCGGCCCTTCGAGCCTGCACCGCCATTCAATATGATCATGGCTGATCCTCCAAATCAATATCCCATACCTGCCTTTTCTCCATACCCCCTGATCCCTTTAGCCACAAGGGCCACATCTAACTCCCTCTTAAATCCAGCCAATGAACTGGCCTCAACTACCTTCTGTGGCAGAGAATTCCACAGATTCACCACTCTCTGTGTAAAAAATGATTTTCTCATCTCGCTCCTAAAAGACTTCCCTCTTATCCTTAAACTGTGACCCCTTGTTCTGGACTTCCTCAACATTGGGAATAATCTTCCTGCATCTAGCCTATCCAACCCCTTAAGAATGTTGTAAGTTTCTATAAGATCCCCCCTCAATCTTCTAAATTCTAGCGTGTACAAGCCAAGTCTATCCAGTCTTTCTTCATATGAAAGTTCTGCCATCCCAGGAATCAGTCTGGTGAACCTTCTCTGTACTCCCTCTATGGCAAGAATGTCTTTCCTCAGATTAGGAGACCAAAACTGTACGCAATACTCCAGGTGTGGTCTCACCAAGACCCTGTACAACTGCAGTAGAACCTCCCTGCTCTTATACTCAAATCCTTTTGCAATGAATGCTAACATACCATTTGCTTTCTTCACTGCCTGCTGCACCTGCATGCCTACTTTCAATGACTGGTGTACCATGACACCCAGGTCTCGTTGCATCTCCCCTTTTCCTAATCGGCCACCATTCAGATAACAGTCTACTTTCCTGTTTTTGCCACCACAGTGGATAACCTCACATTTATCTACATTATACTGCATCTGCCATACATTTGCCCACTCACCCAACCTATCCAAGTCACCTTGCAGCCTCCTAGCATCCTCCTCACAGCTAACACTGCCCCCTAGCTTTGTGTCATCCGCAAACTTGGAGATGTTGCATTCAATTCCCTCATCCAGATCATTAATATATATTGTAAATAGCTGGGGTCCCAGCACTGAGCCTTGCGGTACTCCACTTGTCACTGCCTGCCATTCTGAAAAGGACCCATTTACTCCTACTCTTTGCTTCCTGTCTGCCAGCCAGTTCTCTATCCACATCAATACTGAACCCCCAATACCGTGTGCTTTAAGTTTGCATACTAATCTCTTATGTGGGACCTTGTCGAAAGCCTTCTGAAAGTTCAGATATAACACTGGTTCTCCCTTATCCACTCTACTAGTTACATCCTCGAAAAATTCTATAAGATTCGTCAGACATGATTTACCTTTCATAAATCCATGCTGACTTTGTCCAATGAATTCACCACTTTCCAAATGTGCTGCTATCCCATCTTTAATAACTGACTCCAGCATTTTCCCCACTACCGATGTTAGACTAACTGGTCTGTAATTCCCCGTTTTCTCTCTCCCTCCCTTTTTTAAAAGTGGGGTTACATTAGCTACCCTCCAATCCTCAGGAACTACTCCAGAATCTAAAGAGTTTTGAAAAATTATCTCTAATACATCCACTATTTCTGGGGCTACTTCCTTCAGTACTGGGATGCAACTTATCTGGCCCTGGGGATTTATCGGCCTTTAATCCATTCAATTTACCTAACACCACTTCCCAGCTAACCTGGATTTCACTCAGTTCCTCCATCTCATTTAACCCCGGTCCCTTGCTATTTCCGGCAGATTATTTATGTCTTCCTTAGTGAAGACAGAACCAAAGTAGTTATTCAATAGGTCTGCCTTGTCCTTGTTCCCCATGATCACAGCACAGCAACAAACCATTTGGCCCACTATATCCATGCTGACCATTGTACTTATTTATTCCTCTCACATTTACTGCCATTTAATCCATAGCTTTCTAGAAATTATCAATTTGTGTTCATTCAAATGGTTCTTCAGTACCGTGAGTGTTATATTGAGTTATATAAGATTGCAAGTAGCACTCTACTTTAAGATATCTTATATATTACCATGGAGGAAAGATGCAAAGTGAAGCGCAAATGGAAAATTTGCATGAAATATTTCTTGAAAGTATATTCAACGGAGTACATTGACACACCTAGTAGAACCTCACGATACCAGAGACCTGGGATCGATTCTGACCTCTATGTTAAGTTTTCACATTTTCCCTGGGACAGCATGGGTTTCCTCTGGATGCTCCGGTTTCGTCCCACATCCCAAGGGCACGTGGGTTTGTAAGTTAATTGCACTTTGTAAAGTGCCTGTAGTGCGTAGGGAGTGGATGTGAAAGTTGGATAACATAGAACTATTGTGAACAGGCGATCGAATCGATAGGCAGTGTGGACTCAGTGGACTGAAGGACATGTTTCCATGATGTATCTTTCAGTCATTCAATCAATGGCAGTCTACATATTATAGCAAAACATTAGTTTTAGTATACGAGATTGTAGAATTAAATTATAGAAACAAGGAACTGCAGATGCTCGTTCACAAATAAAGACACAAAGTGCGGGAGTAACTCAGCGGGTCAGGCAGCAACTCTGGTGAATAGGAATTGGTAGCGTTGCCTGACCCGCGGAGTTACTCCAGCACTTTGTTTCTTTTTTAGAAGAAAATTATACTTAGTTTATCTTTCATTAACGAAACCTGCACTAAAGTCACAATAAAGCCATGTTCTCCAGAAATTCTGCCTCGCCCACTGGGTTACTCCACCTCTTAGTTTAGTTTAGTTTGGAGATAAAGCGCGTAAACAGGCCCTTTGGCCCACTGAGTCTGCCCCGACCAGTGATCCCCGCACATTAACACTCTCCTACACAAGGGCCAATTTTTACAAATATACTAAGCCAAATAACCTACAAACCTGGTGGTAGACACAAAATGCTGGAGTAACTCAGCGGGACAGGCAGCATCTCTGGAGAGAAGGTATGGGAGAGAGGAGTTGCAAGTGAACCTCTGCCATTTTCTGAAGACTGTCGGGGTCCTTGGATGGAGTCGAGGCGGGAGGTAAAGGGACAGGTGTTGCATCTCCTGCGGTTGCAGGGGAGAGTACCTGGGGTGGGGGTAGTTTAGGTGGGAAGGGACGAGTTGGCCAGGAAATTGCGGAGGGAATGGTTTCTGCGGAAAGCAGAAAGGAGTGGAGATGGGAAGATGTGGCCAGTAGTGGGATCCCCTTGGAGGTAGGATCCTCCTGAGGATTGGCGGGTAGGAAACGTAACCCCACTTTTTAAGAAGGGAGGGAGCGAGAAAACGGGGAATTACAGACCAGTTAGTCTAACGTCGGTAGTGGGGAAACTGCTAGAGTCAGTTATTAAAGATGGGATAGCAGCACATTTGGAAAGTGGTGAAATCATTGGACAAAGTCAGCATGGATTTACGAAAGGTAAATCATGTCTGACGAATCTTATAGAATTTTTCGAGGATGTAGCTAGTAGCGTGGATAGGGGAGAACCAGTGGATGTGGTGTATCTGGACTTCCAGAAGGCTTTCGACAAGGTCCCACATAAGAGATTAGTATACAAACTTAAAGCACACGGCATTGGGGGTTCAGTATTGATGTGGATAGAGAACTGGCTGGCAAACAGGAAGCAAAGAGTAGGAGTAAACGGGTCCTTTTCACAATGGCGGGCAGTGACTAGTGGGGTACCGCAAGGCTCAGTGCTAGGACCCCAGCTATTTACAATATATATTAATGATCTGGATGAGGGAATTGAAGGCAATATCTCCAAGTTTGCGGATGACACTAAGCTGGGGAGCAGTGTTAGCTGTGAGGAGGATGCTAGGAGACTGCAAGGTGACTTGGATAGGCTGGGTGAGTGGGCAAATGTTTGGCAGATGCAGTATAATGTGGATAAGTGTGAGGTTATCCATTTTGGTGGCAAAAACAGGAAAGCATACTATTATCTAAATGGTGGCCGATTAGGAAAAGGGGAGATGCAGCGAGACCTGGGTGTCATGGTACACCAGTCATTGAAAGTAGGCATGCAGGTGCAGCAGGCAGTGAAGAAAGCGAATGGTATGTTAGCTTTCATAGCAAAAGGATTTGAGTATAAGAGCAGGGAGGTTCTACTGCAGTTGTACAGGGTCTTGGTGAGACCACACCTGGAGTATAGCGTACAGTTTTGGTCTCCAAATCTGAGGAAGGACATTATTGTCATAGAGGGAGTGCAGAGAAGGTTCACCAGACTGATTCCTGGGATGTCAGGACTGTCTTATGAAGAAAGAATGGATAGACTTGGTTTGTACTCTCTAGAATTTAGGAGATTGAGAGGGGATCTTATAGAAACTTACAAAATTCTTAAGGGATTGGACAGGCTTGATGCAGGAAGATTGTTCCCGATGTTGGGGAGGTCCAGGACAAGGGGTCACAGCTTAAGGATAAAGGGGAAATCCTTTAAAACCGAGATGAGAAAAACTTTTTTCACACAGAGAGTGGTGAATCTCTGGAACTCTCTGCCACAGAGGGTAGTTGAGGCCAGTTCATTGGCTATATTTAAAAGGGAGTTAGATGTGGCCCTTGTGGCTAAAGGGATCAGAGGGTATGGAGAGAAGGCAGGTACGGGATACTGAGTTGGATGATCAGCCATGATCATATTGAATGGCGGTGCAGGCTCGAAGGGCCGAATGGCCTACTCCTGCACCTAATTTCTATGTTATATGTTCTATGTAGTGAAAGTGATATGCTGTATGCGATGGCTGATGGGGTGGAAGGTGAGGACAAGGGGGACTCTGACTTGTTGCGAATGGGGGGAGGGGGATCAAGAGCGGAGCTGCAGGATATCGAGGGGACCCTAGTGAGAGCCTCATCTTATAGATGCAACACTTGTGCATTTAGATCGCCCCTCGAGGTAACAGTCTTTTCAGGTGAGGGAGAGGTTCACTTGCACCTCCTCTAACCTCATCTATTGTATCCGCTGTTCCAGGTGTCAACTTCTGTACATCGGCGAGACCAAGCGCAGGCTCGGTGATCGTTTTGCTGAACACCTACACTCTTTCCGCCTTAACCTACCTGATCTCCCGGTTGCTCAGCCCTTTAACTCCACCTCCCATTCCCAATCTGACCTTTCTGTCCTGGGCCTCCTCCATTGTCAGAGGAACAACACCTCATATTTTGCTTGGGAAGCTTACACCCCAGCGGTTTAAACATTGGCTTCTCTAACTTCAAATAGTCCTTGCTTTCCCACTCTCTCCATCCCCTCCCATTTCCCAGTTCTCTCACCAGTCTTACTGTCTCCGACTACATTCCATCTCTGACACTCCCACTCCTCTGATATCAGTGTGAAGAAGGATCTCGACCCAAAACGGCACCCATTCCTTCTCTCCAGAGATGCTGCCTCTCCCACTGAGTTACTCCAGCATTTTGTGTCTACCTTCGATTTAAACCAGCATCTGCAGTTCTTTCCTACAAACCTGTAGGTCTCTAGAGTGTGGGTGGAAACTAAAGTTCTCGGGGAAAACCCACAAGGTCATGGGGAGAACGTACAAATTCCAGAAGGACAAGCACCCACAGCCAGGATCGAACCCAGGTGACTGGCGCTGTATGGCAGCAACTCTACTGATGTGCCACCGTGCCGCTCTTAGTGTGTTTTATTTTGTAAACCAGCATTCACAGTTCCTTGCATCTCATAAGTGAAGTTGTTTCAGGATTTTCAGCAATGCAGTATTAATTTGGATTCTAGATGCACTGGTGAAAGCTAACAATGATGTTATTCCTTCTTCTGCTGCTGTCTTACTCGGTGTAAAGAATTGTTATCGACACACTGTGACTTTACTTCTTTATTACATTCATACTGTGGCGTTACAGAGAGCACTAGCTGTACGTGGTCTGTCACGGAAACTAGAGAGCGATATGTGGGTGGGGAGGTTGTAATTATACTTGTGATATGGGGAGTGGTTAGTAGTGATGAGGTAACTATATTAAGGGTCTCATGCATATGTCATCTACATCCTTCCCCTTGGAAACGAAAGACAAACAAAGTAGTGACAGGGCGACCACGTCTCATGCGCTGACAATCATATGAGTAGAAATGGTTAAGCAAAATCGCCATAGCGGACAGGCGGCTTGACAACACGTCCCGACCGGGTTCGCATCTCGCCATCTCCCCTCCCTGCAGGAACAAGTGGAGGCAGTACGGCGACAGGTGCAGACGGCTGCACTGGAACAGGTGAGCCGGGCGGGGACGGAGAAGACAAGGGCAGAAGGGCATGAGGGGATGCGGGACTCGCAGAGGACTGCGCGCAGGCAGGTGAGGGAGGGTGAACTGGACGAGGAGCGGACGGATAGAGCTGTGAGGGTAGAGACCGTGGCATGCGAGGAGCGATGGGCCGAGCATCGCCTGGAGGCTGAAATTTCAGCGGGGGAGCAAAAGGATCTTCTGGTGGTGGTCGCGGCTCGTTGACAAGCCGCAGATGTTGGCGGGACCGGCGGTAGATGATTCCTGCATGGTCGACGAGATAGGACCGAGGCGACCCAGCAGTGGCGACTACGGTAGCGAGCCGGGAGTGACCGGTGTGGGTCTGCATGCGGACAACTTGACCGGGGAAAAGGCGCGGCAGAAGGCGGCAGGACTTGTCATGGGAGCGCTTCTGAACATCGCGCTTAAGGGCAATGCACTCCTGAACAGCAGTGGGCTTGAGGACAGAGGGGATGAGTGAGCGCTGGGCCACCGGGATCGGTGGTCTGGTAGTGCGAGACATGAGCCGCTAAGCAGGGGAACCCATGGCAGGGTCACGGGATATGTTGCGAAGGTTGAGGAGGGCTAGAAAGAAATCAGAGTTAGACAAACGACATTGTTCCAGTAAGTTCTTTGCACTGCGAACGGCGCGCTTGGCCAGACCGTTGCTTTGCGGGTACTCAGGGCTGCTGGTGTAGTGGCGGAAGTTCCAGCTGGTTGCGAAAGCCCGAAACTCGGAGCTCGTGAATTGGCTGCCGTTGTCCGACTGCAGGCTGGCCAGGGTGCCAAAGGTAGAGAAATGCCGACAACGGCCGAAGAGGTGAGGGAATGCAGCTGGTCAACCTCGAACCAGTTGGAGTAGGAGTCGACTAGTACCAGGAAGTGTTTGCCTCGCCACTCGAAAATGTCAGTGGCAACCGCCATCCAGGGCAGTTCCATTGGAGGCGTGGGTTCGCATCCCACTTCTGACACCATGTAAAGATTTGTTATCGACACACTGTGACTTTACTTCTTTATTACATTCATACTGTGGCGTTACAGAGAGCACTAGCTGTACGTGGTCTGTCACGGAAACTAGAGAGCGATATGTGGGTGGGGAGGTTGTAATTATACTTGTGATATGGGGAGTGGTTAGTAGTGATGAGGTAACTATATTAAGGGTCACATGCATATGTCATCTACACTCGGTATCTCTCAAATTATTAACCTAGGGATCACAGGGGCACTTATGGATACAATCCATTAACGAGTAATTTTGCTTATATTTGACAAACAAATGATAAAGCAACAACCTCAATGCAGCTCTGTATAACAAACATATTATTGAAAGCTTCCATATTAACAGAACCTTTTTTATTAAGTTTCCTTATGTTCTGACTCAAGTGTGCAATGGATTTAAAAAATGTTTTTTGGAGTAACAATGAGTAACAATCGTGAAGCATGTACAGGAAATATTCAGATCAATAATTAAAATATTCAGATCAATAATTCAAAAATTAAAAACTTCCTTACACTACTTGCGCGGGGTTCTGGGAAGCTGCATCTTAATAGTATCAGATCGATAATTTAGAAAATTCCTTCCTCACGCCTAGCTCATAGGAGACCCTTGACTATCTTTGTTCAGACTTTACTGGACTTTATCTTGCAGTAAACGTTATTCATGTTATTCCCTTTATCATGTATTTGTTCACTGCAGATGGCTCGATTGTAATCATGTATTGCCTTTCTTGCTCACTGGTTATCATGCAACAAAAGCTTTTCACTGTACCTCGGTACACGTGACAATAAACTAAACTCAAACTCAAACTCAAACATTATCTTAAAATAATAACAGATCAATAATTAGAATATCAGTCTGAAGAACTGACTCGAAACATCACCTATTCGTTTGCTCCATAGATGCTGCCTCACCCGCTGAGTTTCTCCAGCATTTTTGTCTACCAATAATTTAGAACATACCATTTTTACTGCTATCTCTCATTCAGTGAGAGGGCATCAGAGTCATACAGTCATACAGTGGCCCTTCGGCCCAACTTGCCCACACCAACTAACATGTCCCATCTACACCTGTCACACCTGCCTGCATTTGGTTCATATCCCTCTAAACCTGTCCTTTCCATGTACCTGTATAATTGTTTCTTAAACATTGGAATAGTCCCTGCCTCAACTACCTCCTCTGGCACACAAAAATGCTGGAGAAACTCAGCGGGTGCAGCAGCATCTATGGAGCGAAGGAAATAGGCAACGTTTCAGGCCGAAACCCTCCATCAGTCTGAAGAAGGGTTTCGGCCCGAGACGTTGCCTATTTCCTTCGCTCCATAGATGCTGCTGCACCAGCTGAGTTTCTCCAGCATTTTTGTGTACCTTCGATTTTCCAGCATCTGCAGTTCCTTCTTAAATACCTCCTCTGGCAGCTTGTTCCATACACCCACCACCCTTTGTGTGAGAGCAATGTTTATGGTTGACATATACATGCCAAGAGTTTGTGTTACCCAACATTGTAATGAATGCACAATTTGTTATAAAACTCAAGATGTTACACAGAATCTCAAGATGTTATCCATTTTCTTTCTTATGTCACGGTTTTGATGAGAATAACAATGATGAGTAAAAATAGTAAGATTAAACGAGAACTTACCAGTTCGAAGTTTGATCGTTATTTTATGAGGAGTACGTTGAGTGAAGAACCCTGCCAGGACACATGCGTGTCATTCTTCAAAGCAGCGGTGTGAAATCACAGATAACTGTAATGACTGAACATAGTAAGATTAGAGAAGAAAATACCAGTTGAGTATATGATCAAGGGTGGGAGCGGAGGGCACGTATTCCCTCAACGTACTCCTCATAAAATAACGATCAAACTTCGAACTGGTAAGTTCTCGTTTAATCTTACTATTTTACTTCGGAGTCATGTGAGTGACTACGTGAAGATTTTAAAGCTCTGTGATTTCATGCCGTGGAAACGAGTCCATGCATCACATCTGCCTTAATTGACTGTGGGAGGAATTGTGTTAACATGTTTAGACATGAATCCAACATTGAAATCCATGATAAATTGTTAACAACAAATTATAGCCCCTATTTATGGGGTGAAATTATATTACAGAACTTAAAATTGGCTCTGCAAAGTTCCAGTTTAACCACTGGTTTGTGGTAGAATAGTTGGAACATTTCCCCCTGATCCATCCAGCTGTCTCGAGGATTTGGTTCATTGGTACATCCAACTCCATAGCTGCCGATGTAGTTGCAGCCCTGGTGGAATAAGATTTGAATATGTTAGTATCCACCCCAGCTGTTGTTAAAACCTGTTTCAGCCATCTGGAAATAGTTTGAACCGACACTTTTTTGTGGGTTTGTTTGTAGCTGATTAGTAGTGCCATCTCATAGCCTCAGATGTTTTTGGTGTTCTCTATATAGAACAATAATTGTCTTATTATACAGAGACGATATCTGTAGGGTAATCCCTAAATTCTATTTTGAGGCCTGATGATCTGTTCTGTTTGACTAATTCGTAATATGAAACGTTATATTCCTGTTGAAGAAGTCATATAATCCAGCCTTAACTTGTGTACGACTGTACCCTTAGTGCCGTGACCAAAGCCATCAGCATGACTGTTTTGTGCGTCAGTCTTTGCAGGGACAGAGCTGTTGCTGGAGACCAATTCCTTAGCAACGTTAGGGCAATACTCATATCCCATTTAGAGAGTACCTGGTTCTTGGGGGATTGATATTAAAAATTCCCCTCATAAGTTTGGTTACCAGGGGTGAGTCCCAACAGAATGACGCTCTGATCCTCGCCATAGATATGTTGAAAAGGCACTTCTGGCACAGTTAATGGCACTGTAACTGAACCCCTCATCATAATGGAGGCCTGCCAGGAATTCGAGAACAGACGTTATGTTCATCAAACTGTAGGTGATGTTGTTTCTGTGACAATATATCTCCCATTTCCTGATTTATACCAGATATAGTTTTTGGTGGACTGTCTGTGGCCCGCTGAGGTAATGTTCAATGTTCGGTCCGCCAGTCCCTGTTGCAGTAGAGGTTTCTTTAGACTCTACAAATTGATAGGTTTGTTGTTTTTGACATGGATGGGTTCCCCTGTTACGGGATGAACCAATAATCTGATTGTTTCAGGATGGTGATGCATGGTTAAAACCCATGTTGAGTATCACAGGGAACCATGGTTAAGTAGCCCAATCGGCACTACCAATTAACAGACGCTGAGTCTAGTTGTATTTTTCGTAATACCCAACTGATGATGCAGAAAAGGAGAGAATGCAAAGATAAACAATTGCCCCCTCAATGCAGTGAAAGCATCTGTCCCTGCTGTCCCAGGGTCTGGTTCCCAAGAAACACAGTTTGGTAACTGGTGATTAAGTCTTATTTTATTGAATTTGTGTGACCTGATGTCTGTCACTGAATTTTGGGTTACCTAGTAGGTAAGTAGCTGATATTCCAATATTTCTCTGGATACACCATTACCAAATTGTATGTCAGATTGTCACTCTGTAGTCTAACATGCTGGTGATTTATCCCAGAGCAGTATGACTTTAGGCCATAGAACGCATCCCACATTTCCAGGTAGTTTATGCCCAGTGTCTGTGATGATGATGCCTCCTGTGCCTTTCATCTACCTCCACAGGTGGAGATGGAAATTGGTAGTACCCCAACCAAGCGCACTGGCATCAGTTTGTAGCACCACTAAGGGTTTGCTGATAACGACAGGGTTGGAACAATGCCGAATGTTATCCCTCCACCATTTTAATTCCATAAGCTTTGATTGGTGGCTTATTGGTCTGTCGAAATGACCAGTATTAACTTTGAGTGTTTGTATTTTTGCCCTTTGTAGATTTTTGGTAATACAAAGGTCCAAATTGTGTGGCTGGAAAGGCAGACACTATATGCCAATTATACTTGCTACCAATCTGATAGACAGTTCACTGATGTCAGTGGGGTTGTTGCAGGCCTCAGTTAAGACTGTAGCCTTGTCCTTTGGTAAAGTCACCGACATGTGAGCTGTCAATAGTGAACCCCAAATAATCCATTATGTTGGTAGGCGTTAGTTTAGATTTAACTGGATGGATGATAACCCCAGTTTTCACCCAATTGTATGGTGGCTACAGCTAGTTAGGCCAACTCCAAAGTTATGCCCACAATTAGTATGATCATATGTATTTGGTAGAGCTCTATACTGCCAGAGCTGCCCCATCCAGCTGAATTTTTTAAAATAACGTTTGTGATCAGTCCGTGTAGGCACTGAATAGTAAGCATCTTTTAGGTCGATGCTAGCCATGTAGTAGCCTTTGGAAATCAGTCCTTTAGCAGTTACCAGTTCCCATTTTGTACTGAATATATAGTACAATGTATTCAATTTGGTCAATTTGATGATGATGCGACTGTCACCATCTATTTTGTTTTTGGTAAAGATATAAGACACAAATTCCAGCCAATCGTGTTGGGTTTACCCATTACCCCTTTTGCACAATTCAATGGTATATCCCTGGATATTGCTTAGCATATAAGTGTCTGTAGTTAATATACACCATGTATCCAAAAGAGTGTAATCTCCCACCAATGTGTGTATTATCCACTCTTCCTATAATTTGTAAGGGACCAGACCCACCTACCTCCATTGTTACCAGTGGAAGTTTGCTTCTTCTGTGTGGTCTTCATGGAGGTTGAGGCGCCGGTGTCTGGGTTTGTTTTTGGGTTGGGGGTTTGCGCATCTTCCAGAAAGGCCGGTCTGGGCTATGGTCTAAAAGACCGCTGTCCTGTATGCCCGGCCTTTGAGCTTTCACCAGCTTCTCTTGTTCTGCTGGTGGGTGCATAAGGGTGCTGTCTTTGGCTGTAGGAGATCCTTAATGTTGTCGCCTTTATGAGCCCCAGGGCTTTCCTAAGTCCTGCTCCGACATGTTTCCAGATGCTATTTCTACGACTGGAACATTCAGGGATGCGCAGTTTCCTGGTCCCAAGTATTTTTGCAGTGGTGTCCATCGTGGTCTGGCTGTATGTATTTGGACACCATGACCAGTAGATTTTGCCTTCCTGCACCCCCTGCACACTTGTAGTTTTGTTCGTCAAAACCCCTTTTCAGGGTCAGCCCAGAATTTACCCCCAGTTCTTCCCTCTGACGAGGGAGATGCACTGTGCAGCCCCACGTAAGGCGCTGCTGTGGGTGCTTTTTTATATCCCCACGGTGACTAGACTCCTTTCCCGGAGTCTGTCATGTTGGAGCTCGGCTCCATAAGCCGCTCCAACCGGCTCCAGCGCTCACGGTCGCTGTCCGCCCAAAGTCGGACTCATCAGTACTCGACTCTTTTGGTTTTCTTCTTGCCTTCCCGCCTAGACGCGGTGTTTAATCTGGCCGGTGCGGGGGCGAAGTCGTGCACAGCTGTTCCCTTACGGGTGATTCCTGTGCCGCTGGCCGCTGCTGGCGTCCGCAACTCCGCGGTCTTCCCCCGCCAGCTCTGGTCGACTTCTTTGCCTTGTGCATGTTTCCCCCCACCTGTGGAACAGTATGGGAACAATGAAGACCACAGTATCACTTACCTGCAGGTCTAGGCTTAAAACTTGCCGTTAAGGGGGAACGTCCTTCCACCCCTCCTCCTGCCGTTTTGACTTGTCAAAGCCAACGGCTCCGTTCTATATAGTCTCCCGCCCAGCCATGGTGTTTAATCTGGCCTGTGCGGGAGCGAAGTCGGGCACAGCTGTTCCCTTACGGGTGATTCCTGTGCCGCCTGCCATTGTTTGCACAGCTCTCCATGTTTCCCCACCTGTGAAACAGTATGGGGAGAATAAAGAACGCAGTTTCACTTACCTGCAGGTCCAGGTTTAAACTGTCGCTACGGGGGAACGTCGTTCCACCCCGCCTCCTGCCGTTTCGACTTGTCAAAGTCGACGGCCCCATTCTGAATAGTCTCCCGCCCGGCCGTGGTGTTCTGGCCGGCGCGGGACCAAAAGTCGGCACAGCTGATCCCACTTACGGGGCTTGTGCCTTCAGCTGCTGCTGGCTCCCGCAACTTCGCGGTCCTCCCCAGCCAGCTTCACTCGCAGCACTTGTGGACACTATTTTGTCCAGCTTCCCCCCCCCTGTGTAAAAACAGCGCGGGGACAAACACTACCGCAGAGTAAATCACTTACCTGCAGGTCGCGGTTTCAAACTTACCGCTGCGGGGGAACGCTCCACCCCGCCTGTCGTTTCGCAAGCGTGAAAGCGATATGACACGCATGCGTCGTGGCGGGGTTCTTCACGTAGTCACTCACGTGACTCCGAAGTAAAACAAACAATGTGGAGAGGTTGGTGCCAGTCACCATGTCACATCTCAGCAATCAAGCAAGTGATCTTCAAGAGACTGGTGTCTTCTCAGAATTCTTAAAGTGCCGGAGATACTAACCAAGGAGACAGAAAGTTTGACAAAAAGGGAACAGTTACCTATGATAAAGATCAAAAGAATACTGCAGTGTTGTCTAAATACTGAGGTTAACCATTTGGCTGCTAGGCTGTAAATTCCTGGGTTTTGATCATTCAATCTTTTCCAGTCTTACTAGTTTTTGTTGGTTGTGAAACTTTTACAGGGAGGAAGCAAAATCGTTTTTTGTGGAAATCACGTTACCAGTAAACCACTCCACGCAGCACTGTACAATCTCCTGAATTCACCGGTTCTGCTGTGACGTTTGCTCCTTTCCATGCACATTTACAACAAGGGCAAAGGAAATTTAATAACCAACTAAAGGAATTTACGCAAAGTGCTGGAGTAACTCAGCGGGTCAGGCAGCACCTCTGGAGAGCATGGATAGATTATGTTTCGGGTAGGGACCTTTCTTCTGACCCAAATCATCGCTTATCCATGTTCTCCAGAGATGCTGCCTGACCCGTTGAGTTACTCCGGCACTTTGTGTTGTGTTTGCAAACCAGCATCAGGGAAAATAGGTAAGGCCTACTTCACCTGATATTTCCATCCAAAGACTAATCAGGCTTGAGGTTGCTTAAAATCAGATATCAGGCAGGATCATGCATTTCCATTCTGGTAAGTGGAATTCTTTAATTTCCCTTCATCATCCTGAGTTGATACATAGATACATAGAAAATAGGTGCAGGAGTAGGCCATTCGGCCCTTCGAGCCTGCACCGCCATTCAATATGATCATGGCTGATCATCCAACTCAGTATCCCGTACCTGATGAAGTGAAAATTGACCTAACCAACTCCACTCTTCCCCCTATCTCCACTCCTCCGATTCCCTGTGCTGCACCTGGACTCCAACCTGTTTCTCCCCTCTCCCTCTCTCCTTCCCCCCCACCCTCTCCCCCCCTCCCCCTCCCCCTCCTCATATACTCCTTCATCTTGCTTCACAATTTTCCACTCTTCAATCAGTCTGTCACACAACTACTGCTTTAATCTCTGACCTTTGGTCCAACTATCTGCCTATCAAAAGCCTCCCTCGCTTGTGTCCACCTATTTATTACCTGCCACACTTTATCCTGCTTTTCCTCCCTCCCTGCTTTCTTTGTCAGCCCTACAATCAACCTGGTGAAGGGACCCAACCCAAAACATCACTTATTAATGTTCTCCAGAGACGCTGCCTGATCCATTGAGTTACTCCAGCACTTTGTGTCCTTTTGTGTAGACCAGCGCCTGCAATTCCTAGTTTCTATGACTTCCACATGTTATAGCCAGCCAGTTACTGCCGGTGACAGAGGGTGGATATCAGGTGAAGAGAGGTTTGGTGTTTCCTGATGCTGAATAATCTTCTGAAATTCTTGGCTTACTTTTGTACTGCAGCTTCATGGCAGTTCGACAATCAAAGCTGCTTCAAAGATTTCAGGAGGGAATTTCAAAGCTTTGGGCATAAACAGTTCAAAGCACTGACATGGGTGGTGAGGTGAAAGATGAAAGGTTTGAACTGGTAAACATAGAGTTTTCGGAGGACGGTGGAGCTGGAGGAGGTTGTAAAGATAAGAAAGGCAGGGGAGCTTTTGAACACTGAGGAGAATTTTGAAATTGAGGTATAGTTAAAAGGGTGGGTGTAGATCAAAAGGCACATGGAAACTCATGTGCTCATGACAGCTGCTAAAGCCCCTTCATTTACAGTATTTTACTACTTATGTGAATAACGTCAGGTTGGACAATATATCAGGGGACTGCCTACACACATGAATTGCACCACAAGGGCAATTCATGGTTCAATGGTTCAGTGGTGCTTTATTGTCACATGTGCAAACACACCGTGTGCAGCACAGTGGTGTAGTGGGAGAGCTACTGTCTTACAGTGCAAGAGACCCAGGTTCGATCCCGACTACGGGTACCTGTCTGTAGGGAGTTTGTATGTTTTCCCTGTGACCTTCATAGGCTTTCTCCAAGATCTTCGGTTTCTTCCCACTCGCTAAAGACGTACAGGTTTGTAGGTTAATTGGCTTGGTATAATTGTAAATTGTCCCTAGTGTGTGTAGGGTAGTGTTAGCGTGCAGGGATTGCTGGTCGGTGCAGTCTCGGTGGGTCTAAGGGCCTGTTTCCACACTGTATCTCTAAACTAAACTAAATTCAACTAAATTAAATAATGAAATTATTTTTTTGTATACAGTCCTGTACACTATTGGCATATTTAATCACAATCTTTGATTAACAAAGTGTACAGACATCCACTAAGCCCGCATGCTACAGGCACCATGTTCAGGCAGGATATTGATAGGAGATGGGAAATCTTTGAAGAGTGATTTTTAATGCAGTTGATCAAATTTCCTATGTGGAGATATTTATTTAGTCAGAGGGTGGTAAATCTGTGGAATTCTTTGCCACAGAAGGTTGTCGAGGCCAAGTAAGTGGATATTTTTAAGGTAGAGATAGATGGATTCTTGATTAGTACTGGTGACAAAGGTTATGGGGAGAAAGCAGGAGAATGGGGTTCGGATGGAGAGATAGATCAGCTATTATTGATTGGCAGAGTAGACTTGATGGACTGAATGGTCTAATTCTACTATCCCTTATGACCGTATGACCTCTCGGGCAAATGATCTAAGAGGAATAAACAATCATCTTCCTTCATCTCTCCAAATGATTGAAATAAATAACTTAGAAAAAGTTCAAACTTTCTATGTAACTTTGTCAATTCCTAAGTTTAATGTAACCAGAAATTGTTCTGCAATAATGATTTCTGTGATGTAGATTTGCAGCAGAAACACTCATAAATAACTGCCGTGTCTTTAATAGAAATGGTACAAAAGTTATATCCTCCCTTGGCTTAAAAAACATCACCCACAAAAAAACATTAGAGTGCAGCTTTGATACAAGATAATCTGTTGCTGCGATACAGAACCATCATCGTCAAAGGAAACTAAATTCTAAAAATTGCCTTCTCCACAATATAAAGTGTATCCCTGACAACAGTCTCTGAGAAGATCATATATATTGGGGGGTAAAAAACAATAAGCTCAGCACAGCTTCTGGGTCACTGGAAGATTTTGTTCTCAGTAACAACATGGATATTGGTGGCTCACAAAGTTATCCCATCCATGATCGTCTCAAGTAAACTAAGAATGGACAATAAATCCCTGGCTTACATTGCTCATGTCCAAAGGACGTATTTTAGAATGTATCTACTTTGCATTGATGGCAATGGAAATAAAATTGTTATTTGTACATTACCACGAAGCAAAATGACTAAAGTGCTTTTAATATCCAGTCAATGATTTTTGTGAAGATACCTTAATTGCTACTGACTATGACGTAGCTGCTACTTATATTCAGTTCATATATGTGTATTTTTATCTTACTCCCTTTCACGGTGCGTACCCTATAATCATCTGGATTACATCTGGAGCCACCATGCTGATTCAACTCTCTGTTTTGTACTTTTGAACATATTCAATATGCATCACTGAGCTTTAAAATGTTCTTATCGAAAAATAAAATTGGGCAAATCCTGCCAATATATTGTTGCAAAATATTGACTAGATGTTCAAACAATTCTTTATGTCGGTAATAGGTTTGGTTTGAGGCTTAAATTTTGTCGTCGTTTTCACTTGAAGTTTAGGTAAAATGTGGTAATTTTCTTTAGAGGTTTTATGACCTATTGCCAGTTCCACGATATACTGGTCTCTTGAATTGAATTGAATTGATTTTATTAGGGACAGTGCATATTAATAAAACATTTGCATGTAATATGCAAGATTGTAGCCAGTGGCTAATTTCCATCTTTAGTCCCACACAAGATAAACACATCCCAAACAAGGTAAAAACAAAAGACAAAAACAAAAACAAAACAAACAATATGGTTTAGCCTGCAGTCATAACATAGAATAAATAACAAACACTCAACACAGTTTAAAGTCCCAAAGTCATTGTCTCTTCCCTCCTTGCTCTCCCTCTGCGCTGAGGCAATCCAAGCCTCCGATGTTGTGACCCCGCCGGGTGATGGTAGGTAAGTCCCGCAGGCTGAATCCGTGCTCCGCAAACGGGCCGGTTCAAACTCCGCGGCCCGGGGCGGTCGAAGCTGCCGAAGCTGCCGTCCTCCAGTCCAGCAGACGCAGCTGTAGTTGCGGGAGCTCCGGAAAACAGAACTCGAGCTCCCGATGATGTTGTCCACTGGCCCACTGGCCCGCGGCCGAGCCTCCGAGGCTCCAAAGTCGGGTCGGAAGTTGTGCCGCACCGCAACCACAGCCCCGAAGTCGGTCGCAGTTGGAGGCCACCAGCTCAGCGATAGGCCTCAGCGCAGGCGGACACGGAGACGGGGGATACGGCAGGAAAAGTCGCATCCCCCCGAAGGAAGAGCCAAAAAACACACCACACCCACCCCCCCACACACACACACACAGCCAAACAAACCGAAACAAACCGCAAAAACAGGACAAAAGAAAACAAAAAACAGAAAAGACAAACGGACTGCAGGCTTACACTTACTTAGTGTAATGGTCAATGGATCATATTGCAATGCAAAGGTGTTACAGTAAAGACGTACAGGTTTTGAGGTTAATTGGCTCGGTTTAATTGTAAATTGTCCCAAGTGTTTAGTTTAGTTTAGAGATACGGCACAGAAACAGGCCCTTCAGGTCGCCATTGACGTGGTGGGTCGAAGGGCCTGTTTCCGCGTTGTTTCTCTAAAACTAAAAAATTAAAGTAACACTTTTTATTTTGCACAAAATGCTTTTTCAAAATAAAGTGTATAATTGCCTGTCCTTTTTAGAAATGGCAGACAAAAAGTTTTGCAAACCTTTATAGCTATGCTTTGAAGGAAGTGCATTCAACTTGTGGGCCCCACACACTGTTTCTCCAGCAGTTCGAATGTTCCAGCATAAAGGGAAATGGAAGGAACACTTAATAATTACAGACAGCATTGCTAAATATCACTTCAGGCGACAGAATAAGTTGTTTTCCCTCACACACAGTTCTTGAAAACATCCTTGTTGTCTGCATCAATGTCAATGTGGATAGTGTAAACATCATTTTGACCTGGGTGTCTAATCCCTATGTCTAACTATAGCATTATGCTGCTGCACCGAGCACATGATAAGCATCCATTAAGGGCTCCCGTGTTCCTGCCTAAAAAATATGTTTCAGCCACCGAGATTCCTCCTCCCGTGTTTGTTTTTTAATGTGGAATCTAGAGACTTTTTCCATTGCCAGAAGGCTTGGGGATAGCCTGAGGTGTGACCCAGATGTTTCTGTCTGGGTCACGCAGGGCAACAGGAAAGAGGCAGAAAATAGAGCCAGGAATTCAGGAGGTCATTCCTTGTACAGAAAATAGAACAACAACAACAACAAAAATCGCCCATGACCCACTCTGACATGAGAGAAATTGTCCAGGCGTCTAGTGCAGTACAGCTGGGTGAACTATCCAAGCAGGTGCAACTTAAAAAACAAGGCTGGTGGGAAAGCTCTTAGAAGATAACTTGGTAAGAATAATAAGCAGAAGCTGTGGAGGTTGAACGACATCGTAACTCCGTCCCACCTGATGAATGGAGTTTGCTATTTCTGTCCAGCCGGCCAAAAGGGCACGGAATTGGAGGACCTTTGTCTGGGTGGTGCATTCCACAAAATGACCATATGTCATCTAACTACATGTTTTTCCTCTCCTTCCACAATTACAGTTTTCTTTTATTACAGATGGCAGCTATCGTCGATTTCCAGGGGAAGATTAATGTCACAGGTGGCATTCCAAGTGCATGTGCACAGAGTACAAAAGACTTTTCAGAATATGTCGGCTAGTTTTCTTAAGTGGACTAGCTCGGCACGTAATTGTGGTCGGTTTTATCTGGAAAATTCTGGTCAGTTCAATTCTTGCTAAGCAACCACTGGGTTTGGTCTGTAAAGTAAACGGTGTGGGAAGGGGAAGGGAGAAGCAGTTTTCTTGTTCCCAGCAGGCTCAGACCTTATATAAAGTAGCTACACATTTTAACTGTAATGGTAATGTGCTGACTGATAGAAGGTGCTACAGGCACAAGCTACGGTGCATAAAAGGACACAACATGCTGGAGTAACTCAGCGGGTCAGGCAGCATCTCTGGAGAACAAGGATAGGTGACGATTCAGGTTGGGGCCCTTTAGACTAGAGATGCTTTAGACTTTAGAGGCACAGAGCGGAAACAGGCCCTTCAGCCCACAGATTTCACACTGACCAGCGATCACTTCGTACACTGGGCATGTAGGAGAAAACTGCAGCACCTGGAGGAAGCCCACGCACTCATAGAGAGAATGGGGAAAACTCTGTATAGACAGCACTCACAGTCAGGATCGAACTCGGAACTCTGGCATTGTAATGCAGCAGATTTACTGCTGCTCCACTGTGCTGCCCCTTAAGACTGATAGTAGTGGTGGTGGGGCGAAAGCTGGGAGAGAGTAGTGCACGTTGGATTGTTCAACATTATGGAAAATCATCAGTTTACCCACACCTACCACAAGTGTTTCAACAAAATTAGTGAATAATTAATTTTCAAATTTGGCCTTCCCTTTAAATATGCTGCACATAAGCATCAAGAGAAACTATTCTAAAAAATAAAAAAAGCACCTGGAATGTTATTGAAGTGTTTGCATGGAATGGAATATTAAATACAGAAGAGCAAGATTCATCGATGGATTAATTAGTAAGTTTGCAGGCAACACCAAGATTACTGGAGTTTTGGACAGTAAGGAAGGCTATCAAAGCATACAGTGGGATTTAGATCAACTACAGGTTTCCAGTTTCCGCCCACATCCCAAACACATGTGCTTTGTAGGTTAATTGGCGTCAATAAAAAGCCTCCAGTGTGCAGCGAATGTAAGCCAAAGTGAGATAACATAAAGCTAGTACGAACAGGTGGTTGAAGGTTAGCGTGGACTCAGTAGGCCAAAAGCCTGTTTCAATACTGTATCTCTAAACTGAGCTAAACTCTAAACTAAACTACCGAAATGGGTGGGAAAATTTGAGGATGGAGTTTAATCCAAGCAGGTGTGAGGTGTTGCACTTTGGGAGGTCAAATGTAAGGGGAAGGAATATAGTTGGTGGAAAGGCGCTTAATAGCATTGATATGCAGAGGGATCTTGCGGTCCAAGTCTACAACTCACTGAAAGTTGCAACACAAGTAGATAGAGTGGGAAAGAAGGCATACGGTTGGGACATTGACTATATAGGTCAGGAATGCCTGTCCCCACGCTGTGAGTCGAAAGTGACAGGGGGATAGAGATGTGGGGGGTGTGATTGGCAGACAGGTGGAATAAGTGACAAAGGCTAGAGATGAAAAGGAGCCATACTGGTGTCAGATAAGGAACGGGAAGGAATGAAATGTAAAGTCAGAGGGAGGAATATAGGCGGAAAGGAATAAAGGTGAGGGAGGGGGGCGGTGTTGGAGGAGTGAGATAGTGGGACAAATATAGATGTGCACTGGGGTGGGAGTGGGCACATAAAAAGAGAGAAAATATTCTAACTTAGAACTAGTGTGAATGGGTGATCAGCGGTCGGTGTGGGCTTGGTGGGCCGAAGGGCCTGTTTCATTGCTGTATCTTTCAGTCGATTAATCAATCAATCAAGCAGCGCTGTGAGAATTCCGACACAAGAAGCACTGCAGCAATTCAAGAAGGTAGCTCAACAACACCTTTTGCAGGTTAATTAGGGATGGCCAATCAATGCTGCTGGCAATAAAGTGTAGCACAGATTGCCATTGCACATTGGTCAGGGCCAACATGAATGCTGGACAATCGAACAAAACATAGCCCAGCTAAAATCATCGACTTCAAGACAGAACAAGAAAAACAAAGATTTGACAAGGTCACGCCTCTTATTCTCTGGTGGAGGAGAAGACACGGGGCTCCCTAACACATATACTTCAATTGTAACCAACATCTACTAATTACAAGGTTCTCCTCCTCATAAACTATCTGTTTTGGTTAATAAAACCTAGTGCTAATAAATTTGTTGTCAAGATGATTTTGTACCATTTACAGACATCTTGAATTGATTAAATTAGGAACTGATTATTTTGCTCAAATTCCTGTGCTTATTTGAACATTCAGTACAATTGTAATATTTGTGGCTGGTTTAAAGGCAGTAGACTTTATTATATTTTCCTCAAGTGACTCAAGATTTTTGTTAATAGTGGGAGTAAAATTGACAGGAATTTGGAGAAAATGACATTCCATTATAGGCTCACATTAGGAAGAGAGACACATGGAACTGCAGATGCAGGTTTGCATAAAAAGACTTGAAATTCTGGAGTAACTCAGCGAGTCAGGCGGCATCTCGGGAGTACATGGAGAACATGGATAGGTGACATTTCGGGTTGGGTCTCCAGACATTAGGATTGCTGATTTATCTTGTCCTCCAGTTGCTGATTAATTCCAGATAAATCAAAGGAACTGCAAAGACACATTACCCAAGAGAAAGAGAATCACCCCGTCCATCATTCTGTCTAGGAAGGAACTGCAGATGCTGGTTTAAACCGAAGATAGACACAAAAAGATGGAGTAACTCAGCGGGTCAGGCAGGGTATCTCTGAAGAAAAGGAATGGGTGATGTTTCGTGTCGAGACCATTCGTCAGACTGAGAGTCAGAGGAAATTGAAATGGGAGGTATAGACAGTGACATAAATAAAACAAATGAATGAAAGATATGCAAAAGAGTAATGATGATTGAGGAAACAGGCCATTGTTGGCTGTGGACTAGGTGAAAACGAGTTACAGACAATGAAACTCACCAGGCCGACATTGAAATTAGTACAATGACTAGAGTAGGGAAGTAGAGGGAAGAGAGAGAGGGGATTCAAAGGTTAATTGAAAAAAACAATTAATGGCAATGGAAACAAAAGAGATAGGGAGCCTGAATCAAACTTGTCTTTACTGTCATCAAAGAGTGAGATGCCTGACCTCTTGACTTTTGTTTCTTCAGATATCCTCCATTTCTCTTTCTGAAGATAGAGGCTTTAGCTGGGATTTATTTACAATGCATGGTAATGCATGCTGCTCCACTGAAAATCCCAAATTTTTCTTTATTCGTTTTTGGTTTCTCGGCATTGCTAGCAAGGGCAGCATTTATTGCGTAACCCGAATTGACCTTGAAAAGTTGGCGAGGAGCTATATAGAACATGGAACAATGAACAGTATAGCACAGGAACAGGTCCTGCAGCCCACAATGTCTGTGACAAACCTGATGTCAAGATGAACTAATTTCATCTGCCTGCACGTGATCCATATCCCTCCAGTTACTACACATCCATGTGCCTATCTAAAAGGTTCTTAAGCCTCTTAAACTGAATTAGCACAGTCCTTCTGGTGGACATACAACCAGACAATCCAAATTCTGCTATTCCATCTCAGGTCTAAAGAATTAGTGTCTTTAAAAAAAGTTCTAAATAATCTTTAGAAAAAATGAAATAACAGCACTAAAACTATTTATAATTCTGTGTTGTCCTAAGTAATGTACTAATGCCCCTGTCCCCACTTAGGAAACCTGAACGGAAACCTCTGGAGATTTTGCGCCCCACCCAAGGTTTCCGTGCGGTTCCCGGAGGTTGCAGGTGGTTGCCGGAGGTTGCAGGTAGTGGAAGCAGGTAGGGAGACTGACAAAAACCTCTGGGGAAACTCCGGGAAACGCACGGAAACCTTGGGGGGGGGGGGGGGGGGGGGGGGGGGGGGGGGCAAAGTCTCCAGAGGTTTCCATTCAGGTTTCCTAAGTGGGACAGGGCAATTGTTCTGATGGTGTAAATATTTGGGGAGGATCATTTTTTAATCAGGATTTTAGATTTAAGCCAACAACATCAGAAAGCTGCAGGATAATAATTCAGTGCAGTAACTTTGCAGCGATAATTTTTTAGACAAAACATTAAAAATCCCTTTTTGCTGCTCCGCTGGGTATGAATGCTTGTATGGAATAATTCAAAGTAAAGCATTAGGATTCTCCTGCTGTTCTGGCCAATATTTACCCTCAGCCAATGCCACTGGGACAAATTATATATTTATTTACCCCTCTTCAGGTCTGCACGGTGGCACAGCGGTGGAGCTGCTGCCTTACAGTGCTTGCAGCACCGGAGACCTGGGTTCAATCCTGACTACAGGTGCTGTCTGTATGGAGTTTGTATGTTCTCCCCGTGACTGCGTGGGTTTTCTTCCGTTTTCACCCACACTCCAAAAACAAATAGGTTTGTAGGTTAATTGGCTTGGGTTTATATACTTGGTATAAGTGTAAATTGTCCCTAGTGTGTGTAGGGTAGTGTTAATGTACAGGGATCACTAATCGGCATGGGCTTGGTGGGCCGAAGGGCCTGTTTCTGCATTATATCTCTAAACTAAACTGAACTAAACTTCTGTTTGTGGAACCGTACTGTACAAATTGGTTGCAATTTAAAAAAAAATTAATTGGCTGTGAAACATTTTGGAAGGTGGGGGTGAATGCTGGTCGACACGGACTCGGTGGGCCGAAGGGCCTGTTTTTGTGCTGTATCTCTAAGGTCTAAAGTCTTGAGGCAATAATATTCTATATTTAATCCAGAGACAAATCAGACCCAGATAAACATACAGATCCTCCGATGGAAATGAAATATGACACAACATTTGGTTAACATGTGAAGCTCATTGAAGCTGAGTTAAATAGATCCTCTATTCATACCAAATTACAATATGATTTTTTTTTTAAACAAGGAAGTGAAACCAATTTAGAATGAGTAATATTTGCTCTACATACAGTAGTTTCGAGATACCACATGGTAACAGACCCTTTGACACAGAGTCCACACAAACCTATTTGGTATTCATACTAGTTGAATAGCTGTGGGCAGTTGCACAGAGGGTAATTAACCTACAAACCTGCACATCTTTGGGATTCAGATTCAGATTCAGATTCAGAAAACTTTATTGTCTGTCGCAACAGAAAATCTTCTTGTGAGTGGAAACTAGAGCATCTGGAGAAAACCCATGCATTCACAGGGAAAGCGTGCAAACTCCACACATACAACACCTGAGGTCAGGTTTGAACCCAATTCTCTGGTGATGTGTCACAACAGCTCCAAAAGGCTGCACAACTGTACTGCCCTAAATATATGTAGAAACCAAAGGACATTACCAATTATCAATGCCGAACAGCTCACTCTTTACTCAACCACACAATAAACAATTTTTGTAAATAAGGTAACATGTTGAACAAGTTTTGAGCAATATTTGATTAATAGCTACACATTAGTAGTTCTCTCCTTCCATTACACCCTTTCCATACCTGTATTCACAATCTCCTTCCAGACTCAAACTGAAGAAGAGTCTCAAACCAAAAAGCCACCTGCCCTTTGCTTCCACAGATGCTGCCTGACCTGCTGAGTTTCTCCAGCTCCCTGCAGTTTTAAATCAAATATCCCTTCTATTGTAAGCTACTTCTCAATTGAGAGACTTCCTGTTATATTTTAAGGATACCGTTAGCTCTAGGAACGTGGATTGAGGACAAGATGAATTTCCTTTTACAATTTTTACAATTGTTCCAGTAAAATTTTTGATTCAGTTGTGTCATTTTATTTACCAACCATACAACATTTATGCATTTATACATTTTTACATAAATATATACACACATATTTATACATACACACACATATATATGTATATATACACATATATACGCAACAGAAACACACATATACACACACGTATATACATGCACACATACATACACGCGCACACACACGCACATGTATATATGCACACATGGCTAACAATCACATCAGCAGAATAGACTTTCAATTGTGCATAATAAAAAGAGCTTCCTTTCATCTTCACATATGATCCTTTACAGCAATGATGATTCTTTGCTTTTATGCTTTTTCTTTTAAGTTACGCATCCTGCAAAGTTCTTTGAGCAGTTGACGCTTTCACTGACAAATTGTCATACTGAGCATTTCTAGAGCTTGTCCTTCCCCACCAGATAATTAGGTTGTGATTTGACATTATAGAGGATATTAGTATGTGGTAGACCCGCTCAGAAAATTGAGCTTATTCCCGTTTCCTGACAAATATTACACACACGCAGCTACACCAACATTTATTTGTGATTTATACCAGTGAAGTGGCTCATTAGCTGCTTGGGAAGATGTAAAGAAGCGTCATTACAAGCACATTGTGATTGGTTGCTATTTTTCATTATTGGTAACAAAATAACATTCTCAGCAATCCTATCTCTGCTCTGCATATATTTGCGATTTTGCAGGAAGATAGAAAATTACAAAGCCAAAATATCCTTCAAATAAGAGAGAGAAATCCAACCCGCATAGCTTTATGAGAAATGGCAATAATCGTGGAAGATTTTATATTATTACTAACTCAGCAAGAAGCAAAACTGAGGCTTCACTGCAATTTGAATATATTGCTATCACCAGGAATTGCTTCTGACTTGTTTTACGTTCAGATTGATTCACTCCAGTGTTATATCTTCTTGCTCATCTTAACGTGATCTGCCATGGAGGACATTGCAGTTGAATTTTATCCTCTTCTGGGGTGGTACAGTGGCATAGCAGTAGAGCTGCTGCCTTACAGCACCAGAGACTAGGGTTTGATCCTGACCTCGGATGCTGTCTGCACGGAGTTTGTACCTTCACTGTGTGACCACATGAGTTTTCTCCTGGTGCTCCAGTTTCCTCCCGCACCCTAAAGACATACAGGTTTTGTAGGTTAATTGGCTTTGGTAAAAATTGTAAATTGTCTCTGGTCTGTAGGATAGTGCTAGTGTACGGGGTGATCATTGGTCAGCACAGACTCGGTGGGCCAAAGAGTCTGTCTCCGCGCTGTATCTCAAAACTAAACTTAACTTCTCATTTAATATCAACACATGGTCAGGTTGCCCTCCGTTACCGGTTGCAAACATATACTCAAATGAAGTCTAAAATCTGAAGTCCAAGGCTCAGGGAAGAAAATTGTTTAAAGGAAAAAGAGTGAGGAAGTTTGGTGTGAACATACAAAATGTTTCAATGAAATTACATATTCCAGATTTCAATTTTTTTAAATTAAGAACAGGGGGCAGCACAGAGGCGCAGTATAGAGTTTCTGCCCCATAGCGCCAGAGCCCTGGCTTTGATTCTGATCTCGGGTGCTGTCTGAGTGGAGTTTGCACGTTCTCCCTGTGACCGCTTAGTTTCCTCTGGGTGCTCTGGTTTCCTCCCACTTCACTAAGCCGTGCGTGCGTGTAGGTTAATTGTCCTCTGTAAATTGCCCTGTAGTCTGCAGGGAGTGGGTGCGAAAATGGAGCAACATAGTGGGATAATGTGATCGATGGCCAGCATGCATCCAATTATCTTTTGAGGAAACTCAATTGAATCAAAAAAATGTTATATACTATACCAAACAATGCCACGATTGTGTAGAAACAAGGAAATGCAAATTCTGATTTTACAAAAAAAGGCACAAAGGGGACTTTTTATTGGACAATCTTTAATTGGACTTTACTGGACTTTATCTTGCACTATACGTTATTCACTTTATCCTGTATCTGTACACGGTGGACAGTTTGATTGTAATCATGTATAGTATGTTCGCTGATTGGACAACACGCAACAAAATGCTTTGTACTGTACCTGTGTACATTTGCCACTAAACTAAACTAAGCTAAACTCAGCGGGCCAGGCAGCATCTCTGGAGAACATGGATAGTTGGCATTCTGAAGGTCGAGATCCTTCTTCAGACTTGTGTTTTGTGTTGGGATTCTTCTTCAGACTAATCATGGTGAAGACCTAACTTCTATGTTGTAATCAAGGCATTGGTCAAAGCAAGTCAAGGTGTACTAAGCCAGCTCTGTACTAAATTCTACACGTTCGCAACACAATAGTTGGAAAGGCAAGCATATAACTACAGTTTAATAATTAGAAATGGTTGTGACACAAAACATACATCAGGTAAACCAGCATCTGCAGTTTATTGAATGTCCTCAGGTACTTACCATCATAGTTTTAAGCACTGCAGATATAGAACACAGTGTGAAGACACCAACGTTTATTTCCATGGTTTTAAAAGAAAAGAAACACAAATGGGAGCAATTAGGAGTGCTAAATTCTTCCCTTTTGACTTTAGATATACAGTCCCACCGAGTCTGCGCCAACCATCGATCCCCATACACTAACTTACATACATAAGGGACAATTTTACTTCAGAGTCACGTGAGTGACTACGTGAAGAGCCCGCTCAGCACGCATGCGCGGCATTACGTTCAGCAGTGCAACAGCGGCCGCATCGGGAGTCAGGCGCTCCCGCTACAGGTGAAAGAACGGACCGTCAGGTAAGCCCTGAGGTCGGGTTTACTTTCACAGGAGAGCCTTCTGCTTTTCAGGCAGAGAAGAAAGGCTCTTGGACAAACCTGTCCCCCGCTCGACTCCACGGAGGAGTGTTCCATCTGGGGGGGGGGGGCAGCAACAAGGCGGTAGGACCGCTTACCGGGCGCTCCGCTAATTCCCCGACACCGTGCCGAGCCCAGTCCCGCCAGTGCCTGAGCAGCGGGCTGGAAGTAAAGCCACGGAAGAGGCGTCCGGCCGGTGGCTTCCGACTTGTCGGACGGCGACGTCTCTCCACCCGCCCGGGGGAGAGACAGCCGCATGAGCCGCATGGAGCGGCTCCTGGAGCAGGAGCTCCAGCGAGACGCGCTTCGTGAGGGGCACTCTCGCAGGGGGAGTTCAGGCACTCCCTCCACAGTGCCTTGTGCACTGCCCATTGTTTCCTCCTTACCCGAGGGTAGCTTTGGTGACCAGGACTGGGCTGGTCAAGAAGAGGGGACGATGGCTGAAGATCTCGGGAGTATGCAAGGGGTGCAGGAACAGGAAGAGCTGCTAGGTGTGGTGGACCGCTACGTGGCAACCCCACGTGCAGGAGGCCGTTAAAGGCCAAACCAGTGGCCAGCATTAACCACCTCTCCAACAGGCCCCTACAGGAGAGGTGGTCAATGAGGCCTTAGAAACGTATACAGCTCCAGAGAACTGTGAGTCCCTTAAAGTGCCGGCTGTAAACAGCCAAAAGTGGGGGCACATTGGGGCAAATATTCGGAAATAGGAGCTAAAACTGCAGCGGATCCTCAGGCTCCTGACGTCAGCCATCACATCGTTTGCTCGTTCCGTGGACAAATACGGAGATGACCACAACCTTCGTAAACAAATCATAAGACCTGCCATAAAATCCTAAATTTGCGGGGTTGTGCATACCCCAGCCACTGAGCCAGACCCACTGCTCTTTGGCAAAAACCTCCCAAAGCATATGAAGGATATGGAAGAGGCCTTAAAAAACTTTCAGTCTCATGAGGGCAGGCCCCGGGACGAGCAAACCAAAAACAATAATTCCTAAGCAGCAGCACCCCATCGCGTCCATCAGTCGACGTCTACCATATGGGACTGGCGTAAAGCTCGGGGTCCGCATTCTATCCCCGGAAATCTTCTTTAGACTAGGGCCCAGAGCGGACCCCATGGAAAATGCGCCACCCCCCAACATCACCGCCATGTCAGACAACGTGCAAGACTCGTTGGACCGGCAGGAAACAGAAGAATACCCATAACCATGGAGGTAGGTGGGTCTGGTTCCTACCAGCATATAGAAAATAGGGGCTTAATACTAATGGGGGGGAGATTACACCTGTTTTTAAGAAGCACGGGAGTCTATCACGAGTGATCAGTATATACTCAATGGCATTAGTGGATACAAAATAGAAAAATTGCCACCAGTTCAACATTCACCCCAGGCGGTATTTTCCCTCTCCGTTAAAGAAACGAGAGGGACAAGCTGAACTGGTGAGACTAATTACAAAGGGTATCATGGGAAAACATGAACCCTTGGAATTCGTATCAAATATTCGTCACTAAATCCAAAAAAGATGGTGGATGTCGCATCATCATTGGCTTAACTTCACTAAATATGTTTGTTAAGTATATACATTTCAAAATGGAAACGGTTGTTACTGCCAAACAACTAGTTTCCAAAGGATACTTCATGGGAAGCATTGATCTTAAAGACGTTTACTATTTAGTACCATTCACAAGGATCATCGCAGATACCTGAAATTTACCTGGATGGGGCAGCTATGGCAGTTTAAAGCGATACCCAATGGGTTCACATCAGCCATAGTTTATTCACCAAGATACTAAAACCAGCTCTGGCAATATTCAGAAGACAAAAACATATTGTCATGGCATATCTTGATGATATCTTAAATAATAGGCAAGACCATGGAATTGACTATGTTAGCTGTGTCAGCTACCAAACAGTTATTCGAAACCCTGGGATTGTCTTACATCCAGATAAATCTAAGTTGAAGCCATCCACAATCATGGACTACTTGGGCTTCACAATTAATTCAGTCTACGTGACTGTAACATTGCCAAGAGACAAAACAGTTGAATTGGCACAATCATGCAACAATTTAATGGTCAACGAACTACCAACTATTCGACAAGTAACAGAGTAATTGGGAAAATGGTAGCAGCATTTCCGGCTACACAATTCGGACCTTTGCACTGTCAAAACTTACAAAGAGCAAAGGTACAGGCACCAAAACGACATACAGGTCATTATGATCGTGTCATGAAGTTACCCACTGAAGCAATATCAGAACTACAGTGGTGGGCAAAAAACGTTGGCATTGTTTCAGCCCTATTATCATCACTAACCCTACGTTAGTTATCCCAACAGATGCCAGTGCTCAAGGCTGGGGAGCAACTAACTCTATATCCAGCACAAGTAGTAGATGGACTAACCCAGAAGCATCGTTACCACTTACACTGGGCATTAATTATCTAGAGATGTTGGGTGACTGTTATGGTTTAAAAGCATATGCATAAATATGCATCACTTGCATGTACGGTTACACATAAATAATGCAACGGTCGTGGCCTACATTAACCATATGGGCGGCATAAAATCGGTCTCATGCGACGTTGGTCAACACAATTTGGCAATGGTGTGTCCAAAGATATATTTGGCTATCAGTAACTTACCTGCCAGGTAAGCTAAATACAGTGGCAGACACCAGGTCACGTAAATTTAATGACAACATCGAATGGATGTTAAACCCCCAAAAATTTGCAAAAGTTATCAAGCAATATGGCACGCCAGATATCGATTTATTTGCATCAAGGCTAAATCACCAGGTACCTAAGTATGTCGCTTGGGAACCAGACCCTGAGGCAGCAGCGGTAGATGCGTTTGTGCTGGATTGGGGAAATTCTTCTTCTATGCATTTCCTCCCTTCTGCCTCATCAGTTGGGGACTACGCACAATACAAATGGGCTCTGCTTCAGGTATTTTGATAGTACCCGACTGGCCTACGCAGCCATGGTTCCCAATACTCCATGACATGGTTGTTGAAACTCCGATGGTATTCCCCAGTGACCCAGAGTTATTAACACCCAATGTCGGGCATAAGCCACCCGTGCCATGAAAGAATCAAACTCCTGGGTTGCAGATTCTGCATAAACCACTTCTGGGACTGGGATTATCAGAACAAACCGTCGACACCATGTCAGCATCCCTCCGAACATCCACTAAAAAACAGCACTTGTCCAGCATCAAAAAATGGGAGAAGTACTGCTTGGATACAGGGACCACCTACTCAACCGCTACAGTTACCAACGTACTGGAATTCCTGGCGAACCTTCACCACGATGAAGGATTCAGCTACAGAGCCATCAACACAGCTAGAAGTGCCCTGCCTGTCTATTTAAAACCAGCTCCAGGACAACAGGCCATGGGGTCCCACCCGCTGGTGGTCAAACTAATGAAGGGTATTTACAACTCTAACCCCCTAGACCAAGGTACACCCATACATGGGATGTCAGTGTGGTCCTGACATATCTCAGGGGATGGCCACCAGCCAGATCCCTCAACCTGGAACAATCTATGCTCAAAACACTCATGTTGATGGCACTTGTATCTGCACAGAGGGTCCAGTCCCTACACCTATTGCGACTGGACAGCATGCTCACAGCTCCAGAGCAGATCTTTGTCGTTATCCAGGGAATGATCAAACAGAGCAGACCAGGAACACCTAATCCAGTCATGGAATTCCGGGCTTACCCGCCAGAACCACGGTTATGTGCCATGACCCACCTACTATCCTACATAGACACAACCAAAAATATTCGAGGGAGATGAAAAGCCTTGTGGGTCAGTCATAAAAAACCTTATGGCCGGGTGACGAGCCAAACCATTTCGAGATGGCTCAAGCAGGTGCTAAAAGCTGCTGGGATAAACACTAACATGTACAAATCTCACTCCACCAGGGCAGCATCCACGTCGACGGCTAAAAGAATGGACGTGCCTATAGACCACATCCTGGCTACAGCAGGATGGTCGGGGGGAAAGACCGTTCAGAAATTTTATAATAAGCCGTTGGCAAAACCTGCTTTATTTTGCAGAAATTTTATTTTACAGACTGCAAATATTTAATTTAAGTCCAGGGGAGCAATTTAATTTCTTTGTTGTTATTGTTAAAATATAGCATTGTGTTTTTTCTACAAACAGATTCATTGGTTGATTACGATAACACACTTCCTCCCTCAAGGATTTCGGCAGTGAGTGAAGTAATACCTGTTACACGGTTTGAAATCACAGAGCTTTGAAGTCTTCACGTAGTCACTCACGTGACTCCGAAGTAAAATAGTAAGATTAAACGAGAACTTACCAGTTTGAAGTTTGATCTGTATTTTATGAGGAGTTACGATGAGGGATTACGTGCCCTCCGCTCCCACCCTCATTAATATGGGTCAAACTGATAAACTGATGTCTCCTTTTCTTTACTATGTTTACTTCAATAACTATGTCTATCTGTGATTCCACACCGCTGCTTTGAAGTATGCCGCGCATGCGTGCTGAGCGGGCTCTTCACGTAATCCCTCATCGTAACTCCTCATAAAATACAGATCAAACTTCAAACTGGTAAGTTCTCGTTTAATCTAACTATTTTACAATTTACCAAAGCCAATTAACCTACAAACCTGTACGTCTTTAGAGTGTGGGAGGAAACCAACACTCTCGGAGAAAATCTACGCGGTCATAGAGAGAATGTTAAAACTCAGCTTAGTCAGGATTGAACCCGGGTCTATGGCGCTGTAAGGCAGCATCTCTACCGCTGCACCATCATGCCACCCTCTAATTCAATCCTAGCTTTGCCCTTTTCTAACATACTGCATGGATCAGTGGAGATTGAACTAATTATTTGACAAGATTTTTCAGAACAATGTCAACTTTAACATAACTTTCTAATGGTTATATTATGGGATTGGCCCAAATACCAATTTTATTTCAGGCTGATCTTACAGTAAAGGGGGAAATGGGAGTGTGGAGGGAGCAGGTATGAAGTGACTGCACCCAATTAATTTGTCAATTTATAGCTGTATAAATTTAGACGTATTTACCTCCCCACAGTTTCACCTCTAGGATCCTGACTTGAGTCAAGTTCTGATGATGGAATGAAAGTGCCCATTCTCTCTTAACTGTAAATGTCCCTCTGTGAATGGAACTGAACTGTCTCCATTCAAGTTCTAAGAGGTGCAAATCTAAAAATACTTGCATGCGGTTTTTGTTTGAGATACAGCATGGAAACAGGCCACTCAGCCCACAGAGTCCATGCCGACCGTCGATCACCTGTTTACACTAGTTCTATGTCATCTCACTTTCTCATCAAATCCCTACACAACAGGGGGGAATTTACAGAGGCTGATTAGTCTACAAACCCACATGTCTTTGGGAAGTAGGCGGAAACCAGAGCACCAGGAGGAAACCTACACGGTCACGGGGAGAATGTGCAAACTGCACCCAGACAGTACGTGAGTCTTCAGCGCTGTGAGGCAGTAGCTCAACCAGCTGCTCCACTGTGGCGCCCCTGGATAGTTTAGATACCAAAGTGCTTCTGAGTGATCAGGGTTGTTGTTTAAGCTCTGTGCATGCAATACAAGATTACCTGGAATTTTAGTGCATGTTAATAATTAATCACCATGGTGATAGAATTGCATAATTGACCTTTGCACTTCTGTCCGAATGGGAGTCATTGGTCCAAATTGTTATCCATAGACATCCTGCTGATTAAAATCCCAATGACTAAAAATGTTAATGGAGCTAGATGCAGCTAGATGCAGTATGCAAGCAGCTGCCTTGATTAATGATGCAAGGCATTATGCTACTTTTTAGTTTTATGCCAAAAGGAGTCATAGTGTCAAAGAGTCATACAGCGTGGAAACAGGCCTTTTGGCCCAACATGCCTACATCGGCCAACATGTCCCATCTCCACTTGTCCCACCTGACTGCGTTTGCCCCATATCCCTCTAAACCTATCCTATCCATGTACCTGTCTAAATGTTTCTTAAACGTTGCAATAGTACCTGCCTCAACTACCTCCTCTGGCAGCTCATTCCATGCACCCAGCACTCTTTGTGTGAAAAGGTTACCCCTCAGGTTCCTAATAAATCTTTCCTCTTTCACCTTAAAACTTGTTGTAAGTAGCTGGAAAATATTAAGAGTGAATTTTACGGTATGCAACCAAAACAGTTAAACATGAATGTTGGAAGTTTTACTTGTGTGTATGGATATATTTACAACGTTTGAATCTGTGAATTAAAATAATTTGGCTGGATTTTGACTGAGCAATCCAGGCCATTTTATATTTCTCCAGAAATGTTTTTCTACTAGAAGTTAAAACCTATCACAATGAATTTTGTTCCAAAGAAATACGGGTTTTTAAACACGATGTTTCTCTCCACTGTGATCGTCAATGGAACAGCCTGTGGTGTTGGACATTTATTGTAAGGACCTTCCCAGTCAGATGCTTTCGCTCAATTTATGGTTATCTGCACTTGTGGCCAAAAAAGGGTTGTTGCTATGAGATTCTAAAACCTGAAGTAATTCAATGCTCAGGGAGCCTGAAAGACCTCTAGTGCACTGGTAGCTCTGATCAAGGAACAAGAATCCATTGGTATAGAATTTCCCATTCATATACCTTGAATTTAGCTATTGAAGTGAACTATTGGACCAGAATCAACTGGGAGATTGCCAGCAATCCACACAGAACTGCCAGCACCTCTGTGTCAACTATCAAGTACTAACTTCCAATTTTAACGTTGAATTCCCAGATATGCTAACCACTCTTCATAAATGATTTGTACTGACTGTTTTCAGATACCGGAATCAGGTGGTACAACGTGAACTAGCAACAATTTAACCTGCTTATATTGCAACAGGTTAGACTTGGCTCAGGAACAATGCGTCAACGTATTTCAATAAAGAGGAATGGCAATGAGTTCATAATAAGTTCATAAGACAAGGGAGCAGAATAGGGCCATTCGGCCCATTGACCCTGCTCCATCATTCAATCATGGCTGACCTATATTTCCCTCTCAACCCTATTCTCCTGCATTCTCCCTGTAACCTTTGACGCCCTTACTAATCAAGAACCTATCAATCTCCGCTTTACAAATACCCAATTGTCTCCACAGTCGTCTCCAGCAATGAATTCCACAGATTCACCACTTTCTGGATAAAGAAGTTCCTCGTCATCTCCATCCTAAAGGTAAGTCCTTTTATTCTGAGGCTGTGCCATCTGGTCCTAGACTCTCCACATCCACTCTATCTAGGCCTTTCATTATTCGGCAGGTTTCAATGAGATAGCCGCTCATCCTTCTAAACTCCAGCGAGTACAGGCCCAGATCCAAACACTCCTCATACGTTGTCCCAATCTACCCCGGGACTGGAGTTAAGCATTAAGTAATGAATGGTCACCTTTTGTGTTGAAACTCGGCATTATCACTGCCCTTTGGCCCCCTGAGTCCGCACCGACCAGCGATCCCCGCACACTAATGCTATCCTACACACACTAAGGACAATTTACATATATAGCAAGCTAATTAATCTACAAACCTGTACTTCTTTGGAGTGTGGGAGGAAACCAAAGATCTCGGAGAAAACCCACGCAGGTCATGGGGAGAATGTACAAACTCCTTTCAGACAAGCACTCGTAGTCAGGATCGAACCCGGGTTTTTGGCACTGTAAAGCAGCAACTCTACCGCTACGCCACTGTGCCACCCTTTATTGGTTCAGATTTCAGCATCGGTAGTCTCCTTTAAGTAAATAATATTCTTTTGAATTAAGTTTAAAGTATATTACATTTTTTAACAGTTACATGAATATTTAATAATCTTTGAATGCTTTTAAGTATTACTGAATGTTATTGATAGATACAAATGAAATAGGCCCTTTGGCCCACAAGTTCCACGTTGACCATCAACCACCAGTCACACTGATCCTACACTCATCTAATTCAACTTTATTTTCTCTGTATTGTTATCAACTCCCTCTGGATTTTACCACTCACATACACACAAGGCACGGTTTACAGCAACCAATTAACCTACTAACTTGTAAATCTTTGGGATGTGGGGGGAAATGTAGCACTCAGAGGAAACCCACATGGCCACAGGGAGAATGTGCAAACTCTACCCAGACAACATCAAGATTGTACCCAGGCCTCTGGCGTTGTGAGGCAGCAGCTCTGCCCCACCCTCCCCCTTATCTCCATTCCCTTCTAACAACATGATGTCATGCAAAAACTTGTTGCCGTGCAGTGCTCACTATTTAGCTTCAGCTCAGCTTCAGAGATCAAGTTCACAATGGAAAATCTGCAAATGGTAACATAATACTTACAGCAGAGCCTGTTGATGAATACGAGGAACTTGTTGCAGGAAGCAAGCCCTGCCTCAATATGTCTCTCTTTGCAATGTTGGACGACCAAATTGTTCTGCTGTTGCTAATATTAAGCTAGCAATTATGAATATGTTTGAAGTAACTAATAGGGAAATAAGGTGGTCAAAGTGATTGTTAGAGATAGGTAGGAATGAGATGAGGAGAAATTTCTTTAGTCAGATGGTGGTGAATCTGTGCAATTATTTGCCACAGAAGGCAGTGAAGGCCAATTCATTGGATGTTTTCAAGAGAGAGTTAGATTTAGCTCTTGGGGCTAAAGGAATCAAGCGATATGGGGAAAAAGCAGGAACGGGGTTCTGATTCTAGATGATCAGCCATGATCATTTTGCATGGCGGTGCTAGCTCGAAGGGCCGAATGGCCTCCTCCTGCACCTATTTTTCTATGTTTCAAATTTCTATCAGTGGATATTTTTAAAGCATAGATAGATAGATAGATTCTCATTTAGTACAGGTGTCAGAGGTTATAGGGAGAAGGCAGGAGAATGGGATTAGGATGGAGAGATTGATCAGCCAAGATTGAATGGTGGAGTAGACTTGTTGGGCTGAATGGACTAATTCAACTCCTATTCCTTATGACATGAAACAAAAAACTCCAGATGCTGGTTTAAAAAAGAAGACACAAGGTGCTGGTGTAATTCAACGAGTCTGACGGCATCCGAGGAGAACATGGACAGCTGACGTTTTGTCAGGACTCGAAACATCATCTATCCTCATTTTCCTGAGATGCTGCCTGACCCGCTGAGTTGCTTTGTGCCTTCTGGAAGGAAAATAAATAAGACTTAGCCAGGCTTTTACAAGCCTGAAGGATAACAAATGGAATGGCCTGAAGGAGAATACAAGAGTTCTTCATTAAACTTACTTGCTATGACTGAGAAGGAAGCCATTCAACTCATTAGGTCATTTCAGGCTTCCAAAGAACCAAATCCATCAGCCTAGTTCTCCCTCTCCTTATTTCTCTGTACCCCAACAATTTTATTCTCTCTCATGCATACCCATGAATTTTCCATTCATTCTTTGCTACTACTTACACCTAGGGGTAATATACAGTGGCCAATCATCCTACCAGAGTATTTTGAGGATATGGGAGGAAAACCTTGTTAGAGCATGCAAACTCTACACAGCCATTGCCAAGGGCAGGACTTAACCTGGATCACTTATTACCGCATCAGCAGTTTGCCCAGCTCGATGCATGACAGCATTTATTGTCACACCTTGTTCACACACAGTGCTCATTCAATAAATTTCTTTATGGTACAAGGAATTATAATCAGGAAAGATGTGAATTAGATTCTGAATAGGTCTCCTTATATATTATTCAGCATTGTAGTGCATTAGATGCCTCTTCACCGAATAGCTCCACAATAATTAGAGTGTTCCTTTCATCTCGTCTTTGCATTAGCATATTGCTAAGTGTATGCAGCCATACAGGTTTAGAATAACTTATCTGGTAAATACCCAAGAGCTGTCTCTCAAAGGTGGTCATCACAAAGAATTGGATGTAAAAAGATGGCCTAAGCAGCAGAATTGGCATTAACGTTATTATAAATTTACATAAATCATTTACTAGTGACTTATCAAAGTGAGCTACATGCTCCATGTAATTTTAATTTTCAATAATGTTTTTCTTTATGTTACATTTAGGGTTTAACAGAACATGGAAAAACACAGCACTGGAACAGGCTCTTCAACCCACAATGTCTGTGCCAAACAGATTTTCAGGTTAAACTATTCTCCTCTGCCTGTATATGATCATATCTCTCCATTCCCTGCCTATCCATGTACCTATATAAAAGCATCTTAAATCGTATTAAAATGCCTCTTTCATCATATTATCCCTCTGTACCGCTCAGCTCACGGCCGGCCACTCTCTGCTTGTTGATAGGATGGTTCGGTTGCCAGATTATAACTGGGAAGAAACTGTCCCTGAAGGTGTAATTTCGGGTCGAGACCCTTCTTCAGATAGACAGCAGATATTTGATCCGAAGGTGTGGGTTTTCACGCTTCTGTACCTCTTGCCTGATGGAAGAGGGGGAGTGACCAAGGTGAGACTCACCCTTGATTATGCACCACGTTCGATTGTAATCATGTACAGTCTTTCCGCTGACTGGTTAGTACGCAACAAAAAGCTTTTCACTGTACCTCAGTACACGTGACAATAAACCAAACTAAACTATACTGGAAGCCATGAAGGTATGTTTTTTTTCTTAAGTTAAGAGGTGTCAGATTATTGGTTTGGATGGTCGACATGCCAAAAATCCACTAATTTAGCCCAGTTTCAAACCCAACTCTGATCCTTAATAAAAAATCAGTCCCAAAGTATTCAGCAAATCAATCCACAGAGGAGAATGAAATCTGAACACTTATTCCTCTTAACTTCTTCTTGCTCAGCAACGCTAAGACTATTAACTAAAATAACAGTTAAATCTATACAAAATATAAATTCTGGCAAGATCCTCTGGAATTCCGGGAATTCAACAGCTACTGTAGATTCCTAATAATAGACTTCACCTGACCAGTGAGTTCAAACAATGAAATGGAAAAAAAAACTATTTACTAATAGTAAGCAGATATTTGTGTAGGAATGAACTGCAGATGCTGGTTTAAACCAAAGATAGACACAAAAAGCTGGAGTAACTGATCATATCAGACAGCATCTCTGGAGAAAAGGAATAGGTGATGTTTCGTGTCGAGACCCTCCTTCAGATGGACAGCAGATATTTGATTTGGTTTGTCAATAGTTTGATTGAGGCCAATTAAAACAAGAGCTGTTCTGGTCTTTAATATGCACCTGTGCACTGGTCTTGTTTATTTTCTGTGTGCTGAGGACCAGGGGGAAAGTTATGAATCAAGATAAATACAATAAAACAAGGCAGCAACCTAAATATCTGAAAAATAAGAGGAAAGATCAGCATGTAGCATTGAATCATCGTTTATGCACATCTTAACTATGTAATACCTCAGAGAAGATAAAAGCTAATGAACTTCATAGAAACCTGTGTACAGTTTTATTACCTTTATATGTTAATGTGTCAAGAAAAGATTTTAAGTTGGAACTGGAGAAAGTACCAATGCAGGAAACTTAACATAATTTAGACATAATTGATTAGAGATGATAATACTTTCTAATTGGAGCCTGAAATTATTGTAGCAGTAGGGCACCAATAAAAGTTTTGGTTGTCAGTTCCATATTGCAGCACTCAGTTACCAAATAATAGGATGTTTAATTTCTTTAACACTCCAAATATGCTGCACTTCCGTTCTTTAAAGGGATTAACTTAGGCAGTCATAGGCTCAATGAGGCTTGAGCTCTGGAAGTACGAGGTGTGAGATCAGTAATTTGAATAGAGATCATGGATCAGGAACCCGTAGTTTGAACGATAATGTGGTGGATATTTGAATGGTGAGGGAATTTGCAATCAGAGGTTTAAACCAAGAGTTGATCAGGTGAACCAGATCAATAGAATAGAATAGAATAGAATATGTTTATTGTCATTGCACAAAACTGAGCAACGAAATTCCATTTGCTTCTCCTCCGTTAAAAGAAATACAACACAACAACCAATACACATATGTACAGTTAATAGTAAAATAATAGATACATTTTTTTAAAAGTTTAAAAGAATTTAGCGGTATTCCTCGAAGTTACTTCTTGCTTCCCAGTGTTCACTATTGGAGTTAAGCTCTTTTACCGCACATGGGTAGAAACTATTTTTTAGTCTACCGGTGCGAGCCTGCAGAGCCAAGAGGGTTAAATATCATATGTACTGGCAACCAAACAATAAAATTCTTACTTGCTGCAGCTTTACAGACCCATTAATGCAATATCACAAAAATAAATATACAATAATCAGTAATGCAATAAATTAATAATCAGTAATACTGGGGAACCAGATAGTAATAGTGCAAAACTGAAGTCCTAAGTGCAACCAAAACAAAGTCCATGGTAGATTTTACTTCGGAGTCACGTGAGTGACTACGTGAAGAACCCGCTCAGTGCGCAGGCGCGGCATTACGCCAGCAGTGCAACAGCGGCTTGCCACGGGAGTCAGGCTGTCCCGTTACAGCATGAACCGGACCGTCAGGTGAGTACCCTGAGGTCGGGTTTTCTTTTACAGGTGAGCCTTTTTCTGCTTGTGTTTTTTACAGGCAGAGAAAAAGGCTCTGGAACAAAACTGTCTCCCGTTTTCCCGCTGGGGAGGGGGGCAGCAACAGGCGGTAGGAGCGTTACCCGGTGTTCCGTAATTCCCCGACACCGTGCCGAGGCCAGCCCGCTAGTACCTGAAGCAGCGGGCTGGACGCATAGCCACTCGAGAGGCATCCGGCAGGTGTTCCCGATGTCGGACGGGACGTCTCTCCACCCGCACGGGGGGAGAGAGAGCCGCCTGAGCCGCTGGAGCGGCTCACGGAGCAGATGCCTGCGAGACGCGCTGCTTGAGGGGCGCTCTCGCTACTACAAGGCACAAAAGCTCCAGAAGAACCTGTCCCCCGCTCGACTCCAGCGGAGGAGCGTTCCATTGCAGGGGGGGCAGCAACAGGCGGTAGGAACAATAACCGGGCGCCCCGCTATCCCCATCACCGCGCCGAGCCCAGTCCCGCTAGTGCCTGAACTGCGGGCTGGATGTCTAGCCATCCGAACAGGCATCCGGCCGGTGGCGTCCGATTCGTCGGACGGGGACATGTCTCCACCTAAATGGAGGAGAGACAGCCGCCTGAGCTGCATCCAACAGCAATTGGAGCAGCTCCAGCGAGATGCGCAGAAAGAGCGCTCTCGCGGAGGGAGGTCAGGCACCCCCTCCACAGTGCCTCATGCACTGCCCTTTGCTCCCTCATTACTGGAGGCTAGCATTGGTGACCAGGGCTGGGCTGGTCTGGAACAGGGGCAGGCGGACGAATTCGGGAGTATGCCAGGGGTGCAGGAACATGAAGAGCTGTTGGATGTGATGGACCGCTTGTAGCAACCCCACGGGCTGGAGCACCGCTGGAACCAAGAATGGCGGCCAGCATCAACCATTACTGGAAAAGGTGCTCGCTGAGGTGCTGAAACAACACAGCACCAGAAAACGGTGAGGCCCTCAAAGTAAAAAGTGTCAACAGCCAAATCTGGGGGCATGTGGGTCACACATCCAGACCCAAGAACTCAAGCTACAGCGGATCCTAAGGCTCCTGACGTCAGCCATCACAGCCTTTGCTCGTTCCGTGGAGACCACGGAGATGGATACCTGCCAGCAGGATGTGCTGGCATTAATGTGTACCACACAATTTGAGATCAACAATCTCCGGAGGGAAACATAAGACCTGCCCTCAATCCCAAATTTGCTGGCTTGTGTAAAGCCCCAGCTGCGGAGACGGACGCGCTGCCATTTGGGAAAGATTTCAATAAAAACTGAAGGAGATGCAGGAAGCATCAAAAACCTTCGGCCTAATGAGGGCAGGCCCCGGGACGAGCAAACCAAGACCTCCGATACCCAAGTGGCAGCACCCCACGGCATCCACCAGTCGACGTCCGCAATATGGGACTGGTGAACGCTTGGGGTCCGCACATTATCCCCAAAGATCTTTCAGATCAGGGCCCGCAGCGGACCCTCTGGAAAATGCGCCTCCCCCCAACATCGCCAGCACGTCAGAACAAAATCTTCAGGAAAATGAAGAAACAGAATCGCCAATAACCATGGAGGTAGGTGGGTCTGGTCCCTACCAGCATATAGAGAATAAGGGTGCTTTATTAACAGGGGGGAGATTACACTTGTTTAAAGAAGCATGGGGTATGGTCACGAGTGACAAGTATATACTCAACAACATTACAGGATATAAAATACAATTCATGTCAGAAAAAACGCCGCCAGTTCAACAATGGCCCCAAAGGGTATTTCTCCCTCCGTCAAAGAGAAACGTGAGGGACAAGCTGAACTGGTGAGACTTATCACAAAGGGGGTCATCGAAAAGACCAAACATGAACCTTTGGAAATTGTATCGAATATATTCACTAAAACCAAAAAAGATGGTGTCTGTCGCATCATCATTGACTTAACATCACTAAACAAATTTGTTAAGTATATACATTTCAAAATGGAGACATATGTTACTGCCAAACAACTGAATTCCAAAGGACACTTCATGGCAAGCATTTATCTTAAAGATGCTTACTATCTAGTACCCATATACAAGGATCATCGCAGATACCTAAAATTTATCTGGATGGTACAAAGCATTGCCCTATGGGCAAACTTCAGCCCAAGATTATTCACCAAAATATTGAACCCAGCCATGGCAATACTAAGAAAACATATTGTCATGGCATATCTGGAGGATATTCTCATAGTAGGGAAAACGATGGAATTGGCTGTGGCAGCAGTATCAGCTACAAAACAGCTCCTCGAAACTCTGGGGTTCGTCCTACATCCAGATAAATCTAAGTTGAAGCCATCCACTATCATGGACTACCTGGGCTTCACAATTAACTCAGTCCATATGACTGTTACCTTGCCAAAGGCAAAAATGGTTGAATTAGCACAATCATGCAACAAATTAATGGTCAACGAGCGACCAACTATTCGACAAGTAGCAAGAGTAATTGGGGAAATGGTAGCAGCATTTCCGGCTACACAATTCGGACCTTTGCACTATCAACATTTTTTTACAGAGAGCAAAGGTACGGGCAATAAAATGACATACAGGTCACTATGATCATGTCATGAACTTACCCACTGAAGCAATATCAGAGCTACAGTGGTGGGCAGAAAACGTTTGGCATAGTTTCAGCCCTATCTTTATCACTAACCCTACTTTAGTTATTCAAACAGATGCCAGTGCTCAAGGCTGGGGAGCGACTAACTCCATATCCAGCACAAGTGGTAGATGGACTAAACTAGAGTCATCATTACTACTTACACTGGGCATTAACTATCTAGAGATGTTGGGCGCCTTTTATGGTTTAAAAGCATATGTATCTAATATGCAGCACTTGCATGTTCGGTTACAAATTGATAAATACTACGGTGATGGCTTATATTAACCATATGGGTGGCATAAAATCATTATCATGCGACAAATTGGTCAACATGATTTGGCAATGGTATGTCGAAAGACATATTTGGCTATCAGCTACTTACCTACCAGGTAAGCTAAACACCCATGCCATGAGAAAATTAAACGCCAGGGTTGCAAGTTTGAACAGACCTTACCTGGAACTGGGATTGTCCAAACAAACCATCACCACCATGTCGGCATCCCTTCGAACATCCACCAAGAGGCAGTACTTAACCAGCATCAAAAAAGGGGAAGTACTGCCAGGAAACATGGACAACATACGCAACAGCTACAGCCACCAACATACTGGAGTTCCTGGCCATCTACACCACGATGTAGGGATCAGTTACAGTGCAATCAACACAGCGCAGAGTGCTCTTTCTGCTTATCTCAAACCAGCGGCAGGACAACAGGCGATGGGATCCCATCCACTGGTGGTAAAACTGATGAAGGGCATTTACAATATCAAGCCCTAAGCCCAGGTATACCCATATTTGGGATATCAGTGTGGTCCTGACATATCTCAGGGAATGGCCACCAGCCAGATCCCCCGGCCTCGAGCAAGCTACACTAAAGACGCTTAGGTTGATGGCACTTGTATCCGCTCAGAGGGTCCAGTCACTACACCTATTGCGACTGGACAACATGATCACAGCTCCAGACCAGATCTGTCGTTATCCAGCGACTGGTCAAACAGAGCAGACCAGGAACACCTAATCCAGTCGTGGCTTACCCACCAGAACCACGGTTATGTGCCATGACCTACCTACTATCCTACATAGACACAACCAGAATATTCGAGGGAGATGAAAAGCCTTGTGGGTCAGTCACAAAAACCTTATGGTGGGGTACGAGCCAAACCATTGCGAGATGGCTCAAGCAGGTGCTAGAAACTGCTGGGATAAACACTAACATGTACAAATTTTATTCCACCAGGGCAGCATCCATGTCGACGGCTAAAGAATGGACATGCCTATACACCACATCCTGGCTACAGCAGGATGGTGGGAAGGGAAAAGACCGTTCAGAAATTTTATAATAAGCCGTTGGCAAAACCTGGTTTATTTGCAGTAAAGATTTACGAACTGCAAATATTTAATTTAAGCCCAGGGGAGCAACTTAATTCTTTGTTGTTATTGTTTAAAAAATACCATTGTGTTTTTCTACAAATAGACTCATTGGTTCATTACGATAACACTTCCTCCCTCAAGAACTTCGGCAGTGAGTGAAATGAAACTGTTACACGGTTTGAAATCACAGAGCTTTGAAATCTTCACGTAGTCACTCACGTGACTCCGAAGTAAAATAGTAAGATTAAACGAGAACTTACCAGTTTGAAGTTTGATCTGTATTTTATGAGGAGTTACGATGAGGGATTACGTGCCCTCCGCTCCCACCCTCATTATATGGATCAAACTAATAAATTGATGTCTCCTTATCTTTACTATGTTTACTTCAAAATAACTGTGTCTATCTGTGATTCCACACCGCTGCTTGGAAGTATGCCGCGCCTGCGCACTGAGCGGGTTCTTCACGTAATCCCTCATCGTAACTCCTCATAAAATACAGATCAAACTTCAAACTGGTAAGTTCTCGTTTAATCTTACTATTATAGTTGCTGAGGTAGGTTTGCAGTTTGGGTTGTGCAGTGTTGAAGAGCCTGTTGCTGGGAAGAGTTGACAAAAAAAAAACAGGATTAGCTTATAGGTTGAGTACTATTTCCAGTCCCAACCATTAAATTGAGACAAACATTAATAGCCTTGAAAATGTTCGGAGAGAACCTACAAAGGAGATTCACCAGGATGTTGCCTGGATTGAAGTGTGGGAGCTATCAAGAGAGGTTGGATGGGATGGGTTGTTGTACCTGCAGCCGAGGAGGCTGAGGAGTGACCTTCAAGAGGAGAATAAAATGATAAGTAGCATAGATAAGGGAGATATTAACTTTGTCCCATGGTAGGGATGTCTAAGATAAGAGACACAGGTTTAAGATGAGAGATAAGGACTTTGAAGAAGTTTGATGGGAAATTTTGGTTCACTCAAAGGGTGGTTGGAATCTGAAATGTGCAGCATAAAGAAGAGGTGGAGCAATTGAAGTTGACCATGTAGTGGTGTGTTTTACAGACCTGGAGTTAGAAACAACAATACATTTGTACATGCACAAAAATGACAATGAGGAACGCGGAGCATAAGTTCCTTCTGGTAAACTGCAAATTTAGGAATAGTGTCAGGAACCTTTTTTTCCCAGGCAAAGAGTCAACAGCAAATGGAATGGACTTTGTGTCAGAACCATAATGATTCAGTTGTTGAAAGGCAGTCACAAGAAATATTATGATGATGATTTCCATGTTAAGAGTTAAAAAAGCAAGACGATTTTTCTCATTCATAGCTAATTAATTTCTCAATTAGGAAAGGTCAGTATCCAAGTCAACCTGTTTCAGTCTTTTCCCAATCAACTCAAGTGTGAAATGTTTCATGAAGGTGGCATCTGGAATGTTTTGTACAGAGGAGTTCACTGGACAACACTGGAATGTGTTGTTCGGAGAATATATAAAATAAAAACTGACAAGTTTAGTTTAGTTTAGAGATACAGTGTGGAAACAGGCCCTTCGGCCCACCGAGTCTGTGCCGACCAGCGATCCCCGCACATGAACACTATCCTACACACACTAGGAACAATTTATATTTATAGAAACCCAATTACCATACAAACCTGGAGTGTGGGAGGAAACCGAAGATCTTGGAAAAAAAAACACGGTCATGGGAAGAATGTACAAACTCCGTTCAAACAAGCACCCGTAGTGGAGCTCGAACCCGGGTCTCTGGCACTGAAAGAGCTGTAAGGCAGCAACTACCGCTGCACCATCATGTCGCCCTGGTATTTTATCATTGGTAGTTCACCCTTACATACTAACCAACCCAATTACATTTATATCCATGCCATTTATATACAGTATATCACAATCAGCAGAGGTCCCAGCTTAGATCGCAGACCTCAGCCTGAATATCATCCTTCCACCACAAACGTCTGTCTTCTATCAGTAAGCCAGTTATGGATTGAGTGCCAGTTATCGGCACTCAAATAAACCTGGACCATTTCCGACACTTCCCTACCATTCCTTGACCTCACTATCTCCACCCCACTAGCCGTCACATACAACAAGTAATCCTCCGTCAGTTTTGCCAACTTCAACGTGACCCCACCACTCACCACATCTTCCCATCTCCCCCCATGTCTGCTTCCCGCAAAGACCGCTCCCTCTGTAACTCCCTTGTCAATTCTTCCCTTCCCTCCCGTACCACCCCCTCCCCGGGCACTTTCCCTTGCAACTGCAAGAGATGCTACACTTGTCGCTTTACCTCTCCTCTCGACTCCATTCAAGGACCCAAGCAGTCGTTCCAGGTGCGACAGAAGTTCACCTGCATCTCCTTCAACCTCATCTATTGCATCCGCTGCTCTAGATGTCAGCTGATCTACATCGGTGAGACCAAGCGAAGGCTTGGCGATCGTTTCGCCGAACACCTCCGCTCGGTCCGCATTAACCAATCTGTCCTCAGCACTTCAACTCCCCCTCCCATTCTGTATCCGACCTCTCTGTCCTGGGTCTCCTCCATGGCCAGAGCGAGCACCACCGGAAATTGGACGAACAGCACCTCATATTCCGCTTGGGGAGTCTGCATCCTGGTGGCATGAACATTGAATTCTCCCAATTTTGTTAGCCCTTGCTGTCTTCTCCCCTTCCTATCTCTCCCTCAGCCCTCGGGCTCCTCCTCCTCCTTTTTCCTTTCTCCAGCATTTGTGTATACCTATGGATCCTTACAACTGAGTCACTGTTAATCCCATGCACCCCAATATTGGCTATCCCCAAATATTGTTTCGACACACTATTGTTTGTAAATTAACTGATCTTTTGGATCAGCCTCCTGTGGGGGACTTTATCAATTCCTTACACCACATGACTCAAGCCATTTCCCAGAACAATATACCGCACCATTAAAGTGAAGCGGGCTAGCTTTAAATAGTGCAGGCCTGCTTTAAGCAACCCAAACCTCAAATGCAATTGAGCTCCCTGCTTCAATATGCATCTAATAAACAGCACAATTAATGATGGCTGCATGCACAAATTAAATCAATGAGCAAACAGTGTGCAATGGGGATGATGTTGCATCAAAAGCAATGTTCACAGGTTAATTGCATGTTATGATCTCTGCACACATTATTAGGCATTATACAGTTTAGCCTCAGGTATGTCACTGTTCTCCACACAACTTGACCAGGGATAGAGAAAACCAGTTTGTCTCAAACGTTATGAGTGACAAGCAGTTCTCACACACTAAATCTCAAAATCTTGAGTTTTGAGTCAACTACTTTAGTTGCCTTAAAGCCAGATTTTTATCAGGTAATGTGATGAGCAATTGTAACAAGATCGACATTTCTTTACAGGATCAGGATGTATCAGCTGTTTTGGTTCAGTCTATTAGAAGGCTTGCTGGTTGACAGGTTGAGGTGCCTGAAGGCAGGGTTTATCAATTCATCTGATAGCATACATTATGTCAGTTTTTCCTGTCACTAATCTGTGTGAAATTTTGAATTTACATTTTATCCTCTACTTGAAAGAGATGCCACAGCATAAATGCTTAAACGGATCAGTTGTACTCGGCTATTTAAAGTCCCAACAATACTGTGTCAAAACAATATATGGGCAAATATAGGATTAAAGAAAGAAGATGACCAATAAATCAGTTCCATGGTTGTCTCCTGATTAGCTATCCTAGCTCTTAATTATCAAACACAAAAAATGCTATCTAGAGCATTTGTTGAGAGGATGATCCCATGTACACTTCTTGAATCCAGTCAATCAATCATTTGGGCTAATACAGAGAGCTTCAGTGTCAATGTAGAAATAGGAGTTCCATATTGTATTTATTTTATGGAGGAATAATGTCAGTCTTATTTTGGCGGCAAATATCCCAAATACTGCCCCCCCCCCCCCCCTCTCTCTCCCTCACCCCAGGTCACTCTTAACCCTTGCTTTGGCTAAAAGTACTTCAGGTAGTCCCTGACTTCAAGGCCATCAAGTAATCAATTAAGAATATTGCAGCTATTACAAAATTGTTCCAATTAGGCTGTCATGCCCAGCTACTTAAAGGTAATTTCCTGACTTTCAACCAAAGATCCTATTGCTTTCAACTACTTCAGATATTTGCACCATCGGCTATGAGAAAAAAAGTTCTCTTCAGACAAGTATTGATTTTGCAGGAAATATTGACACAGCCTCGAGTTGAAAGAAAGATTTGTTTTCAATTAGTGATTTTGGATATGATGATAGTGAGATTATCTTTGTCTCTCTAAGTTTTTAAGTCCCAATGTTGCATTAAAAATAACCCTGCAGGATAAGAATAAGCTTTTTAAAAGTGACAGCCTTGATATTTTATTTGCAAAGATTGACGTTTAGATTGCTGTATCAGCTAGACTTGATTGACTCTGAGCTGATGCCTACTAAATGCTAAATTACTTTACAAGGAATTGTGATTATCAATACATTTCCTGTAAAGCTTAATTTATAGCGAAACCATTTGTTAATATTCACATTTGCTGGCACAAAACACTTGCATTCTTGTGTGAAAATAAAAGCGTCCAAATTATTGTTTTGCTTGCAAGAGAAATGTGCTGTTGTGTTTTGTTTTCGCTATGATAGGTAACAGCTTTCCAATAGAAGGCCTTAGAGGGATCTGATATGATTGGCCATTTGTCTAACATGTTTATATAAAGCAAATAAATAATCTATCTTTTGCTAATTTTAACCTTTTATTTGACCAACTTGAAATGACACAGTGGTGCAGTGATACAGTTGCTGCTTTACAGTGCCAGAGACCTGGGCTCGATCCGGATTATGGGTGCTGTCTGTACGGAGTATGTATGTTCTACCCGTGATTGCATGGGTTTTCTGTTGATGATCTGGTTTCTTCCCACATTTCAAAGACCTGCAGGTTTGTATGTTAATTGGTTTCTGTAAATTGTCCTTTAGTCTGTAGGATAGAACTAGTGTACAGATGATCGATTGGCAGCATAGACTGGGTGGGCTGAAGGGCCTGTTGCCATGCTGCATCTCTAAACTAAACCTTAATACTCTTGATTGTCTTAAGACTCGGCTTGTACTCGCTAGAATTTAGAAGATTGAGGGGGGATCTTATAGAAACTTACAACATTCTTAAGGGGTTGGACAGGCTAGATGCAGGAAGATTATTCCCGATGTTGGGGAAGTCCAGGACAAGGGGTCACAGTTTAAGGATAAAGGGGAAATCCTTTAGGACCGAAATGAGAAAAACATTTTTCACACAGAGAGGGGTGAATCTCTGGAACTCTCTGCCACAGAAGGTAGTTGAGGCCAGTTCTTTGGCCATATTTAAGAGGGAGTTAGATGTGGCCCTTGTGGCTAAAGGGATCAGGGGGTATGGAGAGAAGGCAGGTACAGGATAGGCAGAGTTGGATGATCAGCCATGATCATATTGAATGGCGGTGCAGGCTCGAAGGGCCGAATGTCCTACTCCTGCACCTAGTTTCTATGTTTCTATGATGTGCAGGCACAAAAATGATTAAATATTGCTGTGTATTTTGTCAGTAAAAGGAATACAAAGTGATTGTTGTTTAATATCAGTCATTGTACTTGAATGTGTAATGTTTTAAATACCTAAGTGCTGTCCACTCAAATTGGGTTGGGGACATTTTGGCTCCACTGTGAATAATTCTCACAAAAATCTCCTAATAAATGAATGATCAACTCCTCCGTCCCCGTTGACAGTAGATTTGTTGTAACACAGGATTCTCAACTGCTGCTTGAACCTATGGAATTATTTTCGAAAGCTGGAAAAGCCCAAAAGGTTGACAACAACAACTGGAGTTGCAGTTCTGATCAAACAGTATTAATGGAAGAAGATCTGAACCAGACCAAGGAATTGAGGATTACAAGCTGAATGAAGGACTCGACCTGCAAACTCATTACCGTATTCATTATCGGCAATCCTGATATGGTACAAGAGGTTATCCATCATTACTTAAACAGAATAGGCAATTATTTTGTAAAATGCAAATGAGCTCCCATGCTTTAAATCTGAAGACTAGATAGAGGGTTAACATAGGGCAGAAATAACGTGAATATAGATAGCAGTTAATGGAATGTCATGGTTTGAGCAGCTACCAGTAATGTAATTAAACAAAGTTCTAAAATAGAGCAAATTTTATTAAACGAAGTATACTGGAATTAATTTGCCGAAATAAAATTAAACGTGCTCTGATTGTAAATGACACTGACTGCAGGGAAAATGAATCACATGGGTGTTTAGGAACTGAACCTACAAGTCAAGCTGAAGTGTGAGAGCTGGAGGATTATATTCTAGTCGGACCAGCTACTTTACATCACACAGCGAAATTTGGCAAAAGCAGAAAAAGCTGTATAGGTACAAAAACATCTTGGTTTTATTTCTTCTGTCGACTGCACATCTATCTAAAAGTGAATGTTACTTGCATTACACCATAATAAGAAGATAATTGCCTGTTCTAGGCTTCATTATGTCAGCATAAAGTATTAGATCTGGGACATCACACATCAAAAGTTTATGATCCACTGTCTTTTGTTGGCAATCATACAATGTACAGGGCATCAGTGAAAACAATTTTCTGTTATTTGATAGTGTCTTGTCAAATCACATTGGAGATTCTAGCCCAATAGTATATTTATACATTCTTAAATAGCCCCTGAGGAAACCTGTCATCCTGTTAAAACAGAGAGCCATTTTAACTGTATATTGAATTTCCAGACTTCCCTATGTACAGTAACATTTTCCTTAACCACTTAACTGCTGGAGTTAGTTCCATTTTTTTCTCTCTGAAAATCCCTTTTTCCATCTTGCTTTCGTAATGATGTTTATTGCACATTTTTCTTCAGATGGACAACATTTGTGAATTTATGATTGTCAAGTCAACCTTTTCAGTGAATATAATGATCTTTGTCAGGCAAGTGATTAGAGACGGTGCTTACAATATGTTTTCTATTATGTAATAGGCCCTGGTACAATTACTGCACATTCCATGTGCCAATTGTATAATATGATCCCATGGCTGCCAATGCCAGTGTAAAGTGATCGACAGAGCATGGATTCAGTAGTGCTTTTGCATCACGGAATGGTAACTGGAGTAATATTACCAAACAGAAGCTGCAAGAATAAAGGGCACAGAATGTTTTAAAATTTGAGTGGGACTTTGCATGCAAGGATTTGGTGTTGTAACTGAAGAAACTGCATTCCCTACGTAATTGACTACAATGCAAACGGTTTCATCATTTACCATTGACCAAATTGTATCAAAAAAAATTAGCAGCCCCGAGCAGGACAAGCAGCAATCATCTCAAGAAATGTTCATCAATAATAGTTTGCGTTCTTTTCTTTTAACAAATGATGAAATAGTAACAGCAAAGAAGACACATATGTTATGTTCACCATGTTATGCTGGCATTGCCACCAATGTTAATTTCCTTGGTCTCTACGAATGATGCAGCTTCTACACTGTTTATTCAGATGTATTACTGTAGGTGTGAAGTGCTGAAATTTGGGATCTACTGATGGATTTGGAAGATGAATCTGTCAATTTGCTCCATCAAGTGAAATCTGTTGGTGGAGACCAATCTTGCCGCGTTTCCCCAACAGTGCACAAGGAATCATCTCTCTGACCCTGGTCACATCTGAAGACCTCTTTGATTTTAGGGTGGATTAGAGGATTAGAAGATAAAGAATTTGAAGACATACTGTAGGGGGTGATAAGTTATTTTTCTAAAATAATTTTGTTTCGATGTGTTATTTTATTAAAACAAACAACTAAAATTATTTGGAAGGTAGACCAAAGTGGAGGCTCACCCACTGAGTTTCTCCAGCATTTTTGTCTACCTTTGATTTTCCAGCATCTGCAGTTCCTTTTTAAACTAAAATTATTTATTTGTTCATAATTTCTTTAATGGTTGATTCCTTTCTTAATATTAGAGACCTTTTAATACAAATAAAACCATGCACAGCTCTCAGAACTAGCTAACTCCCAGCTTGATTGACTTTTGGGGTATTTTAGGCATCACTTGGGGCCCAGTCACCCGCTGCACCCCACTTCTGGATTCGAACAAGATAAGCCCTCGCCATCCGAGCAACATAAGCGTGGATAGACAGAGGGTGGCAATTCTGATGGTACAACAATTAGAAGTAAAAGTTTATCCCAAAACAAATAGTTATGCTCTGTTGCTGTTCAATTGTTGCTTTCACAAGGGAGTTAGATGAATAACCAACGTGGGGGGAAGATTGCAGGGTTATAGGAAAAGTACCAAAACATTAAAATAATTGAATTACTCATGCAGGGGTAGCACAGGCTGGATGGACCGAATGGCCTGTCAAGGTTCTACAATTTTTGAATCTGATTCCTTTTGTCATGAACAATTGTTCACATCAAGTCAGAATCAAGAACAATAACTTAATACAGGGTGAAAGTCTCAACGTTCTGGCAGGGACTGCAGACCGGACGTTTTACTAAGCCAGCCGTATCTAGTGCAGAGAGGAAGAACTCGGTGAGTCTGATTTACCTCAAGCGATAGAAAGCTAACGATCTGTCTGGGCCATACAGTCTCAAAATAATGCAACACTATCCAGGGTAAAGAAGCCTGCCACGCCGCAGCCTTTGCATCATTCTTGGCATCCTCTCCTCCACTACTGACATTCTGCAGTCCAATTGCATGCACTGTGGCAGCACACAAAGCATATTTTATTACTTGCCTCTTAACCCATGACCTTGCTACAAAGAGGAACAAGAATGACACAAAACCAAATACGATTACTTCCAAGTCTCACTCCTAGTGATGTGGGACCTTACATCTAGACTTATATTTCCATTCTATTATTTTCCACTTTGAAATAGTGACTACATTTTAAAATTACTTCAATGACTGTAAAGCATTTTAAGACGATTGGAGTGAAAAGCTCCAATCAAGTTTTATTTTATTTGTTTCATCAAACCTGGAATTCCTGACTAAAATCACCCCCTGAAAGACTTCAGTAATTCAAAGTGATCCACACTTTCTGGCATGCTAAAGAGGACCCATTACTACAATCTTGCTATTATCACCCACACCTCAACAACATATTTTAAGTCTTTCAAATAATAAACTGTGTTTGTTTATAATTTTGTAAATAAATTTTATTTGCGATAATAAATATGTGCAAAACTCTTCACATAACTCATTGTCTATAGATTCAATATTGCTAGTGTTGCTCGTGCAGCACAGTAGTGGAGCAGTGGAATTGATGCCTCATAGCGATGGAGACCCAGGTTCGATCCTGACTACAGATGCTGTCTGTATGTATGTATGTTACAATACTTACCTTCAGCGGCGCTGCAATTCTGCCACTGGCCGTGTGCGCGATTTTGGCGCCGGGGTGGGGGGGGGGGGGGGTTAAAACTCGTTTTTTTCCTACCTTGTCCTGGATTATATTTGGTTGGAGTGCAAGCTGAAGAATCGTTCCGACGGGTGTTCTGTGTATTTTTTATTTTAATCGCCCGACAATTTCAGCGCTGGAGTCATTTTAAAATCAGCTTCTAAAGCCGTCAACGCCGACAACGGGGACGGATTTCAGGTACGGGACAGGTAAACGAAAGCCGTTTATTTTATGTATAAAAGTGGTCCTTAAGATGCCTTTAGTTCACATTTTAAGTTGCGAAACAGTGATTTAGTCCCCATCCGAACCGGCAGTATTTTTCCTGCCGATGTGGGTCTAAATTCACCGCAAACCGCAACGTTCCAATTGATCGCGTTCCAGAAAAACCCACTCGCAAGATGATTTAAATGGCCATTAATTTACAACATTAAATTCCTTCCATTTGGCCTATAAATCCATGACAATGCGATTTAAAAAATATATATTAAATTGTGAATTCTTGTGTGAATGTTATTTGGACACTTAGGGTATTTAAAAATGTTAATCTATTCTTAAGAAATTGATAGATGTTTTAGATCTAGTAATTTAATTTTGTAATTAGCGACAATTAGGTAACTAACTAATTATATGCTTTAATTTCAAGTCATCTAAGTAAGATTGTTTCATATTTGTTTCAGAATGCCTCAATCTATAATAACTGAAAATGTCTTTCAGTTCTCTTAATTTTTAAGAAAGTTATGGCCATTTGACTGTCCTCGATCACAGCTTTTGTGTTAAGTCAATGGAAAAGCAATAGGGAACAAGATGCTAATTTCCGAGTATGAAAATGGCCATAACATTTTTAATACTGAAGATATGAAAGTGAATTAGGTGTCAAATTAAACTTCTTTTTATGCTTTATCTGATGGGATAAATTACAGACTTGATTTTTAAAATCTCAAAATTTTGTAACATTGCTACTGTATGGATTTTTTACGTTCTGCCGTGATCTGCGTAGGTTTATTCCGGGTGCTCCGATTTCCTCCCTCACTCCAAAGATGTGCCGAGGTGTAGGTTAATAGGTTTCTGTAAAGTATCCCTAATGTCTGATAGAACTACTGGATGGGTGATCGTTGGTTGGCATGGACTTGTGGGCGAAGGGTTTGTTTCCACACTGTGTATTTAAAACTAAGTCCCAGACGAAAAAACTAAAACTATACCCAGTGATATTAGCACCTCACTTTATCATTGCACATAGCAGCATTGCCAATTACCTGGCCTTCTGGGGTAATGTTCCTTCCCTTGTTTGAGGCATGTTCCCATTAGACCCAACTCCTCAATGTCCACCAGCGGAAGGACACTAGACTGTGGTCTTCTCCCCCATCAAACCTGCACGTTCGCTGCTCCAGTGAGTCCCTCAGCACGCATTCCTATAGTCTGGAATGGGCCAGTCGGCATCGTTCCCTTATGGACATCTCACTGTGCTGGAAGATGAGCAAGTTTGACATGTCTTTCAAAATTCATCTTTCTGCAGTTAGTCAGAATGAGGAGCATTTGAAAGCTGGAATCAAGGGACCTCCCTGTCAGAATGCGGTGAGCAGATTTCCAGTGCACACCATTAACAATAACATTGACCATCAGACTAAGTGCTTTGGCTGGTGCTTTTGCCTCAGAGATTAACTAAAGTAATGCAGCCAAAGTCAATTGTATGTAATTGGCTGGTAGTCAAATAACCAAAATGGGATTTAAACACAATAGTTAAAGTGAGATGCAAACAGGAAATGCAGGAATCCAAATTACTATATAGTGTTCCAATGTCTGACAAATATGAAAATGAAAGCAACAGTATGCCTGTCATTTACAATGTATGTACAGGATTGTTAACTACATTCAGTGTTTCTGAAATACTGTGTTAAATTGCCATTATTTCTGTTTTGGTATCGTAATCCTATTTGTAAAGGCTGAATGCCAACCCATTCAGTGAGTAGCAAGGAAACATATCTGACCACGCTAAAATAACAAATTTGACTTTTCTAAATGATTTTTGATATAGTCTGGCTGAGGACACTATTACTCATGCTTACAGCTGAGCATTTTTTGCCAAGCAATTGGAAGGTTTAATTATAACACTTTGTTACTCAAGCACATATTATTAAAATCCCATTTTCTCTCTGTGCTAGAAATGAGGCTCGTGCATGAATTTTACGTTCCACTCAAACTTTCTCCCTGTTTCTACGGCCCAATATAATTCAGATTTTGAAACTACATGTTTACAATTCTTTAGAGAGTCCATATGTTTAGTTAATTTCCAAGGGTGGAAATGTCAAAGACCTGAGGGCACAGCTTTCAGGTGAGAGGGGCAAAGCTTGTGCGGGACAAGTTTTTTTTTACACTGAGAATGAATGAATGATACTTTATTGTCACATGTGACAAGTCACAGTGATATTGTTTGTTTTGCATACACAAGGTATGCAAAGAGCCGCCACATAAAGGGCACCGACAAAGTGACAAAGCATTCAATTTTAGCCAAACCATTTTTAACCCATTCCATTTGTGGTCCTCCTTAGTTCTCTGTGGTTGCTCCATGCCGGGTCCTTTGTTCTCCAACCCCCTCTCATGGTGGTTCCCCCACGCCAAGTCCCGCCAAGAACATGAAGCCAGGGATAATGATGGAGATATGATAGTGGTATTTCCGAGGATTTTGGATCAGCACATCAATTTACAGGGAATGGAGGGATATGGATTACGTGCAGGCAGAGGAGATTGGGTTAACTTGGCCTCATGTTTGGCATGGACAATGTGGGTCAAAGGGTATGTTCTTGTGCTGTACTATGTTTTATGAATCCTTTATATAGCGATACCATATACATTTAAAAAAAAAACACAAGCAATGAGGTACATTCGCTTGTCACTTTACAATATTAATGTTGTAGATAATGAAGCTTGCACTGCATATTGGTTTGGAAATGCCGACAGGGCAAATGCCACGAGCATTCCCAGTCACAGGATTGAGATTTTACTTCGGAGTCACGTGAGTGACTACGTGAAGAACCCCGCCAGGACGCATGCGTGTCATATCGCTACACGCATTGCAACAAGTCACAGCAAGGGGGAACGACGTTCCCCTAGCGGCAAAATTTGAAAGCCAGGAACAGCAGGTAAGGAGACTCTGCGTTCCAGAATTTGAAAGTCGGGAACAGCAGGTAAGAAGACGCTGCGTTCCTTCCACTTACCTTTTAGGTGGAGACATGGACCGGACCCATGAAGGCTGCGGGAGAGCTGGCGGGGGAGAACCGCAAAGTTGCGGGCAGCCGGCAGCAGCAGCCAAAGGCACGCTAATCTCCGGTAATGGGAACAGCTGTGCCCGACTTTCGCTCCCGACTCGCTCCCGCACCGGGCCGAGTGGGAGAGGGAAGCAAAACTAATGTTCCCCGCGCTGGTTTCACAGGGGGGGAAGCTGGACAAAATAGTGTCCACAAGTGCTGCTAGGAAGCTGGCTGGGGAAGACCGCAAGGTTGCGGGAGCCAGCAGCAGCTGAAGGCACAAGCCCCGTAAGGGATCAGCTGTGCCGACTTTTGGTCCCGCGGCCGGGCGGGAGACTATTTAAATGGGGCCATTGACTTTTGGACAAGTCAATAACGGCAACAGACGGGGTGGAACGACGTTCACCCGTAGCGACAATTTTAACCTGGACCTGCAGGTAATGGGGCTTTTTCACGGGGCGAGTTGACGCAAGATGTCACCAGAGTGAAGAGGTCGTGGTCCAGCACGAGTCTCGCACGATATAACGGCAGTAGATAAAGAGTTCCCACGGTACTCGGCATTTCTGCTATTTGTGCGAGTGAACTTGTCCGTTTCCCGAGCTTTCCCGTTAAATCTTGAATGAACATCGTGAACTACACGTGACACAAATGATGTAACTTTTTTTTTCACACACTATATATATCCTCCCTTGGTTGAATTGGCTCATTTGGAGACATATTTTACTGTGTATGTGGGAGACACAGATGGACTGAGCACAGTACCTCGGTCTTACTGTGTGTGGGAGAGGGGGAGAAAGAGACGTACACTCACAGAGGCAGTCTCTCAGCCTGTGTAAGAGGGAGGGAGAGAGAGAGAGAGGCACACACAAGGTGGATGTGAAATCTCACCTGCCTGTTTCAGTGACAGACACCCGCCGTCAGTAAATGAAGACACCCTCATCTGTCTCCCCCTCCTCTCCCTCGACTCCCCCACCTTTCTCTCCCAACTCCAGTCCCGTCCCGACCCCCTGGGAAACTGAATAGAGCAACAGTCAACTGCTGCCTGTGCGCTGATATGACAATAAAGGCTACTTTACTTTACTGAGTTAAAGAGTTCCCACGGTAGACTGTAAAACTGGGACCCTGGTTCTGGACTCCCCCAACACCGGAACCCTTCTTCAGACAGCCTAATCGGAATTGAGTCTGAAGATGTGTCTCGTACCGAAACATCAGCTTTTTTTCTCCAGAGATGCTGCTTGACTCGCTGAGTTACTCCAGCTTTTTGTGTCTGTCTTAGGTTTAAACCAGCATGTGCAGTTCACTCCTTACACGGGTCTCTGTACAACATTGATTGGTAGCGTTCCGGACCCCTGGACCCGAGGACTCCGACCTGTATCTCTCAAAGAAGTACATGTGAAAAATTTCTCACGGACCATAAAAATGCGTAACCTTTCAGTAAAGTCCCTTTTAAAGTCCCTTTTAAAGATTATAGTTATTTTCTTGAATCTCATTAACATAACTCATGAATAAGTTGATGTCCATATACGGATGCAAATCTTTATTTTTATTTATTTTTTAAATTCAATCCCACATAAGATAATTTTTACTCACCGTTCCCTCTGTCCAGCTTCCGGGTTCACCGTTCGCAGGAGTTCCCACGGTACCCGCAAGAGTTATTACGGATATCGCACTGGCCACTACGTTCATATAATGTTGCAATACTCAACCACAAGTGTACAAGTCACTCTTGGAGAAATTCAAACTTTCTTGAATTTTCTCCCGAGTGACCAAGTTACACGATGACCTGCCGTTAGCGCTACGGTGGTCCACGGTGGTCCACGAATGCCGTACTGTTATCGCACGAGGTTCCCACGATGTTAAACTCCGGTTAACTCTTGCGTCAAGTCGCCCCGTGAAAAGGCCGCTTAAGAGCTGCGGTCTTTTTGTGTTTTTACCATGCTGATTGCAGGTGGAGAAACCAACGGGCTGCGACAAAGCTGGTGGGCTAGATGGGAGCAGCTGTGCCCGATGTCGCCTCCATACCGGCCAGATCCACTCCACGGAAGGGCAGTAAGGACAAAGCTGGAGAAGGAGGACCGCGGAGCAGCGGGCAGCCAGCAGCAGCCAGCGGCACTCGGATCACCGATAGTGGGATCAGCTGTTCCCGATGTCGCCTCCACACCGGCCAGATCCACGCGGCCGGGCGGTAAGGCTAGACACAAAACAAACAAGGTCGTGGACTCAGAGGAGTCCGACTTTGAACAACCGCGGGCGGCCAACGCCCGAGAGCGCTGGAGCCGGATGGAGCGGTGTATGGAGCTTTGCTCCAACGTGACAGACTCCGGAAGATGGAGTCGGGTCACTGTGGGCCCTATGATAAACCCACAGCAGTACCTTTTGAAGGGCTGCACAGTGCTTCTACCTCATCAGAGGGGAGCACTGCGGGTCAGTTCTGGGCTGACCTGGAAGAGGGGTCCGCAGAAGGAAAGACAAGTGTGCAGGGGGTGCAGGAACAAGAGAACCTACTGAAACCCACTAAGGCCAAAGACAGCACCCCCACGCACCCACCAGCAGAACTGGTGAAAGCTCGAAGGTCCAGTACCCAAAACATGAGTCTTTTTAGGCCATGGCCCAGGCCGGCCTTCTTGGAAGATGCGGGGACCTCCAACGCCAACCAAACCGAAAATCCAGACCCAGCGCGACAACAGCAGCGAAGAACCTACAAAAAGTTAACCTGCCACTGGTAACTATGGAGGTAGGTGGGTCTGGTTCCCTACAATATACAGGGAGCACGGAGATTGGGTGGAGATTACACTCCTTTCTGAATGCATGGAGCATGATAACAACCGATAATTACATCTAAAGCATTATCCAGGGATATACAATAGAGTTTATACACAAGTACAGCCCTCCAGTTCAACATAGACTGAACCGAATGTTCGTGCCTTCTGATAAAGGAAAATCAAAAGCGCAAGCTGAACTGAAGCGGCTTTACATAAATGGTGTAATTGAGAAAACTCAACACGAACCATTAGAATTCGTGTCCAATATATTTATCAAAAACAAAAAAGATGATGGTTATCGCATCATCATAGATCTGACAAAATAGATACCTTTGTTACTGCTTAACAATTAATTTCCAAAGGTTACTTCAATGGCCAGCATCGATTTAAAAGATGCTTACTATTCAGTGCCTATACGAGGTGACCACAGATGTTACTTAAAATTCAACTGGATGGGCAACTCTGGCAGTATAAAGCACTGCCAAATGGGTGATCAGCCCCAGGCTGTTTCACAAAAATTTTGAAACCAGCCCTAGCGTTTCTATGGAAACGTGCACACATGGTCATTGCATATTTAGATGACATACTCATTGTGGGCAAAACTTTGGAATTGGCCAAACAAACTGTAACAGCCACAAAAAAGTTATTTGGAAAACTGGGATTCATTTTTCATCCAGTTAAATCTAAACTAACGCCTTCCACTACTATGGACTATCTGGGGTTTCACCATTGAACTCAGTTCACATGTCGGTGACTCTGCCTAAGGGAAAGGCTAGAGATTTAATAGAGGCTTGCAATAACCTCACTGACATCAGCAAACCATCCATGAGATTGGTAGCAAAAGTAATTGGCATAATGATGGCTGCCTTTCCAGCCACACAATTTGGACCTCTACATTACCAAAACTTACAGAGAGCAAAATACAAGCACTCTAAATTATGCAGGTCACTTTGACAGATCTGTGAAACTACCAATCAAGCTAAAATGGAACTAAAATGGTGGATAGATAACATCTGGCTTTGTTCCAATCCAATCATTGTCAGTAACCCTTCCATGGTACTACAAACTGATGCCAGTGCACTTGGGTGGGGAGCCACCAATACCAATACCACCGTGGTAGCATTCATTGACCACAGGGTGGAAACAAATCAACATCATGTGACAATCAGGCTAAACAATTTGGCAATAGTGTATCCAGAGATATATTTGGATATCAGCCACTTACCTACCAGGAAGACTAAATTCAGTGGCAGACACCAGGTCACGCAAATTTAATGAAAACACCAAATGGATGTTGAATAAAATAGTATTTGCTGATATCACAGCAAATATGGAACACCAGATATCGATTTATTCGCATCCAGACTTAACCACCAGTTATCAAATTATGTTTCATGGGAACCAGACCCTGGGGCAGCGGCAACAGATGCATTTTCGCTGCATTGGGGGGGGGGGGGGGGGGGGGGGGGGGCGGGAATTGTTTATTTACGCATTCCCTCCTTTTCCTGCCTCATCAGTCGGGTATTAAGGAAATGCAACAAGACTCTGCATCTGGTATTGGTAGTACCCGATTGGCCTACACAACCATGGTTCCCAGTGGTATCAAACATGGTATCAGAGACATGAACATCCCATCTGTTCTGGAATATCTGGCAGGCCTCCACTATGATGAGGGGCTCAGTTACAGTGCCATCAACTGCGCCAGAAGTGCCCTATCGACTTACCTATGGCAGGGGACAGAGCATTACACTGTTGGGACTCGCCCACTGGTACAAAATTTATGAGGGGAATTTTAATACTATCCTCAAGAACCAGATACTCCCAAATATGGGATGTAAGAATAATCCTGAAGATGCTCAGGAATTAGTCTCCAGCAACAGTTCTGTCCCTACACAGACTGACATTAAAACAGTCATGCTAATGGTATTGGTCACGGCACTGAGGATGCAGTCACTGCAAAAACTAGACTGGACAACATGACTTCCTCAACAGAAAATATTATGTTTCATATTTATGAGTTAGTAAGCAGAACAGAAAGGGATCAGCAGGCCTCAATATACAATTAGGTTATACCCAACAGATGACCGTCTGTGTATAGTAAGACATCTGTCGTTATACATGGAGAAAATGAATATCCTAAGAGGCAATGAAAAGGCACATTTTGGTCAGCATTAGCAACCACACCAAGAGTGACGGTCCAGACCATCTCAAGATGGCTGAAACAGGTGCTAACACAGGCTGGGGTGGATACTAATATTTTAAAATCTCTTTCCACCAGGGCTGCAGCTACATCGGCAGTGATACAGTTGGATGTACCAATGGACCAAATCCTCAAGGCAGCATGATGGTCTGGAGGGGAAAACATTCCAATTATTTTATAATAAACCAGTAATGAAACCTGGAACGTTTGCAGAAACAATTTTAAGTTCTGTAAATTAATTTAAACCCATAAAAAGGGGTTATAAATTTGTGTTAACAAATTTTATGATTTCAATGTCGAATTCATGTCCAAATTATGTTAACACAATTCCTCCCACAGTCAGGGCAGACGTGATGCATGGACTCGTTTCCACGGCATGAAATCACAGAGCTTTAAAATCTTCACGTAGTCACTCACGTGACTCCGAAGTAAAATAGTAAGATTAAACGAGAACTTACCAGTTTGAAGTTTGATCTGTATTTTATGAGGAGTTACGATGAGGGATTACGTGCCCTCCGCTCCCACCCTGATCATATACTTAACTGGTATCTCTTCTCTAATCTTACTATGTTTAGTCATTACAGTTATCTGTGATTTCACACCGCTACTTTGAAGAATGACACGCATGCGTCCTGGTGGGGTTCTTCACGTAATCCCTCATCGTAACTCCTCATAAAATACAGATCAAACTTCAAACTGGTAAATTCTCGTTTAATCTTGCTATTAATTAACATTTGCTAATTGGAACCGTTTTAGATATTCAGACCACATCGTTCCCATGTGGATACAAAGTGCATTTTACTGGTAAATTAAAACTCACCAAAATGGTTTCACGTAAGAATGCAAATGGACATAATTAATGAGAGAAAAATGGGTTGCTCTCAGCGATCATATGTTCTTTGAATTGATAAAGATGTATTAATGCTGCATTCTGGTAGTTGATTGCCAGTTAGCAATCACATAAGCAATTAAACTATGATTCCTTCCTAATCATCAATTAATTCTTTCAGAAACTGGAAATACACCAAGGGCAAATTCTACTGTCACAGACACGGCTGCCTAAAGCAGCATCTTTTTTTTCTCCCTCTCTCTTCTCTGTGCCCCAGCTGGATGTGCACCCATTTCTCCCTTCCCCACCCCCCCAACCCCCACCCCCATCCTCTTTGATCTATGTTCCTTCCTCTGGCTTCACATTTGACACCTCTTCTATTTTACAATCAGCAAAATCAATAACCCCACTCTCACCATCGACGGCACCACTGTCTCCCCATCTCCCAAGGCCCGCAACCTTGGTGTGATCTATGATTCCACCCTCTCCCTTGAGCCTCACATCCGCCATGTCATTAAAACCTCCTTCTTTCATCTCCGCAACATCACCAAACTCAGACCCTCTCTCACACCTCCCGCTGCTGAAAGACTCATCCATGCCTTCATCTCCTCCCGACTGGACTATTCCAACTCACTTCTCCTTGGCATCAGCTCCACCTACATCAACCGACTCCAACTGGTCCAGAACACAGCCGCCCGACTCATCACCCACAGCAAATCCTGGCATTACATCACTCCAGTCCTCAAACAACTTCACTGGCTTCCCATCTCCCACCGGATCACCTACAAAATCCTGATCCTCACCTACAAAGCCCTCCACCATCTGGCCCCCCCATATCTCACTGACCTCCTCTCCCCCTACCAACCCTCACGGTCCCTCAGATCCACATCAGCCGGTCTCCTCTCCATCCACAAGTCCAACCTCCGCAGTTTTGGGGACAGAGCCTTCTCCAGGGCAGCTCCCAGGCTCTGGAACTCCCTCCCCCAACTGATCCGCAATTCCGTGTCCCTCACCATCTTCCAGTCCCGCCTTAAGACCCATCTCTTCACCTCTGCCTATCCTTAGCCCCACGTCCCCCTCCCTTTTCATCTGTGCATTAATTGCCTCATATTGTGTTTTGAATTGTATTCTGTCTTTACTTTGTGTACTAGTCATGTCTCTACTATTTATTTCATTCCCCTTACATGTTTTTCCTCTACCTGCTAAATTTTTGTAAGGTGTCCTTGAGACTCTTGAAAGGTGCCCATAAATAAAATGTATTATTATTATTATTATTATTCTATCCTTAACTCCCCCAGCATTCTCCCTCAACTACAATACGTCTGAAGAAGGGTTTTGACATGAAATGTTGCTCATCCATGTTCTCCAGAGAAACAGCGTAACCCATTGAGATACTCCAGCACTGTGTCTTTTTTTGTGAACCAGCATCTGCAGTTCCTTGTGTCTACATCAACACAGAGGTGCTCCTTGAAGAATCAACAAAGATAAATTGATTGATAGACATCAGTCCCAGCTTCCAGCCCCTCTCCACAAGGAGGAAGTAATAACAGAATGTCATAAATGTATGGACATTTTACATGTTCACCAGATATTTGAATGGGCCATTGAGAGGGAAGCATAAAATGGCTGCTATAATTAGGTTTGTGACATCCTAGATGACTGGATCTGCACAATATCATGGGAAGTTATGAGTTTAGCCCTACAAAAAGCAGCGTCAAACAGCCCCTCCACATTAGCTACCTCACTGTAGCTTTATTGCGAAGTGATTGCATGTTTCTGGGTAGGTTGTCACCACAAATTATCAGTCCAATAATTAATCAGACTTGGAAGAGTGACTACGGCTGTAAAACGATGTGGATACATTGGTTAAGAAAGAGCTGTAGATGCTGGAAAAATCGAAGGTAGACGAAAATACTGGAGGAATTCCGCTGGTGAGGCAGCATCCATGGAGAGAAGGAATAGGCAACGTTTCGGGTCGAGACCCTTCTTCAGACAGAAGAACGGTCTACTTTGTACTTGAAGGAGGCTCTATTTTTGTCTACCTTGGATACATTGGTAATCGCATTTCTCCTCTTGTCATCTCTTTCGAAAATAAGTTTCCATAAAGGGAGAAGCCACGAGGATATTGGCCAATATGAGAGGCCATCTGGCTCACCAGCTTACTGGCCAAGATGCTTTGGTTATGAGACCATGATGGTACAGCCACACTGTTTCAAGCCAATTAATTCTTTTCAGTATTTGGTTAAAAGGAGGATCTAGAAAATTGATTCCTCCAGGTTCTATTCTTGTTCCAACTTCTTTTTGTATTTTCTACCAAATCATCTGTCTTAATAAAGTTCAGATCTTAAAATATGTAGTTAACATTTTACTTCTTCTTGCGTATGGCATGCACAGTCTAAAGTAGGAAGACAACTTGTTCTGTTTGATCTTCTGTTTGTGCACGCCAGGTTGATTGCATTCATCGAAACAGGGTGGACCATGTGAAGGTTGCAATCTCCCACCCCAATATTTTACTGATTCCAAAGAACAGAAGTCTGGAAAAGTTCCAGAGTGCTTGTTTTAATATCTTGTCCAGAAAGTAATATAACAGACTGGACGTGTATGCTGGCAACAAGTTTGAGACACTATATATACCATGGCAGTAAAGGTAATAAATAAGTCAATATGTGGAATTCATGCTTGAAATGATAGATAGGACTTTTGCAAATATATTTGAGCATCCTAAGGCTCAATGAAAGATTTTTCTTACTGCTGAACAATGCACCCACTGTGTGGAAATGAGCCCCTGGGCCAAATATTGTGGGAGGCTTGGATCTCAACATTTCACTGCCTGAAGTTCTGGAGCAGAGATTTTAAGAAGATTGAAGACAATTTCAAGTAATTGAATTTAAAGTTAAATATGTGTGTTATTACACTGCAGGCAACTTACGTTTCACACGTGTTTGATTTATGCGTTTTTGGAATAATGCGCTTGTTTAATTCAGACCAAAGCCTAATTTATTTGCTCATATTTTTAAAATAACGCTCTCAATTTTACACCTGGCAGCGCAGTCACGTATACATTTAAGTTACGTGTTTTTGAGACACTCACGGCTTTTTCAGGAATGTAAATGTCAGAAAATGCGAGGTGCCCGTGTTTTAAATGAATACGTCGTGTGAATTCTGGAAACATCAGAGGATTTCAGCATAGATCATTTTAGTTCTATTGTAAATATTTCAGCATTCTCACAATTAGCCACACCAGAAACCCAATGTGACAATATTATTTTCATAACTTTGGTTATTCTGAAGGAGTCCACATGAAAGCTTCATTTTGTTGAGATGCCCTGGCACTTGTGTAGGGAAATAACATTGCGATCCTGTCCCAAAGTAGACCTGGTAAGATATCTGAGATCCAATTAATTTCAAAGGGGATTAAAGGGCCATGGTCTAGCCACTGTCAGAGCCAAAGGGGAAGGGAGTTCCTTTCTTTTAAAATGATTTTTGCTACAGTTTAGTTTTCCCTTCTAATTATTTAGGTATTTCGGGTATCTTTCGCTCATTTTCTATCTTTGCCTTGGACCAAATATAATGGTGCTTTAAAATGAATTGCCTCATTTCTTTATTGCCAAAACATTTTAACTTATTAAATTACCCTGTCTGCTTTCCGATGTGTTTCAGGAACATGGCTTCCTTAATGTCACTCATTTCATCGATCCAAAATTCTGCCTGATCATAAGGTGCACACTTCACAACTAACTTAGGTAACCCAGTAAGAATTTGTCCAATATTGAAATCAGTTCAGCAGAGTCATTGCAGTCATGTTTGCCTTCTCTGCACTGAAAGGTCACCTGCAAAATGAGGAGAAAGCTTTCTGCTTCAAATGGTTAATTAAGAATGACAGGGCAGCACGGTGGCACAGCGGTAGAGTTGCTGCCTTACAGCGCCAGAAACCTGGGTTCGATCCTGATCACAGGTGCTGTCTGTAAGGAGTTTGTACATTTTCTCTGTGACCGCGTGGGTTTCCCGCAGGTGCTCCAGTTTCCTCCCACGCTCCAAAGACATATGGGTTGTAAGTTAATTGGCTTTGGTTAAAATCGTACCTAGTGTGTAGGATAGTGCTGGTGTACGGGACGATTGCTGGTCGGCGCGGACTCAGTGGGACGAAGGGCCTGTTTCCGCACTATAACTCTAACGTCTGAGCAATGGCAGTCATGTTTGTCTTTTGAACCCTTCTCTGCCTGGATAAGTCACTAGCAAGATGAGAAGAAAGCTTTCTTCTTCAAATGGTTAATAAAGAATGAAAAGATAAGTGTAAGATAAGTACTGAAGGCATCATGAATGCCTGAAAGCCATTAATCGCATGATAAAGGATCAGATGATGTCATTGGTTATGAACACTGAGTTTACCTGAGAGCAGAGATGAGATTACCAACTCAAAATCAGCCTTGTGTGTAATTTTTTTTTGTTCTATTGAATTCCAAGACGAAGCTACTCTATTTTTTTTGGAACAGGTAGCTCAGTAGCCCTTGCACTCTTTATAGTTTATGTCAAACAGTATCTCTGCCAGAAGCTATTTCCAAATCACTGTATCTTTAAAGGAGTTCTGACAGGCACAGGTTATCCCCTGCCAACACCATCCTTGCATCAAATTGTTCAAGGCTCTCCAAGCATTTCAGTACATCCACACAGAGATTAATCCAGGTTAGTTGCCTTTGCGTCATAAAGCATGAATTTGTAAACTGGGTTTAATCTACCTTATCTACTTTAGATAGGTACAAAATGCTGGAGTAATTCAGCAGGTTAGACCATCTAAAGACTGTTAGGCCATCTCTAGAGAAAAGGAATAGATGACATTTCGGGATGGAACCCTTCTTTCAGACTGAAAGATAGAGAAGGCCAGAACAGAACAGAGCTGGCAACAGATGACCTCAGGAAGAGTGAAGCCCATAATTGCCCATTGCTGACTGGCGAAGATATGCTAATGACAGAGATACAAGGATGTGAACAGTGGAACTAGTAGGATGACTAGGGTGGGGGAGGAGGGGGGGGGGGGGCATGGAATACAGAAGTTACTTGAAATGAGATAAATCAATCTTCATACCACTCTGTTCTACGATGCCCCAACTGTAAAAAGTACCTTAGACTGGTTGTTATCTCAATTCTGTTTCGTTCGACCCGCCACCAAAATAAAATCATCTTGGGCCAACCCACTACAACAATATCATGGATCAAAAGGACAATAAAATAGTGTGAAGCAAAAAATTATTTTAAATTAAATTGTGAATTACGTATACACAACTTCAAACTAAATAAGGGCAATTTTAGGACACTTTCCTTCACATATCAAGTGATGGACACATGGATTTGAATCCTCGTTAGTCGTAAAGGAAGAAAAAGCTTCTAATTATTTGCAGAAATATTTGGAAGTTGCACTGACGAACCTTAAAATCTTTCCAGGTGGTTTGAATTAGGAAAAACAAACTAATAGCCTTCATCTTTCATTACTGTATAACATTGTGAATTTTTTTAACATTTGTTCATTCAAAAGGTGTGGACATCAGTGGAGAACTTCTGACAGGTTTTATTTTGGATCTTAAGAATGAGAAGACTTTTATATTTTAAAATTACTTACATGTTGAACATTTTCCATCTTGAGTCTATTCTTACATTTCTTGGAAGATTTTACCTTATGCTTCTGATTAATTCATGAACAGAACAAACTCAATCCCTTTCTTATCTGACAGCTACATTACAATTCCTTTTGCAATATGCTTAGATACATATGGAGATGAAGAAACACACATATTTCCTTCTTCTCCCTGGTCTGAATGTTGAGGTTAAGTTAACATCCATAATGGATTAGATCAATGAGGAGGACAGAACTGGTACATTCTTGAACTATTTAGTACAAACTAGTGATCACCAAATCAGTCATCTATGTAATTCCTGAATTTATCTCATCTTCTGTACAATATTAAACTCAGACATAAAATTACTGAAGGATGATATCTGGTTTCTTTTCTCCTTAGCTTCGGTGGTTTGTATTCTTTTAGTACAATAGTTGACTGTTTAATTCTATTTTGCTGAAAGATCAGATGTGTTAAAACAATGGATTATCAAATTGATTCGCAAGGAACTGCAGATGCTGGAATCTTGAACAAAAAACAAGAGGCTGGTGGAATTCAGTGCGTCCAACAACAGTTGTGGAGGGAATCGACAATGTTTCAGAATAGGAACACCCCCCCCCCCCCCCCTCCCCAATCTGATCCGCTGAGTTCCTAAAACCTTTTGATTTTACACATGGAATTGGATTTCTTGGCAAGTTTTACTATTCAAAAGTTAGGCTCAACAATCTCAGTTTTAAAAAATATATAAAAACATATATAATGTACACACAAACACACACACACACACACACATATATGTGTGTGTGTGTGTTATTTTAACCTGAGAGATAGTTGAGCCTAACTATTATATATATATATATATATATATCATTTATACCATTCAATATATATATATATATTATTCTGGTATATATATTGCCATTCTGGTAACTGTATAGATTGTGTGTATATATATATATATACCATATATAATATAATATATATATATATATACTATATGTGTACTATATACTATACTATACTATACTATATACTATATACTATATATGTACTATAAATACTACACATATGTGATATATATGGCATACAAGTGTATATATCACATATATATATATCACATATAATAAACCATATAAAACATTTGTACCATATATATATATATATATATATATATATATATATATGGTACAACCATATAAAACATTTGTACTATATATATATATGGTACAAATGTTTTATATGGTTTATTATATGTATATGGTACGTGGTTTATATGGTTTATTTATATATATATATATATATATATATATATATATATTCATTAAATATTTACTATCATGGCAATTTATGATTTTCTGGATTGATACTTGGGTTGTGTGAATATGTCTTTAATTTAAAATTGAGATTTGTGTATGGAGCGGATAATACTCTAGAAATAAATAAATTATTATCCTACTGCATTCTCTCACATTGATTAACTTAGGTAGGACAACCTTCACATTATGGGTGTCACATGTATTGTCGAATAATGACGGTATGTTTGAGGTTGCCATGGAAACGCAGACTTAAGTCTCCCAGCATGCTCTATCTGTCTGACAGGTCACCTACTGTGGTATATTAAGTCTTTCTGCTCCGTTACACACTGAAGAATGCGATGAAGGACACACATTTATCTCTCTGTCACTCACATTACGTCAGGCTGCTCACTGATAAGGACTATTCAAAAGGCCCTGTAGCAACAGCAAAGGTGTCCCCAGCAACTCTAGTGTTTTAAATGGCGCCATTGTTTGCCTCACAAGGCGTTGACAATTGGTCAGAGCTGTCTATGAATATCCTAACACATCAGCCAGCCAATGTAACCTCATCTTTTTATTGGCTTTAGATGACATTCTCATTACAGGCCTGAAATTCTAGTCAAAATAAGCTTCAGGAATCTTATCGTGGTTACAATTTAACTGTGTTGTCTCTGATATTTCTGAGAGTAAAAGTAAGCTTGACGGGTTCTTGTTCAGTGGGTTGTGCTTAAAGATCTCAAAATGTACCACAGAAAAAGTAATCTTGATCTCATTCAATCAAAATATTTTGTAAAAAATTACTAGACAGTAAACTCCTAATGGCAACCTGATTCAAATAACACACTTGTATAAAATACAAATTTTGTACAAGGGGGGTTTCATGGTTGAAACTATCACAAATTTGCAGTCATTTTCAATGCATAGAGCCATACAGAGTCATCGGGCATCATAGAGTAATACAGCATGGAAACAGTTCCCTTGGCTCAGTTCATCTATGCTGAACAACATTTCCCAAGCTGGTCCTATTTGTCTGCATTTGGCCCATATCCCTCCAAATCTTTCCTATCCGTGTACCTGTTCAAGCATCCTATAAATGCTGTTATTGTACCTGCTTCAACTACCTCCTCTGGCAGCTCATTCTATGTACCCACCACCCACTGTGTGAAAAAGTTGCCCCTATTAAATCATTTCCCTCCCACCTTAAACCTATGCTCTCTGGTTCTTGATTCTACTACTCTGGGTAAAAATACTCTGTGCATTCACCCTATCAATTCATCCTACCTATATGGTTCAATTATATCATATCAATTAAAGTGCAGTACAACAACACAACAATGAAGATTGCTGGAGAGAAGGAATGGGTGACGTTTCTGGTCGAGACCCTTTTTCAGACTGAATCCGAGCCTGAAGAAGGGTGTCGACCCGAAACGTCACCCATTGAATCTGAAGAAGGGTCGCAATCCGAAACGTCACCCATTCTTTCTCTCCAGAGATGCTGCCTATCCCACTGAGTTACTCCAGCATTTTCATTAATAAGCAGGTGCTTATCAAGTTCAAGTGAGTTTGTTGTCATGTGTCCCTGTATAGGACAATTAAATTCTAGCTTTGCTTAAGCACACAGAAAATAGTAGGCATTTACTACAAAACAGATAAATGTGTCCATACACCATGATATAAATATATACACACATGAATAAATAAACTGGTAAAGTGCAAATAACAGAAAGTGGTTATTAATAATCAGAGTTTTGTCCGAGCCAGGTTTAATAGCCTGATGGCTGTGGGGAAGTAGCTATTCCTGAACCTGGTTGTTGCAGTCTTCAGGCTCCTGTACCTTCTACCTGAAGGTAGCCGGGAGATGAGTGTGTGGCCAGGATGGTGTGGGTCTTTGATGATACTGCCAGCCTTTTTGAGGCAGCGACTGCGATAAATCCCCTCGATGGAAGGAAGGTCAGAGCCGATGATGGACTGGGCAGTGTTTACTACTTTTTGTAGTCTTTTCCTCTCCAGGGCACTCAAATTGCCGAACCAAGCCACGATGCAACCGGTCAGTATGCTCTCGACTGTGCACCTGTAGAAGTTAGAGAGAGTCTTCCTTGACAATCCGACTCTCCGTAATCTTCTCAGGAAGTAGAGGTGCTGATGAGCTTTTTTGATAATTGCATTAGTGTTCTCGGACCAGGAATGATCTTCAGAGTTCGGTTTAAACCAGCATCTGCAATTCCTTTCTACACAATTAAGATTTTGCATGTACAGGTCTAAAATCTCCAGCCACATGCGACAAATGTTATCGTGCCAAACAGTCGCATTGTTGCAAGCAGAATTCGCTTCCCTGGCCAGTACACAATTTTCCCATCAGTAAAAAAAATTCTAAAGCATTTGCAGTTGGTTTAAAACCATAGTCACAGAAGGTTAGTTAAGGATACTCGTAGAATCTACAGAATAATCGGGAGGTTTCACAATATCGGTGAGACCACACCTCCAGACTAAAGCCACCTTAAGAGACCTAAACCATCTGCAAGTTTGGAGCCTGACTTCATCACATCAGTGAGCAGCAGATGCTAAATGAGTACTACTACTGCAACTCTGTGGAGATGGACGGGAGGAGGTTGACTGTAAAGGAGGCCTGTAGATTTGCATCTGTGGCCAACATTCCACTCAGAAGCTGAACTGTTCCTTCTGTGCAGTTTTCATTGCTCTAAGCTATGTTTGCTACCAACTTCTTCCACATAATGCCTCTTGAAGTTACAATAATGCAGTTCTGTTTATGTGTTGCCTCTGTTCCTCCCCTTAGATTGTGAAGGACAGAAGTAAAATCTCTTATCAGCATAATTATATGAAGGGGTAACCACTTCACGTGTGCATGACAAAGCCCAATGGATCTTTTGTGCTTCTGTTTCAAGAATTTTTTTCATAACATTTGCCATCTGTCAGCTCTGTTAAATGAGGAGACCACATCTTCCACTCACTTTACAAGAGATGGTACAAGTTAATCATCGATTGCTGAGTCCATGGGAGATGAGGCAAAAGATATCTTAACCATTTGGTTTAAGAGGATGAGCAAGTTCCTTTTGCATCTCTGGATAGAAGGAATGGGTGAAGTTTCGTGTCTAGACCTTTCTGACCCAGTCCCAGTCTGAAGAAGGGTCTCGACCTGAAACGCATCCATTCCTTCTATCTAGAGATGCTGCCTGTCCCGCTGAGTTACTCCAGCGTTTTGTGTCTATCTTCGGTGTAAACCAGCATTTGCAGTTCCTTCCGACACAAATTCCTTTTGCATCCAGTCTTCAGCAGATACCACTCCCAAACCAATGTTTAAGAAAGAACTACAGTTGCTGAAAAATCGAAGGTAGACAAAAATGCTGGAGAAACTCAGAGGGTGAGGCAGCATCTATGGAGCGAAGGAATTGGTGACATTTCAGGTCGAGACACTTCTTCTAACTGACCCACAATGCTAAAGCAAAAAACCCGTAGTCCTTAGTGCAACCAAAGATAGCCCATAGAAATTCATAGGTAGATACTGAGAAATTCAGTGGGTGAGGTAGCACCCGTGGAGGGAAGGAATAGGCGACGTTTCGGGTCGAGACGCTTCTTCAGAATTCATATTGATTGGAATGATTGAAAGATACAGCATGGAAACAGGCCCTATTTATGCCGACTGTTGATCATCCATTCACACTAGTTCTATTTATTTCCAGAGGCCAATTAATCTATAAATCCTGCACGTCTCTAGGATATGGAAGGAAACCGGAGACCTGCAGTCAAATGCTCCACCACTAAGCTATGCCTCCTCATTAATCTGAGCTATACTCCCCATTAATAATTGAGGTTATTATTGTGTAGTGTTCAAGAGCCTGATGGTTGTTGGGAAGAGACTAGTCATGAACCAGGTGGCCATTGTTTTAAGACTCCTGAACCTTCTTCCCAATGGCAGAAGGAAAATGAGAGCGTGGCCTGGTGATGATTGTCTTTGATGATATTGCCTGCCTCTTTGAGGCAGCGCTTCCGATAGATCCTTTCGATGATGGGGAGGTCAATATCTGTAATGGACCGGGGCAGTATCTACCACTGTAATCTCCCTCGTTTCTGAGCATTTGAGTTGCTGAAAAAGGTCATAAGGAAACCATTAAGTATGATCTCTGCTGTACAAACAGAGAATTCGGCAACATATTGACTCTCCTCTATATTCTGATGATGTGGAGGCATTGATAGGCTTTCTTTGTGGTAATACAAAATCAGCCTTCATGACATGAAACCAAAGTGCAATACTCCTATCATTTCATTTATGGAAGATCATGTTTTTTAAGAGTAATATGAAATATTAGTAACATCATAATTCACCAAATTAGATTATGTCTAGGATTCGTCTTACAAGGAATTAATGACTGTTTTGAGCATGAATTATGCTTCAGTAGCTTAAGAATCAAATTGGTTCACCTCTAGCCTGTAATAAAATCATTATTTTGATCAAATTACACATTGCCTCTTTTCCTATAGAATATATTTAATTCCTATGAATAATTAGCAGTCTAATATGTCCTAATAGATCTTCAATAATTTATTGTTTGCAATGAATTAGCTTTTCCTGTTCAGATGATAGTATGTATTTATGTACATATGTTGTCATGAAACTCAAACATTTATGTAATACAATTAATAATTATTTTTCTATTCAAAGGTGTGTGGAATTTAAAATCCTTTACATGCAGCACCATTAATTATCATCTCTAGATGAAGAAGGATGCCAATCCTAAACATTACCCATCCATATTGTCCAAAGATGCTGCTTGACCCGCTGAGTTACTCTTGCACTTTGTGTCTTTTCTTTGCTATATCTTAGTTTGCCAGGGTTTTGCTTTCTTGTCGGCAATCGCTTTACTTACTTTTGTTGCTGGGTAATTCTCTAGCTTCTTTTGACAATTTTCCTCTTTGAGTGGACAAAGGTGAGACATTTTCTGCAGTTAAGGTAATGTTTATGACTGTTTCTACATCTCTATCTGGTTATTTTTCATGAATTGGACCTTCATTTGTTTGTGATGAGGGCAAGAGTTTGGTTCAGCAATTCATCAGATATTTCAAAATTCTGTGAGGAATTATTTTCATCTAAAAATATATAATTTTTATTTGAACCGCTATTTCAAATCTGTTTTTAGTGCATTTTCTTAGCATGTGGAAATGTTGTGAACATTTAGATAACTTCATTATAGTCACCATAGATAATATCTAATTGTTCTAATTATTGTTTAATAATTAAGAAGTGGGTTTGCATCACTGAACTTGATTGAAAATGAAACAATTTTAGTGACACTAAAATGCTGATGTCAAATTCAAAACTTTACAACAGGGTGAATATAGAAATCTAAAAGTGGACTGCAACTGGGTGGCGAATCTGTGGAATTCTTTGTCACAGATGGCCGTGGAGGCCAAGTCAGTGGATATTTTTAAGGCAGAGACAGATAGATGCTTGATTAGTATGGTTGTCATAGGTTATGAGGAGAAGGCAGGAGAATGGGGTTAGGAGTGAGAGATAGATCAGCCATGATTGAATGGCAGAGTAACTTGATGGACCAAATGGACTAATTCTAATCCTATTCCTTATGATCATGAACAGTTATAGGATATTCAGACAAATGGCTTGCACATAAACTATCCATACTCAGCATGATGAAAAACAATTACAGCCAATATGATGTGTTGAATAGTGACAATGTTGTCATTCAGGAAACATGGCTTCCATCAAGTTTCCATTAAGAACTATCAGACACTGAATCTTTTTTTAAAGTATGATTGCTTGAGAAAGAGGTATTATCTAACAAAATAGAGAGAACTCTTCTGCTTTTCTTCAATTGATGCCGATGAACGATTTGCATCTGCCCATAACATCTGACCAGAGACATGTATCTTTGGTTTAATGGCTCATCGGAGAGAAGGCTCCATGACAATACAAGACTCTCTCACCCTAGATAATGTTTTCTAATTTCAGGAGTGGAACTTCAAACAGCAAAGACAGTCAGAAGAAACTGCAGATGTTGAAATCCTGAGCAAAAACAAACTGCTGGAGTAAATCACCAGGTCAGGCAACATCTGTGGTGGGATTGGACAAACGATGGCTTGGGTTGATAAAGTACCTTGGATTGAAGAGGGATCCCGACCCAAAACGGAGACCAGAAACAAATTTCAGACTGAGACCCAAGATTGCTGTATGAGTATGCCAAGCATGACACTCCATTGCTGATGTGGTCCACCAATGTAGCTTAATGAAAGTGTACCATTAAGAGGGAATACGGTAAAATTCATTATTGTATTCTGATGCAGTTTAACCCAAATAGGCATAGGAGTTCAGCAGCAACACATACAAAAAAAACATATTGACTCCGAAAATAATTACAATCTCAACCTCAAAGCATTAAACTATCAGCAATGTTTATTTGTGCAATATATCAAAAATTAGATGAGAAAAATAAGATGCAATTAGTGTGGGAACAGTTATCTTAATACAAGCCAATATTCTCCAAAGTGGTCTGTGATATGTAAGTTAAATAAAATTAATTAGATGAGTTTTATGTCATTGATGAATATAACCTGATAATGTAATTATTTTAACCGTTGTCCTCATGTATTGCTGGAAATTGTTCAGAGCAATGATGCAAGGCTGAAAATGATTAAAATATATTAATCTCATTCAAGAGGTTTAGATAATACTATAAACCATGAACACAAACTTGGAGTGACTTAACAACAACAGTTAAATCCCATGATAAAAATAGGCCCTGAAGCTATCCCATAATTTGGGAATATTGACATAGTATATAAAAGTCCTGTGTTAATCAGTCCCCAGTTTGCTTATTCTTCATGTCACTGGGAACTACCAGAAATCAATTCAGTAAAAAATGCATTGCTCAGTTGAATAGTCCCCGCTTCATATTTTTATATTTTTAATTATTTTTAAAATCCCACTGCTTCCCATTGATGCCCTCCTTCCATCAACCCCATCAGTTCCCAGCTTGTGGCACCATCTTCCCCACCAACCCAACCCTCACCACTGGCCCACCTACATCTTTGCATCACTTTATTTGGTGAGAAAAACATAAAGTGCTGGAGTAACTCAATGTGGAGAGAATGGATAGGCGTCATTTCAGGCTGGGGCCCTTCTTCAGACTGATTGAGGTGATCAGACCAGTTAGTTCATTAGTTGAGGTAGAGATCTACAACTACAGTCCATGGAGTACATTTGTGTGAATTAGCATCAGTAATATTCCAATCGGGTAGCTTATAACCCAACAGTATGTGCACTGAATTCTCCAATTTTAGGTAACTAACCAAATCTCCTCTCCATTTTTCCCCACCCTACGCTTTCTTTTGCCTCCCTCTCTCTTCTGTGCCCCACCTGGACTTGCACTGAACACCCTCCCCCTCCCTCCTTCCCCCCTCCCCCATTCCAACTTCATGCCTTCCTCAAGCTTCACAATTCATAACTCTACTATCTTTTTGTCTCACACCATCTGTCTTTTCATCTCTGGCCTTTGCCAATCATCTGCCTATCAACCTTTCACTTGTATCCATCTATCACTTGCCAGGCTTTGCCCTGCCCCTCCTCTCTTCCAGCTTTCTCCCCCCCATCCCGGTACAATCAGTCTGAAACTGGTACCGACCGGAAACATCATCCATCTCTGTTCTCCAGATATGCTATCTGACCCACTGAGTTACTCGAGCACTTTGTGTCCTTTTGAGCATCAGTAAAACTTTGGCAACTCATTGGGAAGACAATTCTTTATACATGCTTTGACACAGCTCCTTCAGTCTGTGAACTGTCAATGTATAAATGAGCTTGGCATTTGGGGGTTAACATTGCAATAATTACCCTTTTCAGTTTGCTGGATAGCAGAATTTTTAAGGATTAATGAATCACAAAGCTATCTCACAATCATTCAATGCTTTTGGCCTCTTGTCCTTGTTCTAAAACCCTTTTTGTACAATAATCTGGCTTTGGAGAATCTTTCAGTACATTCAGTGTTTGTACACATTACTGCAGCTTTTCTTTTGATCTATTGTACAGCCTATAAAATGTGACCTTTAATGGGTTAAGGTACAGTATCTACGCCAATATGTCTTCTTATCACTGCAGGTTTCCTTACATTAGTTTGCTTTTAATTGAATACCAATATTTAAGTATGTTTACTTTACACAGTGTAATCAAAGACTATTTTGTAAGACTTCATTAAATTGCAAAAGCTTGCTACAAAAAGTACATTTACTTCAATTAGCTTACTTAGAAAATCTGGGCACAGTTGCAGATTCCATCTGATCAACGCTCAACGACTTGTACAAAGGATACCATTGCCCTTTAAACAGTACGTGGTCTAAATCCCATTTTTAATGAAGGCACAGCTCGTGGGCAACTAGCTCTTGGCAATGCAAGATCTTGGCGATTAAATACATTTTCTATTTTATTTGTGTTGATCCTGAATTAGCACCACAGTATATCTTAGGTGTCAGCCTTGGCTCTCTTCAGCTTTGAGTGAACAAGCAAACCCATTTCAGAGCCTTAAGCTTGTAGTGCAGGCTGAAATCAGTGCAACAGTGGAAGAGTGTGTAGGAAGGAACTGCAGATGCTGGTTTAAACCGAAGATAGACACAAACTGCTGGAGTAACTCAGCGGGACAGGCAGAGAAGGAATGGGTGCCATTTCAGGTTGAGACCCTTCTCCAGAGTATAGCTTGCCAGATGAGATCTTAAACCCATTTGTTCTGTCACTGACCACAGAACATCCTACGACCTAACCTGAGGTAGAAGATAGAAATTCCCCTGATGTTCTGGGGGGCAGTAGTCATCTCATCATTAATATATAGTTATGTTCAGTAGCACATCATTGATTATGGAACCTTGCTTTGTTGTTGCTGTAGTTCCCTTTGCTACAACGCCAATTATAGTTCCAAGGAATTAATTGGCTTCAAAACGTTTTGGGACATTTAGAGGTTATGAATGGTGTGATATAATTTTAATTTTCTTTTATCATTCACATTATAATTTGAGTTTAATTTATTATCACGTGTACAGTGAAAAGCTTTTGTTATGTGCTATAAAGTCGGTGGAAAGACAATACATGATTACAATCAAGCCATCCACAGTGTACAGATACATGATAAAGGGAATAACGTTTAGTGCAAGATAAAGTCTAGTAGTCCAATCAAAGATAGTCTGAGGGTCTGCAATGAGATAGTTAGTACCTTAGGACCTCTCTAATTGTTGGTAGGTCTGCTTCAGTTGCCTGATAACAGCTGGGAAGAAACCGTCCCTCAATCTGTTTTTCATAGACAGTTTCTTCCCAGCTGTTATCAGGCAACTGAACTATCTAAACAACAATTACTGTATGTGCAAATAAAATGAACGGATTTCCTGGGACAATTTTACACCTTCTCTTCTTCTGACACCAGAAAAGTTTAGAACATCATTCAATGTGGCAGTGCATTGGGCCAGGTCATGTTTAGCCCACATTACAAACTTCACCCCTGAAGATGTTCCTCTTATAACCACATGCGTTTTTGTACGCCCTTGTGCCATGGCTACCATGGAACAGTTCTTGGTGCATTTCACAATGGAGATTAGGCTTCAAGCTCCATTTGCAGAATCCCTTCTTGTCGCCTTTGCACCTTTGCTGACTGATTAATTAGAGACATCTAAAAACTGTGAAAAATAATAAAAAATTATTATAAAAAAATACATTAAAAGGTTGAAAATACAAATGTAATTGATATTTGTTTCAACTAATGTGAATTAATTAACAACATTACTTATATTTAAACAAAATAAAGCCAGCCATCCACTCTTGATGAGGGAGATGGGCAGACGACATTTCGGGTTGGGACCCTTCTGAAGTCTTTGGAGTTTACGGCATAGAAACAGGCCCTTCAGCCCACTGAGTCCGCACCGACCAGCGATCACCCTCATAAGAGACAATTTACAAATTAAAGCAAGTTAGCCTACAAACCTGTACGTCTTTAGAGTGTGGGAGGAAACCGGAGCACCCAGAAAAACCCCACACAGTCACGGGGAGAACATACAAACTCCATGCAGACAGCACCCGTAGTCAGGATTGAACCCAGGTATCTGCCACTGTAAGGCTGCAACTCTACCACTGTGTTGCCCAACTGTGAAATATAATTAAAAATACATTAAAAAATTGAAAATACCAAATGTAATTAATAGTAATTTCAACTAATATGAATTAATTAACAACATTAATTTTATTTAAACAAAATAAAGCCGGCCATTCACCCTTTCTCGATGAGGGAAATGGACAGATGACATTTCGAGTCGAAACCCTTCGTGAGTCTTGGCTTTTGAAATTAAATCTTTCATTTGGGTGATATAGAATATCTTATTTTCTTTTGTTTGATTTTTTTCTTCAGACTGAAGAAGGGCTATGACCCAAAATGTCATCTGTCCATTTCCGTCCACCTATGCTGCCTGACTTGCTGAATTCCTCCAACACTAAGTTTTTATGCTTAAGATTCTAGCACCCGCAGTCTCTTGTGTACCCACTCTTTTACCCAGCTTGGTGGTCCAATTTGAATGAATGGATCTGTGCTGTTCGCTGGTATATAATATAAAACAAAACAGATTTAAAAGTGTTTTGAGCTTTCATTTAGGAAAATTCTGTGTCATCCCTGGGATCAGTAATGAGCAAAGGATGTGAAAGGTTGGATGTACGAACAAATGTGGAATTCTCTGCCACAGAAGGCAGTGGAGGCCAATTCACAGGATGTTTTCAAAAGAGAGTTAGATATAGCTCTTAGGGCTATCGGAATCAAGGGATGTGGGGAGAAAGTGGGAACTGGGTACTGAATTTGGATGATCAGCTATGATCATATTGAATGGCGGTGCTGGATCGAAGGGCCGAATGACCTACTCCTGCACCTATTTTCTATGTTTCTATGTTTCAACTCTGGCAAGTTCCATCCCTTCACACTGCTGCAGGTAAACATGGTGACCTCAAGAGAACTGCTTGTCAGTGCTTCTTGTTTAAACCACTGACAAATGATGAACACATCTTCAGGCCAATGGTTTCCTATAAACATCCATGTTGGTCTACTTTTGAAAATAAATCTTTAATCTTGGTCACTTGCTTCATTATATTTTCCCTGGTTTATTTATTTTTTCTTTGTTTTAATAAGCATAAATTCTACTAATGTTTGTTATTTAGGTACCAGGCAATATATGTTGCAGTTACAGTACATGGTGTTTTTAAGATTATTAATACCCATTGTTTAGCAAGCAAGGTTTGACATCAAGCTACAAAAGGAACTATTAGGAAATGTGACATATGTTTTAAAGAGGGACTGCAAGGAGGAGACAGGGAGTTTAGTTTAGTTTAGTTTAGAGATACAACATGGGAACAGGCCCCGTGGCCCAAGCCATCTATTGATCACCTATTCACACTAGTTCCACAGCAACCCACCTTCTCATCCACTCCCTAAACATTATGGACAATTTTACAGAAGTCAACTAACCTACAAACCCCAAGTCTCTGAGATGTGGGAGGAATCCAGAGAATCTGTAGGAATCCCACAAGTCACAGGAAGAAAGTGCAAACTCCATACAGACAGCAACGAGGTCAGGATCGAACCCGGGTCTCTGGTGCTGTGAAGCAGCAGCTCTACCAGCTGCACCACTGTGCCGCTCTTTAGGTCAGGAATTCCGAAGCCTTGGACTTGCAGGTTCAAGGCACGAACACCAATGATTAAGATACAACAATTATAGACTCGGTGATAATAAACAGACACATGTTTCTGCCCACTAGATTATAAATAATAGCATCACTTCATGACAGGTAACCTGATATGAAGGTTTTATTTAACAACTCCAGATTCTTTTTGTGATCTCTGGTCAAGATTTAGAATTTAAGTGGTGATTTTCCCTTCTTCATGATTGAAAATGCTAACATATGTATGTATGCTTAAAATGGACTTCAAAATGCTGGAGCAACTCAGCGGGACAGGCAACATCTCTAGATAGAAGGAATGGGTGATGTTTCGGGTTGAGACCCTTCTTCAGACTGAGTCTGAGTCTGAGTCTGACTCAGTCTGAAGAAGGGTCTTGACCCGAAATGTCACCCATTCCTTCCATCCAGAGATGCTGCCTGTCCTGCTGAGTTACTCCAGCATTTTGTGTCAATCTTCAGTGTAAACCAGTATCTGCAGTTCCTTCCTACACATTATGTCTGCTCAAAGCCATCCTTCACATTGTAATCTATTATTTACAAACGTAAGGTCACAACACAAAATTCAGAATATCCGAAATTAAATTTAGGCATGCATAATTCAAATTGTCAGATAATCTTTTACCAATAATTATCCTAATTAAATTAGTAACAGGGCAGCTGACAAATTGGCTCAGTAGGAACACTGTTATGTTGCCCCTGGGTCCAAGGCATGAATCCACTTCACACCGATGGAATTAAAATCCTTTGCCGATGGTGGTTGTAAATGTGCTGTAAGAAATTATCTTCTACAAGATTCATCTAATTCCACATGGATTTGTGTTGATTGTATATAACAATAATGGGTATTCAATTTCTTTATTTGACCCTGAGATCCACTCCCTAAATATTAGGGGCAATTTAACAGAGACCAGTTAACCTACAAACCCACACACAGGTCTCTGGGATGTGGGAGGAAACCGGAGAACCCGAAGGAAACCCACGTGGTCAAATGGAGAATGCGCAAACTCCACACAGATTGCACCCGAGGTCAGGGTTGACCTAGGGTCTATGGTGATATTTAGATGCTTCTGAAAGAAAATAGAAATGGAAGTCTGGCACAGGAGAAGGGTTCCGACCCGAAATAATCTGAAAGAGTTTGAAGAAGAGTTCCGACCCAAACTGCCACCTATGCTTTTTCTTCAGAGAATCTGCCTGACATATTTTGACATCTGTGAGGAGTTTGAAAGTTCTTCCTGTAACCATGTGGATTTGCTCTGGGTGCTCAGGTTTCCTTCCACATCACAAAGATGTGTGGGTTAATTAGTCTGCAAATTGTCACTAATATGTAGAGAGCAGTTAACTGGAATGATCACTGTGAACGAGTGATCGATGGTTAGTGTGGGCTAAGTGGGCCAAAGAGCCTGTTTCCATGTTGTATCTCCTAATCTTTCAATCTTTCAATATATAGATTTAGGCTTTAGATTTTAAGATACAGTGTAGAAACTGCTACGGCTCTATGGCCTGCCGAGTCTGTGCCGACCAGCGATCACCCCTTATATTAACACTATTCTACACACTAGGGACAATTTACAATCTTATTAAAGCCAATTAGTCTACAAACCTGTATGTCTTTGGAGTGTGGAAGAAAACCAGAGCATCTGGAGAAAACCCATGTCGTCAGAGGGGAACTTACATATTCAGTACAGACAGCCCCGTAGCCAGGATCAAACCGGGGTCTCTGGCGCTGTGACGCTGAAACTCTGCCACTGCGCAACTGTTCTGCCCCGTAGATGTTCATAGATGAACACTGATGTTCCTGAGACAACTTGGTCTTCTTGCTGTATTCAGACCACACTAAGATAAGTCATTATATTTCAGGTGCAAGTACAGAGGCCTTACAGCGTTTGCAGTGCTGGAGACCCAGGTTCGATCCCGACTACAGGTGATGTCTGTACGGAGTTTGTATGTTCTTCCCGTGACCTGCGTGGCTTTTCTCCGAGATCTTCGGTTTCTTCCCACACTCCAAAGACGTACAGGTTTGCAGGTAAATTGGCTTGGTAAATGTGAAAATTGTCCCTAGTGTGTGTCAGATAGTGTTAATATGCGGGGGTCAGTGGTCGGCGCAAACCCGGTGGGCCGAAGGACCTGTTTCCATGCTGTATCTCTAAACTAAACTAAACTATCGATGTCCTGGCAGAGGAAAATCGAGCTTTTTCTTGTTATGCCCAGAGAACAGTTTCTTGGCCAACAGTTCTTGGCCAACATTATTGAAATTATGAGTCAACAGCCCAGTGTGGGGATTTGAGTCACATGGAAGTATGGCCAGGTAGGGTTGCCAGTCACTTCTATGGAATAAGATTGATGAATCAGCAGGATACTGGATATTACATCCAAAAGATTTTCACAGTCATTTTCTCTGGCACTAACCTACCCATTTCCAGACATATGAATTGCCATAGCAGGATTACAATGCTTCTTGCCACACACCGAACACAATCATTGTGTTTATTTCCTTGAAAATTAAACAGTATTGTTACCATCATAATTTTGCAGATTTATTCGGGTAAAATGAAATTAATAATGGCAAATACATTTTTCGTCTTTTCTTCACCATTCTTCAGATATTTCTCGAGCTGAATTAGTCTGCAAGCATCTCCTTAGAGTCAAGAGTCAAGAGTGTTTTATTGTCATGTGTCCCGGATGGGACAATGAAATTCTTACTTGCTGCAGCACAACAGAATATGTGAATATGTAAACATTGTATATAATGGGAAAAAAAAGAAAAAGTTCAATAAATAACAAATATAGTGCAAATAACAAATAATAATATAGTATTTTATAGTTCAGAGCTCATAGCTTATTCGTTGTGTTTAATAGCCTGATGGCTGTGGGGAAGTAGCTGTTCCTGATCCTGGACATTACTGGCTTCAGGCTCCTGTACCTTCTTCCTGATGGCAGTGGTGAGATAACTGTGTGGCCAGGATGATGTGTGTCTTTGATGATTTTGGCTGCCTTTTTGAGGCAGCGACTACGATAGATCCCTTCGACGGTGGGGTGGTCAAAGCCGGTGATGGACTGGGCAGTGGTAACAACTTTTTGTAGTCTTTTTCGCTCCTGGACTTTCAAGTTGCCGAACCAGGCCACGATGCAACCAGTCAGAATGCTCTCTACCGTGCACCTGTAGAATCCTTGTCGACGTGCCGAATCTCCGTAATATTCTCAGGAAGTAGAGTCGCTGATGTGCTTTCTATATAATTGCATCAATGTGCTGGGTCCAGGAAGGATCTTCTGATATATGCCCGCCCAGGAATTTGAAGTTATTGACCCTCTCCACCATCATCCCATTGATATAAACAGGATGTTTAAGAAGGAACTGAAGATGCTGGAAAATCGAAGGTACACAAAAAAGCTGGAGAAACTCAGCGGGTGCAGCAGCATCTATGGAGCGAAGGAAAAAGGCAACGTTTCAGGCCGAAACCCTTCTTCAGACTGATCGGGGGTGGGGGTTTCACAAAAAAGCTGGAGAAACTCAGCGGTATAAACAGGATTGTGGGTCCTCATCCTTCCCCTACAAAAGTCCACAATCAGTTCCTTGGTTTTACTGATGTTGAGAGCCAGGTTGTTGTGCTGGCACCATTTGGTCAGTCGGTCAATCTCACTTCTATACTCTGACTCGTCCCCATCTGTGATTCGTTCAACCACAGTGGTGTCATCGGCAAACTTGATGATGGAGTTCGCACTATGACTTTTTTCCACAGTTTTCTGTTTCTTTCAATTTTAATTTTTCCTTGCAGCCAATCAAGTCAGATTTTCAATTTGCCCTTTAATTAATATCCATATTTATAGAGTCCGAGTCAGAGAGTTAGTCAAACTCTTCCATGCTGACCAAGATGCTCCAACTAAACTAGTCCCACTTATTTGCATTTGGCCCATTCCCCTCCAAACCGTTCCTATCCACGTAGCTATCCAAGTGTCTTTGCTGTTTTTTTACTGGCTTACAACCTAACGGTTTGAACATTGAATTCTCCAATTTTAGGTAACTAAGCTAAAACTCCCCCCTTCCCCCCCCCCCCCCCCCCCCCCCCCCCCCCCCCCCCCCCCCCCCCCCCCCTTATCCCACTCCTGCTACTTTCTCCCTCTGGCTTCACAATCCACAGCTCTTCAAACTTGTCTCATACCTTCTATTCTTATCTCTGGCCTTTGTTCCAACCACCTGCCTATCAGAAAAAAAACCCTTTACCTATGTTGACCTATTGCCTGCCATGCTTTTGCCTGCCTCTCTTTTCCAGGTTTCTTCTCCCCCCCCTACAATCAGTCTGAAGAAGGGTCTCGACCAAAATTACGCCTATCCACGTTCTCCAGAGATGCTGCCTGACCTGGCGAAATACACCAGCACTTTGTGTCCTTTCATGGAAATAATCGTTCTCTCTCCACTCTAATAAAGTTTATGTAGTTCACAATAAAAAACTTCACCCGCATTCCTTTGAGCCTTCCCAATTCCAATGGGAATGATCTCACGGCTCTCCCTCATGATTAACTTTTCCAATATCTAGTCCTACCCTAGTAAATCTACACTGTGTGCTTTCTATAAAAAATCTTTAATTGGGTAGCAAAAACTAAACACAGCATCTTGTGACCTTGCCATACTTTGTTTTTTAATCATTTAGTAGGACCGTTTGTTGTTAACATTTCAGCCTTTGCAACTGACTCATGTACCTTCTTAATGAAATACAACATTAAACAGCAACAGTAACATTCATTAGCATAATAGATTCTTTGTGATATTCGGAGACCTCTTAATCAGCCTAACTTGATTCCGCATCATTATTGGCTGCAGGCTCCAAAATCTCTTACATATAAGCTTAATATCTTTTAAAACCAATGTAAGATTCTATCTGCCAAACTACAGTTGATTTATTAAGTATGACAGTTCACAGTTCATCTCCCCGTGAAATTGTCAGTTGGAGTCGACACAGGCATTTGCAGTCTGTCCACAGTGACACACTTAATTTTGTCTGTGGAATGCTGCAAAACCACTTCAATTTGGATTCAATTTGTACAAGCATTTTAAAGCTTTTTAATTTTCCATGGTACAGAAAATTTGATTACAGTCAAGAATTACTTACGTCTGCACTCTATGTATTCGCAAACATGATTCCAGACATTCACGCTGTCTGCTCATTTTCATGATTCAACTTGCAGCTATTATCCCTACACCATTCCAGGTTATGTGCCAGTCTGGGAAAAGTGGTTCTATGCACCATTCAGATGCAAAAGAGATCAGTGTGAAGAAGGGTCCCGATCCGAAATGTCACCGCTCCATTCCCTTTACAGATGCTGAGTTCCTCCAGTGGTACCTTGTGTTTTATACAAATGCATCCTTGTTCATAGAAGTGTGGTGTTAAATTCAGGAAACACTTCCTACACGGAATTGCCTGCAGCAAGCTTTGGGAGATACCAAGTTTCATGGATGATGTCTTGGATTCTTTGATGCTGTGGCCTGGTAGCTCGCTGGAACAGGGACGCTTTGGTCGAGTTGACCTTATACAAGTGGAAAATCTGAATCCACATTACAATTACCATGTAGAAAGGAAAAGGATGGGTGATGTTTCGGGGCCCTTCTTCAGACGTTTGTGTATATCCATATCAAAACTAGCTGGACCAGGTATTCAGTGTGAAGAAGGATCCTGACCCAAAACATCACATATCCATGCTCTCCAGACATGCTGCCTGACCCAGTATTTAGTGTTTTTGTTTCAGTCTGAGCTCACAGGTTAGTAATACTATGGGTGTCACTGAGTACATGCAGATCCATTGATTCAGTGACTGAATATTTAAGGTAAATATCTGTCGAAGGAAAGAGAAACAAAGGAGAAACAAACAGCACAGAACCTCAGTTTCTTGCCTCTATCACAGAGCAACAATAGAATAGAATAGAATAGTTTCTTTATTGTCATTGTAACATGAACCATGTACAACGAAATTGTAAAATGTCAGCCAGTCAGTGCACCATTCAAACATTTCTAAAAGCTAACGATACATACAAGGTAAAATATTTAAAAAAAGATAAACAACTAAAATAAATATCATGAAAATAGTACGCATAAACACCCAGCCCTACATCCTTCTGTCGATTTCACAGTCTCTTAGTATGTATCGCCCTTGCGTTCCTTGGCGGCTACATTTAGTGCCTTTATAGCAGTGGGGTAAAAACTGTTTTTAAGTCTGTTTGTCCTTGTCCTTGTAGATCTGTACCGTCTGCCTGACGGTAACAGTTCAAACAGGGAGTGTCCGGGGTGGGAAATGTCCTTTATAATACTCTGGGATTTTTTAATGCAGCGGGAACTGTGTAAGTCCTCCAAGGTAAGGAGAGGGCAGCCGACAATCCTCTGGGCGTTGTCAATGGCCCTCTGGAGCGCTTTCCTCTGAGCCGCTGTGCAGCTGGTGTACCATACGCATACACAGTATGTTAGGATGCTCTCAATGGAGCACCGATAAAAGGACAGCAGCAGTCTCTGAGTGATGTTATTCTTCCTGAGCACCCTCAGGAAGTGCAGTCTCTGCTGGACCTTTTTCAGCAGCGCAGAGGTGTTCACGCTCCACGTCAGGTCCTCCTCAATATGGATTCCCAGGAAGCGGAAATCCGCCACCCTCTCCACACAGTCCCCTCTGATAATTAATGGTACCATGTCCGTTTTATTCTTTCTGAAGTCTATTATTATTTCCTTTGTCTTTAAGGTGTTGAGGAGCAGGTTATTTTCTCCACACCACACTGTCAGCTGCTCCGCCTCATCCCGGTAGGCGTACTCGTCCCCCCCGGAGATGAGTCCCACCACCGTAGTGTCATCCGCAAATTTGACAATGGTGTTGCTGTGGTGGGCGGGGGTGCAGTCATGTGTGTAGATGGTGTAGAGAAGGGGGCTCAGCACGCAGCCCTGTGGAGAGCCGGTACTGAGGCCGAGGGCCGTGGATGTGTGATGGCCCACTCTGACTCTCTGGCTGCGACCCGACAGGAAGCTATTTATCCACATGCAGGTGGAGTGTGGAAGTCCCAAGTCCCCCAGTTTGTGGGGAAGGATGGTATTAAAGGCAGAGCTGTAGTCCACAAAGAGCATCCGCACGTAGCTCCCCCGCTGCTCCAGGTGGGACAGTGCAGCATGGAGAGCTGTGGCTACAGCGTCCTCTGTAGATCTATTCGCTCTGTACGCAAACTGGTGGGGGTCAAAGCTTCGGGGCAGGAGTGATGTGATATGACCCCGGACCAGTTTTTCAAAACACTTCATCACCACTGGTGTGAGTGCGACTGGCCGGTAGTCGTTGAGGCTGGAAATGTGGGGTTTTTTGGGCAAGGGGACTATGGTTGCGGACTTCAGACAGGGTGGAACAGTGGACTGGGCCAGAGACTGGTTGAAAATCCTCGTACAGACTCCAGCCAGCTGGTCAGCGCAGTCCTTCCGCACGCGTCCAGAGACGCCGTCGGGTCCAGTAGCCTTCCTTGGATTGATGGCCCGCAGCGTGCACCTCACCTCATGCTCCTCTATCTTGAGGGTTAGGCTGCTGTGGACCATGTGGTGTGAAGTGGCTGTCTCGGGTGGCTCCACTTCAAAGCGAGCAAAGAAGAGGTTCAGCTCCTCTGCCAACGAGGCGTCACCTTCAGCAGCTCCAAGGTTGGTCTTGTAGTTGGTGAGATACTGGATCCCCTGCCACACCTGCCTGCTGTTGTTACTGTCCAGGTGGTCCTCTATCTTCCTCCTGTAGTCTGATTTGGCCTCTCTGATGCCTCTCTTCAGGTTAGCTCGGGCCGTGCTGTATAAAGCCCTATCGCCAGACCTAAAAGCGGTGTTCCTCTCTTTTAACAGCTGCTGGACCTCCCGGGTCATCCAGGGCTTCTGGTTGGGGTAGACCCGGATGCGTTTGTCCACTGTGACCGTGTCCATGCAGTTTTTAATGTAACACAGTACACTGTCAGTGAACACCTCCAGGTCCCGGTGTTCAAACACATCCCAGTTGGTCCTGTCGAAGCAGTCCTGCAGCTGCTGAGATGCACCATCAGGCCAGGTTGTGATGGTCTTTGTGATGGTAGGAGCGGTTTTCCGGTTACACAACAATGCAGGTACAGGGTGAGATTGAAGTGATGGCCATGATTGAAAAGGAAAAGACACAATGTAGTTGTAAAAGGCAATCCTCCCACTTCTCAGCTGCCAGAGGGAACAAGTTACTAACCAGGTCAACACGTATGTGTCATCTCCAAACACGTGGCCGTGATGCCACAGAAAATAATTTTGTCAGAGATTTTAAAGTATCAACTGATCTATTCTACCCGCTGCTCACATTTCAAGTTGATCATTTAAAGTCAAGCTCAATGAAAATCTCTTCTCGCAGGGGATAGTGGATCTCAGGAATTCTCTATTCCAGACAATTGTGGAGGCTAGAGACATATGAAACTGTGGATACTGGAATCTTGAGCAAAAGACAACGTGCTGGAGGAGCTCAACGGGTCAGGCAGCATTTGTGGAGTTAATGGACAGATGATTTATCAGGTCAGGACCCTTCTTCAGATAAAATATTACAGGTTGAGACACTTGGAGTTAGAAGATAATTTTTGAGAACAGAGGACTGAGGGCTGTAGAGATTTGATGCAGAGGTTTTGATGCCCGTGGTAGATCAGACGTGATGAACATTTAATGCAGGAAAGACTTGAGGGGCTACTCCTGCTCCTAGTTCTTGTGCTTTTGTACCCACAGAAACTCCAGCCCCACAAACCGTAATATGTCTCGCCCATTATCCTGCATATGGATAGGAAAGGTTTGGAGGGATATGGGCCAAAAAGTGGGTAAATGGGACTAGCTTGGAAAGGGCAACTTGGTCAGCATGGACGAGTTGGGCCAAAGGTCCTGCTTCTGTGCTCAATGGCCGCATGTCTCTATGACTGTGACTGAGGCCAGTACAGATTCCTTCATAACCAGGGGTGCCACAATTTGTGAGGTGAATGTAGAATGTCAGTGCCTTGTACAAAATAAACAGAGAATAGAATAGAATAGGAGTTGCTCCACCAGCTATTTGTGCCCACTGTGCCAGTCAGTACAATCATAGCTCCTCGATATCCCAAAGTAGGGAAACAGTCCCCAACAATCATGGGGCTTTATTTTCAATATATTATTTAATTTTCTTCCCTAGTTTTAACGCGCATGATCATCATCTGTGAGGAAACCTGTCCCAATAAGGCAGGCGTTACACTTCCAACTCGAGATGATCTCTGAATTATAATGTAATTTTCCCAAGCCTCCCACACACAGTCACTGAAAGCGAACGTTGTGCATGGTGCAATGGGGGTCAATTTGAACATGTAATTGAGATAAAAATCTGTGAGTTCCTTAGCCTTGTGCGTCTGTGATGTTGTAAATAAAGATGAACAGCAGAAAAACACAATGACAAAGCAAGGTGAAGTGTCAGCTGTAGGATAGGATATTGTAGCTGTTTGTGCCAACAACAAGACAAGTGCACTAAGTGGCCCAGGAGTGGGAAAAAATAGTCTGCTGTGACTTGTGTGGGTGACTAATGGCTTTTCAGTTATCTGTGAGGATTGCGAGTTGGCACAATGTTGCCAAAGGGCTTCATTTATGCTCGCCTCGGTGCCTGATTTGTAAATAACGGTGGGTGCCCCAGGGGATAGTGTTGAGTTACAGCAGCAGTCTTCAATGTATACCGAGCCTTTGATGTGCAACAACTTCAACACTGGAACAAATGTAAATCACACACATTTCCGCAGTGCTGCAGGTGACTGTACCTAACATATAGTGCAACCTGCTAAGGAGTTAGGAAGGTCATCCACAAACAATTTTGTAAGGTCTATTTCTGCCGCTTGAAAACTGTGAACTTATGAAACCTTGCAGACTTTAATCAGTAACTTCATCAATCACAATGGTGGGTCCCAACCTGAAATGTCACCTATCCATGCTCTCGGAAGATGCTGCCTGACCCGCTGAGTTACTCCAGCACTCTGTATCTATCTTCAATCACAATGGTGCTGGATATCAGATCCCAGTTGGGAGCAACAGATTGAGGAGACGACATTGCCCCCTGTTTCCCTGAAGAAGGGAAAGAATAATAATTGACATTCCCAATCCTAATTGCTATCTGGCAGCCTCTGTGTGAAGACAGAACATATATGGGCAGGAATACACACAATTATATTGCCAATGCAATGATATATTGGCCAATATTCATCACTCCACAACCCAAAAAGTGGCCACCATTTCAGAAGTGGAGGAGGAGAGAAGAATAGAGATTGGGTGTTTGGCAACTACAACAAGAGATGATACTGGTGGCACAGTGGTAGAGCTGCTGCCTCACAGCACCAGATACCCGGGTTCAATCCTGACTATGGGTGCTGTCTGTATGGAGTTTGTACGTTCTCCCTGGGACTGCATGGGTTTTCTTTAGGTGCTCTGATTTCCTCCCACGCTTCAAAGACGTACGGGTTTATAGGTTTGAAGAAGGTTCTCGACCCAAAACTTCATCAATTCCTTTTGCCCAGACATGCTACCCGACCTGCTGAGTTACTGCATCTTTTTGTGTCTATCTTCAGTGTAAATCAGCATCTGTGGTTCCTTCCTACACATGTATGTAGGATATTTGGCTTTTCGTAAAATTGTAAATAGTCCCTAGTGTGTAGGACAGTGTTAGTGGACATGGCGATCGCTGGTCGGCCCAGACTCGGTGGGCTGATGGGCCTGTTTCAATGATGTATCTCTAAAGTCTAATGTAAGGTCTAAAGATGGCCGCAGCTTGAATTCAGAATTATAATTGCATGGGGTTACATTTGAAATTTGGATTTGTAGTTTTCATGACTACTTCTTGTAAATCTTGTTTAGAAACATAGAAACATAGAAAATAGTTGCAGGAGTAGGCCATTTGGCCCTTCGAGCCAGCACCGCCATTCAATATGATCTTGGCTGAACATTCAAAATCAGTACCCCGTCCCGGCTTTTTGCCCATATCCCTTGATTCCCTTGGCCCAAAGAGCTAAATCTAACTCTCTCTTGAAAACATTTGATTTGATTTTGACTGTCACAAAATATGCATTTCCTCGGAAGAGACAGTTTAAATATAGATATGTTACAAATCTTACCTTCAGCGGAACTGCAGATCTGTCGCTGCCCGTGTGCGCGACTTTGGCGCCTTTGAGAGGGGGGCGGGTTTAAAATGCCTTGTTTCTCCAGCCTCAACCCAAATTTCCACCAACCCTGGTTGTGTGGCAATAAATTATATCTATCTATCTATCTATCTATCTATTCAAATCGATTTCTGTCAGGCTGTTTAGCTGCTAAAGAATAATCGCTTCAACTGCCGTTTTATTAAGTTTCTTTTAAATTGCACTGGATATTTTACGAACAGGAGTAAATTAAAAAATAATCTTCTAAAGCCGTCAATGCCGACGACAGGGACGGATTTCGTGTACGGGACAGGTAAAGGAAAGCCGTTTATTTTATATATAAACTTGCTTCTAAAAAAGCCTTTAATCAAAATTACATGTTGCGAAAATGTAATTATGTAAATATACGAACCGGCAGTATTTTTCCTGCCGATATGAGGTTTAAATTCACCGCAAATGCAACGTTCAACACCAGCGCGTTCCACAAAAACCCACTCGCAAGATGATTAAAATGGCCATTAATTTACGGGAATTAAACACTAAATTCCTTCCATTTGGCCTATAAATTCATGACAATGAGATTTAAAAATCATGTTATATTGTGAATTATTGTGTGAATGTTATTTGAACACTTAGGCTACTTAAAAACGTTAACTTTTTCTTAAGGAATGGATAGATGTTTAGATCTAGTAATTGAATTTTGTAATTAGCTACAATTAGGTAACTAACTAATTATATGCTTTAATTTCAGGTCATCCAAGTAAGATTGTTTCATATTTGTTTCAGAATGCTTCAATCCATAATAACTGAAAATTGATTTCAGTTCTCTTAATTTTTAAGAAACTTATGGGCTTTTGACTGTCCATGATCACAGCTTTTGAGTTCAGTCAATGGAAAAGCAATAGGGAACAAGATGCTAATTTCAGAGTATGAAAATGGCCATAACTTTTTTAATACTGAAGATATGAACGTGAATTAGGTGTCAAATTAAACTTCTTTTTATGCTTTATCTGATGGGATAAATTGCAGACTTGATTTTTAAAATCTCAGAATTTTGTAACATTGCTATTAAATGCATAGCATAAACTCATGTGACCGTGACAAATTTCTGAAATATCCAAAAGCTATGAAATCACTTCAATGTTTCCACTTTGTATGCAAAGATTATTCTTTCTCTATGCAATCAACAGAAATTCACAGAATATCCACAACTCTTTCAAATACTAGCAAACTTATAGGTTGACAGGGTGTTCTGGTCCTTTAATAACATTGAAGTTAAATCATGAAAATAATGACATTCCAAATCAAGAGAACAGGGAATCAAGGAACTGCAGATGCTGGTTTACAAAAAACAGGCACAAAATGATGGAGTAACGCAACGGGTCAGGTTGAATCTCTGGAGAATGTGAATAGGTACTGTTTTTGCTCGGGACTATTCTTCAGGACGATGGTGGTATGGGGGAGGGAGAAGGCTGGAAGAGGGGTGGGGCAGGACAAAGCCTGGAAAATGATAGGTAGGTAGGTAAAAGTAGTGCGATTTGTGAAGCCAATGAAAGGAATATGGGTAGTAGGGATGTGGTAGGAACATTGAGTTGTCCAATTTGAGAGAACTAACTTGCAAACACCCCCACACTCCCTTCTCCCCTCCCCTCCCCACACCTCTCACCCCCCCCCCCCCTCCTCCCCTTCCCTGTGACCCACCTGGACTCGCACCCATTTCCTCCCCTCCCCCGAACACCTTGCACCTATATTCCCTTTTCTGGCTTCATAATTTGCACTTCTTTTATCCTTATCTCACAGCATTGTCTTTTTATCTCTGTCCAACCACCTGCCCATGAACCTCCTCCCGCCCTCCCCTCCCACCTATATAAACCTATGACTCACCGGGATTTTTCCTGCTTTGTCCTGCCCTGCTCTCTTCCAGCTTCCTCCCCCCCTCCCTACCACAATCACTTTGAAGAAGGGTCCCAACCCAAAACGTCACCAATCCATATTCTCACCGGATGCTGCTTGACCCATTGAGTTACTCGTACTCTTTTATCTATTTTTTTAACTTCCAAAACCCTGTTCTTTAAATTGATGTAACATCATTAATCTATATTGTAGCGAATCATATTCACTTTCAAATCAGCGATGCATTGCACAAAGCTATTGAATATTTTGATATAATTTAGTAATTTTATTTTAGTGATGGTGTCTTCATGGTGCAAATGGCAAATACACAAGATCCAGAGATGAATTATGGCATCTTATTAAGTGAACTAGTGTTATAACCAGTGGGCAATTTATTAAGTTAGAATATAGGGTAGAGCTAATTTCTTGGTCTTAGGTCCTTTCTGTTTATTAACTGAACCAAACAGGATAATGGTTTTAATTCAAAATTAGATTTTTTTTCAGCGTCTTCTTTCACAGAAGTTATTTAATAAGGTCGTTGGGTGTGTCTCGCAATATAAGCCCCTGTAAATGATGTCTCCTTTCATAATAACATATAAACAGAGGGTCACGATGATCATATCTTGTAAAAAAGGGCAAATACTGGCACCAATGTTTTAATTGAATCTTTGTGGATTGCTGCAAAGTCATGGTCTGTTATAGTTTGTGACATTTTCGATGTATAAATATCCTTTGACGACTGTGGGAATCAGCAATACAGAGAGGCAGCCAGGATTGGCAATGTACTTCAAAGACAGAACCATATAATAAAGTGTCAATCAGGAGACTCGGAAATTTGATTTTAAAATCTGAAAGTTAGGATTTAAATTCTCAAGAGCACATCAGAAGACAAAATGCCAGTTTTAATAGATTGGAGAATCTGAGCAACATATTCAAACATAAATCTTACCGAAAGGGAAGGATCCATTGAAAAGAAATGTATTTTTTATGCCAAGATATTTCATTCCAATTGAATTTTGTTTTTCCAGAATAGGTCTCCATAGCTCATAAAACATCATAGATGCTATGACAGTCTTATGATTTAATCAGATCTATTGAATGCTATACATATCTCAATTATTGGAAGAATCGTCCCATGACCCAACTCTAAATTAATATGTACTGTAGTGGGGTGGCACAGTGGCATAGTGGTAGAGCTGCTGCCTTACTGTGCCAGAGACCAGGGTTCGATCCTGACAATGAGTGCTGTCTGTATAGAGTTTGTACGTTCTCCCGGTGACTGCTGGGTTTTCTCAGGGTGCTCCGGTTTCCTCCCACACTTCAAAGACAAATTGGTTTGTAAGTGAATTGGCTTCTATAAATTGCCCCAAGTGTGTAGGATGATGTTGGTATATGGGGGGATCACTGGTCGATGCGGACTCGGTGGGCCAAAGGGCCCAAAGAGCAAAACCAAGGAATTGATTGTGGGCTTTGGAAGGGGTAGGATCCTTCCTGTGGGATCCTGTGGGTCCCTATCAGATGGTGGAAAGGGTCAAGAACTTCAAATTGCTGGGTGTGCACATTTCCGAAGATCTTTCCTGGTCCCAGCACACAGATGCAATTATAAAGAAAGCACATCAACGCCTCTAATTCCTGAGAAGACTACGGAGAGCCGGTATGTCAAAGAGGACTCTCTCGAACTTCTACAGGTGCACAGTAGAGAGCATGCTGACTGGTTGCATCGTGGCTTGGTTTGGCAACTTGAGCGTCCAGGAGCGGAAAAGGATGCAGAAAGTTGTAACCACTGCCCAGTCCATCATCGGCTCTGACCTCCCCACTATCGAAGGGATCTATCACAGTCGCTGCCTCAAAAAGGCAGCCGACATCATCAAGGACCCACACCATCCTGGCCACGCACTCATCTCTCCGCTACCATCGGGCAGAAGGTACAGGAGCCTGAAATCTGTTACATCCAGCATCTAGAACAGCTTTTTCCCCACAGCCATCAGGCTATTAAACTCACCAACAAACAAACTCTGAAATGTAACAGCCTATTGCACTTTATCTGCTTATTTATGTGTGTATTGAACAGAACTGTTCTGTATTTTTGCTTATAATATTCTGTTGTACTGCAGCAAGCAAGAATTTAATTGTCCTATCTGGGACACATGACAATAAGCTCTCATGACTTGACGACTGTTTCCGCGCTGTATCTCTAAAGTCTAAAGTTTAAAGGGTGAGCAGGGTTTCAGAGTATTTCAGAAACTCTCCACAAGGTTTGAGTAGTTGAAATCTATTTGAACTCCAATAAGAAAGTAGATGAGATTTAAATTAAATCTGGCCAGTGCAGCATTAATATAACAGTTGAGGCGACCAGAAAAAAACATAAAGGAAGTCAAATATTACTCCGAACAAGCTGCCTCAGACTTGTGTTAAGTTAGGAAGTAGTATAAATTTGGAAGCCTCTTGCCCAGTCAAGAATCAATCAGGTACATTAAAAAAAAAACAACCTGGAGATGGCTGTGGGGCTTATTTGAAGAGTTTCAAATTTGAGGTTCAGCATTAATTCTCTGTCCCACGGTCATGTTTGAAATATAGAGCAGTAAAGGCCAACAAAGACAATGAATTATTGCCCAGTCAATGTACATTAATGATTGAGAATAAACTATTTCACACAGGATTTTCACGAGAGAATGGAGATAGTGGCTGGCGAGAGAGATAAAAGGTGCCAAATAATATATATTTTGACTAGAATTTCCTTTCTTCAATAAAGGTAACATTTTAACGTTGGAAGACATCGTTAAATGCGAAGAGACCAAAGCACATTAGGAAAATCAAAAAGTGCAGATGGTGAAAACTTAAAACAAAACTAGAAACACTGGCAGGTCAGGCAGCACTCATGGAGAGAAAAAGAGAGTTATGTTTCGTCATAAAATTAGAGACTTCAAAAGACACAAACTGCTGGAGTAACTCAGTGAGTCAGGCAGCAGCTCAGCGGGATAGATTGACATCCTTTTTCAGACAGATTCAGACTCAATTAGTCTGAAGAAGGTTTCCAACCTGAAATCTTGGCTATCCAATGGTCTCCAGAAATACTGCCTGACCCACTGAGATACTCCAGCACGTTGTGTCCGTTTGTGCGCAATTATAGTGTTCATGAATTTGGATTAATTAGCTTTAGGATTATTCTATAGATGTATTTTCCCCATTTTCTGTGTTTTCCTATTTCACTGATAAACATCAAAACTATTTGCCAGGTTGGAGGAAGAGTACACACCCATAGCTAGTTTGTGCTACCTATCAATGACACTTAGGCTGCTGAGAATTTTCAGTGTTCTCAGACTACAAAAGGTTTTTGTAGATGTTGGTCATTGTAATGGAATTGTGTCAAAAGTATGCAGTTTACAACCATGAGGTCAACTAAATGTCAATTGCTCATTACAGATGCCTCAGAGAGAAATCCCCAGCATCCGTTATCTGGACTCTGTAACACTTCATCTTTTTAATTCAGTGGATTATGGTTTTGAGCTCATCTCTGGACTGGGGATAAAAACATCCAACTTTGCGCTTTAGCACAGAGCCGGAGGACTAAATATCCAAGGCCATTTATTGGACCAATTTATTGTTTTAGTTTAGTTTAGTTTAGCGATACAGAATGGAAACAGACCCTTTGGCCCACTAGGTCCATGCTGACAATCGATCACTTGTTCAATCTCGTTCTATGTTATCCGACTTTCTCATCCACTCCCTAGACATTAAGGAAAATTAACCTACAAAATTGCACGCCTTTGGGATGTGGGAGGAAACCGGAGTACCAGAAGAAATCCAATGTGGCCACAGGGAGAAAGTGTGAACTCCACACAGACAGCACCTGAGGTCAGGATCGACACCGGGTCTCTGGTGCTGCGAGACAGCAACTCTACCTGCTTCATCGCCATGTGTAGGTTATTTTAAAGCAAGACATCAAGAAGGGCAAGAATTAGGAATTTGTCCTTGGTTCAGTCCATGGAACATGTTCGTTTGTGGTGCATTAGCAGTGTGCACTGGTTGCAAAAACATAGCTCTGTTGAAGCCAATGAAACTGAATTCCAAAAAAGAAATTGAATGTGCATACTTTCACATATGTTAAGTTTAATTAGCACAAATGAAGATTTTCTCTGTCATTGCCATCAAATTATACGCCTTCAACATTCATTTGTTGATATTATAATGGGATCTTGCTGACCACAAATTGGCTTCCATTATTATCCACCAAATCAATGAAATAGTACAGCATGTTGACACAGGTTGTGGTAAGGTGCTATATTAAAGCAAAGCCTTGCTCATAACTTGCATTTTACGATTCCCTTTTCATCTTTCAGCTTTCCCTTTGAGTCTATCCACTGGATCAATAGAACTTCTGTGTTGTGATATTTCTTCCATCCAATTCCACAGTGGAAAACGGAACCAGACAACAGTGACAAAAAAAACATGTTTTCAAGCTTTAAAATTACAATGTTGTTAAGTGACTTGTCAGCACAATAAGATTAACAATAGGTGAAGATAGACACAAAAAGCTGGAGTAACAACGGGACAGGCAGCATCTCTGGAGAGAAGAAATGGGTGACGTTTCTGGCTGAGATCCTGCTTCAGGCTGAAGAAGGGTCTCAACCCGAAACGTCACCCAATCCTTCCCTCCAGAGATGCTGCAAAAAGCCGATAATTTACTCCAGCTTTTTGTGTCTATCTTTGATTTAAACCAGCATCTGCAGTTCCTTCCTACACAAGATTAACAATAGGCCTTGTTTTTGGATGTTACAACAGGGATATCTCCAAACACAGACACTGCAAAATGAGCTACAATTCATCAATATAAATATCAGCATGTAATGATTGGGATACGGCGATGTGCAATTGCTTGACAGTTCTTCACAGGAGTCAGTCAGCAGGAACGCACATCAACAATTCATTTAAATATTAATTAATGTCAACAAAATTCTTGATAATATATAAAATTATCAACTAATTGATTTTTTTTGGTTGCAAAAACACATTGAAAAGGAATCTTAACCAGCTCAATGAGACCTATTGTTTACTAAAACAAAAACAACATTTAAAAAAGGCACATTTCACATCACAGACATCTTGAATTGCTGTTCTATTAGGTATTGAACTCTTTTTCATGGGTCTTTGATTTCCCAATTGGTGACCTGCAGAGAGGAAGGCTGGTTGAACAACATTAGTGGATAAGACTGGTGCACTGAGGTTGGTATAACCTGCTAAATACTGGAGAAAATGCACTAACAAAATAACAGTACTTTTTATATTTAGAGAGAATGTGGGAAACATTTTGGGATTGCACGATGGTGCTGCGGTAGCGATGCTTCCTTACAGCATCAGAGACCCTGGTTCGATCCTGACTACGGGTACAGTATGGAGCTTATATGTTTTCCCCGTGACATGGGTTTTCCCCGGGTGCTCCGGTTTTCTCCCGCACTCCAAAGATGTACACGTTTGTAGGATAATTTCGCTTCGGTAAAAATTGTAAATTGTCTATATTCTAGCATAGTGTGAATGTACAGGGATCGCTTGTCGGCATGGACTTGGTGGTCAAAAGGCCTATTTCCACATTATATCTCCAAATTAAGCTAAACTAAACATTTTTACAAATGTTTAATACAGAAGGAATAGGAATGACAAAGGAAGCAGTGAAAATAAAAATTGTTCATACATGTAAAGCTCTTTACTCATTCATAGGTAAATGCCAATTTGCTGTTTAATAGACACTCACCTCTTATAAGCAGTCATTGTCAGGAACTTGTGTAGTGCAATCACTTTTTGCAGCATATCAATCAATGAATCTAATCCTCATTCAGTCTGAAGAAGGATCCCAACCTAAAATGTCACCTATCCATTTCCTCCGCAGATGCTGCCTGACACTGAGTTATTCCAGCACTTGGTGTTTTGGTCAAGATTCCATCATCTGCAATCTGTGGGATCTCTGGTTTCCTCCCATACTCCAAAGTCGTACAGGTTTGTAGGCTAATTGGCTTGGTATAATTGTAAAATTGTCCCTAGAGTGTGTGTAGGATAGTGTTAGTGTGTTAGCATACGGGGATCGCTGGTCTGAGCGGACTCGATGGGCCGAAGGGCCTGTTTCCGTGCTGTATCTCAAATCTAAACTAAAGTATTAAAGTGCTCAGATTACCATAGTTTTCCCAAAAGGCAGTCTTACTAAGGCTTGGTAATATTGCTGATATTACATTTGGGATGTATCCGCACTCAGGGAACTCACCATATGCTTTCAAGGTGTAAGTAAGCACTTGACAAGAGACGAGAATGCTCTTCTGGCTGGATGGCCGCCCCTCATCTGTATTAATGTTCTGATCGTTGATCGGACTGATACATTCCCTACCCTGGCCCTCAAGCCATGGGGCAGATAATGCTATTGTCAGCTGCACTAAGAAAAAACTCTGTCATTTCCCCATGGGAATGAGGACAATGGCACAAGGTTTGGGAGAGTCTCTATAAACACTGGTTTGCCAAGCAATCATGCGGACATTGACCGATGATTATTCTTGCTGGAGGCCAGAGACCTCCTGCTGTCCCAGGGCTATTGTTATCCAGGTGAAACTATGCCAGCCACTGCACATGTTCAAACAGTGCAAAACCCATGAATGGTCCCCACCTGAAGCATTCTGCTGGTGGCTTAAGGTCAACCGCTGGATCCGTGTGGCATTGTGTCATTTCACTGTGTTTCTTTGTTAAGTGCATTAGTGGCGATTACTGCTGCTTTATGTCCTAACGAGCACACCCAAAGTCCACCCGGCCTGAAGGTTAATTTGCACACCTTGCCAAATATCTGTTCCTGACAAAGGATTTTGTGACTTTTCAGGAAACATTGCTCAGGAAGTACATCATTTCTCATAGAAAACAAAAATTATACTTTTGCAAAGTGTGACACTCGGAAGTTTGAATTCTTTTGTGAATGATGGCAGGCCTGTCACTCACTGTTGTTTTTAATCCATTTATGTTGTTGTAATTTTGACAAGGAGAGTGACATGTTAATGATGTGTTTTAAATATAGCTTCAGAAATGAGACAACATCGCCGCCGCTTTCTTAGTGGTGCAGGCTTTGCCTTCTGCGCTGATGGGACCTGCACAGCAGAAGGTCCTACTTTGATCTGAGCTTCCAATCTGAAGGCCTTGCCAATTTACAGGCAGGGAAAAGAAAGGGAGCAGGTTCCCGCTCATCTTGGCTTCATATGGAGACAGGTAAACAAACAATATTTTTCCTGTGCCCATCAGCAGTCCCATAGTGGGCTGTTGTTGAAGCTGTTGTAGAGATAGGGCACCATGGTGATGCAGCGTAGAGTCGCTGCCTTACAGTGCCAGAGACCCGGGTTCAATCCTGACTACGGGTGTTTTCGGTACGGGGCTTGTACCCTTTGCCTGTGACCATGTGGGCTTTCTCCGGGTGCTCCCATACTCCAAAGACATACAGCTTTGTAGGTTAATTGGCTTCAGTAAAATTGTAAATTGTGTGTAGTATAGTGTTAGTGTGCGGGGCGATCGCTGGTTGGTGGAACACGGTTGGCCGAAGGGCCTGTTTCCACGCTGTATCTCTAAAGTAAAGAAAAGTAAAGATGGAAAACCAATTACAGAATGCTTGTGACCATTTTATTTTTTCACAGATGTTACAAATTGACCTTAAAAATCATCCTTGGCACACAACCTTTTGATATTTACTCTTGCTCATCTCTTTAAGATTAACTGTGAAAGGGCCGAGGACAAATTACATTTGATTGCAGTGAGATGTGAAGCTGTAAATGGAAAAAAAAAAAGCATTAATTGAAAAATAAAAATTGTTCAGGTTACCATTGCTTTTCCACTGCTAAAAAAAAAAAAGATTACATTGAATTGAAACCACTAGAATTGGCAAATAGGGCCTTGTTTAGGTGCAATATAACCAACAATTGTGCATTCCTTTAGCATTACACTGGAGTGTCAATTTCTGATATTGTCTAATAACGAAATAGGGCATTAATCCTGAATGTTCTAATGATTTAGAGAGTGGTAATGGTTCACCAAGCTTACATACAACATGCTAGAAAACAAAAGTGGTTAAATTAGCCTGAGTTCTGAAATAAAGTGTCTATTTTCAAAACACCTACGTATGAAAGTTGGCAACAAATAATTTAATATGTCACCAGTTGACTCCAGGATAATCAATTTTCCGCTGTATAAAATTTGAGTGTGTTATTTCATAAACTCAGCCGGGATGCAACTTGATGGCAGTGTAAGTGATGCACACGATACATGACAAGGGGTATAAAGGGTAACTCAACACATTTTTGTAGTTGACAGGCAACTAAACACAATTTTAAATTACACTTAATCCCACTAGAGAGTTATGAAGGTCTTTTTCAAGAGCTATGGAACAATGGGCAATATCACTGACTATTCATAGTATGGATATTATTTAGATTAAGTTAGGTCTAAGGATTTGAAAGAGACATGTGGTGCAGATTGCTAAGTGACAATACCCATGTACTATTACCAGAATCATTACCCATGCAATGATTTTGATCTTAATCAGATTACCCCGCAGTATATTCTAACAACTTGCTTCTGACCAAATTATTAGTTCAGACTACTGCTTGAGTTTTTTAATTTAAATTTTCTTTCATTTGCTTTTTCTAGTAACTTGTGACATTTCAATATTATTTCTTAATTATAAAATGGCCAGGTCATTTGTTTTTCTTTTCACTCTCTTTCTCTGTATTTCATCTTATTAAAACCTTGGTGTAGAAATTCTTCAGTAACTTGTATGCAATATGGTAGCTTCAAAGGAAAGTTTTGAAACAACATACAAGGCACACACAGTCAAAATATGACGTATGTGTAGTGCAAGTCACTAAGGATAAATTTCGATCCCATTCACTCCTACTCATTGACAATTGACACTGCCTCATGTCTTTGCTTCCCTGCCCATAGGACCTTGACAGCGGTTGAGGGATGCGGGTGGGTTTAGTTGGCACTAAAACTAAGTCCAACTGTATCTGTTCTTACAAGCACCTCCTGACAGAGGAATTGGATGGATAGTCATTTGGAGCTGGGATACTGATTATCGGGTTAAAAAGTCCTTTTTCATTGGTTGCGTTAATGGGTTTAGTTTAATTTAGTTTTGTTTAGAGATAGAGCGCGGAAGTAGGCTCTTTGGCCAACCAAATCCACGCCAACCAGTGATCCCCGTAAACTAGCACTATCCTACACACTAAGGAAATTTTAAAATCTTTATAAAAGCAAAATAACGTACAAACCTGTACATCTTTGGAGTGTGGGATGAAACCGGAGCACCCGGGGAAAACCCACGCCATCACGGTGAGAAAGTACAAACTCCATACAGACAACACCCGTAGTCAGTATTGAGCCCAGATCTCTGATGCTTTAAGGCAGCAACTCTACCACTGTGCCACCATGTCGCCCTAAGGCATAGGCTCCCCACTTCACTCTCCTAATGTTCAATTTTATTAAAGTCAGCCAACACCACAGTGCTCATTTAGTATTAATAATATAATGTAATTTCCTCACCACACCCAATGTCTACCCTACTTCCATTCCTCTCTCCACACTTCCTTAACACAACAGTAAAGATAATGGTGCTAAGTGCTAAATTGTATTTAATATTCAAAAAATAATATCACCCACCAGTAGATTCTGACCTTAGTGCAGATAACAAAACCAACTCAAACTGCTGTGTTTACATTGCCACAATTGTAGTTTTGTGTACTTAAAATCTCGGCATTTAGATGCAACTCTTCAAACCTTGCTACCACCTCTTTCCCAACTGAAGTTCTTTCCAATTTTCCAATAATATTTTACTGCAAAGCTTTCTACAACGCTTTCCCAAACCAGCTCTTATCAACTGAATGTGCTATTTATGACCACTAGTTAACTGATTTTTCCAATCTTGTACTTTTCTCTGGTATTGTTCCCATACTAGCAAAGATCACAATCACCATCGCCTTCTTACGAGACCCACCATTAATTCTTTTGTCTGGAAATACTGCTGCCCTTTCTCTAACCTTCGATTTCTTTCCAAGGTGCTTGTGTGTATTGTTGCCACCCAGCCATCTGATAGCCTTTGCAGAAATCTTATTTTAGTTCCCTTCAGCCTGGTTTCAAATATCATGCTGAATGCATATTGTGTGTGCAGCACACTTTTCCTTCCAATTTGCTCTCTGGGTTAATTTTGACATTGCCGTTGACTTCATTCTTCAGTACAATATTGTCTTCATGGTTCACCTACATGGTGGAGGTTTCTTATAGTCGATTTTAGGGGATGTTTGTTGTATGTGTAGAGAGAAATAAATTGAAGGATACAAGGAAGAGATTAATTAAAAATTTCTCATTCATTATAAAATCCCTCCATGGTGTCCGCAGATTACAGAGTAAAAAAATGTACTTTCCTTTATAATCTCCTCCAGCCACAGAAAACAAGATATTTGAAATCTTCTAAGTCAATCCTTCCAAATGAAAGACCCCATAAATTGCATGCTGTTTTTTAACAATAGCTGAACAATGATTTGTGTAGGAAGAAACTGCAGATGCTGGTTTACACCGAAGAAAAACAAAAATTTCTGGAGTAACTCAGCGGGACAGGCAGCATCTCTGGAGTGGATGATGTTTCGGGTCGAGACTGAAAAAGGGTTTCAACCCGTAACTTCACCGATTCCTTCTCTCCAGAGATGCTGCATGTCCTGCTGAGTTACTCCAGCATTTTGAGTCTATCTTTGGAACAATGATTTGTTAAGAAAGGGTGCATCTCTTAAATTTTATTTAATCTAAAGCAGAATTGCATTAAATTGTCTATCTTTGAATTTGTAAACCTACCGTTGTTGGCTATTCTTTTATTTGCCACCATAAACTCTTTACTTTTCCTCTTCCTGCCTTTGTCAGGGCTTTAGTTATTTGACCCAATATTTTCTTAAGAGATTTGACATGAACATATCACTGATTGATAATGGTCACATGTCATGTTTTGATATGTTTCTACCATGACAGAGGTGTTATATAACTAGAACCTCTTGCTGGAAAGTGAGAAGTTTATGTCTACAATCAGTTTCCAGCTTGTTGTAATGCTATAGCCAGGCGAAGTTGAGATGAATGACAATTCTCTTGTCAAAGAAACCAGCGACCACACCACTGTATGTAACTGAGACTGATTTTATGCATGTATTTTTCTCTGTAACCAAACCACATTCTTTGCTATTTTCAAGACAATTACCTGGGTGTTATTTCCCATTTATGCGACATCCTAAAAATTGGTTGGCGCGTCATGACGCGCACATGGCGCGTGGCGAGACGTGGTGGCGTATGCAGTGACGTAAAGTGCTGCGCCCTAGGATTTTGGAATGCTCGAAATCCTCGCGCGCCACCTGCTTGACGCATCCCTTGCGCACGCTGACGTACTAATGGTGTATGTTGACGTACTGACGGCGTACGTGTAGCGCGTGGTGACACATGGTTACGCGCTGTGATGCACGAACATTGCCTATGCTAATTTATTATGTGTCTGTAACCATGCGCTGCTCGTATGCCGTCGGCGCGCCATTTGTGGGTAATTTGAGCGCCACACCACGTGACCACCCGGGCATAAAGCGCGCGTAGTTTTGACATTTTTTCACTGGGAAAATCCTTGCCACGGAGATCGGACTAAGTACGAACAACATCGTAAATGGCTCCCAAAAGAAGCAGGGCCCTCAAGAGCACCTGGCGTACTGCTAGACGATTTTCGCGCGACAATCGCGCAACTGCCGCGCGTCAGTCACTACCGGCCTGTCACGTAAATGATGCGCAAATGATGCCCAAGTGGGACAGGCCCTTAAGTTTCACTGTGGTCTTCCCCTCATCCTTCTAAACTCCAGTGAGTAGAGGCCCAGTGCCGTCAAACATTCATCATATGTTAACCTACTCATTCCTGGTTTAAAAAAGACTTTAAAAAATAGGAGTTTAACCTATTCTTAACAAATTATAGTTCGGCTATTGTTAAAGTCCTGCATGCAATTGATGTGGTGTCTGATTGGAGAGGATGTAAAAGTCATTGATTGGGTGAAGGAAAGAAAATATTGCAGTTAAAGTTTCAAGAAGTTTTGTTTGAAGGTCTGTTTCCACACTTTATCACAAAACTAAACTAAACTTGATCTTGATGTACAACACAAATCTCTGGCAATAATATAATATCAAGACCCTGGAAAATTGGAAGCAACTCCCATAGCATGAGAGCCACCTCTCGACGAAGGCAGAAAATGATGATGAAATTCAACATCCCCTTCCCCTTAAATTTTGGCTGACTGTGGGAAGAGGTGTTTGAAAATCAAGACCTCATTCCTTGCACAAAGCTCATAGTTGCAGTGATCCTACCAGCTCCTGAAACTTTGACCACCCACAGCAGATACTTGAGAAACTAGAGAGCTACCTTCAGTTTCAGCAAAATCTTCAAATTCCATTGGAGCAGCACTGTTTGCATGACTGACTTCAGGTTCTTGAAGATCATTCTAATCTAATCACTGTGATGGGAAGGGGTTGCCATGTGGACAGAGAGAGGAAAAACTATGAAGTATATTTTTTAAGCTGCCTATAACCATTTAATATCCTCAATGACTTCAAGGAATGCCTGGCCAATGACTGCTCAAAATGGTGAAGGATCATTTGGGATGACACTGAGAATCGCAAATCTCTGCACCTGGAAGCCTGGTATAAATGGCCCAAACGGTATACCCACCCGTTTCAAGTAACCCCGGCATTCCCTCTCTCTCCATCCCTCCCCCACCCAAGTCGCACCAGCTTCTCGTTTTTACCCAAAAATTAGCTAACAATGGCTTGTTTCCTTTATCATCATTACTTTTTTGCATAACTTTCATTCATTGTTGCTATATCTCTCTACATCATTGTCTATATCTCTCGCCTTTCGCTTTCCCATGACTTTCCCATGTTTCAACCCGAAACACCACCCATTCCTTCTCTCCAGAGATGCTGTCTGTCCCGCTGAGTTCCGTCAGCTTTTTGTGTCTATCTTCGGTTTAAACCAGCTTCTGCAGTTCGTTCCCACACATAACCACCCATTTGTCCCATCCACCATACCCTGCCCCATCTGTGCAAGAGTTAGCAAGTCTCTGAGCACACAAGACACAAGAATCTGAGTGATTTGGCAGCAAGTGCTATTTGATCACAAAATCTGCCTCAGAAGAAAGATTGTCAAGTTCCTGATGTTTACTGCCATACGAACCAATGGATCCTCGATGCACCAAATCCCAAAACTATTAATTTGCGTGGATTATTTCATTGCTTTCTGTTGCATTAAATGGATTTAATCTGTCATGTTTGTATTATCATGAACAAAAGGGAACCCTTCATTTACTTGCACATTTTGCAATTATTTTGTCAAACTATTTTTCAATTAAACACAGAGAACTGCACAGTAAATTTTGAAGTTTAAAGACTGCATGTGACAATCCACCTTCATTGTAAAGAGAGATGACACCTTGACATAACTGGTAATTACAACATGTGTTTTTTATCCCAAAAGATTTAAAGCACTTTTTCTGTAACAAATGCAATGTCTCTGATGTTCAGTTTGCATTAAATTGTTGATGAGTAATACTGTTGATTTGGTAAAAAAAATAATTCTTAACCAGTTCGATATTGTAAATCACTATGCGTGTGGTAGCCCATTGCCAGTGCAGTTATTTCTCATTAGATTATCCATTACTGGTTTTTTTCCCCCACGTTCAGATTTAAAATTCAATTCAATTTTACAATGGTGCGGGGATCCCGGACAAACATGGCACAGCATTAAAGAGCAACCATCCTTAAGCTTGTTTCAACTGCTACGTTTCACCAATGGCTTGGGAAAAACATTATCATTAATGGTCAGGGAATTAGCAGATATGATTTGTTTGAGCGCTTATGCGGCTGTAATGGTTTTGCATGATAGTAAATGAAGGTGAATCACTGGATTGCAGTGACTTCAACAAACTAGAGATTATGCAAGATCATCACGACAGGTTAGGCAGTCAATACCTATTATCTGGGAGGAACTGTTTGGAAAGGCAAAAGTAATCTACTGAGACCTAGGAGAGAGAAGGTTAAAATATAACATAACATTTTACTGTCTTATGTACTGAAATAGAACAATGAAATTCTTACTTGCTATGCTAAAATGCTATGGTCAGTGTAATTATTTCATTTTTACAGGTTATTTTTTGATACAGATGCATTTAACGAATAACATTGGGGCATCTCGGAGGCGCAGTGATAGAGTTGCTGCCTTACGGAGCCAGGGTTCGACCCTGACTGTCTGTACAGCAATTTTAGTTCAATGGCAGCACTACATCAATCTATTAAAATAATTTATGTTTAAATAATTAAATAAGTCTTTTAATACGTAGAAGTTTGGACCAATAAAATTGCTCACAAAACAAAATATTTTTCTTTCAACTCAAACTGGTTCACTAATATTCCTCAGGGAAGGAGATCTGGAATCTGGCATTCTGATCCAATTGGTTCATGGTTGATTTAAGAACCACCAATGTGGTGGACTCTTACCTAAATACCCCCATAATAAACTCAACACACTATCAACACTACCTGGGGCCTGGTGGTGAGAAAGTACAGGACACAGGCACACAGGGGGGTGTTGAGCCCCAATTCTAGCAGTATGTTTGTCAGTGGGTTCAAGTTGGACTGAATGGCCTGTTTTCATGCTGTATGACTCTATGATTCTTTATGAGTTCAAAAGCAATGAAAATGTTATGAAACCTTAATACAATGTCAAATATTGCTATTAGCAATTGATGAATTACATGTAGTACAAGCCATAATTGACAATTATGAACTTGTCTAAATTATTGCGAAATGTACTATAAGACATCCAATATGATTTATAGAAATGAAATGCTTCCAAACTGAGAGAGCTTTGCTTTTAAGAGAGACAGGTCTGTTTCGTTGCCTTATGTACCAAAACGGAACATTAAAATTCTTACTTGGGCAGCACAACAGGTTTGTAACCACAGCACTCAATCGATAATACAATAAATAATCATTAAAAAATCAATATAATAACAAGGAACTGCAGATGAGGCTTTATACCAAAGAAAGACATGACAATTAGTTTAACCAAAATGTCACCCATTCCTTATCTCTAGAGATGCTGCCTGTCCCGCTGAGTTGCTCCAGCATTATGTGTCTATCTTTGGTGTAAACCAACATCTGCAGTTCCTTCCTAGACATTAGTTTAGTTTAGTTTACAGATACAGTGCAGAAACATGTACGTCTTTGGAGTGAGGGAGGAAACCGGAGAATCCGGAGGAAAAAAAAATCGCAGGTCCCGAGGAGAATATACAAACTCCATACAGGCAGCACCCATAGTCAGGATCAAAACCAGGTCTCTGGCGCTGCAAGGCAGCAACTCTACCATTGCACCACCATGCTGCACTAACCTACGACATCAAGTGCTGAGTGATTCAATGGGTCAGGCAGCATCTCTGGAGAGCATGGATAGGTGACGTTTCAGGTTGGTACTCTTCTTCAGACAAAAACAAGTTTGATAAATAAAAAACCCAATATAGTGCAAAAAGGAAAGCAAAGACCGAAGTCCGAACTAGTGGGAGTCCAGGACTAGAGGTCATAGCCTCAGAATTAAAGGGCGTTCTTTTAGGAAGGAGATGAGGATAATTTTTTTTAGTCAGTGTTGAATCTGTGGAATTCTTTCCCACAGAAGGCTTTGGAGGCCAAATCATTGGATATTTTTAAGGCAGACATAGATAGATTCTTGATTAGCTGACATAGACAGATTCTTGATTAGTGTCAGAGGTTATGGGGAGAAGGCAGGAGAATGGGGTTAGGAGGGAGAAATAGATCAGCCATGATTGAATGGCAGAGTACACTTGGTGGGCCGAATGGCCTAGTTCTATTCCTATTCCTTATAACCTAATAACTCACTTCAGCTGGATATCAGAACTTAGTGTAACCCTAGGCCTACACTTGTTTCTTCTGTATTCATTATCAGACAGGATTTAATGGTTGGTGTCAGGAAGGGGAACTCAGATAGGCTTCTCTTGAAACACAAGAACCAATTGTGGCTTCATTGATCAGTGCAAACTGTGTTTTACTTGTAAATGTAGAGACATGTTTATTATATAAACAAAATAATCTAAATATGGGTCCCGATCCGAAACGTCACCTATCCAAGTTCTCCAGAGAAGCACTGAGTTACTCCAGCACTTTTTATATATATATTAGTTGTAAATTAGTATCTGCAGTTCCATGTATATTATGAATACATGCAAGTGTATCTTTAATTTTATACACACACACACGTGTATATTTATATATACATATATATATATATATATATATATATATATATATATATATATTGTATACATGCCCTATATCTCATATATTCTATCATAAACTGCAATTTCTATTGTATTTAGAGAGAATTCCTAATGATAAATACACTGGAAATAAAACCTTCACTCCGATGAATGATCTCAAGCATGCTCAAAATCCACAATTCATTCCTCAATAGGTTTTGTTGTACCCGACTATTTCCCATCGAGCGTAAAACCAGTCCGACCTGTGTGCTTTCATTGTCTAGCTCGGCATTGAGTGGGACAGAACTGGAGGTAAACTGCTCCCCTCAAGAGACCAGTGGCACCTCCATCAAACAGAATGGACATCTAAGGCACAGGTGAAGCCACTTAGCATGACAATTAATCGAGTTAAAAAGGTGCCAAATGTTGATTCTTTATATGGGGATGAGGCCCATACAATAGCAAGCCCTCCTCTTCTATGGATGGTCTCAGATGGCAGTGGATAGAATTACACGCTTTGCAGGTACTTGGATTTGTCCCCACCCCTCTCCTGTCTGTTTTACAGCCATCTGTCACCACACCTGAAGTAGCACTGTGTCAGGACACAGGAACTGGTGAAAACGCCTTTGGAGAGCTTGAATTGTCGGTTGAACAGCTTGTGAGACAAGTCTGAACCATTCAGTGCTGCCTGCTCTGAGACGTTCAATTGCAATATTTGTGGCCATCCTTTTCCCAGACCTCTATGATTCATCCTCATAAGGGAAAAAACGTCCGCAGAGAATCTGCCTTGACAGGATGTTGTTATGTTTCTGACTGTTTATGGGTTTCACACACATCGTGTATAAATGTCTTCTCATGTTATATGCCCACAGGATTATTGCAGTTGTGGATAACTAAAGCGCTATGGTGTCAGTGCGATATCTGCATCGTGCAAACAATGTCCTTTTGCTGATCTACAGGCAATTTCTCTTCAAAAGTGCTGCCATGGCTTTCTGAATATGCAGCCAAATTAAAAGAATTGATTTTACAAAGCAGGCATTTAGAACGTAGATCAGTGCAGTAGAAACAATGAACTGCAGATGCTGGTTTACCAAGGAAAGACACAAAATGGTGGAGTAACTCTATGGTAGACAAAAATGCTGGAGAAACTCAGCGGGTGCAGCAGCATCTATGGAGTGAAGGAAATAGGCAACGTTTCGGGCCGAACCCTTCTTCAGACTCTGAGGATAACTCTGAGGGTTTGGCTCCGGAAAACATGGATAGGTGGTTTTTCGGGTCGGGACCTTCTTCATACTGAGGAAGGCTATTTCAGTCCCCACCTGAAAGGTCACCTGTTCATGTTCTCCAGGGATGCTGCCTGACCAGCTGTGTTATTCCAACATTTTGTGTTTTTCATAGATCAGTACAGCACAGGATTGTTTATTTTAGTTATCCAGCACTTAGAATCATCAATTTGTTGTACCACAAACTTAAAATCTTAGTTAGCAAAATCTTATAGCCCTGTCCCACAGTGCGAATTCATTCCAAGAGCTCTCCCGAGTTTAAAAAAAATCAAACTCGTGGTAAGCACGGAGAATGAATGTAGCGGGTACGTCGGAGCTCGGGGACGTCTCTCAGCGCTAACGGCAGGTACTCTGGAAGACTCACTAATGGCAGGTAAGCACGGGAAGACTCGTGAAGATTTTTCAACATGATGACAAATGTCCACGACAGCCTCGAGTACCGACGAGTGGCCATTCCCATAAATCTCCGAGTTCGAATCAGGGCAAACTTGGGAGAACTCTTGGAATGAACTCGTACCGTGGGACAGGGGTTTTAGTCTTTTAAAACTCAACCAGCAACCTCCCTCCTTCCTTCCCCTTCACATGTTTCTCTCTTCATCTTTTCTCTGCATTTCTCAAATTAATATTTCATCTTTTGCCAAATTCAAATCAATGGAGGTGAGTGAATGGCTTGAACAGCATCAATAACTATGGAATACCAATAAAGAAACTTCATGAAGCCTCAAGAGTCTGCAGATGTTGGAACCTTGAGCAAAAAACACATTGTTGGAGGAGCTCAGTGAGTCAGGCAGCATCTGCGGACTGAAAGGAACTTCTGAAGTTTCAGATTGACACCCTTTTCTTTTAATCAGCAATATTTATTCAAATATTAAAATAATATTTACAACACAATAAAACAAAACAGAACCCACCACCATAATACAAGACAAACAAATATACTAAGTAAACTACTGAACAACTATATTGCAATCCTTGTCCAAGATATATTCAACCTCCCTCGGTGCCCAGCTGTCCCGGAAATCCCCCAGGGTGCCCATAGACAGGGCATAGTCCCTCTCTCGTATCACCAGGCACGGATGTAATCCCGGAAAAGGGGCAGTCAGCTGACTCGGGCAGAGCCCACTTCCACCTGGCGCCGTGACTCGCGGATGGCCAGCTTGGCCAGGCCCAGGAGCGACCCAACCAGGACACAGGTTGACACCCTGAACCAGGAGCAACTGAATGAAACATTATAATCAGTTCCACGAAGAAATTAGTCAGAAAGTAGTAAAAGATTGAACTTCGAAAAGAAATTTTAAATTGACATTTTAGAAATATCCAATGAACTCAACAAAAAAATCAGTGCCTAGTCTAGGACTGAATGTTGTCAGCAGCATATTGGGAGGATGCTGTAATTGACATTGCACATGAGTCATAGTTCAATCGTTTAATGGTGTGTTTTATTGTCACAGTGTGATGTGCGAACACAGTGAAATTGTTTATCTTACAAACAGTCCAGCAGAGCATTGCCATACCCCCAATCCCCAACTAACAAGTGGACAGAAATAATTATAGAACTCTACAGCATAGAAACAGGCCATTCAGCCCAACTGGACATGCTAACCAATCTGCCTAATGGAGACTTTTTTGCTGGACATTTTTAAAGCAATAAGATTGGTAATAAAGCAGAAATTACAAAATGATCATAATTCTGTTTCCTTTCAGTTCTGGTGGTGAAGCAATGAAAGTGTCATGATCATCGATGCATTTTTATGAGTATTTATAGCAGACTGCCTCACCATGTCTGCATGTTTTTTTCAAACAAATACGACATTTGAAGTATAACTTTTTCCGATTTATTCTGAAATTATCAATTGCTTAAGAGCTATCCACAACATTATTACCTCTGGAGCTGAGTATTATATTTCCTCTGCCCAGTTTTTCATTTTCTACCCTTCATAAACTTCTGCTCATCCATTAATTCTGATACCTATACACTATTCTGACCCAAATCCCATTGCCACTTATACCTGTGATTGCTGATCAAAACACAAAGAGTGGTGAGGAACTCAACTGGTCAGGAAGCATCAGCAGAGGGAATGGACAGGCGATGTTTCAGGTTGGGACACAGGTCAGGACTGATCGTCTGAAGAAGGTGAATTGTCGACTGTACATTCACTCCCTCGATGCTGCCTGACCCATTGAGTTCCACCAGCTCAAGATGACACAGTCTGCAACATCTTGCATGTCTGTGATTGCTGATTGCTGGTTCCTGATTTTAGCCTCATCCAAACTTGATTTTACTTCGGAGTCACGTGAGTGACTACGTGAAGAACCCGCTCAGCGCGCATGCGCGGCATTAACGCCAGCAGTGCAACAGCGGCTGCAACGGGAGTTAGGCGCTCCCGCTACAGAATGAAACGGACCGTCAGGTGACTACCCTGAAGTCGGGTTTCTATTACAGGGGAGCCTTTTTCTGCTTGTGTTTTACAGGCAGAGAAAAAGGCTCTGGAACAAAACTGTCCCCCGTTCGAGGAGGAACGTTTTCCGTCGGAGAGGGGGGAAGCAACAGGCGGTAGGAGCGTTTACCCGGTGTTCCGCTATTCCCCGACACCGTGCCGAGCCCAGCCCGCTAGTACCTGAGCAGCGGGCTGGATGCATAGCCACCCGAAGAGGCATCCGGCAGGTGTTTTCCCGATTTCGGACGGGACGTCTCTCTACCCGCACGGGGGGGAGAGCCGCGTGAGCCGCTGGAGCGGCTCTCGGAGCAGGTGCCTGCGAGACGCGCTGCTTCAGGGGCGCTCTCTCTTCTACAAGGCACAAAAGCTCTAGAAGAAGGCGGTAGGAACAATTACCGGGCGCTCCGCTATCCCCATCACCGCGCCGAGCCCAGTCCCGCTAGTGCCTAAGCTGCAGGCTGGATGTTTAGCCATCCGAAGAGGCATCCGGCCGGTGGCGTCCGATTCGTCGGACGGGGACATGCCTCCACCTAAACGGAGGAGAGACAGCCGCCTGAGCTGCATCCAACAGCTATTGGAGCAGCTCCAGCGGGATGCGCAGAAAGAGCGCTCTCGCGGAGGGAGGTCAGGCACCCCCTCCACAGTGTTTCATGCATTGCCCTCTGCTCCCTCATTACTGGAGGCTAGCATTGGTGACCAGGGCTGGGCTGGTCTGGAACAGGGGCTGGCGGACAAGATCGATATGGGACTGGTGAAAGCTCGGGGACCGCGTTTATCCCCAAAGATCTTTTTTAGATCAGGGCCCAGAGCGGACCCCATGGAAAATGCGCCACCCCCCAACATCGCTAGCACGTCAGACAAGCAAAGCCTTCAAGAACATGAGAAAACAGAAGAAACCCCAATAACCATGGAGGTAGGTGGGTCTGGTTCCTGCCAGCATATAGAGTAAGGGTTCTTTACTAACAGGGGGGAGATTACACTTGTTCAAAGAAGCATGGGGTACTGTCATGAGTGACAACTATATACTCAACAGCATTAGTGGATATAAAATACAATTCATGTCAGAAAAATCGCCGCCAGTTCAACATTGGGCCCAAAGGGTATTTTCCCCCTCTGTCAAAGAGAAACGTGAGGGACAAGCTGAACTGGTGAGACTTATCACAAAGGGGGTCATCGAAAAGACCAAACATGAACCTTTGGGATTTGTATCGAATATTCTCTAAAACCAAAAAAGATGATGGATGTCGCATCAGCATTGACTTAACATCACTAAATAAGTTTGTTAAGTATATACATTTCAAAATGGAGACATTTGTTACTGCCAAACAACTGATTTCCAAAGGATACTTCATGGCAAGCATTGATCTCAAAGATGCTTACTATCTAGTACCCATACACAAGGATCATCGCAGATACCTAAAATTTATCTGGATGGGACAGTAATGGCAGTACAAAGCATTGCCCAATGATCTAACTTCAGCCCCAAGATTATTCACCAAAATATTGAAACCAGCCATGGCAATACTAAGAAAACAAAAACATATTGTCATGGCATATCTGGATGATATTCTGATTGTAGGGGAAAACGATGGAATTGGCTGTGGCAGCAGTATCAGCTACAAAACAGCGCCTCGAAACTCTGGGATTCGTCCTACATCCAGATAAATCTAAGTTGAAGCCATCCACTATCATGGACTACCTGGGCTTCACAAGTCCATATGACTGTTACCTTGCCAAAGGCAAAATGGTTGAATTAGCACAATCATGCAACAATTTAATGGTCAACGAGCGACCAACTATTCGACAAGTAGCAAGAGTAATTGGGGAAATGGTAGCAGCATTTCCGGCTACACAATTCAGACCTTTGCACTATCAAAATTTACTGAGAGCAAAGGTACAGGCACTAAAACGACATACAGGTCACTATGATCGTGTCATGAAATTACCCACTGAAGCAATATCAGAGCTACAGTGGTGGACAGAAAACGTTTGGCATAGTTTCAGCCCTATCATCATCACTAACCCTACTTTAGTTATTCAAACAGATGCCAGTGCTCAGGCTGGGGAGCGACTAACTCCATATCCAGCACAGGTGGTAGATGGACTAACCCAGAGTCATCATTACTACTTACACTGGGCATTAACAATCTAGAGATGTTGGGCGCCTTTTATGGTTTAAAAGCAAATGTATCTAATATGCAGCACTTGCATGTTCCGTTACAAATTGATAATACTATGGTGGTGGCTTATATTAACCATATGGGCGGCATAAAATCGTTATCATGCGACAAAATTGGTCAACATGATTTGGCAAGGGTGTGTCGAAAGACATATTTGGCTATCAGCTACTTACCTACCAGGTAAGTTAAACACCCATGCCATGAGAAAATTAAACTCCTGGGTTGCAGGTCTTGAACAGACCTTACCTGGAACTAGGATTGTCCGAACAAACCATCACCACCATGTCGGCATCCCTTCGAACATCCAACAAGAGGCAGTACTTAACCAGCATCAAAAAATGGGAGAAGTACTGCCAGGAAACAGGGACAACGTACGCAACAACCAAAGCCAGAACAACAGGCGATGGGATCCCATCCACTGGTGGTAAAACTGATGAAGTGCATTTACAATATCAAGCCAAGGTATACCCATATTTGGGATATCAGTGTGGTCCTGACATGCCTCAGGGAATGGCCACCAGCCAGATCCCTCCGCCTCGAGCAAGCTACACTAAAGACGCTCATATTGATGGCACTTGTATCCGCTCAGAGGGTCCAGTCACTACACAAGTTGAGGCTGGACAACATGGTGACCACCCCAGATCAGATCACATTCATCATACAGGGTCTGGTGAAACAAAGCAGGCCAGGAACAGCTATTCCAGTAGTGGTATTCCGGGCCTACCCACTAGAGCCACGGTTGTGTGGCGTGACCCATCTACAACATTACATAGATACAACCCACAATATCAGAGGGAGTGAAAAAGCCTTATGGGTCAGCCACAAGAAACCTCATGGCCGGGTAACGAGCCAAACCATTTCAAGATGGCTCAAACAGGTACTGAAGGCTGCCGGAATAGATACTAATACATTTAAGTCTCATTCCACTAGGGCAGCATCTACGTCAACGGCCGAGAGAATGGACGTACCGGTTGACCATATTCTGAATACAGCAGGATGGTCGAGGGAAACGATATTCAGAATTTTATAACAAGCCGTTGACAAAACCTGATTTATTTGCAGAGAAAATATTACAAGCTGCAAATATTTAATTTAAGCCCGGGGGAGCAATTTATTTTGTTATTGTTTAAAAAATACCTTTTTTGTTTCTCGAAATAACAGATTCATTGGTTGATTACGATAACATTTCCTCCCTCAAGAACTTCGGCAGTGAGTGAAATAAAACTGTTACACGGTTTGAAATCACAGAGCTTTGAAGTCTTCACGTAGTCACTCACGTGACTCCGAAGTAAAATAGTAAGATTAAACGAGAACTTACCAGTTTGAAGTTTGATCTGTATTTTATGAGGAGTTACGATGAGGGATTACGTGCCCTCCGCTCCCACCCTCATTGTATGGATCAAACTAATAACTGATGTCTCCTTTTCTTTACTATGTTTACTTCAAATAACTGTGTCTATCTGTGATTCCACACCGCTGCTTGGAAGTATGCCGCGCATGCGCGCTGAGCGGGTTCTTCACGTAATCCCTCATCGTAACTCCTCATAAAATACAGATCAAACTTCAAACTGGTAAGTTCTCGTTTAATCTTACTATTTTAAATCCCTCTGTACCAATTTCACTCTGTAATCTTCTTGATCACTGCATCTACAAGTATTTTTTATACCTCCTACTTCCTTTACTATTTACACTAGACTAAGTGGGACCATTGGGTCCCATATTCACACGGAAGGGCTGGTCTCCCAATACAATATTCCACCTCTCCACCAATTTCAATATTGGTGGCCAGTGGGGTGGGGGGATTTTTGCAGCGCTAGTATGAATGTTGTGGGCTGAAGGGACTGGTTTCCAGAGGGCTAGTATGCACATTGTGGACCAAATGGATTATTGGGCTGGCAGCTCAGTCACTCAGTCTTGGTGGACTGGCAGATCAGTCACTCAGGGCTATTGGGCTGGCAGTTCACTCAAGACTATTCCTTGAAATGCCATCTCAATCAGAGTGCAGGCCACCAAACTGAATTTCACAGCATTTCAGGCAGAGTACAGGCCACCAAACTGAATTTCACAGCATTTCAGGCAGAGTACAGGCCACCAAACTCAATTCCACAGCATTTCAGGCAGAGTGCAGGCCACCAAATTCAATCCCACTGCATTTCAGGCAGAGTGCAGGCCACCAAACTCAATTTCACGGCATTTCAGGCAGAGTGCAGGCCACTAAACTCAATTTTATCCCATTTCAAGCAGTGTGCAGGCTACCAAATTGCCAAACAACTCATTGCATTGTCATTAAGACTAACAAATTATTTATTGCAAGTACATTGCTGACTCACAGTTCAGTTGATTCATTGCTTAGAATCACAGTTGTGGATTCTCCCTCACGATCTTCCAGAGTGACTGACTCACGTCCATGCATCTGGGGTTTTATAGTCCTGCCCCCCCCCCCCCCCCGGAAGGGGCGTTACCTTCATCATTGTGATTGACATGCGAGAGGACCAATCAGCTGATCTCAAAATTTTATTAAAACATTCATAACATTTTTTATTTTTAGTCGATCGGGAAAAATCCTTGGGGCTGCCTCAGCGGAGGAGGACTGTGAGTAAGATGGCCAAAAATCATAGCGATATATGGTAGCGTTTTTTCTAAAATCAATATACAGCGCAGACAGGAAGTGGTAAAGATGAGACTTTTAGTTATATAGATATTTCCACTTTAACCACACTATTATTGGTTGCCTAGGGAATTTGTTTTTGTTTAATTGCCGTAATAAAATTTCACATGCCTTGGTGTCAACTTGTGATAGACATGGTATGCGTAATATGCTTTTCATTATTATGTTGTATTTAGAAACCAAGCTTCAATGGAACAAGGCACAAGAAATGTAATAAAATAAATAGCCAGAGGATCTGTATTTGGTCTTAGTTTGAGATGGGTAATGGGAGGAATATTGGGAGAATTCTCTTCAATAGAAGAGACACAAGATGCCCAAATCTTGAACAAAATAAAGTCGTAGAGGAATTTAGCAGGTCAGGCAGCATCTGTGGAAGAAAAGAACAGGCAACATTTCAGATTGGGACCATTCTTTATTTTTCAATTGTATCTTGAATCTTTTATGTCAAAATGTTATTTAGAGGTGTTGCCTCTAAAACCTAGGTGATTTGAGTTTATTCCTGTGTGGAGCTTGCACGTTCCTTCCATATGGAGTTTGCATGTTTTCCCTGTAATCCAATGGGTTTTTCCTGTGTTCCTGTTTCTTTCTGCATGTGGGTTGGTTGGTTCATTGGCCACCGTATCATGCCCCTAATGTGTGGATGAGTGATAAAATCTGTTTGTTTGTCTGATTGTCTGAGATGGTATGGACTCACCTAGCAGAAAGGACCTCCTTCTACATTATATTGAAATACGACGAGAGGGGCAAAAGGAGATGTACTGGGTAAAAAGTGTTTGCCTGGATCTTGCTACCACCGATGGAAGCAGATACGATAGTTGCATTTAAGAGTGGCATTCATAGGCACAGGGACTTGAAGGGAATGGGGGGATATGGACCATGTGCAGGCAGCGGAGATTAGTTTAATGTGGCATCATGTTTGGCATGGACATTGTGAGTCAAAGGGCCTGTTTCATTGCTGTACGCTTCTATGTTTTATGTTCTTTGGAAATATGGTAACTAAAAGTCATCCAAAAATGGCTCCTTTGAAGGTGCAACAATCCCTCCGTACTCCACTGTAGGAATACGCTTACACTTCACCACTGACATTTCCATAGCTGGCAGTACGATAAGTGAGGGTTTAATGGAGCCACCTACATTCGTATCAGCAGAGCTGGTAGGTTGCTTTTCACATTAGAACAGGAATGAAGATAGGGCAATCTATCTGATACAGGCTCAGTGCTTTCAATCCTACGCAACATTGCCTATATTTATTTATCTGTTCTGCACTGCAGCTCCCCTGCGTGGAATCATTAGTATTTCTTCAGGCTATAGAACAGCACACAACCATTTTGTTAGTAAGCACCACTGCTGATCTCGCACTTTAGATGATCAGGTGTGGAAGTCGGATAGAGAGATTCCAGTGTCCAATTTTGACATCTACTACTTATTGCTAGTTATCCAAACAGCTTCCGGGATGGTAATACAATAAGCTCCAGCACTCCCTGAGCGAATATGTATCAAGTCAAGTTTGTCATCACAGTGAATGATTGATTGAAAGATACAGCATGGAAACAGACCCTACAGCCCACCGTGTCCATGCCGACCATTGATCACCCATTCACACGAGTTCTCTGTTATCACACTTTCACATCCACTCCCTACACTCCAGGGGCAATTTACAGAGGCCAGGTAACCTATAAAGCTGCACGTCTTTGGGATGTGGCAGTAGACTGGAGCACCTGTGAGGAAGCCTACGCAGATATAGGAACAACATGCAAACTCTACACAGGCAGGGCCTGAGGTCACGATCTGGCCGTGTGAAGCAGCTGCGTCACACTCTGCTGCCTCACCTCACAAGTATAGAGAGGTACAGGTACAACAAAACTCTTGCTTGTGGCAGCAACACGGGCACATTGACTCAACATCATTGATGGATCATGCATACAAATGGGATGGAGATCATGTGTGAAAATTCCTATCATAATATAATGATATGGAATATCTAGGTCCAGGATCACATTCAGAGAGCTAGTACTTTGAATGAGGGTTTATGAGAATACATACAGTACTGTTAGTATATTAACAAAGATGATATAGGAAGAAAGAAATGCACTATTGTACAATATAGATCTCCCTACTGTCCTTTCACAGTAACCGTAGCAATCACTTAGCAGCCTGATGAAATACTAAAAACACTAATTAAATTGTAAATTGACCTGTCAAGCATAAGCAACATTATTCCATGCCATGTTAACAAGTTTATTTTTAATGCTAGGACTAATTTCCAGCTATTCATGGTGCAAGAACTGAGATAGATATTGCTAATGGATTTTTTTTTCCAAATCCATATTGCTTTATCACAGAATTAACAGCTAACCGTTCAGAGAAACAAATTCACCATGACATCCTTAACCATTCCCTGTTGCTAAGGTGCATTGGGATCATTATCTTAGCAACAGGGAGCAGTTTATAATGAAATCATTAACCTTGCAGTAGACATCATAAAGCATTGGTCCCTATCTAAATGAACCAGTTAAACATTGAGCAAAATTGTACAGTGAGGGGAAGAAACTTTAATTGAATACGTTGATGTGGTAAGTAAATTATTGCAGCTTGTTTTATTTCTAGTGTTTAATAATGTGGTGATAACACAAGCAATGGAGAGAGGATGGAAAGAGTTAATCCTTAAATAAAGAAGAGAGTTAAGGAACAAGCAGTTAGTGTTTCAGTGTTCGTATTTCCATTATTACAAAAGTGAGATACTCAACAAAATTTCCTAGCTATTATCATGTTTCTGTTTGTGGGAGCTCCCAAACATGTTTGTAGGTTAATTGGTGTAGATGTAAAAAAGAATTGTCCCTGGTGTGGGTAGGGTAGTGTTAATGTGCAGGGATCGCTGGTCGGTGCGGACTTGGTGGGCCGAAGGGCCTGTTTCCGCGCTGTATCTCGAAACTAAACTATGCACTAAATAGCTGCCACACTTCCTATATTAGAACGACGATTACACTTCACAAATACCCAATTATCTGTAAAGTACTTTCAGACCTCCATAAAAATTGCTATACAAATGCAAATGTTCCTTTCTTAAAAAGCCTACACATTTTCAATCAAATATATGAATTCAAAACATTCATTTTGGAATTTAAATGCATTTAAAGGATAAGATGCAGTAGAACCTCTACACTATTACTTGGAGCCATTTTGTTCTCCTGCAGGAATGAAATTGAAAGTTGTAAAACGTGAATCACAGCCAGCAAATTATGTTTAGTTAAGTTTTCAGAGTCATAGTCATAGTCATGGAGTCTTACAGCATGAAAACAGGCTCTTTGGCCTAACTTGCCCACATCGGCCAACATATCCCTAATACCCTAGTCCCACATGCCTGCATTTGGCCCATATCCCTCTAAACCTGCACTATCCATTTGCCTGTATAAATGTTTCTTAAACGTTGCGATAGTACCTGCCTCAACAACCTCCTCCGGTAGCTCTTTCCATACATCTACCGCGCTTTGCATGAAAAAGTTACCCCTCCGGTTCGTATTTAAATTTTTCCCCCCTCAAGTTTAGTTTAGTTTGGAGGTACAACGTGGAAACAGGCCCTTCGGCCCACCAAGTCCGTGCCCACCAGCGATCCCCGTCACTAACATTGTCCTGCGCACTAGGAACAATTTACAATTTTTACGAAAGGTAAACTAACCTACAAACCTGCACATCTTTGGAGTGTGGGAGGAAACCGGAGCACCTGGGCAAAACCTACACGGAGAACGTACAAACTCCGTACAGACAGCACCCATAGTCAGGATCGAACCTGCGTCTCTGGTGCTGTAAGGCAGCAACTCTACCGCTGCGCCACAGTACCATGCCTCATCTTATAATGGGACTGGGAATCATATAGAAGCTCCAAGGAGGGCATTCTGCATAAGCCTTCACCCAGACTTCACCCTGCATTATGTGATCATTTGGTCTCAAGAGAAGAGACTGTTAAAGGATCCTATAATATACAGTCAGAGCAGCATCTGAGTTTGGACCTGCTGGCATGAATAAGCCTAGATGCAACAGTGCTCCTGTGATAATTGTAGATGGGGTAAAATACTGTTTTTACATTTTTTGTGTGTGAAATATTTAGGTTTAGGTTTATTTTTATCACATGTACCGAGGTACAGTGAACAACTTTGTCAAACAAATCAGATATACCAGTCTGAAGAATGATCTCCACCCGAAATGTCACCCATTCCTTCTCTCCAGAGATGCTGCCTGTCCCGCTGAGTTACTGCAGCATTTTGTGTCTATCTTCGGTATAAACCAGCATCTGCAGTTCCTCATACACAGATATACCATACATGGATAAAATCAGTTCAAACTCAAGTACAATAGATGGAGCAAAGAGGAAGATACAGAGTGTAAAATTTAGTTCTCAGCATTGTAGCGCATCTGTTTCTTGGATGTATTTAATTCAAATTTGCGCACGATAATGATTTATTTTACACTACAATACAATTCAATACAATTTATTTGTTGTCATTTGAACCCAGAGGTTCAAACGAAATTTGGTTTCTGCAGTCATACAAACAAGAAGAAGTACCAAGACATAACACAATTTACACAAACATCCATCACAGTTAATCTCCTCCTCACTGTGATGGAAGGCAAAGTCTTATCTCTCCCCTGCACTCCTCGTTCTCCTCCCGATGTCAGAGTCAAAGCCCCAGGCGGGCGATGGTAAATAACTCTCGCAGCCATTAAAGCCGCGCTGGGCGATGCAAGGCCCTTCTCCGGGTCTTGGTGTTAGAGCCCCCGGCGTGTGCTAACAAGTCCCGCAGCCATTTAAAGCCGTGCCGGGCGATGTAAGGCCCCACTCCAGGTCATCCTCAACCCCGAAACTCGGGTGGGAGAAGTCGCCATTGCGGAAGCCCCGAAAAGCCGTCTCCCAGCAGGGACCCGCGGGCTCCCGGTGTCACCGTCCACCAGACCTGCGGTTGGAGCCTCCGAATCTCTGGGGTCGGGCCGCAGCAGCTCCTCCCGTTCCGAACTCGGCCAGCTCCGCGAAGGTGGGTAAGTCCGCAGCTCCGCGACTGGAGCCCCAGGTCGTTCCGGTTGGAGGCCGCTCCACGGTGCTAGGCCCCAACGACAACGGAGACCCGACAGAGAAAAGGTCAGGTTCTCCGTGCAGGGGAAAGATTTAAAAAGTTTCCCCACTCCCCGCCCCCCACACACATACCCAGTTTAAAAAAAATAAAAACTACATTCAAACGAGACAAAAAAAAAAAAGACAGACTGACTGCAGAGGCCGCTGTGACGTGAGTCGCGCCGCCCACCCAAATTGCTGACGACATGAAATTTTTATGCTGACGACATGAAATTTGTTATATGCTCCAAAGTAGCAACAAATCTGTGGAATTTAAAAGATGGAGCTGTTGAATGTGGATAGGGAATCCCAGAATTGTTTCCCTGCTTTAAAGAGCATCTTACTCATAACATTTACAATCACATGTTGTTTGCATTTTCGGGTATTTCCTGCTTCAGCTGTGTCTATTATTACTATGGACTTTTATTATCACTTCATTCAAAGAGTAGCTGTACAACCCTTTACATCCTGACAAAATGAAACCATGCAATTTCCTGTTGACATAGTTTTAACTATATAAAAATAGTCTTTGTATATAAAGTGCTTTGTAATTGCGTACGTGTCATCAGGATTTTATGTTATTTGGAAGACAGCTCAGAAAGGGTCTATTTCTCTCGATGAATTTCGGCACGGACATTGTGGGCTGAAGGGCCTGTCCCTGTGTTGTATAGTTCTAATTTGCACAGATGGACCAAATAGGACTAGAGTCATGGCCAAAGAGTCATACAGCGTAGAAACAGGCCCTTCGGCCCAACTGGTCCACACCAACCAACATATCCCATCTACACTACTCCTGCCTGTGTTTGTCTCATATCCCTCTAAATGTATCCTATCCATGTACCTGTCTACATGTTTCTTAAGTGTTGCGATAGGAAATTATTTGTAATAGAAAGTAGATTATTGAATAAAATATTATAACCTTATTTCACAAATGTGCATACTTCCAGGTACATGAGCTCAAAGCATAAAATGTTACAGATGAACACTAACAGTTGTATATTTATTTTACAAATAAGATCATTGCATGACATATATTTTAGATCATTGCATGGAACAGTGTGTTTTGAGCCTGCAATGACTGGTGCACCTTTAAATAAAGATACTGAGCTGTTCATAAGAGGCACTTGTGGATTTTCTTCTGTGTGTGAACAATCTACTTAACCACATTTGAGGTAGAGTAAAAACAGGTCGCTTGGACGCCTACAGATTGAAATTTGGAACTGATGGACAGATGAGTAATGATGGTTGTTACATGAAGCACCCACTGTGCAATTTTCCCTTACTGTCAATGGACATGTGACCTGATATGCTCCTGGTGATACTTCAGTCTAACAATTTTCAGGTGTCTTTCCCGAGGCAGAAGTATAGGGGGATAAATTAGATTGTGGTGGAGGATGAACATGGAGATTATAATGTGTGATGAACTAGTGCCTGTTCATACTGATGCAGACAGTGTGTAAACTTCAAGCTGCCTCTTCATCATTATATCATCCAGCCAGCACAGACCACTAACTCAGCAGAAGTTCTCAATTTCCTACAATAGCAAGCACCAATTTAACTTAAGATGCACTACTTAAAATTGGCTGCCACCTCTCAGTGTATTTTGGGTTTAAGATGCAGAGGAAGTGAGTATAGTGCTAAATTTGTTTTGGTCATAAGTATGTAGAATATGAAGTCTATGCTTTTCCAACATTAAAGTGAAAAGCCTGGTAGATAAGAAGAGGTGACCTTCAGTGAGATACTGTACATACTTCAGACATTGACTGCGACAGCAAATGGAGTAGATAGTTTGTAGAGGAATTCCCAGAGACAAGCACTGAGTATTTAGATACAGTGCTGCAAAGTCTTTAATAGAAAGATTAAACGAAAACTTACCGTTTGAAGTTTGATCTTTATTTTATGAGAAGTTGAAGTGAGGGACTACGTGAAGAACCCGCGTCATTCTTCAGAGTAACTGTATGAAACCATAGACCACTTGCACAAACTTAAACTACAGAAAGATTAATAACCCTTGACTTAACGAATGATCTTTATGAGATTCAGGGTTGGGAGTGGAGGGCACGTAGTCCCTAACTTCAACTTCTCATAAAATAAAGATCAAACTTCAAACGGTAAGTTTTTGTTTAATCTTTCTATTTTATATCGAAGTCTCATGAGAGACTACGTGAAGCCTTCGAAGCTCTGTGGTTTCATGCAGTAAACCAATCTGTGTGTGAAACACTTAAACAGATAAACCATAAATGGTAGAAAAACATGGGCTATTAACAACATGATGCTAACTTACATACATGTACATTGCCCTTAATTGGACCACAGTCCCAATTGCCTTTGGGTTAGACAATAGCTCATGCAACACTGTTCAGAATTCTATCTGCAACCATCCAGACATGTTCAACAAAATTTTATAACTTCTGAAAATGCGCTTATCTGAGCCTACTGCTGTTGCAAGAAGACGATCAAAGGGGAAATTCCATTCTATTGGCTGCTAACGAGCCAGCCCCCTGGTAGAGTGAGACTTGAAATTATTTGAATTCACTCCCGCTTTTAGCTGCTTACATTCTATCCATCTTGAAATAGTCTGCACCAACAATCTCTTGTGAAATTATTAATTAACTATTACGAAACTATCCTTCGTTTCATAGGTACTAGTAGGCTCAGTGTACCTTTTTTCATAATCAACACCCACAATCTCCAATCTGGTGGGTATGCTGTCCACTCCAACTTACCCAACCGTGCCCGTTTGCTTTATGAGTTTATTCATAAAAGCCATCCTTATGTCAGATATGACCCAGAGATCCAGACGGAGATTGTGTACAGACTGTGCTCTTTGTGCTGAAATCAGTTGTCATAAGCATAATTAACTTAAAGGATACTGCTCCACCATTAGGAATACAGTTTATGAATATTTGCACAATAATATATACTGATTATACATTCCACACTACTTTATCTAGGGTTGAGAATTCATATAAAATGAACCTTTCATAACCTTAGTTAACAGTGGGTGAATAACCAATCATTTGTTGTCCCACTTATAGAGCTAGATACAATGACAAAGCAGCAAGAGCAGTCAATTGTGCTATAACATAATCGCTTCTCTTAAACCCAAACTGAAAGAGACCACAAAACTCTGCTACTTCTGTTTAAAGTAGCTCACATGGATCTCTTCACAAACTTTCCATACAATCATGCAATGATAGCTGCATGAGAAATAGGCAGAACTAGCCACCACTCGTGTCTTCAAGCAAATATAGGAGCTTCTTTCAGCAGACTTATCTACAATGGAAGCCCTAGGTGAGTAGGCCAAAATGGCACTACTATAATTCATGTCGTCTATAAACTCCGTGACAAAATGCCCTTTAGATCTGCGTAAGGCAGCATTAACTTTAGAATCTTTATAAATAGCCTAGGACTGAAGTCAACCCCTTAGGTAGAACCTAAAACTTCCAACACTGGCCTTGCTATAAAACACCAGATATATCTGTGCCTCTCATGTAATGATATGGAAAGATATGCATCATTAAGATCGATTGAGGCCCTAACTCAATAACTCAATTACAATCAGCTAAATTGCTGAATGACAATTATCCATCTTAAACTGGTTATACCAACCACATGATCAGGCTAGCCAAATCCAAGCCTGATTTGGCATCCTCCATTTTCCTTCAACCTTGAGAGAATATTAGAATATGCCCCTGTGGTTCTTGGACAGACTGCTCTTCCACTCGGGTAGCTATAGTTTCCTCTTTGAACCATAAGCACGGAAATCTTGGCTTCTCTTTGCCGCGGAGGAATTATTCAACCAGAAAACTGAATCTTATAATCATTTATGATTTGTAAAATGGAAAATATCTGTCCCCACCTGTATGTCAAACCGTCTTACCTATCTCTGACTTGAATATTGACAGCACATCTCATGTGACTGATGTAATAGCATTCACATACTCAACAACCTCCACCTCATTGTTGCTTTGCTGTCCATGATGAGACAGACGGTGGCTGTAGATGTGATCAAGGCAGTTTCTGAGAAAGCCCTTGCTATAAAAAACACCAAGACTGCTAATAAACGAATAGACAAAAGATGATTATCACCCCCCGCCACGAAGATCCAGGAATCCCTGAGATAGACACTACCAAAAATTGGCCACAGGCAGAAGACTAATAGTCAACTGATCCTAGATTTTGCTCTATCTACTTGCATAGACATCCTGCCCCGCTGGGGACAATACTGAGTATGAGGAGAGTGCTGCATCCATGGTGATCGCTGAAACCTGCGAATAAAAGGCCCTCTGGCTTGGTTAATTGTGTAGGCCTGGTGCTCCAAACAAGCCTCAGTGAAGCGGTGTCAGCCACTTACTTGGTAGAGATGATATGTATGCATGTAAACGGGAGTCTTATCCTCAAAGGGTGTATTTACCACACCCACCGCAGCCTTTAAGTTATTTTGCACTAAATTAACATAAATTGGATAGACCTCAGGCCTATACCATCCTAACACAATTGAGTTTGGACTGCAAATGCAGAAAAGTGCTAAAGAGTCTACTGTAAATCAGACAGCAGAATTCCCTCTGCTGACCTTGCAAAAGCCGAATCCTTCCCTGAGAAAACTCAGAACTTTCTGTGGTATAAGGCCTTTTGAGTTGTTTTTGCCTCAACTGATGGCATTAACCTACAAACCTCCAGTGTCTGACAGAATCAGAACATACATCAGATCCTTATGCGACTAGAATTGAAGCGAAGCATCCACTTGGTGTGGGAATACGAGTTCCCTATCAACTCCTCACAGTCAGAGTCACCTTCAGAGTGGAAAATATCATAATGCAACCCTGAACCAGGAGTTGCTGCCGCAGTCCTCTGCCTGGAACGACCTATCTCAGTCGCCAGTGTGCGTACCACATTCTCTTCACCAAGGTGAGCGCGATGGCTCTGGGCTAAAAAAAAAGCCTATGGTTAGATCTGAATTGAGTAGGCCTGGTGTTCCAACCAGCCTCAGTGTAACGGTTCCTGCCGTTAGTTATATATAGAGGAGGTATGCCCGCCGGACTACTGAAGCCCTACCCACATAGGATGGTTCTACCACCCCTGCAGTCGCCTAAAATTCTTCCTGCAAGTCTTAAACTTGCTAACATAAGTCCTCTCCGAAGAAATACTTTGCAGTCACTGGTCCTGCATCAATGAGCAAATTTTTAGAAATTACCTCAGTCCTTATAGCATTTTGCGTAGGCAATTTAGCTCCAACAGCGTATCACATAGAAGTGTTAATGCATCTTCTGCACTACTGAAAGCTGAACCCATCTACTGCCCTTGCAAAGGCCGTAATGACATCAGTGAACAGTCTTTGGATACGCTGAAATTTTAATTATTTGGCCACGTATCACCACTGAGATATCCCAAATGGTGAGGTTGACTTTTGGAACATCCAAAGTCAGGCAATTCATCTGGGCTGGCATATTTCCCAGCCGTATCCAACACATACCCCTCCTTAACTGATGAGAAGTTAAATCACTGATGCTCTTAGCCAGATCTCCTCCAGTGGATCTCCTATCCCCGAACGGAGGGCAAATTATGTGACAAGAGCCGGAACTCCTTCATATGATTAACCTGCAGCATATCCCCCATAAGTTCAGGAGATTCGAATTCCTTGTCGATATCCCCGTAGTCGGGGTTATGTATGTAATAATCTCCAGTACTCCCCTCTACTGAGCAGGAGATATTGTAACGCAAACCTGAGCAAGGTATTGCTTCCCCTCTTCTGAGCGGGAGATATACAACGCAACCCTGAGCCAGGTGTTGCTTCCACAGGCATCTGACTGGAGCTTCCTGTAAGTGTCTCCTGAGCCAGGAGCACAATTCTATTATATACTCACTGGACAGGTCTTGACTGCTAATGACTCCGAGTCCAGCCTTGCTCCTTCAGGTTGCGCTATCTTCTCCGGGCCAGCTGCACCTATTTTCGGAGCAGCGGCTCGTTCCGGAAAGAAACATCCCTTACCTGCCGGAGCAGTTTCGAAATGCTTCGAATCTCACGCCATGCGTCGACTCATGAGACTTTGATATAAAATCACTTATTCTTAGTTAAGGTCAGTGAATGCTAGTTCTAATAACGCATCCCACCAATTATACCACTAGATTAACACACTAATCAGCACACCACATCCCCAAAGCTTACCAATCAAAAATCACAATCAATCAGGACTGATACCTAACATATGCTCCACTCTTCCTTTATGTATTTAGCTTTGCTGACAGCTTTACACCATTTTTCACAGCTAGCGCATACCATTGAACCAAGCAAGACACAAAATGCTGTAGTAACTCAGCAGGACAGGCAGCATCTCTGGAGAGAAGGAATGGGTGACGTTTCGGGTCGCGACCCTTCTTCAGACTGAAGTCTTCAGTAGATTATTGAATAAAATATTGTAACCTTATTTCACAAATGTCCCATCTACACTACTCCTGCCTGTGTTTGTCTCATATCCCTCTAAATGTATCCTATCCATGTACCTGTCTACATGTTTCTTAAGTGTTGCGATAGGAAATTATTTGGAATAGAAAGTAGATTATTGAATAAAATATTATAACCTTATTTCACAAATGTGCATACTTCCAGGTACATGAGCTCAAAGCATAAAATGTTACAGATGAACACTAACAGTTGTATATTTATTTTACAAATAAGATCATTGCATGACATATATTTTAGATCATTGCATGGAACAGTGTGTTTTGAGCCTGCAATGGCTGGTGCACCTTGAAATAAAGATACTGAGCTGTTCATAAGAGGCACTTGTGGATTTTCTTCTGTGTGTGAACAATCTACTTAACCACATTTGAGGTAGAGTAAAAACAGGTCGCTTGGACGCCTACAGATTGAAATTTGGAACTGATGGACAGATGAGTAATGATAGTTGTTACATGAAGCACCCACTGTGCAATTTTCCCTTACTGTCAATGGACATATGACCTGATATGCTTCTGGTGATACTTCAGCCTAACAATTTTCAGGTGTCTTTCCCGAGGCAGAAGTATAGGGGGATAAATTAGATTGTGGTGGTGGAGGATGAACATGGAGATTATAATGTGTGATGAACTAGTGCCTGTTCATACTGATGCAGACAGTGTGTAAACTTCATGCTGCCTCTTCATCATTATATCATCCAGCCAGCACAGACCACTAACTTAGACTTCAGACTGAAGTCTTCAGTCTGAAGAAGAGTCTGGACCAGAAACGTCACCCATTCCTTCTCTCCAGAGATGATGCCAGTCCCGGTGAGTTACTCTAGCATTTTGTGTCTATCTTTGATTTAAACCAGCACCTGCAGTTCTTTCCTACACATTGAACCAAGCAAGCTGGAGGATGCACCATTCCTGTCCACCTGCAAGAAATAGTGGTGCACGATCACTGTCAACAGCAGTGAACTGATGTGCATCATTTTACCCTCGTTCAGATACTGATGACTATAATTGACGTGGATATGATCAAAGCCAAGGCCAGCAGTTGGACTGAACCCTGGTGTCTTCTAACCCAAAGCTCTAATTACCTCAGCTGTCCCTGCACCTTGCACCACTTCTAGCTGCAGACTGTGGGAGCATTTACCTCTCCCTTTCCCACACCCCCTTCACCACACACCTGACCTCAGGTGTTATTCACTTTCAAGCAGGGGAGAGCTTTGCACTTTGAAAGAGAAGGGCAAATACATTAGAAAAAAAGTGAAGATGTATAATGTGGAGCTCACTGTACCTGTGCTTATGACAATAAACTCGACTTGAATTGACTTGACTTGACGTTAGTCTAGAGGTAGGATCATCAGAAGAGCCTCCTGGGTGGGCAGAAGGAAAGGGTGCCCTGGAACTAGTTTCCTGGAAATCAAGGTCAAGCACAGGTTCAACTCTTGAGCACTCAGATGAGGCCTTTAGTAGGAAACTAGACCAAGTGCAGACCCGTTGGGTCTGTTCCCCCAACGTGCGGTTGTGTGGGGGGGGGAAGGCGGCACGCAGCATCACACACACTAACTATCCCCCCGCACTCACGCTAATTACCCCCTTGATATTATATTAATATTATTAATTTGCTCCTTTTACCCCATAACCACCCTATCTACTGACGCATAGCCCCCAACTTGCAGTCACATCTAGAGAGGGGGGGGGGGGGGGCGGGTGGGGGTAGAGAGTGAGGGCAGAGAGAGAAGGGGCAGAGGCAGAGGGAGAGACAGAGACACACAGAGAGGGGCAAGAGGGATAGGGGGGTGGAGAGGAGGATAAGAGGGAGGGTGGGTGAGGGGGGAAAGGTGGGGGAGGAGGGGAGGAGAGAGAGAGGGTGAGAGTGAGGGGGAGAGAGGGGGTGCTGAGAGGGGAGTGAGGTGGGGAGCAGGGATGGGGGAGGGAGGGGGGAGGGTGGAGGGAAGAGGGTAGGGGGTGTGGAGGGGAGGGGGTTTAAGGGAGGGAGGGGATGGAGGGGAGGAGGGGAGAGAGGGGGGAGGAGGGGAGAGAGGGGGGAGGGGGGAGAGAGGGGGTGGGGGGGAGAGAAGGGGAGAGGGGGGGAGAGAGGGGGATGAGGGGGGAGAGAGAGGGGGAGGAGAGAGGGGGGAGAGGGGGAAAGAGGGGGAGAGAGAGGGTGTGCTGAGAGGGGAGGGGGAGAGGTGGGGAGCAGGGAGGGGAGGGAGGGTGGAGGGAAGGGGGTGTGTGGAGGGGAGGGGGTTTAGGGGAGGAATGGTGAGGGAGGGGATGGAGGGGAGGGGGGGAGAAAAAGAGAGGAGAGAGAGAGGGGGGGAGGGGCAGAGAGGAGAGGAGAGGAGAGGGGGAGGAGGGGGAGAGGAGAGGGGGTGGAAAGGAGAGGGGGGGAGGAGAGGGGGGAGAGGAGAGGGGGGGCGAGGAGAGGGGGGGCGAGGAGAGGGGGGGAGGAGAGGGGGGAGAGGAGAGGGGAGAGAGAGGAGAGGGGGGAGAGGAGGGGATGGGAGAGGAAGGGGTGGGAGAGGAGAGGGGGGAGGAGGAGAGGGGGGAGAGGAGAGGGGGGAGAGGAGAGGGGGGGGGGGAGAGGAGGGGGGGGAGGGGAGAGGAAAGGGAGGGAGAACCTAAAAAACATTTTAGAACCAAAAAAGACACATTCTGCAAGCATTGTAGAACCAAAAGAGAGAGAGGGGCAGCAGAGAGAATGGGGAATTTTGTAAAATCATTAATATCTCTGTCATTTTTCATCGACGGGAAAAATCCTTGGCACACATACGGCGGAGGGGGGCTCTGAGCAAGGTGGCCAAAAATGACGGCCGTAGGTGGTGGCGTTCTCTCGGAAATCGCAGCACAGATGGCCAAAACTGGTCAAGAACAGACTTTTAGTAATATATAGAAGATATTGATGGGACACACAATGAGATGCTTCATACATTGGCAAAGTTGTCAGAAAAGTTTCAAGCTGTAAAGGGCATGGACGAGTTGAACAGCATCCTGGTGGAGATGTTTGTGTGATCTTGGAGACTGTTCATTTCAGCGTTTTTAAGAAATTAATGATATTTTATGTCTTGGAATGAAGGAAAATCCATTCAAATAAAACTATTTTTTCAGAGCCAGAAAGGTTGTTTTGAAGTAAACGTGATTTAAAATCCCATTAAAATTCAGTTATAGCCCATTAAGAGGCTTTAAAGATTTTGTGACTTCATTTAAGAACTTAATACAAGCTGAAATTCACTTAAAATCTCCCAAATCTGCATTGATTGCCATTGCAAGGACAGCAATAGCACACCCTATGGAAGGAAAAAGTATCACGGGCAAATTGTTACATTTTCTTTTACTTGTGCAACGCTAGAAGTTGCTTTCATTTTCATACATTGAGGACGAGTCTATTCTGCAACAAATATTTTTGAATGTGGTTCAGATATTCCATGTGGTTTCAGAAGGATTAGAGTACAAAATAGATATACTGTGGAATGGAACTTCAAAATGTCGTTCGACTGAAAATCATTGTAAATTAGTCCCAGCAATTTATTTTGTTCTGTATCCTGTGGTCACTAAAATCATCGATTAAAATCAACAAAGAAAATTAATGCATTGTATTAATAACGCCTTTATGAAAGCCTTTAAGGCAGGGAACTTTTCCAAATGAGCAAGAATTCACTGAACAAAGGAGAGAAAAAAATTGAAATGATTTTCAAATTTTACCACAATATGTTTTGTTTCAATGTATATACCAGAAGCAAGACTGGGATTGTCTTTGCTATTTGCCAAAGAGACTGAAATATTCCATCAATGTCTAATCAAAAATAAATGTATTTAAACAATAATGACTGGTGCATGTAGTTGAATTAAAATATATATATATATTTTGCTTCCAGGTTTTTATTGGTCTAATAATGTTCTCAACATCTTGCAATTTACTCTGGTTAAATTTCACTCCCAGTACCCAGTGCCTGGGCTGTTCAGAGCAAAAGAGAGAGGGGCATGTCTTTTTAGCATATGTAACAGGGAAATGATAAGTGCCAGATGCCGAAAATCCCATTCATCAGCTCTGCATGATATTTTGGGAGCAATTGGGCTCATTACTTTGTGAATAAAACAGCAGATGTAATCAATTCAAACCCAACAAGTGAGGGGGAAATGTATCTTCCAAAACATTGATGAGGACATGCTGGCAGGATGTTGATTTTGAGTCTCTTGATTTTTGTGGGCAAAAGATTAACCAGCAGTAGCAGATCAATAATCTGCCATATGATGAAACAAAATTCACATTGTACAGATCAAACAACGAGTCCGATGCATCCCGATTTTTGTTATTCTTGCCTTCCTCCTCCACAATATAAAAAAATAGGGGTGAGGGAAGAGGATTGCTGCAGTTCCTTTGCTGATTTTTTTTTACCAACGTTGACTGTTGTGTATTTGTGGGCGTCGATGTCCTCATCACATGTCATGGAGTTCACAGAGATGAAAACTCCCAGTGTTATATATTCAAATCGACTCCAGTTTCAGATTTCTATTTAATCACTTGATGAATGGATTTTTTTTTTCTTTTTGATTCTTTACACGCAGCATCCTAGGAAGCAACAGAAATAAAAGGGAGTGAAATTAAACAGACTCGGAAAGTTGTTGCAGTGGAGAACACAACGGTTAACCACGGGGAAGGGGATCGGTGAAGAGTTTGATGCTGAAGAAAAAATATATTGGACTTGGTTACAAAGAACCCAAATAGATTTCATTTCCAATTTTAATTCCACTGAGTTAGAGTCTGGGACTCGATAAGTTACATGAAATATTGACCATTGCCAGCAAGATTTTGGTTTCTAGTTTGAAAAGCATGAACTTTTAGATTTTATGAAGTTGAAATTGGTAAAATGAATCAACTTCTCTAGGTCTGTGCACAGAAAAATACACATGGACGCAAAACCAATGCTGGAAAAGCTCAGCAGGTCAGACAGCAACCGTGGAGAGAGAAATGATGGAAAAGGGTTACGTTTATTGTCACCTGTACAGTTGCTTTTGTTGCGCGCTAACCAGTCAGCAGTCTATTGGAAGTAGTAGGTTTCTAAGGGAGAAGTTTGCTCAGCCTCACTCCCTTTCCTACCCGTCATTAGGCTAGAAAGGTGGCAAAGAGGATTGACAAGGATGTTGCCAGGACACGAGGGCCTGAGCTATAGGGATTTATTAGGCAGGTCTGACTTTATCATTGGAGCACATGAGATTGAGGAGTGATCTTACGGAGTTGCATTAAATCAAGAGGGGAATCAATAGGGTAAATGCACAGCACCTTTTACCCAGAGAAGGGGAATCAAGAACCAGAGGACACAGGTCAAGGTGAGAGAGGAAAGAATTAATAGAAACTGAGGGGCAACTTTTTCACACAGATGGTGGTGAGTATATGGACCAAGTTGCCAGAGGAGCTAGTTAAGGCACGTATTATAACAACATTTAAAATAAATTTGGACAAATACATGGAAAGGAAAGGCTTCGAGGAATATGGGCCATTGCGGGCAGCAGGTACCAGTGTATATTGAGCATCTTGTTTGTTATGGACAGGTTGACTCTATGGCTGCATTGCTCAATCAATTACACACTGCTAGTTATTAGATTATCAACCATTCTCCCCAACCCTAAATACAGACTTGGCCACACTACCTGCAGAATCCCCAAAGCTTCAGGTATGACATCATACTGGAAATATCTCAAACAAATTATGCACGCTTCACCCTCTTATGTTATATTATATTATAAAGGGGCAGCACAGTGGCAGAGCTGGTGGAGCTGCTGCCTCATAGTCAAAGTAACGAGGGTTCAATCTTGACCTCGAGTGCTGTCTGTGGGAGTTTGCACCTTCTCCATGTGACCACATGGGTTTCCTCCTGGAGCTCTGGTATCCTTCCACATCCCAATGATGTGCTTTCTTCTTTTTCATGTCCATCTTGTTACAAATGTTGACCTCGCTGTCATCGTCCGTCCTGCAAAGGACGCAAGCGTCCGGTGACAATCAGTGGAAGCCATCACTTGTTGCAATTGTTGATGGTGGTAGCAGGATTAGCTCAGGATTCTTCCACTTTCCAGCCCCGCGATGTGGACGCTTCTGCTATGGGGACAATGATGTGCTGGTTTGTAGATTATTTGGACTTTGTAAAATTGCTCCTTATGTGTTGGGAATTGATAAGAAAGTGGAATAACATAGAACCAGTGAGAATGTGCGATCGATAGTCGGCATGGACTCGGTGAGCCAAAGGGCCTGTTTCCATACTGTATTTTGCAACTAAACCAAACAAAAATAATTGATCCAACAGACTTAAGAAGGACTGTTCGAGGTCACTGATGAAAAAGACGAAGCAAGCACAATCAGCTCCCTACAAATTCCAAATATCATTCAGCTCAACAGTGGAGCCGGCCAATTTCCTATCCTAAGGCAGACAGAAAATGCTGAAGTAACTCAGTGGGGCAGGTGGCATCTCTGGAGAGAAGGAATGGGTGATGATTCGGGTCGAGACCCTTCTTCAGACCGAGAGTCAGGGGAGAGGGAAAGGAGAGATTATGGAAGGGTGCAAAGAACATGTACGGGGTGAGAAGAACAGACCAAGAAGACGATGATCAAGGAAATGTACAACGGTTCATTGTTGGATGAGGGGAAGTTGACAATGAGGCATACAAACAGTAAAATTAATCAGGAGGACAGTGAAACTAGTAGGAGAACTAGGATGGGGGAAGGACTGAGAGAGAGGGAAAGCAAGGATTACTTGCTTGCCCAAGCGGTATGAATCGTAAAGTATTGTAGCAGCCATCTGTTTGGCACCCAAAGCTCAGCAACAAAGATCTGAACCATGTTTGGCTTGTTGGTCTTTATAGCATTGGGAATGGGTTGGAGGTTGAACATTTTATATACCTGTGCAATTATTTTCAAGCATATGAAATAGAAACCTGTAATTTGTGATATTAAAACGTTAAAACAATCATCTGTTTTTTTAGCCTCGAGCTCTCTTTTTGCCCTCCATCATGGTATAAAGTATTTTATAATCCAGAGAGAGCATCTCATGCGAGAGTTATACTTGGCAACCACAGCATCTCAAATATTGACTAAGTATATTAAAGGTGCATCAATTCAACTGTAATGGGAATTGATGTGAATCCTTCAGGCTTATACAGATTTGGCAGTTTGATTACCATGAAACTCCAGGTGAATGGAAATGCTGCAGAAAATCCAGAGATGTATCAGTCACAATAAGCCTAACAGGATGTGTAGGAAGAAACTAGATGCTCGTTTAAACTGAAGATAAACACAAAAAACTGGAGTAACTCAGTGGGACAGGCAGCATCTCTGGAGAAAAGGAATGGGTGATGTTTCGGGTTGAGACCCTTTTTCAGGTATCAGCTGCCTCACTGGATATACCAGGCAATAACCCATTGCAAGAATACATATATATTATGAATTAACATTGAAGTATGATATTGTATTCTCTTACATTTCTTGTGGAAATGTTTTATAGTTTATTTCTTTATAATTTATTTTAATCCACAAAAAGCTTAGTTTAAGAAAGAACTGCAGATGCTGGTAAAATTAATAGTGAACAAAAAATGCTGGAGAAACTCAGCGGGTGAGGCAGCATCTATGGAGAGAAGGAATTGGCAAAGTTTCGGGTCAAGAAGGGCCCGAAGAAGGGTCTCGACCCGAAACGTTGCCAAAGGCTTAGTTTAGTTTAGTTTAGTTTAGTTTAGTGGGGCAGCACAGTAGCGCAGCACAGGAGTTGCTGCTTTACAATGCCAGAGACCCGGGTTTGATCCTGACTACTGGTGCTGTCAGTGTGGAGTTTGCATGCATCACTGTGAGTGTTGAGTTTTCTCTGGTTGATCCGGTATCCTCCCACATCCCAAAGATGTGTGGGTTTGTTCTTAGGTGCCCTCTGTAAAAGTTGCCCAAATGTGAAAGTGTGTTAACATAGAACTAGTGTGAATAGTGATCAATGGTCAACACAGATTCGGTGGGCCGAAGGGCCTGTTTCCATGCTATATCTCTAACATAAACAACATTAATTAGCTTCATTTAATATTTGGGATGTCATTGTACAAGGAATGGCTTGTGGAATATATGTGTGTTGTTCTTGACAATTATCACAACATTTTCAAGGGAAATTATAATCCTTGTCATTCACTTTCTCCTTTTTTTCTAGACAACTAGGCAGCACGGTGGCAGTAGAGCTGCTGCCTTACAGCACCAGTGACCTGGGTTCAATCCTGACCATGGGTGCTATCCATACGGAGATTTGTGCGTTCTTCCTGTGACCACATGGGTTTTCTCTGTGTGCTCTCTTTTCCTCTCACACTCCAAAGATGTACAGGTTTGCAGGTTGATTGGCTTCAGTAAATTGTCCGTAGTGTGTGAGATAGTGTTAGTGTATGAGGTGATCAGTGGTCAGCACGGATTCGGTGGGCAGAAGGGCCTGTTTTCACGTTGCAAAGTTTGAAGTCTAAGCTGATCAAATTCTGCTAAAATTTTCAATTGTTTCCCATTGTAAAGTATTTTGTATATTATACGGGAAGCCCAATACTTGAATCATTAGAATCTGTTCTTGTTTTATTAACATTTGAAATGTTTTCATAATTCTTAAGATTTCACCAAGTTAGGTAGAAAGTTTAGAATGAAGTACAGTAAAACTGTATTGTATAGGGAAGGATGATTTTTTGACGATGAACCTGGGTGATTCAAGGGTACAATGCAACACGGTTCATGGAAGATTTCCTGTACACGCTATTATCCTTTCAGAATAAGTTTCCGATTTGATTGTAAATAGCCTTGTTGGAGAAGCGTTAGGATCCCCTGAAAAAAATTAGTAAGTGAGATGTGCCTAATTAAATCACTTGAATCACACAGCAAAATGATGAAAGATATATCCAGCTCATAGTCTCTGTTTCAGTGAGAATAGCTATTATTTTAAATCTCTACTCTGAACTATTGTTGGGTGTCACTGGCACAACTAGATGATATATTCCTCTGTAATACATCATGTAATTTGCTATGACTATTCTTTTTTTTTTTATTTTTTAAATTCCAAGACTTTATTCGACACAACAAATATTACAACAGATCAAAGTCATAAACAAAAAAAGAAATTACATTATATCAAGTGTCATTATAAAACAACATTACAATCATTGTTCACAATACTCTCAACCCCACGCGGTGACCAGCGCCCACGGAAGACCTCCAAAGTCCCCGTGGACATCGCGTGTTCCCTCTCCAGGGACACACGTGCACGGACGTAGGCCCGAAAGAGGGGCAGGCAGCCGACTCTAGCCTGACCATCGACCGCCTGCTGACTGGACCCGCGAATGGCCATCTTGGCCAGGCCCAGGAGCAAACCGACAGGTAAGTCCCACCCCCCCCCCCCCACTTGGCTCTCCCCACACCCTGCGTTGTGTCCAAACACAAGAATCGTAGGACTAAAATGCAACCAGAACCAGGAACAACCCCTTCAGATATTGGTACAGGGGCAGTAGCCTCTCACACTCCATATACGCGTGGAACACGGTCTCGTCCTCTCCACAGAAAATACAAGCAGCGGACGAGCCCGTGAACCGACTCAAAAGTTTGTTACATGCCACCGCTCTGTGCAGCACTCTCCACCCCAGGTCCCCAATGTAAAGGGGGACAACTCCCTTGTAGAGGGACCCCCACTGGGGGCCTTCCCCGCCTTCAGGTGGTAACACCGTCCGCCATGGTGTGTCGGGTCGGGAAACGAAGGCAAGGAGGTGCAGAATGTGCAGGAACATTCTATACAGTGAGCGTCTCTTCGCGTGACGAAATGGCATTCTAGTCATCTCAGAAAGGCGGCTCAGGTTATGTGGAGCCGGTGCCCGAGAAATATCCCGGAGCCGAGGCCCGATGAGCAGATCTGACGGAGCGGGTAAAAGCTCATTCAGAACCACTCTAGGCGCGCGCCTCTCCTCGACACCCGCCATGATTGGGTGAGGACCGGCCACTCCCGCAGCCGCAACATCCCCCTCCCCTCGTGGAGCAACACGCTGGCTGAAAACAACCAGATTCCTTACTCTTAACACATCCCAGTAGAAAACAGGCAAGCCCCTTAGGGCGGGTCGACTGATGCCCGCCACCGGGAGCCGCGAGACCCCCGTGGCCAGAGCGTGCCATCTGGGGGGGTTATCTACATACATATACCTCCGCAGAGTCGTGAGACGGAGAGCCGCCACCTAGGTACACACGCATACCAAGGACTGGCCACCCTCCTCTAACGGGAGACTCAGGACCGCTGCGGAGACCCAGTGCTTCCTATTTCCCCAAAAGAAATCCACCAGCTTCTTCTGTAAAGCAGTTACAAATATAGAAGGCGGGACAAGAGTAGCCAGCTGGTACCATAACATGGAGGCCACCAGCTGGTTTATGACCAACACCCTCCCCTGAAAGGAAAGAACTCCAAGCAGGCCTGACCAGTGCCCCAGCCGGGCAACCACTTTCATCTCCAACTCCTGCCAGTTTGCCGGCCAAGCATCCTCAGTGGGGCTCAGGTACACCCCCAGATAGAGGAGGTGCAAGGAGATGAGCGGGGAAAGCTTTTTTACACAGAGGGTGATTAGCATCTGGAAGGTGAAGCCAGGGGTGATGATGAAAGCAGATACGATCGTGGCATTTAATAAACTTATGGATAGGCACATAATATGCAGGGAATGAAGGGATATCGATCATGTTCTGGCAGTTAATAGTTGTTCTTTGTATTATATTCAGCACAGCCATATTGGGCTAAAGGGCCTGTTCCCTTGTACTGACTATGTTCTATATTCAATGATTCATGTTAATCTACTTATACTGTGCTTTGGATGGGATGAAACATCGAATCTGTCATGCACATGTCTTCACGAGCCAAAGTACATAAAAAGTCCTGAAATGAATTGGCCAAGCATTGATGACTGCTTTTGGCAGGAAGCACAGGTTAATTGAGATGAGTTGAGGAAATGCTAAAGAATAAAATGCTCAGCTCTGATTATGCTAGTGGGAAAAGCTTTTCATTTCTTGGTGAATTGATGAGTAGGTAATAAACAAGAGTCAAGAATCATGAGCGTTTTCTTGTCATATGTTTCAAGGTTTAAAGGTCAGTTTATTGTCACATGTACCAATTAAGGTACAGTGAAATTTGAGTTACCAGACAGCCATACTAAGTGAAAAGCAACAAGACACACAACCAAATAAAGGTTAAAATAAACATCCATCACAGTGGATTCCACACTGTGATGGAAGGCAATAAAGTTAAATCTTCTTCCTCTTGTTCTCCCGCGGTCGGGGCAGTCAAACCATCCTCAATCGGGGCGATCAAAGCCCCCGCAGCCGACGATCGAAGCCCCCCTTAGGGTGATCGAAACTCCCGCGACGGGGCAGTTCAAACTCTCTCCGTGGCATGGAGCTCCCGAGTCGGCCTCTTCTTACCAGAGACCGCAGGCTTCACGATGTTAAAGTCCACAGGCCCCGCGGTTGGAGCTTCGATCCCCGGAAAAGGGATCGTAAGCTCCGCGATGGTAAAATCCCGCAGACGCCCGTGGCTTGGAGCTCCGGGTCGGTCTCCAGGAAAGGCCTCCAACTCCACAATGTTAGGTCACAGTCGGGATGGAGATACGATACAGAACATTTTTTAAATTACTATATTGTTTACAAAGTACTAAGTTTACATATACTGTTGTGCTGCTGCAAGATATATATACTCTATATGTATGGATGTATATATATGTATGTATATAATACACACACACATATATATATATATGTATGTGTGTATGTATGTGTGTGTATATATATATATATATATAATATATTTACATATGCACACATTAAAAAAACAATGAACAAATAAGAGAATCATTAAGTTCCTAAACTGAGCTGCATAGCACCCTAATTTGTAAGTACAGTATTTCAGTCTGTCGTCTGAAATATGGGGTTTCCTATCTACATGTACTTTAGCACCTGGAATGCTTACACTGCCAGTTGTAGACAGAATAAGCATATCTTGACATATGGCAGAAATCAATGCTCCAATCAATATAGGGTAAACATTTCAAAATAAATTGATAACTGCAATGTGTCAATTTGCATGCAGTCATTAACTATCTCCCTTGTGCATACAGTTTGTGCCTGCCTTCCACATGCCTCTGCAAACTGCTCCTGTGCAGTATTGCCTCAGAGGTTGCAGATGGCTAGTGGAAGAGTAATAGAGATTAGGACTGTAACACCTGTCCTGGAATCGAAGCTGCCTTGGCATAGTTTTCTTCACACATTCCTGCCTGCTCCACACTGAATGACAAGACCTGAAAGTCTGAAGAAGGTTCTTAACACAAAACGTTATCTCTCCAAGTTCTCCTGGGATGCTGCCTGACCTGCTGCGTTACTCCAGCACTTTGTGCCCTATGAAAGGTTACTGCCTGATTCCTGGTTTCCGATTAATGTTTTGCCAATTGGTGGAGGTGGAACATGGATTCTGGATGGTGAAAGATGGTGCTAATAGTCTTGGATCTCGATGGACTGATTTAGGATTGCATATGATGGGCTGCAGTTAATCTTGACTGATTGACAGATAACATCATGGGTACTGCATGCAGGCAGAGATAGAACACAGAACACAGAACAGTACAGCTCAGAAACAGGCCCTTTAGCCCACAATGTCTGTGCTGAACAATGCAAACTCTTATCAGCCTGCACATGATCCACATCTCTCCACTCCCTGCAGATCCAAAATCTCTTAAATGCCATTATTGAATCTGTCTTCACCACCACCCCTAGGAGCATGTTCCCGGCACTCACCACCCTCTGTGGGAAACATTTGGCCCACTCCTCTCCTTTAAACTTTGCTTCTCTCACCTTAATACTATGCCCTCTAGTTTTTGGGAAATAGGTTCTCACTGTCTACCCTATCTGTGCCTCTCATAATTTCATATATTCCTATCGGGTCTCCCCACAACCTCAGTTGTCGTAGAGAAAACAATCCAAGTTTGTCCAACCTCTCCCTGTAAGTAATACAGGGAGATTCCAGATATCCTACCCTATTGAATGAGCTCTCCCTATTCTGTAACAAAGACACCAATATAGTTATGAAAATCCATGAAACTGACATGAGCCACACTTAAACATTGGACAGTTCTGCTCTGGGATGTTTGCCAGCATTCGCTGCAACTCCAATGTACCTCGGTTATAAAAGGTGCAGCCTGACTATTTCCTGGTACAGGCATTGGGCATCCATGACATTGGGCCCAATGCTGGGTAAAAACCCACCAAAACTATGCATAGCACTATCAATGATGATCATCTATTGAAAACATGATAATGTCTCTATAGAATACACTGATGTATTGACTGGTTGTGTCAATGGGTAAGTGTTGAGTGTGTGTCGGTATTTCCATGCAATTTTCTGAGGGTCTCCTAACATTGCTTACATCCTAACATCAAACATGCTTTGAATTAGTTTTCATTCTTGTGTTAGAGATACAGCATGGAAACAGGCCATTCGACCCACAGAGTCCATGCTGAGCATCGATCACCCCTGCACACTAGTTCTATGTTATCCAATTTTCTCACACACTCCCTGCACATTTGGGGTATTTTACACAAGCTAATTAGCCCACAAATCACTACATATTTGGGACGTGGGGGGAAATCGGAGCATCCAGAGGAAACCCGTGCAGTAATAGAGAGAACGTGCAAATTCCACGCAAGCAGCACCCGAGGTCAGGATCAATCCCTTGTCTCTGGTGCTGAGAGGCAGCAGCTCTACCCACTGCGCCACCATGCTGAATGATGCATGCTTCCTGCAGTGCTGCTTACAGTATGTAACTGGCTCCTAGATCAACTTGAGTTGGGCCTCAGCTAGATGATGGTTTAATGCAGCTGTCTTTAGCGCACCTAAGGAAAGGAGCAGGGTGGTCGTGAACCGGAAGGAGGGTATGTGGCAGCCTGGTGCGTCCCTGCTGAGAATTCAATAACGCTGTTTGTAGTCCCCTTATGAAGAGCCTCGCCACAACCACATCAGCAGAACATCTGTTTCTGGGGGCGGGAGATCAATTAAATGGCGGAGCTTCCTTGTTGGTGCAGACCCTTTACCAAATCCGCAGGGCTACTCAATCTCCACAATCTCCAGATTTCTCCAGACATTGCGTTAAGCATGTCCGTGAGGTGGTGTGAATGCTGCTGCAACATAACTCCCCCTACACTCTCCACCCACCCCGCCAAGCCATTTGATTTTGAGCCTGCACCTCAGCCCAATTGAACTACCAGTTCTCTTGACAAGCTCAGGGGACTTTTTCCTCATAGGCTGTATATTATGGCCTTGTTGTACTAAGCAAACATTTATAAAACAGTTAAAGCAACTCAGCCACATTGTCACATTAAGCACTGCATTTCCAGTCTCTGACAAGCCCTGGTTAATGTTAGAGTTATTGCTTGTTTATCAGTGTAATGTGAACCATAATTAGCTGATTTGGTTGTCAGATTCAAGTATATTTGATTTTCAAAGAAAGTTTGCAGCGTACATGTTAGCTTTTATCGTCTTGGCATCTGTATCTCTCCTGTTCCTCTTGACAGTCATTTTCTCTCTGACCTGTTTCCTGGCTTTCTTCCATTTATTCTCCTTCTTTCCTTAAGATTAGATTGCCATTTGGGTTTTTTGTTTCAAATGCCTAGGCTGCCCACAGCAGGTCTCGAGTAAGAAGCACATCTGTGAGGCAGAAATAAATGTTTTTATTAAGCTTTTTTTTCCCATGGTGGGAAATTTTCTCACCTGGCATTGCTAACAAGTGATGAAATTTAACACGAGATGGGTGACCAACTCTGAACATAATACAAATCCAATTACAAAAGATTGATGAAAGCAGCTTAACCATTCTTGTACCATGGTGCTTTCATTCAATGCACATGGTGGTGTTTCCTTTCTTATTAAGCTTACACCATCACTTTGTGTTTTTTCTTCCCCTTCTGTTCCTCAACGACACAGTGGCACAGCTGGTAGAGCCGCTGCCTCATAGCACCAGAGATCCGGGTTTGACCCTGATTCGGGTTCGGGTTTGCACTTTCTCCCTGTGATCGCGTGCCTTTCCTCCGGGTGCTCCGGTTTCCTCCCACATCCCAAAGACGTGCGCGTTTGTAGGCAAATTAGCCTCTGCAAAATTGCCCCTAAAGGGCCTGTCCCACGAGCATGCGACCTGCATGCGGCAAGCGCGACCAAACCGGAAGCGGGGGCCGCGCGGGGGCCGCGCGGAGGTCAAGTGATCCCCGTACAAGGCCAGTCCCACCAGCATGCGTCTGCATGCGGCGAGCACGACCAAACTGGAAGCGGAGGCCGCGCGGAGGTCGAGTGAGTGACGTGAAGTTTGAGCAAAGTCCGCAGGAAGTTCGCGCGTGACGTACGACGTCAAGACGATGCGTACGCCGTCGAGGCAGCTGCAGGCCGGCAGTTATTGAACACGGTCAGTTTTTCGGAGCCTCGTGCGATGTCGGGACCAGCTCCGCACAACTCCATACGGCTCCGGCGATCGAAGAGGGACCGGCCCCGCGAGGCCGTATGGCTCAAGCGACCACGTTAGGTCACGCTTGCCGCATGGAGTCGCATGCTCGTGGGACATGCCCTTAATATGTAGGGAATGGATGAGAAAGTGGGATAACATGCAACTGGTTGGTGAATGTGAAATGGTTGGTGTGGACTCCTTGGGCCGAATGGCCTGTTTCCATGTTCTATCTCTAAACTCGTTAAATGTTTTTCTGCATATATGGATATTACTATTGCACCTGGGTCTCACCAACGATACATAGCACTGTGGATATACCAAGCTTTGGTTAATCTGCCCTTTCACTTACTCTTTTACCTTCGACTAACATTGGATGTTGATAGCCCAGCAACAAATAAATAAATCATAGGCGCAATCTTATAATTTACTTTTGCTGCGATGGCCCAGCAATGCTCCCAGAGATACATTGCTACTGATCTCACAGTTAACTCTGCACATCTTATTGCTGTCAACAATTTGCAATGATAACTTCATTTCTGCAATGAAGGAGACACCAGGGCATTTTCAAGCTCTATTCCACACAGATTTTGAGAGTCATTAGAATTCATTGGCTTATAGGTCTGATTGCTTCTGTGTAAAATATACATTGTATGATATGGACACAAGAGATTGCAGATGATGGAATCTGGAACAACAACAAACCATCACGCACCAGCCTCTGCCTCATCACTCTTCCTCCTCTCCATACCCTCCCTCTACCGTCTTTGTCATGATGCGGCATTTCAACCTGAAAAGCCGACAACTCTCGATGCTCGACCCACTGAGTTCCTCCAGCAGATTGTTTAATAGGCCTTTTGATATGTTTGTTGCCTGAAATTACTTCCCTTGAATCCCTGGGTTCTGATTTTTTTCATAGATTGTTACAGTGCCCTGATTAGCTATTTAGTTTAGTTTAGCCGACCAGCGATCGCACTAGTTCTGTCTTACACACTAGGGATAATTTACAGAAGCCAATTAACCTACAAACCTGCACGTCTCAGGAATGTGGGAGGAAACTGGAGCACCCGGTGAAAACCCACATGGGAACGTACAGACTCCGTACAGACAGCACCCGTAATTAGGATCAAACCCAGCGCTCTGGCGCTGTAAGGCAGCAGCTCGACCTGCTCCACTGTGCCACAAATCTAAAGAATAACTAAATAGTGGATGATTGATATCTTTCAATTTGATATTTTAGGTCATCTTTTTTACTTTGTTTTCAATATTAGTACAGACAGCCAGTTGTTTTTAAGAAAAAAATCTTAACGGATCCTTCAAGCTTGATTAGTTCAATTACGGTATGACTGATAGTTTTCTAATATGCAGGTACACTCTTCCTTTGTCCACAGAGGTTTCGGACACACATTTATATAAATGCTTTTGTTATTTTATGTTATGCAACATGACATGAACAATCAGTGTTCAGATTTGCAGCCAGTTTCTGAGAAATCCATGGAGATTTGCTGGCTTCTATATTTCAGACTTCACCACAGTTCACCAAATGAACTGGGACAGGTTCACTAGGGCATTTTGAGAATCCTTTATTGTGTTTGTATACTTTAAAATATGGATTGTATGTCCCAATTTTATACTTCCAGATATATTTACTGAAACTGGGAATAATATCAAAGAGGAAGTTCCATCAACAATACACTAAAGTGAGAAATTCAGATAACTTGAATTCAAATAACTAGCGGACCAGACTCCCTTTATACTATTGGCGGCATAATTCAATGTCAACGTTGGAAATTAACAAATCAAATTCAGATAGTTTTGGTTGGTAAATCTTAGAACAATGTTACACATTTAATAGGGATCATTGGTTTCGAGAAACTGTGTCAGAAATAATATAGCAAGTGGATTAAAATGGAACATATTCTGGCAAACTTCTCATGTTACAATATTTGTCATGAAATATTTTGAGGCAACTCCACTTGATTTCTCTGCAATGGCAACTCCATGGAATACATTATTAAAATATGACATTTACAGCACAATTTAGCAGATGAAAGGTAAGTGTCATGGGTTAAGCAGGTCACTGATTCAAAGCAAAGGAAAGATTTCAATAAACTGGGCCCCTTGCCTCATCATTAATTATAATGTGTTCCTCCAGGAAACTTTTGCCCTGAAGTCACGTCCCTCAATTCCCTTTTTTGCAAACATGACAGGCCTTTCATCAGCACAGGTTAGCCTGTTTCTCCACATGCCCCTGGGGCCGTGGCTACCTGTCATCAGGGCAGAACATCACAAAACAGGCCTCTGTCCACCTGAGAAACTCTTTATCAATGATTGTCTTTGCCCTCCATGTCCATCAACCTTCCTCTTTCAGAAGTGCTTGACACCTGTGTCATGGCAACAACCCCAGGTCTTGTGGAAAACACACACAAAACAATTCAGCTCTTTGAATTTCTAAAGCTCCTGTGATTTATAGATGGTAAAGGAGATGTTTATCAGCTAAAATACTTGTTGAAGCATAATATGTCTGTGAAAATGTCAAGGCAATATAAAACTTTTGTGGTGTTATCTCACACTATAGTTATTGAAATTCCTCATGATATAACACACAGCATAATCTATTTATTCACATTGTGCCCTGCTTCAGCTGAAAGAGGCATTTCCTCATTCACATTTATGGCATTTCTTTGTGGCCCATTTTTACCTGATTTTCATACAAGGAAACCAATCATATTTTGAATTGCCGATCATACCAAAACCAGCTGTTTAATAAAATCGGAAAATCGTGAAAATCCATGGCAGAAGAGTAAGGATCCGGAAAAGAATGCACATTCTTTAACCCTCTGTGAAGAACCATACTGCCCTCTGTCCTTATCTCGTCCAAAGTACCACAGTGTTTTTGAGGCGATGATTAATTTGGCCTCGTTTTTTTTCCTTCTGATTTCTATGACTGGTTGCTGGTCACTCTCATCTCCAATTCCATTTCAATTTGAAAGCAAAAGTGAACTGTCTCGGTGAATCTTGTCCAAAATCGTCACCTATTCATGTTCTCCAGAGATACTGCCTAACGCGCTGTGTTACTCCTGCACTTTCTGACTTTTGATGGATCTTAAGCTGACCGCAAATAAGTAAATATTGAAGAACATTATTCCTGTACTTCATCCCACAGGTCACAGCTTCTTGACTAATTGGTGTTTGATAGAGAAGGTAAAAGTGGATTATAGGCTCAATGTTTCCCTCATGATAAAGGTAATCTCTCAGAGATATAATCTGGAGCATAAGTATTCTGTGGCACTAAAGGACATTGTGTGCATATTTTCACATCTCTGATACTTCCTGATTTTCAAGGCCTTTGTAAAATTAATTGCAGGCTTCAGTGGAACCTAGGTACAAATTTCAAAACTATACCATCATTTTTTTGCATTTTAAATATACACTCTTTCTAATATGTGCATTGTAATCCAAATAGAATGGTAGTAAGAAAACAGAGGCAGCCCCCTCGAGAATCAAACAATGGATCTGCAAGAGGATTGCAGCTTGCTTGCAGCTATTGGTAAAGTGATCAGTGCTATAAATCATCACAGCATCTAAATTCATTTAAGTATCTAATTTCTTTCTAATAGTGGAATTATCAGTAGGTTAATAGTAAGAGGCGTTGACATTTGCTGCAGGACAAAGCAAGGCAAGGCATGCTTCAATTGTAATGAAGATGATTGTTGAGTTGAATGTGAACATATAGACATTGACAATAGTCACCTATTATGCCTCGTTATTCTGTTCATAGGTCTCTTGTTGTCATGTCCAACTGCAATTTTGCGTCATTACAGTGGTTTATTATAGTGGCACAGTGGTAGAGTTACTGCCTTACAGCACCAGACACCCGGGTTCGATTCTGACTATGGGTTCTGTTTGTATGGAGTTTGCACGTTCTCCCTGTGACCACCTGGGTTTTCTCCGGGTGCTCCGGTTTCCTCCCACATTCCAAAGACTTGGTGGTTTTTAGGATAATTGGCCTCTAGGATATAACCAGTGCATGGGTGATCACTGGTTGGTGCAGACTCAGTGGGCCGAAGGGTCTGTTTCCACGCTGTATCTCTAAACTAAACTGAACTAAATTATACTATTAACTTGCAACTGGTAGAGCTGTTGCCTCACATGTCAGAAACCCAGGGTGCTGTCTGTGTGGAGTTTTCACATTCTCCCTGTGGGTTTCCATCACGTGCACCATAATCCAGTTCAAGAGATAAAGAGATTTTTTTGCAATAAAGAGGACATTGTGACTAAAAGTGTTAGGACCAGTTATTATAGTTAACTGCTTCCTCCCACATCCCAAAGAAGTGTGGGTTTGTGGGTTAATTGATCTCTGTAAATTGACTCTAATGTGCAGAGAATGGATGAGAAAGTGAGACAACACAGAACTAGTGTAAGTGGGTGATCAATGGTCGGCGTGGACTAGGTGGGCCAAATGCTCTGTTTCCATGCTGTATCTCTAAACGAAACAGTTGTTAAATTCTTCTTTCAGAAGCAAATATATGGTGCTGTGATACAAAGACTAAGATTCATTCCCTATTTTAATCCATGTTAGGCTGTCAGGTAGGTCCAGCTGTTCGGATGTTACAGTCAGGTACATTCTTCTCCAGAACTGAGTAGGAATTCACTCCTGATTCCTACATGAGATCGGAATAAGGTCAAGGACAGGACATACAAGATAGAACATAGAATAATACAGCACAAGAACAGGGTTGCTGGCCCACAATGTCTGTGGTGAACATGATGCCAAGACCATCACTTATTGACCTGCACATTATCCATATCCCTCCATTTCCTGCATATCCATGTGCCTATCCAAAATGAAGACCGTGATATCCCCCTCGATTATACAGCTCTCTGAGAATTGCTGTCTATGGCACAAAGTAAAGAAAGGAGGCTAACGCAGCACCACAGGACATATTGCATTGTACAAATGCACCAGGCAGAATGACAGTTTGGAGATCAAGAGATTTTTTGCCATACAAAGGACATTGTGACCATGAAGTGTTAGGGCCAATTATTATAGTTAACTGCTTAAAGCTTTCTTTGTTTTTCTCTTCTTGCTTTATCAATTCAGGCAGTGCAATCAGAGCTTCAAAGCAATACTAAGGCTGCCAACATTTTCCAAGGTGATTCAGAAAATGGTATGAAAGTGACAGCGTAATAGGTTTGACTTTAACATGCAGGCAGCCAACTAATAGTGAAGCAAGTAAATGACCTTTAGTTTTTCAAGGAGCCTATTTTAAAAAAAAAAATGTCTTATGAAAGATAACTTGCTAACTGATTGGACAGTTGACTGATGTTTTTTCTTGTGGTTCTATGGCAGCACGGCCTAGTACAACCGATAAAGCCTTCCACCCAGAAAGACCAATGGGCCTTGAAGAGAGAAAGTACAAGGTGTCAAAAATACAACGTGCAGTTCTGGTCGCCCCATTACAGGAAGGATGTGGAGGCTTTGGAGAGGGTACAGAAGATGTTTACCAGAATGTTGCTTGGATTAGAGGGTACTAGATATCAGGAGAGATTGGATAAACTTGAATTATTTTCTGTGACGCATCGGAAACCTGATAGAAGTTTTAAAAATGATGAGAGGTATAGGTAGGTTTACAATCGGAATGTTTTTTTTTTCGCAGGGTGGAAATATCAAATACTAGAGAGCATAGCTTTTAAGTCAGGGGAGGAATGTTTAATGGAGATGACGGAGTAGTTTTTTCTGCACAGAGAGTGATGGGTGCCTGGGATATGCTGTCAGGGGTGGTTGTGGAAGCAGACATGATAGTGGCATTGAAGAGGGCTTTACATAGGCACACAGTTGAGCAAGGAATGCATAGGCAGAAGGGATACATTTAATTTGGCAGTGTGTTTGGTGTGAAAAGGTCAGAGGCCTGTTACTGTGCTGAACTGTTCTGTATTCCATGTTTGTGTTCTAAACATACTCAGCTCCACTGAGCAGTCATATGTGGTGCAGGGAAGGCCAATCAATTGTAAAGACAAGTCAAACAATTTCATATATTGTATATTTCATAACAATATTTATATGCAGTGACCCTTGGGGGGGATTAAAGGCCAAAAGAAACATGGAAGAGTAAAGATGACTGTTTTTCTTTCTACAGATCCTGCCTGGCCTGCTGAATGTTTCCAGCAATTTGTTTGATTTGCAAAAATTATAGTGGATTACATGTAATTTATAATGATAAAAACGAGACACATGAGCTAATGAATTTATGCAGGTGTTTATGATCCAATTGATCCCTCTCTGTCAGCAGAGCCTTTCGATATGTCCATTAGAGTCATACAGCATGGAATCTGGCCCTTCGGCCCAATTCACCATTTTAACCAAGATGCCTCATCTAAGCTAGTTCCATTTGCCTGCATTCGGCCAATATTCCTCTAAACCATTCCTATCCATGTACCTGTCCAGGTGTATTTTAAAACTTGCTACAGTACCTGCCTCAACTACCTCCTCTGGCAGTTCATTCCATTTACTCACCATCCTGTGAGCGAAAAAAATGCCCGCAGTTTTCCATTAACTTTCCACTCTCACATTAAACCTATGTCCTCTGTACATTCACCCTATTTATTCCCTCAAGATTTTATACACCACTATAAAATAACCCCTTACCCTCCCCTGCACTCTGAGGAATAGAGTCCTAGCCTTCCCAACCACTCCCTGCAGCTCAGGCTCTTGAGTCATGGCAACATCATCGTAAATTTTATCTGCACCCTTACCAGCCTAATAACCACCTCCCTGTAGCAGGATGACCAAAGCAGAACACAGTTCTCCAAATATGGCCTCATCATTGAAAAACAACTAGGCCTCAGGAACTCATGGGGCCCTTGGTGGCCAAGGCAAATTGTCTTCACAGGTTCATTGCTTCATCTCCTACAACTGGGAAGATTGCATAAGCCAGTCTTTACTGCATTTATAACCACTTTGAAGAATGAAAAATTTAACTACAGTAAATACAGGGGGGGTCTCCCTATTACCTGCTAATTGGAAGGTCTTCTGCAATCACCTCCTCCAAGTGGCTAAAGAACTGCTTCCCAAATCACTGTGCAGGAAGGAATGGAAGATGCTGGTTTAAACCGAAAATGGATGCAAAAAGCTGGAGTAACTCCGCGGGACAGGCAGCATCTCTGGAGAGAAGGAATGATACAAGATACAAGATACATTTATTTGCCACATGTACCAATTGGTACAGTGAAATGTGTGGTCGCCATACAGCCATGTAAATAATAAAGAGCACAGAACACAATAGTCTTTAACACAAACATCCCCTCACAGCGGGATCAAAGTTTCCCACTGTGAGGGAAGGTTCCAAAATTCAGTCATCCTCCTCTGTTGTCCTCCCGTGGTCGGGGGGCACCCTGAACCCCCGCTTACGCCGCTACAGGCGGCCCGATGTTCAAGCCCACTCGCCAGGGTGATGGACGTCCGACGTCGGGACTGGAGGACATCCTCAGCGGCTTGGACATCCGAATCGGCCAACTCCTACCGGATTTCGCGGCTCCTGAAGTCCACAGGCCGTCCCAGGACTCCGTGATGTTGGTCAGTGCCGCCCGCGCTGGAAGCTCTACGAACCACAGCTCCGATGTTGAAGCAACAGGCCCAACACTCCGGAGCTTCAACGGCGATCCAGGGAAGCAATCGCCCACTCCGCGATGTATCCAGCGCTGCGCTGCCGCTGCTGAAGCTCTGGTCCGGGTCCCCGGCAGGAAAGGCCGCTCCAATCCAGGTGGCAGGCTGCGAGGAGGAGGGCGAGGACGCAACACGGAGAATAGTCGCATCCTCGCCAGGAAGTGACTGGGAAACAGTTTCCCCCTTACCCTACCCCCTTCCCCCACAGAGAAAAGCTAAAGAAATCACCAAAACAAACTTTTAAAACTGACTAAAAATTAAAAAAAGACAGAAAAACAGTCAGACTCTAGGCAGAGGCTGCCATCAATGCAGCGCCCCTAGTGGGTGACGTTTCAGGTCGAGACCATTCTTCAAATTAGTTAGGGATAAGGGAAACAAGAGTGTGGATTCATCCACCTGGCTGCCATAGTTCCATCCCACTTCACAGCTGTACTCAGCAAACAACCCATCGTCGAGTCCCATCAAACATCTCCTACTCCATGGAGTCCACAAATTACATATAGGCCTAAGCCTACAAAACCGAAGTAAATCAACCTTACCCCTGATGGGCATCCCAAACAAGGCAAAGAAGAAAAGGACAGGATTGGATAATTCTATTATCAATCAGGCCCAGTGCTTGTGTTGTTAGAAATGAATAAAGAATGAGATTCAAATTAATCTAACTTTCACTCCCTGCTCTTAATGTAAGACACTTGGATTGGGAAAGGTTCATAAGGTCATACGTGGTAAAAGTAGAATTAGGCCATTCGGCCCATCAAGTCTACTCCTGGCTGATCATGGCTGATCTATCTCTCCCTCCTAACCCCATTCTCCTGCCTTCTCCCCATAACCTCTGACACCTTTAGTTTGCTGCAGTTTCAATCATATGTTCAGTTTCCTCAACTCTTTAAAGAGGCTGCTTTCTGAGGAGATTGACCTTGTGATCCATACAATTGCCTGCTGTGAGTACAGACATAACCTTCACATCCAATGCACTGGTTTGACACAGAAACGCCTCCGTTAAACAAAAGTTTGATTTTGCTCCTCGTTGCTAAATAATTCCAGTACCTCCTTATAACCATAGGTTCGTCTCTCTGGCGAATCCCTGCTGTGCAGTAAACCGAAAAACAGAACAAAATCCCTGATGTAATTCAATTGTGATTCGTAATCACCCGCAAGAATTAATGGAGTGATTCCAAACTGCCAACCTGATCTGAGGCTTCTGAAGATGGTTATAAACTGATTGTGTTTCACTCTTGAAGTTTAAACAATCGTCTGAATCTGTGATTAGATTACAGCCTCGTCATTACTCCTACCTATTTATTGTTCTCTGCTTTTTTGTGCAGAAACCATCATATTTAGTTCAAGGAATGTCCTCAGGTCAGGCTCCTGATTTAGTTTGCCTAATATCTCTCGAAAGGATTATATTACAAATGTTTGGGGTTTACCGTACAGTTTATTGCAAGTACAGTGAAGCTTGTTACCATAAATAAAAATTCTGTGCCTTCAAGAGCTATTTCTACCATTGTATAAGTCAGGGATAGGACAATGACAGCTTTTCATCACCTGACCTGGATAGTTACTTATTTTGCTCATGTCTTTGTGCTCCCAGGCTGATTGAAACATTAAATAAGATGTCCATCAGACAGCTGGTTTGAATCATAATGTCAAACTAATATAGGGAACACCCATGAAATTCGAATTGCACACAACTTCAATTCTTGCTGAAAGTTGGGAGTGAAAATAATAAACCTAAATAATTAGTTTAGAGACCCAGTGATTCCCGCACATGAACACGATCTACACACACTAGTGACAATTTAGACATACACCAACCTACAAACCTGCCTGAAGAGGGTCTCGACCCGAAACGTCACCAATTCCTTCTCTTCAGAGATGCTGCCTGAGTTACTCCAGCATTTTGTGTCTACGATTTAAACTAGCATCTGCAGTTCTTTCCTACACAACCTACAAACCTGTACATCTTTGGAATCTTCGGAGAAAACCCACGCGATCACGGGGAGAACATACAAACGCCGTACAGACAGCAACCGTAGTTGGGATCGCACCCAGGTTTCCGGTGCTGCAAGCGCTGTAAGGCAGTAAATCTACCGCTGCGCCACCGTACCACCCAAAAACATACAAACTCCATACAGACAAGCACCCATAGACGGGATCGAACCCGGGTCTCTTGCACTGTACGACAGTAGCTCTACCACTGCACCACCATGTCGCCTGATTAATTTGGTTGAAGAGTAAAATCTTACATGGAATGGGTGTTGATTCTCTAAGACAGGCCTGTTTTAAAACCTAATACTGTTACCCAATATTGTTCAAAATTATTAATTGCTATGTTTTAAAACATGCCATGAATCAATAAAACAGATACCTGATATTCTGATGATGGGTCATTGATCTGAAACAATTAACTGCGTTTCATCTCTCCACCGATGCTGTCCAACTTGTGGAGTAATTTATCATGTTTTCCGATTTTAAACCGACACTCGAGCATTGATCACAAACTATTCTGGTGTTGAGTGGGGGAGGTGCAGCGTTCCATGAACCCACTTTCACCTAATGTGGCTAACTCGAAGAAGCATGCTTCAGGATGGTAGAAGAAACATGAAAAGGCTTACAAAATCTTGCACGCCATCGTACAAATCCTTCTAAAAGAGGTCCAGCTTTAGAGATACAGCATGGAAATAGATACCTCAGCCCGCCAAGCCCACGCCAACCATTGATCACCATTTACGCTAGTTCTATGTTATCCCCACTTACTCATACACTGCCTCCACACTCGGGCAATTATATTTTACAGAGGCCAATTAACATATGTTAAAGGCTGATTACAAAACCGCATGACAATGAGGGAGGAAAGCAGAGCACTCAAAGAAAGCAGGCATCTTGTCCCAGAGAGGACATGCAGACTCCACACAGACGGCTCTGGTCAGACGAGGATCAGGTCTCTGGCACTGTGAGGGATTAGTTCTACCAGCTGCATCACAATACCCGCTCTTCCCTTCTAGGGTGGTGGGCATATGGAATGAGCTCCCAGAGGGGGTAGTTGAAGCAGATAATTTAAATACATTTGGGGAGGTAGGTGGAGAGGTAAGGTTTAGTGGGATATGGGCCAAACACAGGCAGGTGGGACTAGTGTAGATGGGGCATTTTGGTCAACATGGGCAAGCTGGGCTGAAAGGCCTTTTTCCATGCTGGATGTCACTACAACTCTGCCCGAGACTCTAAGAGAGGGAATGTTCCTGACCAGCAACAGGTAAGGATATTGTCTCATCCTATTGTCTCTGTTGATCCTTGCCCTGCAACAACTATGCTGCTCTGCTACCTCATCTTTCACCTGTTCTACCAGCAGACCCAGTGTCCCGGATCACACCCTCCATTTCAACACGAGTCTCTAGTAAGGTACCTTAAGATGGAGCAGCACAGCACTGCATCTACTTGCATCAAGTGACCTTAAATTAACTCCCAGAATGTGTTTACTGTGTGCTGGTAAAGTCTGGAAAATCTTACGCTCTGTTTCAGAGTGCCGGGCAAACCTTCAGCAGCAGGTGAACATTGGGAAGTGTGTTTAGTTTCTTGTGCTACTCAAATCCTCAGCAACAATTTGTTTACTCCCAATTAGCTGGCTGCTGTTAGGAGAGGACTAGATCAAGCAAAAGGCACCAAAATACTGTGTAACATCTTTAATACGTGCCGTCAGGCAATTTAATTTCTAATTAGCCCTATTAACAATCCTCTAGGCAGCTGTTCCCAGCAGACATTTCAATATCTTTACCAAGAGGAGGTTCAGTACTGAATGTTGTCTAAACCTGGCTGCAACTTAAGATCTTACTCTCTATGGAGGGAGGAGGCATGAAAGTGGACATGGCTCTTCCCATTGACCTGTTTCAGGTTAGGACATAGACACAAAATGCTGGAGTAAGTCAACGGGTCAGACAGCATTTCTGAAGAAAAGTATAGGTGTTCAAGAAGGAACTGCAGATGCTGGAAAATTGAAGGTAGACAAAAATGCTGGAGAATCTCAGCGGATGAGGCAGCATCTATGGAGCGAAGGAAATAGGCAACGTTTCGGGCCAAAACCCTTCTTCAGACTGATGCAGGGTAGGGGGGTGGGAAGAAGAAAGGAAGAGGAGGAGCCAGAGGGCTGAGGGAGAGCTGAGAAGGGGAGGAGACAGCAAGGGCTACCGGAAATTGGAGAGGTCAATGTTCCAGCCGCTGGGGTGCAGACTGCCCAAGCGGAATATTAGGTGCTGCTCCTCCAATTCCCGGTGTGGTGCTCACTCTGGTCATGGAGGAGGCCCAGGACAGAAAGGTTGGATTCGGAATGGGAGGGGGTTGAAGTGCTGAGCCACCGGGAGATCAGGTTGGTTAATGGACCGAGCGGAGGTGTTTGGCGAAACGATCGCCAAGCCTACGTTTGGTCACACCGATGTAGATCAGCTGACATCTAGAGCAGCGGATGCAATAGATGAGGTTGGAGGACGTGCAGGAATAGGTGACGTTTCAGGTCGAGACCTTTTTTCAGACACATTTTGTGCCTATCTTCGGTGTAAACCAACATATGCAGCTCATTCCTACACTTCAGGTCAGGACTCTTCTTTAGACTGATTCATGCTTCCTTATTCTGAAGAAGGGTCTCAAGCCTTTAGAAACATCAAATACTCATGCTCTCCAGAGATGCTGCCTGACTCACTGAATTAATATATATATATTCTTTATCATCGCCAAATCAGCATATTTCTTAGAATGATCCCATCTTTGAAGCAATAAATATTCTTTAATGTAGATAAATGTTTTCACATTGTCCAAAAGAAATACTATCTGACGATAGTTTATTTTGTTAAATTCCTTGTAATAAACAATGGAAATTGGAGATGACACTTTAATTTATATGCTGGATTTATAACTAATATGTTGTTACGTTTAGTTTAATCTCTTATTTCTTTCCTGGATTATTAAAGATCTCTACGCAAAAGCTGTTTTGCTCAGCAGCATTTTGGTTACCAATTGCTTTACATGAACTATGTTTTTAAAAAGAGACAGCTTCTAAAATTAATTCTGATTTCACTGAAGAAGTCTGCATCTCATTGAACGTCACTGAGATGGTTTGTGTGTGTTTGTGCTTCTATAGTTCATCACACATGCAGTTTAAGGCCTTCACTGTGAAGTTCCTCAGTGAATTTCTACTAATAGAGTAAAACTAGATGAGGTGGTGACATTTAATTGTTGAAGATTAATTATACAAAGGCTTTGGAAGTTTGTTATACAAGTGACATGAGCACATGTGTTAGATGGTATTTGTCAGCAATAAGCAAGCAGCAGCAGCAAGGGGAGTAGGACCTACTTCAGACAGCACAGACTCTCTCAAACATCAAGCGCAGCATTGGAGATGCATCATGATTTAGCAAAACTGAAGATAGACACAATATGCTGGAGTAACTCAGCGGGACCGGCAGCAACTCTGAAGAGAAGGACTGGATGATGTTTCAGGTTGAGACCCTTCTTCATATTGTGTCACTTCAGTCTGAAGAAGGGTTTCGACCTGAAACATCACCCATTCCTTCTCTCCAGAGATGTTGCCTGACCTGCTGAATTAATCCAGCATTTTGTGTCCATCTTCATTTTAAACCAGCATCTGCAGTTCCCTCCTATGCATGATTCAGAACAAGATGTTAGGAAGGTATAGCCAGTTCAATAGTACTTCATTGTCACGTTTATGCTGATACTGTGAAATTCTTTGCTTTTAATACAATCCAGTAAAATGATACTATACACAACAAGCACAATCACACATAAGTACAAGAGTGCAAGAATTGTAGTGGAACAATAGTAGATTTCATTCGAGGCAGTACTATCGCAACATTTATAAAACATTTAGACAGGGACACGGATAGGATAGGTTTAGAGGGATATGGGGCAACACAGGTAGGTGGGACTCGTGTAAATGGGGCATGCGGGCAAATTGGTCTGAATGGCCTGTGTCCACACTGTATGACTCTATGACTCAGTACATACGCCCTACTCCGACGGATCTTCTGCCGGTGCTCGCAGGTATCGCACCCGCCAAGCTTCGCAGAGAATACTTCATTCACAGGCTGGTGTGCAAGGCCCCATCGGACACCAAACATCCTCTGCACCACCTTGCCCAGGACTCGCAGCAACTGGGACCTCAACGCCTGTCATCTCGTCGCCCCTTCTCCTGTCACACAGCAACCCTCTGTGGCTCCGGTTTCAACACACTAGGAGCATGGAGAACCAGCTGGGAACAGACTTCATAACCTCCGCAATTCACTGCTGCACCGAACACCACAGTCCCACCCTGGCTCAGGCTTGCCCCGCAAAGATAGGGTCGCCCTGAACCGGCTCCTTACAGGGGTGGAGCAGACCAGCAAACAGCGCAGCACGTCATTTTCGACTGCGCTGTCCTCCGCCCCCCTGGTGGAGGGTTAGACCTCACGGCTCTCGACAACAGCACATTGAACTGGCTACAACGCCTGGAGGGCGTTACATAACCTCTGCTGCCTCAAACGCAAGAAGAAAAAGACTCAGTACACATGTTTCCCACATCATTTTGTACCATTCAACTTACAAGTTCTTCAAAATATTGAATCTTATCTTGGACTTAGAGGTCATTGGAGTAAGTCAGTATTTCCACTAATGTACAATAAAAACGGGAAATGCTGGAACAATTCAACAGGTGTCCATAGAAAGACAAATAGGCAATGTTTTGGATCTGAGACCCTTCATCAGATGATGGATTTACGGTGCTTTTACTGTTTCACAATTGAGTAGTTGAAGCTAAAGTAAAGATAATGTCTTTATTTTGTAGGGTGGAATGTTAAGAATTAAATAAACCCCTTTGGAATTAGTTACATTTAAGATGATTTAATGTTAATTTAAAGCGGGGAAGCTGAGACTTCTGCTTTATCTGAGATAATATTTTATACTTCCGGTATGTGTTGGCACCATGTGGGGCTAAGTGTATCCAGCTGCAACTAGTGGTTAACCACATATGGGGTTGGTGTGGTAGATGGATTCACTATATGATGGGAATATTTATAGAGATAGCATGTTCAGTGACGTGATTACCACTGGTAAAGTCTGCATCTACAGGAAGGGGATGATTTCTATGCAGAGCAGAACATGGCGGATAGTGCAAGAGCCACTTCGGGCTAACTATAACAAATAGACAAATTTGGATTCTGGTGGCAAAGATGACCTTTCAGGAGAAGGCAGGGGATGCTATATTCATGGTAGCATGGTAGACACTGCTGCACAGTAGCCTCGACCCTCTTACCAGGGAGGAAATTGACAACGCAGAAATAACAGTAAGATGGTATTTAATCACATTAAATTTAGGTTAATTGTTGTCATGTTTATTGTAGTACAGAAAAAAAGCTTTGTTTTGCAATCTATACAATCAATTCAGATAATACTATAAACATTATCAAGTCAAAATCAAGTAGAATAGGTAGAGCAAAGGGAAAGATAAAGAGTAAAGCATGTTCAGCATTGCAGTGCACCAGCTCCACAGATAAAGTCCAATGTCCGCAATGGGGTAGAGATGAAATAGAAAGAGTACCCTAGCTTGAGGAAGGACTATTCAGAGGGTAAGAAATTATTTCTGAGTTGAATAGATAGACAGCAAATGACCCTCCAGGATAACAAGGGAACATGATGTGTCTCCAAATTAGTCTTGATGCAGCATTTCAAGCTGAAACATCATCAATTTCCTCCCTGGTAAGAGGGTCGAGGATATTTCAGAAAGGGTGAAGCATATTTTGGAGAACAAGTGTGAACAGCCAATTATGATGATACACATCAGTACCAACAATATATATTTTAAAAATGGATGAGGTCCTAAATACTGAATTTAGAGGTAAATTGAAAGTAGGACTTCAAAATAATCATGTTGGGATTATTCCCAATTCCATGTGTTTATCAGAGTATAAATAGAGGACTATGTCAGATGAAGATGTGGTTGGAGATATGGCGAGGGAGGTGATTGATTCAGACTCCTAATACAGATGCTGGAATCTTTAGTAAAACATAAAGGGGCGGCACAGTGGCACAGATGTAGAGTTGCTACCTTACAGCGCCAGAGATCCGGGTTGGATCCTGACTACGGATTTGTGCGTTCTCCCTGTGACTGCGTGGGCTTTCTCCGGGTATTCCAGTTTCCTCCCAAAGATATACAAGTTTGTGGGATAATTGTGTAAATTATCTCTAGTGTGTAGGATAGAACCAGTGTACGGGTGGTCGCTGGTTGACGTGGACTCGGTGGGCTGAAGGGGTTGGTTTCTTGTTGCATATCTAAACTAAATAAAATGCTGGAGAAATTCAATGTCATCTGGTATGGAATGGACAGAAAAGGTTTCAGGTCAGGACAGTTCAGACTAATTGGAGTAGGGGAGAGAAAGCTGGAAAGGAGAGATGGGGGGGAGCAAAGCCTGGCAAGTGAGTGGGGCAGGGCCATGAGCGAGGGTCTCACAGAATACTGGTTGGAGAGAGAAGGAGAACTTCTTCACAGTCTGAAGAAGGGTTCCAATCCAAAACATTGTCTGTCCATTCCCTCCATAGATGCTGCCTGACCCGCAGAGTGCCTCCAGCACTTTGTGCTTTGTCCTTGAGGTAGTGGTTGCTAGTCATAACTGGGAGGGTATCACCTGGAAGAGGTCAATGACAGGGGGAGGGGAATGATGAAGAAAATAAAGAAGGAAATGGGACACACACAAACCAACCTTCATTCTATTGACTCCACTTATACCTCACACAGCCCCGGCAAGGTCAGCAGAATAATCAAGGATGAGTCGCACCCTGGCCACTCCCTCTTCTCCTCTCTCCCATCAGGCAAAAGGTATAGAAGTGTGAAAACACACACCTCCAGATTCACAGACATTTTCTTCCCAGCTGTTATCAGGCAACTGAATCATCCTACCACAACCAGAGAGCAGTGCTGAACTACTATCTATCTCTTTGGTGACCCTCAGACTAGCCTTGATTGGGCTTTGCTGGTTTTACCTTGAACTAAACGTTATTCACTTATTACGTATCTATACACTCTAAATGGCTCGATTGTAATCATGTGTTGTCTTTCTGCTGACTGGTTAGCACACAACAAACACTTTTCACTGTGCCTCGGTACAGGTGACAATAAACTAAACGGACAGAAGGAGCAATGGAGACATAGTCATGCAGTACAGAAACAGTCAATCAGATTTTTAAGTTACGGTCTCCCACGTAGAAAACCATGCAGACTGTCTAATCAGCCCCTATCTATCCAAATGCATATTATATCTTATTCCTCAGAATCCTCTCCATTAACTAGCTGACCATAGATGTTAGGCACAATGGTATAGTGAGTGGAGATTGTGCCTAGCAGTGCCAGACACAGTACTCTGGGATTCTGGAGCTTGCTCATTCTTGGTGTAACCCTCTGAAAGTGATGAAGGGGATAATCGATGATGCTATCAAGAGGCACTTGCTTGGAAACAACTTGGTGATGGAAGCTCAGTTTGCGTTGTGTCAAAGACACTCAGGTCCTGAACTCATTACAGCCATGGGGCAAACATGGGAACAAGAGAGGAGCTCCAGTGGTGAAGTGAGAGTAACTTGCCCTTCAGATCAAGTCAAGAACGGTATCAAGGAGCCTGAGGTAAACTGGAGTCATTGGGGGTCAGGGGGAAACCCTTCACTGGTTAGAATCGTGCCCAGCACAAGATTCAGATTCAATCTTTATTGTCATTGTGCAGTGTACAGTGCAGAGACAACAAAATGCAGTTAGCATCTCACCCAGAAGAGCGAACAAAGAATAATGAACAGCAAAATATATATATGTACATACATTAGCAATAGTGCAATTTTTCTGGGGGAAGGAGTGTCCGGGGGGGGGGGTGACTGGCAATCACCAAGGTGCAGAGTTAAGTTGTGTGACAGCCGCAGGGAAGAAGCTGTTCCTGGACCTGCTGGTCCGGCAATGCAGAGACCTGTAGTGCTTCCCGGATGGGAAGAGGGTAAACAGTTTGTGGTTGAGGTGAGAGCAGTCCTTGACGATGCTGCGCGCCCTTCACAGACATCGCTTGCTCTGGACAGACTCAATGGAGGGGAGTGAGGAACCGGTGATGCGTTGGGAAGTTTTCACCACCCTCTGCAGTGCTTTCCGGTCGGAGACAGAGCAGTTGCCATACCATACTGTGATACAGTTGGTAAGGATGCTCTCGATGGTGCAGCGATAGAAGTTCACCAGAATCTGAGGAGACAGATGGACCTTCTTTAATCTCCTCAGGAGGAAGAGATGCTGGTGAACCTTCTTGACCAGTGTTGAGGTATTGTGGGTCCAAGAGAGGTCATCAGAGATGTTTGTGGTGGTTGCTGGTCATAAGACAGCTCTGCAGGAGTTCCTCAGCATAGAGTCCTTGGCTCAGACGTTACCCTCCTGCAATCATAAGGTCAAAAGTGAGAATGTTCAGCTCCATTCATGACTCCTCTGATAATAGAACAGTCCACAACTAAATGCTGCCATTGTTCAGCACATTGGGGACTAAATCCAGGCATGGACTGCTAGCTGGTAAGTAACATTGGAGCCACACAAGAGCCAGACAAGTGAAAACCCATTAATCACCCCCTGACATTCAATGACATTACAATCACTTAATCCCCCACTATTATTTCCTGGGGGTTACATTGGAGCAGAACTGAACTGGAGCAACTTTGCCTACAATGTGGCTACAAGAGCAGGTCAGATGCTGGGAATACTGCAGTTACGAATTCACCTCCTAACTCAACAATGCCGGTCTACCAACTACAAGGTTCAAGTCAGGAGTGTGATGGAAAACTCTTCACTTCCCTGGATTAATGCAACTTCAACAACACTCAAGAAGCTTAACACCCTACAGGACATAGCAGCACATTCAATAGGGACCCCATCCACAGCCATTCACTAACCCCACCACTGACGCACAGTGGCAGCAGTTTGTACCGTCGACAGGATGCACCACAGCAGCTCACCAAGATTCCTTAGAAGGCACCTTCCAGACCCATCACCTCGATAAGCTAGAAGGACAATGGCAAATGTTGGGAATGCCACCACGTGTCCAGCCGCCCAAGCTACACACCACCCCGACTTGGAGATATATTGCCATTCCATCACATCTCTGCAGCACAATCCACATCACAGGGAATACAGCAGCTCAAGAAGGCAGTTCACCACCACCTTCTGAGATGTACCATTAATGTGCAATTGAATGCTGGCTTTACCTGCAAAGCCCAGTCCCCTCGAATCAATAAAAAGGAGAAATTATAATTAGAAATCAACACAATAACAAAACAAACTACAGCGGGTCAGGCAGTGTCTGTGGATGGAAATGGACAGACAATGTTTCAGGTCATAAGCCTTCTTCAGACTGAAGAAGGATCTCTGCCCTGAAACAATGGACATCTATTTGCCTCCGCAAATGCTGCCTGACCCATTGAGTGCCTCCAGCACTCTGATTTTTGTTGAAGATTCCAGCATCTGCAGTCTCCTGGGTCTCTCGCTACATATTTTGGTTCTGTCTACACAAATGAGACATAATTAACCTCCGGGTACGTTGGTAAATCAAGCGTTTAAAGTTAAGGAAGGAACTAAAAAACATTAATGCTGTCAATGAAAGATAAATGAATGGGCTAATGGGTGAGTAGTCCTTAAGACCTGATAATCTACATGACAGAGTACTAAAGGAATAGCACTGGAAATAATAGATCAGTTTCTGAGCATCTTTCAAAATCCTTTACAACTGAAGCATTCACAACATATTGGAGGCTGGCAGATACAATTTCTAATCGGAGGGTGAGAAATAACAGAGAATTACAGACTAGGGCCTCAGAACAGACCTGGGAGAAATGCTGGAAACTGTTATTAAGTATGTAATATAAAAACTCTTAGAAAAGAATAACAGGGTGGGACAATGAAAGGAAATCAGGCTTGGCAAATCAACTGGAGTTTTTGAGAATGTAGCTAGACCAACAGATAAGGGAGAACCAACAGATAAAGGATAAAAGGATACTTTTGGTAAGATCTTGCAGAAGTAGCTTAAGCACTGTTATAGCACATGGGATTACAGTAATATACTGCATGGATTGAGAAGTGGTTGAAAGACAGGAAACTGAGAGCAGGAATAAGTGCATATTTCTCTCAGTGGCAGATGGGTTATAATGTGGTTCAATGCATGGGTCTCAGCTGTTCCCTATTTACATCAATAATTTGTAAAAAGGAACTAAATGTCCCATCTCCAAATCTTCAATGTGGGAGAGTGTGATAGAGTGTGATAGAGTTATACAGCTGTACAGCATGGAAACAGGCCCAGCAACCCATCTTCTCCACGCTGATCAAGTTGGCAAATTGGGCTAGTCCGCATTTGGTCGCATTTGGTCCATATCCCTGAAAGCCCTTCCTATCCATATATCTATTTAAATGTGCAGGAAACAACTGCAGATGCTGGTTTAAATCGAAGGTAGACACAAAATTCTGGACCCTTAGAAGGGTCTTGACCCGAAACTTCACCCATTCCTTCTCTCCAGCGATGCTGCCTGTCCCGCTGAGTTACTCCAGCATTTTGTATCTATCTAAATGTCTTTCAAAAGTGATAATTGTATCCAGTTCCACAGCTTTCTCAGGCAGCTCTTTCCAGATACAGACTACTTACTGAGTCATAAAGTTTTGATTCACTTCAGCTTTTGGGACCCCAATCTGGAGCTGTGCAATGAAAACCGAGTTGTCCCAGGGTGACTAACAATGACTTCATTTGATACTAAAATTGGATCAATCAGACAACTGTAAATCATCTTGGGAAGTCTCAGATGAATTTCCACATTTGCATGAAATGGGCCAGAAATGTTTCTTACCACATTTCACTCAGTCCAAAGTTTATTTCTGTGGTTTTGATTTTCATAACCCAATTTTCGGCAAATAATTTTAACAAAAGCAATATAAAAGCCGACCAATGAGTTGAAAATAGCAGAGTCCCTTGAAGATACAACATCAGTCTAGATGAGCCGAATGAAATTCTATGATGTTTAAGAAGGAACTGCAGATGCTGGAAAATCGAAGGTAGACAAAAGTGCTGGAGAAACTCAGCGGGTGCAGCAGCATCTATGATATTCTGTGATATTAAGGAACCTGATTAGATTTACCTAGAGTGAGGACTCAAATATAACAAAACTTAAAAGAACAAAAATAGAACTGATTTCCTCACTTCAACCACTTGGAGCACATCAGAAAATAACAAACAATGGCAGCATTTCAAATACAGAACACACACGCCAACACACACGATCAAGTTCGCCTATTATGAATGATCACTATGATGACAGAAGTATTGAAGCTTGAGTGAACATTGTCAATGGAAAAGGAATAAAGCAATTAGAAACATACTGAATGAAACATCAAATGATGAATGTGTATCCAGTGTTGAATTTGCAGCTTCTCAATTTTATTTTGTGATCAAGTGTGTGTGTGTGTATATATATGTGTGTTAATTGTATATACATTATCTCAGATATATATACAGTCTGAATGGACTGCAAAATATAGTAACAGTTTGCTCAGAAAGATTGTTAGCTTAAATTTGATTTAAATATTATCTAAATTTGACTCCATCCTCCAAAACAATAGCAAAGATATAATCATTATAACTGATATAATTTTACAGTTATGTGTTAACCTGAAATAAATGGCCTTTATATATAAATCGGACTTTGGGAGTTATTTTAAAAGATTGTGTTTCAGCTTGGGATGAGGACGCCTAGCCTAGAGATAGTATACACAAAGTTCAACGGGTCAGGCAGCTTCTAAGGAGAACATGGGTTGGTGATGTTTCGGGTCTGGACCCTTCTTCAGACCTGACCTAAATCATCATCTATCCTTGTTCTCCAGGGATGCTGCCTCGCCCGCTGAGTTACACCAGCACTTTGTGTCGTTTTGTCTACCAGTATCTGCAGTTCCTTGTTTCTATAAATTATATTGGTCCTTTAAGCACCTTGATCTGTTTCAACACCATGAGCATTGTTCATGTTTTCTTTCTATGTGCAGTTTTATTCTTGTCAGTTATACTTTTTTTCTGACATTGATTTGTCCATTTGTTTATTTTGACAAATCTATATTTTATAGGACTGAGCTACCTCCTCCAATTCACTGGAATCATCTACAAATTTGACAGGCTTGCCTTCTGGTTGTATACAGATGTAAGCTATCTCTCCGATATGCAGCTCTCTATGCATCCACTCTCTGTCACTGCTCTGCCACTCTATTCTGTGTGCCACACAGAGAACATAGAAGAGTACAGCATAGGGACAGGCCCTTTGGCCCGCAATCTGTGCTGAACACGATGCAAAAAAACACTAATCTCATCTGCCTGCATATGATCCATATCTTTCCATATGCCTCCATTCTCTACATGTCCATGTGCATATCTAAAAGCCTCTTAAATGCCACTATCATGTCTGGCACCACCACTACCTCTCGCACCATGTTTTAGGCACCCATCACCCACTTTGTATAAAAAACTTGCTCCACACATCACCTTTAAACTTTACCCCCTTCACCTTAACGCTATGCCCTCTAATCTTTGACATTTCCACTCTGGATAAAAAATTATGGTTGTCTATCCTGACTACGCCTCTCGTAATTTTATGTTTCATTCAACAGGCCACAAAAGAAATAGAAAATGAATTGAGTATCATAGAACATGGAACATCGAACGGTACAGCGCAGGAACAGGCCTTTCGGTCTACAATATATGTGACGAACATGATAACAAACTAATCTCATCTGCCTGCTCGTGATCCATATCCCTCCATTCCCTGCATATCCATGTGCCTATCTAAAAGCCTTTTAACACCACTATTGTATCTGTTTCCAGCACCACCTCAGGCACCCACCCTCCACCATCTGCGCAAAAAAAAAAACTTGCATCGCACATCCTCTTTAAAGTTTTCCATTCTCAACTTATAGCTATGCTCTCAAGTTTTTTACCTATCCCCCTGGGGAAAAGATTTTGACTCTCTGCCCTATGCTTCTCATAATTTTATAATTTACTATCAGGCCTCCCCTCAACCTCCACCGTTGCCGAGAAAACTATCAGTCCTTACAGCCAATACCGTCTAGTCCAGGCATCCTCTGGGAAAGATGCGGAAAAAATCCAATGAGCAATGATAAAAATTGTACAGGATTGGTCCAGCAGATTAAAGTAAACAGAACTCTCCTTTAGAAAACTGATAAATAAACATGGAGAAAAAACAGAAATTGAGGGAAACAGAATGAAAATTAAGGAACATTTCCCAATTAACTCTTGCTACTCCCATTTTCATAAAAGAAAAACAGATCTCCATGTCGTGATTTATTTTAGAAAGAACATATGCCATGCTCTAGACTGCTTATCATCAAGGTGACAGAATGGAAATAAAAGATGACAAGGTGGGTGTACTGTGCTTCAAGCTCTCTTAACCAAAGTTCTTCAGATATATATGGACCCTTTACATGTTTACAAATCCCGGGCATATCATTCAGAACAATTCAGAAACAGTTTGCGAAGAATTCCGAAATATTCAATGCAAATGTTACAAGTTTAATGTTAAATTTTACGGGAATTTGATAATCAGTTGAACTTTGTCAAGAAGTCTGCAGGTGATAAAATTGTATTTCTGAGGTGCATTTTTGACTAGTAGAAATATTAATGGAGGAGCCAAATTAGAACATGTAATACAATACCATTTCGCTAATATATTTTTGTGAAATTATTCTTGACAATGTAGCAAAGCAGAATATAAGCGTTATGTCATTTTTGTTGAAAAGCTTTATTAAACTTACATATCAATAAGCATTTTCTACAGCCTGGGGGAAAGTTTTTGCTTTGGGCTCAGTAGGGAAAATTTGGAACAAATTGTGCTTGAAATTACACTGGTTAGATTATGGCTTATGTTTCCACAAAAATGCATGTATTTAATCATAAATGTAAAATCTTCCATTCACCAGTGCAATCACTCAGTATAACAGAAGGTAATAGGATTTTTCCTTGCATTAAAAGACTCGTTGATCTAATTAACAAGTTTGAGCATGGTGTGGCTTTGATAACACAAATGATAATATGTTTACTGCAAAATATAAGACCTGTTAACAAATGCCTAGCCCTGCATTTGGGTTTTGAAATGACTGCAAAAAGATTAAAAACAACTATATCAAAATATCGGTAATAAATGGGGTGTCACAGTCATGTAGTTGTGGAGCTGCTGCCTCACAGAGCCAGAGACCAGGGTTCGATCCTGACCTCAGGTGCTGTCTTAGTGGAGTTTGCACGTTCTCTGCGTCCTCCAGCTTCCTCCCATATTTCAATGATTTATAGATTAATTGGCTTTTGTAAATTGCCCTTAATGTGTAGGGATTGGATCTGAAAGTGGGATAACATAGAACTGGTGTGAACGGGTGATCGATGGTCTGCATGGACTCAGTGGGCTGAAGGGCATGTTTCCATGCTGTATCGTTCAATCAATCATACAAAAGCGGAGAACAGGAGCAAATGAAAAGAAAGATATAAATTACCAGAGATAATTAGCAGGTACACGTGCATCCATGGAAAGAGAAGAGCAGTTGATCTTCAGTCACAATTTGGTGAAATTAGAAAATAAGCACATTGGTAACTTGTGGTGAAAGGGTGGAGCTGGAGAGGACAAAGGGAGTGTCGACAATAGAGTGGAGACTGAGAGACCATGCAAATGGTGGCATTTCTGGCAGAGAAGAGCGTTGTGAAAGCTTAATACTAGCAGATGATCTGTATGCAGACGATGTACACAGAAGGAATACTGTTGAGGTGAACGCAATACAGTGCAGGGACTGTGAAATACAGAGCACCGCAATTTCTGGAAAATTGACCAAAAATGAGAATTCAAGAAATGTTGAGCAGATCAGGTAGCATCTGAGGAAAGATAGAAACGTACGTATTACTACAAGTGGATGAACTTGTAACAAATTCTTAAATTCAATATTGAATATTCACACAGGAGACAGACTATCGACTGCCATCTATTACAAACCTACCAACTCCCACAGCTATCTGAACTACATGTCTTCCCACTCTGCCACATGCAATTATGCTATTCTTGTTTAAATAGTCTGAAGAAGGTGTCAGTTTATCTTTAGTTATCTTGAGGATGAGGGCTCAGATGGAGGGGAAACATTTGTCATTGAAGAACCAGGGTCTCGGGAATAGAAGGCTTAGATCTACGAAAAATCTGTGGTTGGTGCCAGTGAGAGACTGGATCCAAGTGTTGCCAAATTTCACCCATCCTTGTTCTCCGGAGATGCTGCCTGACCTGCTGAGTTACTGCAGCACTTTGGGTCTATCTTTTGAATATTCCAGGGGCTGCACATGATCAGATGCTATTCCTCGAGCTTTCATTATAACAAAATAATTTATCATTTTCGAATTCTGGGCAAAATTAAATACTTGATCTTAAAAGACTTGAAAGTTGCCCATGAGCTCAATTTGTCGATATCCTTCAAATAATCAGTGGCAAGCACAGCTGGTGAAGTCTTGCATCCTCTTACTTTGATCTGTGGTAATGGCTAATATTGTGTGTGGGTCTGCCTTCAGGTAAAACTAACCTTGTGGCAACCGCATTCAACACCTTTGTATTAAAGTTTGCAGACACCTCACTTAAGGTTGGCCGAACCTACTTTAAAAATTGAAAAGTAAAAGCATTGCTGATGGTGGAAATCTGGAACAAAATCAAAGAAGATGCTGGAGATGTTCAGCGGGTCAGGCAGCATCTGTGGAGAGGAATCAGTGTTCACTAATTTGCGGTCAATAGCCCTTCACCAGACCAAGGTGTTGATGCTATTTGAGCTGCTGAGTACCTCCAGGATTTTCTGTTTTTACATAAAATTCCATGTCCACAAAATGAAGTGCGTCACTGAAGGGATGCCATCTGGTAGATGTGCTGTGTACTGAAGCCTGGGTTAGTTTTGGAGTTATCAATGCAAACGTTAGAAGATCTTGAAGCCCCGGTTCTCAACTAACTAAACTGTCATTGAATATTTTCCCACTGCTGTTTTACAATGTAAGAAGAAGAGAAACATGCTGGAACCAAGGTTAGGATTGGGAGGGAAGAAAGAGCTGACCAGGATCTTTTGGCACCTTGGGTGATGGATGGGTAGTTGGCCAACAGAGGAGTGAGGGCTTGGATGGTGAAGGTTGGAGGCATTCAACCATGGGAAGATTAGGACCTGGGAGATTTTGTCTTGCACCATCAGAGACACAATTCAAGATAAGGGAAGCTTTAGTGATTTAAAAGATCAGGGCCAAGGCATACTGGTGGTATGTGGTGGGGATAGTCCATTAATTATCTTGAGGATGGAGGGGGAAACTTTTGTAATTGAAGGATCAGGGACTCAGGAATGGAAGGCTGAGATTAATGATTAATGAAAAGGTTGCGGCTGCTGCCATTGAGAGGCTGGATCTAGATTGGGGAATGGGGCCACAGTTGATGAGGATGGTAGGATCAGTGGGGCGGAGAGCAGTGGGGATGGGTTTGAAGCTAAGATGAGACCGTATTGTGGTAGAAGATAGAAGCCAAGTAATAGGACGTGCTTTTGGGGAGTTTTGGCTCAGCATAGAACTAGTAAAATCTAAAGAGAATGCACAAGAAACTGCAGATGTTGTAATACCGAGCAAAAATAAAATGTCAGGGAATTCAATGTGTCAGTCAGCATCTGCGAGGGAATGACAGCCGACATTTTGCGTCAGGAACCTTTTCAGTCTGATGGAGTAGGGGAGATAAATCTGAAAAGAAATGTGGGGGTTGGGCAAACCCTGGCAAGAGGTATTAGAAAGAACTGCAGATGCTGGTGTAAATTGAGAGTAGACACAAAATGCTGGAGTAACTCAGTGGGTGAGGCAGCGCAGATTGGAGGAACAGTGCCTCATATTTCGCTTGGGTAGTTTACACCCCAGCGGTATGAACATTGACTTCTGTAACTTCAGATAGCCCTTGCTTTCTCTCTCCATCCCCTTCCCCTTCCCAGTTCTCCCACGAGTCTTACTGTCTCTGACTACATTCTTTCTTTAATAATAATAATAATAATGGATGGGATTTATATAGCGCCTTTCTAATACTCAAGGCGCTTTACATCGCATTATTCATTCACTCCTCAGTCACACTCGGTGGTGGTAAGCTACTTCTGTAGCCACAGCTGCCCTGGGGCAGACTGACGGAAGCGTGGCTGCCAATCTGCGCCTACGGCCCCTCCGACCACCACCAATCACTCACACACATTCACACACAGGCAAAGGTGGGTGAAGTGTCTTGCCCAAGGACACAACGACAGTATGCACTCCAAGCGGGATTCGAACCGGCTACCTTCCGGTCGCCAGCCGAACACTTAGCCCATTGTGCCATCTGTCGTCCCCCTCCCCTGACATCAGTCTGAAGAAGGGTCTCGACCCGAAACTGCACCCATTCCTTCTCTCCAGGGATGCTGGAGTTACTCCAGCATTTTGTGTGTACCTGGCAAGAGACAGGTGGATGCAGGTGAGGTTAGGATGATTGGGAGACGAATGGAGCATGTGACAGAGGCTTAAAGAGAAAATGAGCCAAAAAGGGTGTTAGATAAGGAAAGAAGAGAGGAAGTGTAATATAAAGCCGGAGGGAGGGATATGATGGAAGGGGACAGAGGAGAGGGGAAAGGGTGGGGTGGAAGTGGAAATAAAAGGGAAATGGGAAGTTGAGGATGGGAAGGATGAGAGATGCCTCCATATGCTCATCTCCCAACCCTCTCATCCTGAGTCCCCATTTCCCTTTGGAACATTTTGCAGGAATCTGAGGTTACAAAGGGCTATGTGAAATTAAGTTTATAAACACAATTGAAAATCAACATCAAAATTTTAAAGTATAAAAAGCAATGCTACGGAAGGATGCTGGTTAGGCAGCATCTGTGGAGGAAAGTGGACAGTCAACGTTCTGGGTTGAGTCTCTTTATCTTGACCCATAAAGATGAAGCTCCTCCAACCAGACCATCAACTGACCATTTCCTTCCACAGACGCTGCCTAACCTGCCGAGTTCCTCCAGCACCTCTCCTTTTCTCGCTCCAGCTTCCAGCTTGTGCAGTCTCTTGTGTCACCAGAAGATGTGATTCTATTTGAACTAATTCTGTGTGCAGGATGAGCACAGTTGTTGAAATATTGACATAAATATCCCCAAAAGTAGAGGAGATTTATTTCACTCCTGATTAACATGTGTGTGAAGTATAAGCAGAGCTCATGATTTATGGATGTTGTCCAATTCACATCTGAGATCTGATGTGGCTTTTAGTTCAATCATGATGCAAGGTCATTCACAGACCAACATAAACATCTGATCAGCTTTGTTATATCCAGTGCTCAAACATATGGACTTATCCAGTGCCACAACACAAGCAGAAACTAAATGTACTTTGCAGTGACTTTGAGTGGGATCTAAGTAATTAAATGAACAATGGTGGATATTTCAAATAATAATAATAATTGTTTATTGGGACAGTGCATATTAATGAACATTTGCATGTAAATATGCGAGATTGTAGCCAATCAGTAGCTAATTTCCGTAGCTATAATAAGGCATGGCTGTAGATGGCTGCAACATGTGTTGTCACAGTCTTAAATTATTAAAGCATTTCGGTTTGTGGGTAATACGTGCGCTTGAATGGCACATTCCATGACAGAAAATATAGTTGGATAATGAGTGACTTTAAGCTTTCTACTTTATCATCAATTTGCAGGAGGGCACGATTCACAACAGGCCCCAAAAATCAAATGTTCAATTTGCACCTGCAGCCAAATAAATGTACTGAATGTACCAGCTCTAAGTGTCCATGTTTGTAGTGTCAGACTCAATTTTGCAGTGAAACAATGCAGACATGTGCAAGGGGAAATGAGCATATGGGAACCTGGCTGCCTAACAAACACAGTACTGTTTTGCGGAGAGAGAAGGGTTGAAGATGAGTAATCTCAGGAAGCAGGCTGTGTGGGTCTCAGATTACAGACTCTGCCAGCAATCAGAAATTACAAAATAAATAGGCAGCGGCAGGGGCTGCCCGGTAACGCTCAGTGTAGGAATCCCCCCCTCTGAAGCAAAATTGGGAACATAGCAATGTAATAAGCCAGCCAAATTGAAGACAAAAGAAAATCAGAAAGACTGAAAAAAACACTGACAATTCAAGGTCAAAATAGAAGAAAAATCTACTGAACTAATGTTACCGGGAGCAAGTTGGTTTATGCAATAATTTTCTTACAGCAAACTGGTTAACGTTGACCTCATCTCAGGACAAGATACTTCATCAGTGTAAGACTACGCTATCAGTCTGTGAACTGCAGGTGTGGAGTACAAAGCGCGGCAGTAAGATTAGAATTATACCATGAACTGTTGCTGCCGATGACTGTGTTCTGGCTTCCAGGAGAAAGCTGATATTCATGTGCGATCACTTGCTCTCCAGGCAATTATTTCTCCAGTGTTAGAAATTAACAGAAAACAGTGTCCATGTTCTGAAAAAGACTGACGTTGTAAAGAGTGTGTCTATCTATTGTACCCAGTTTCACATGAAATTGCTGTTCTAATGCCCTATGCGAGTTCCAAACTGTGTGAGATGGCGTCTCATGCTACCTGGATTTAGATCACCTAGGAAGATGTTTTGTGAAGAAGAGGAGTGGCTGGTTGAACCGTTACCTCAGAGCGCCAGAGACCCGGGTTCAATCCTGACTTCAGGCGCTGCCTGTGTGGAGTTTGCACATTCTCCCAGTGACTGCAGTATCTCTAAACTAAACTAAACTAAACTAAACTAAACTAAACTAAACTAAACTAAACTAAACTAAACTAAACTAAACTAAACTAAAGAAATTAAACTTGACTAAACTAAACTAAACTAAACTAAACTAAACTGAACTAAACTAGACTAAACCAACCTAAACTAAACTAAACTAAATATATAGGTTACACCTGTCTGACTGAGATTCTAAGTACTTACCAGTAAAGGCAATTAAAAGATTATTTGACAAAGATCCACAAAGAAGAGAATGTTATTTGATTAATTAAAAACATTCCTAAGACATCTAGATCAGGTCTGCTTAGTTGAAAAATAATTCAAAATCAATGTAATGCACATTGCCAGATCAGGAATGAAACGTCAGCTTTCTATTGTCCCAGTTGTGCCAAGGAAGCAGCTACAGAAATATCACCATGTCTTTTGTCCCATCATGAATTTCTCACATGATGAATTGCCTGCTGGCATTAGCAGAAATCATGTTCACAGAATATATGTCATTGGGTTCTTTGATGACTTTCCCATCATTTCACAGAGTGCATTATTCATCATGCGAAAGCCAATTAGAAACTAAATTACTGTAGGAAAATCATCACAAATTAGAAGATGGTTCATTTAATATCAATGATATTAAATTTGGCAATGTCAGATAAGTAGCCTTTCTAGTTGTATAAGAACTGGGCAGTTTTCATGTAGAATGCATTAACTTAGTTTCTCCTCTCTCCAAGGATGCTACCTGATCTGTTGAATATTTGCAGTATTCCCTTATATTTTTAGGATTCCTGCAACCACAGTGATCTGTATCTCACAGTTCCAGATTATGTTTCTTTTGCACTTTGCTGTCTTCCATTTATTTAATCTCCTCCACGAAGATCATATGCATTTTACAAACATTCATTTCCTTCTTTTAGATGCTGCCAAAAACAATTGCATCACCCGGACAACTGCGGTCTCGCTCCATTGCAAACATTCCCTTTGTTCTCTCTACTCTTTCCCTCTCTGCAACTTGAAACATACTCATTTTTTCACTGTTCCTGTTCTGATGATGAGTCCCAAGCAAATGCTGCCTGATCCGCAGAATCCATCAGCATGTTCTGTTGTTATCTCAGAATTTTATGTGAATCTTTTATGTTCTGAGTGGTGGACTGTTGAGAATGTGCATGGCCGGTTTTTAAATGAATTCCATCCCGTGGACACTTCAAAGCCACAATCACTTGACAATGTTTACCTTGTGCCAATAAAGAGATGGGATCATCGACAATAGTTGCCATTTCTCTGCTGCCAACACCCTGATCTCTGAATCCCCGCTCAAAACAAAATTGCCACACTCCCCTTTAACATGCTTTTTAAAATCGCTTTTGATTATATTTTTAATTGTGCACTAATATCTCCTCAAGTAACTTGCTAATTGCCCGTGAAATTTTAGGTTTAGTTTACCATGTTAAGGTCCATCTAAAGATTTTTTGTTGTTGTTCTTCATTCGCAAGAACATTATAAACCATCTACTGTGCACTTAAACAAGACTTTTTGTATAAGCTCCATTTCATAAAGGTAAACTTTAATTACTTGTCTGCTTTACTACACCCAACCAAAACCTCTCCCACCCCATTTTCCTCCAGACTACCTACTTATTTAAGTGCACCATCTAATCTGCTTCATCCAAGTCAACTTTGCTAATGACATACAGTGATCCTGTAATCACGGAGCAACGTGCTTTTCGGCTTCCTTGAATTGCATATGTCTGTGCCGTTTTCCACAATTGCGTTTCCACAATATTTTTTGTTCATGGATACATTTATTTCATCATCAATACCATCAGTTACCTGCCTAAAAATGTTTCCCTAATAAGAGATATCTCCACTATCACCAAGGATCCTCCCTCAAGTTCAACAAACTCCACAATGGTAGCAAAATCTACAAACTTGGAACCCAATGACCGATGACATGTAACTTAATATTTGATTACACCGCTGTTGTATTTCTGTCAGATGGAATCAAAAGCTTATTTGGGCCTTATGTCAGCTAGATTGTCACCACAATATTATCCTTTCACTGGAAATAATGCATCATCTTTTTGGCTTTTGAATCAGACTGATTATGCAGGAGTCCACGAAATCCACTAGTTCCTTAGCACGGAAATTCAGTCAGAGCAGATGCACTGTAAAACTCTAGAAAGTTTAGTTCAGTTTAAAGATACAGTGCGTTAACGAGCCATTTGACCCACCGAGTCTGCGTCGAACAGCAATCTCCGCACACTAGCACTATCCTACACAATAAGGCCAATTCACAATTTTACAAAAGCCAATTAACCTACAAACCTGTACGTCTTTGGAGTGTGGGAGGAAACCAGAGCACCCAGAGAAAACCCACGCAGTCATGGGGATAACTTCCAAACTCCGTGCAGACAGCACCCGTAGTCAGAATCGAACCTGGGTTCCTGGCGCTGTAAGGTAGACGCTGCACCAGCGTGCCACCCAGTAACTTCACAGATTATATGTAGCTGTCATTTCAGTATTATTAGGGACTGGTATTTTGCTCTGCTCCACAGTAGGACAACATTTGCAATTTGCCTAACATTGCCAGAGATCACCAACAATTAAATTTACTTATCTTCTTCAAGAAATAATTAATACACATTGATAATACCAATGTGATGAGATGAATTCAATAGAGAGAGTTAGGATGTCAAGTTAGATAAAACGGTGTGTATGCATAGTATATGCCCCATCATATCCCTTTGATTTATATTCATTCACATGTACCTAGCTATTAATTGCAGAGGGCCCAAAATTGGAGCTTGTAATATACTATGAATTTAAATGACTTGTTCAACCGTTGTGTAATACAGTAAGCAAAGTCTCTTCTCTTTTGAAGAAGAGGGAATTATCAGCTTACATCTGATATCAGGATATTCTTACAAACCAACATACTTATAAGCCAAGTGGAGTCCCTCAGATCTCTTTGCCTAGACCTTTAGGTAAAGTCTGGAACCCAACTTGAGAGCCCTCAGGTTATACAATTGTTTGTGTCAAGACATTGCCAAGGAGAACATGCTGCTTGTCTGATCAAGGAACCTTTTGCAAGAGGCAGAGGAGAAAATTAACAAGTTATTAAATAGTAAGTATAAAACAATGGTATACTATTACATTTATTTTCACAAGATAGACATGAAACAAAGACATTATTTGCTTAAAAATGTCAAAAATCACTATGTGTTGGAAACGGCATTACGATGATATTTCAATTTGATCTTCCAGCTCTTCGTGATATACCATAGTCTTTATATTTTCTACGCGGAGGACCCCAGCAAATATCAACTGAGGTATATTGACATCTAAATCTTCCAACAATACTTTCTACCATCAAAAGAAAGCAATTGTCATTTGTAGTAAATATTTAAACCTAAGGGTTTTCACTGTCCTCGATACACGTGACAATAAACTAAACTAAACTAAACCTAAACGAAATAGCTCATCAAAATAATTTATCAAACTCAGTCATAAAATTGTTGACTAATGAACAAGAAAAACATCAAGTATGCCAGGAAACCATCAGCCTGGAAAAAAAAGGGAAAAAAATATTCCTGATTGCCAGTATTAAATGCATGAAGGATATTGGCCACTGAATGAGGGAGTAGAGGCAAGTTCAACTGCAGGCTTCTACTCTTCCACACATTTAAAGCAAGCAACTAAAGACAGATGTCTCCCCTACAGAATACAGCACACAGCAGACATGCTCTCAGGAGCTTTTCAGATAACCAGAGTCCTGACTGCTCTGGGGAGCCCCATGCATCTCTTTGTGTAGTCCCTAAGGTCTGTGAAACCATAAATGAAAGCCTTCAAGTTGGGCAAATGTTTCAATCAGGACATTGCCAAGGAGAATATTATGAAAGATTTGGATTCCCTGCCAGGAAATCATTCATTGAATTGTTTTAGCTGGAAATCAAACCAGTGTTTTTTCGTAAAAAGTATTAAGCACATCCGTAGATAGCCATGAAACATGATCATACGCAGCACCATAATTAAAAAAAAATACACCAATAAGCTTGATTACATTTTCCTGTTCTGCCTCAGTTTTCATAATAATAAAATTGTTACATTTGTCAGTTCCTAATTGGAAACACAATTTCACATCCAATTGTTGGCTCTTGTGAGTTGCTGCTCGGAATCTTGGCACCTGATCCGCACCCCATAAAACATCTGCAATGCTGAGGCATGATATCAGTTTAGCAACATGTGGAATAGACAACATATCCATTGGTGTTGATTTTATTGGGAAATCGAGCAATCTGGTTTTAAATGTGGATGTTAACAGCTGCTAACAATTGCAATAGAAGCAGCTAAGAGGTTAATTTTTTAAATCATGTTCAAAATATATTATTTGGGGCAAAAGTTATGTTGAACCTAATGGAAAATATTTGATTCTCTTTTGGCTGGCATGGGACGTTATTACCAAGATGACAGCATTTATAATTTGCAACCAGATTTGCCAGAATCAAGTCACTACTGAAAGCTGTGGCCTTATTTTACTCAAATTAATACTGTATATCTTGACAAGGCGGCAGTGAATGAGAAGTCCAAAACATGCTTTTAATTAAGGATGAATAAGATTCAGCCTGGCAAAAGTTGAACCATTCCAAATTTGGAAATTGTGGGTTGATTTGGGCCAAATCGAAGAGTAGTTTAAAATATGAAAGAAGACAAACAAAATGCCTGAAGAAGGACCCCGACACAAAATGTCATCTATTCATGTTCTCAACAGAGGCTGCCTAACGCGTTGATTTACAACAGCACTTAGTGTCTTTTATTGTAAGCCAGTATCTGCAGTTCCTTGTTTCTGCATTTCGGATATGAAAGCTCCATTCTGTCTTCTCTCTACCTCTCCTGAAGGTGTCAACCACCTGCTGGATTAGCATTCCAAGCCCTGATACTATCATCTAAGTTGCCATTTCTTGGTTTAGTTTAGTTTGGTTTAGTTTATAGATACAGCAGGAAACAGGCCTTTCGGCTCACTGAGTCCGGCCGGACAGCGATCACCCATACACAAGTTCTATCCTACACACTGGGGACAGGTTTACAGAAGCCAATTAACCTATTAAGCTGAGATAGACACAAAAAGCTAGAGTAACTCAGCAGGTCAGACAGCATCTCTGGAGAAAAGTAATAGGTGATGTGTTGGGTCGAGACGCTTCTTCAGAAAAAGGCAACTTCTTATTTTGTAGGAAGTTCTCGACCTGAAATGTCACCTATTCCTTTTCTCCAGAGATGCTGTCTGGCCACTGAGTTACTTCAGCTTTTTGTATCTATCTTCGGTTTAAACCAGTATCTGCAGTTCCTTCCTACACAACTTACGAACCTGTACACCTTGTGGGATGTGGGAGGAAACCAGAGCACCAGAGGAAACCGAAGAGGTCACAGGGAGAATGTGCAAACTCCGTACAGACAGCACCTGTAGTTAGGATCGATCCCGAGTCTTTAGCACTGTAATGCCCCTGTCCCACTTAGGAAACCTGAACGGAAACCTCTGGAGACTTTGCACCCCACCCAAGGTTTCCATGCAATTCCTGGAGGTTCCCGGAGGTTTTTGTCAGTCTCCCTTCCTGCTTCCACTATCTGCAACCTCCGGCAACCACGTGCAACCTCCGGGAACCACACGGAAACCTTGGGTGGGGCGCAAAGTCTCCAGAGGTTTCCGTTCAGGTTTCCTAAGTGGGACAGGGGCATAAGACAGCAACTCTACCGCTGCGCCACATGTCCTTTGCATATCTCTGTTTCTTTCTGTATCTCTACTGTGAACCTTAAAAGCTATTAAGCTCTGGAGCCATCAGAACTGAGTGCAATTTTGCGCATCAAACATCACCAAATGTGCACTTTCCAGCACAGGTCACTGGATAGTAATGAGCAGCAGGAGCCACAGCTGAATCTTCCTTTCTCTTGTCCAGGGGCCTGGAATCAATTGCAGTCCCTTTATTACTGCTCTTGCTGAGATTGGGTAACTCAACGCAGACTTATAAATCACTGCAAGGACCTGCGCATGAGAATGAAACCCTGCATTTTGCACAAACATACTATGAAGTTGTTCAACTTGCCATTAAAATGACAAAATTCTTCAACTCACATTTGTATAATGTCACCATGTAACCAAAAAACAATGGGATTTTGCTGATTGATGATGAAATCAGAATGGGATACGTGTAAATTAAATGTTAATCTAAAAGTTAAATAATCAAAATGACGAAAGAATCGTTGCATTAAGAAACAACGGCACACTTTGGAAGGAAAAGTTGGGGTCTCTACCTGCAAGCCTGTGGAATAAGGATTTCAGGTAGACACAAACTGCTGGAGTAACTCAGCGGGACAGGTAGCATCTCTGGAGAGAAGGAATTGGTGACATTTCGGATCGAGACCCTTCTTCATAAGGATTTTATATATGACCACAATTCTAGGTTTTCGATTACAGTGAAATGAGTTTGAAAGAGAAGGGCAAGAAGCGAGTGCATGAATAACAAATACCTGTAGATAAAAACTGAAACAGAATTAATTACAGAATCTGAGAGAAGTGAAGATGCAACAAGAGAAAGAGAGAAAGAGTATTAGATGATTACTTATATTTTGGTTTTTATTATGAGATTAACTGCACTGAGTGTAGTTGGTCAGAGGAACAGGGAAATAGGAAAAATAATCCAACTCCTCTTCCGTGCAAACTGCCTGATTCTCTCGAGTCTCTAATCTTCCAAAAATTGATTCACTTTATTTTTAAATACCACCAATGATCTAGCATTTTGACTTAGAAAATTCCAGCGATTCACCGCCATCTACAAGAAGAAATTCCTATGCACCTCAGTTGTAAATGGTTGCCCCTTATCGTGTAGCTAAAGGGCCTGTTCCACTTACGCGAGTTTTTCGGCGACTTGCCGGCACCCGTCATAGTTGCAGCAGATCGCCAAAGATTTTCAACATGCTGAAAATCCAGCGGTGACCAGAAAAAGGTACAACTCTTTGGGCGGCCACACATGACTGTACAGACGTCACCCTGCGACATGTCAACATGTTGAACATTTTCGGCGACCTGCTGCGACTATGGCAGGTGCTGGCAGTCGCCGAAATAATCGCGTAAGTGGAACAGGCCCTTAAGTCTCCTTGCACACAACTTGGTCATTTCTGCAAACATCCCATCTACTCAGTCACGCCCCTTTACCATTTAAAACATGTCAAAGCATCACCCCTCATTGTTCTAAACTCTAAACAACACGTCACTGCTCGTGATTGGACAATGCTGTCAACCCCGAAATTATCCAACTAAATTTTAAGCTCCCAGCTTCTGCCATCTCTCTTTTACAGCTTTCTCCACCTACTATGATCAGTTTGAAGAAGGGTCCAGACCCGAAACGTCGTTTGTTTATTCCCTCCACAGATGCTGCCTGACCGCTGAGTTCCTCCAGCACTTTGTGTTTTCCTAAACGTTAGGCTTCTTCAATTTGGTTTTACACCTGCTGGGAGCCATTTAAACGGTAACATATACATATACACGGTGAGAGGCAATGATATTAATGATAGGTGTGGGTAGATATTCCAATCCCTTTTATGTTGTGATGAGAAATTTATTGAGTTGTTTGAAGAGCTCTTTTTGTGTATAAATCAGCACACCAACTCGAACGGCATTACAGTATGTTGATATAAGGATGATAAAGTAGCACATTTAGTAGAGCTGCTGCCTCATTCCTCCAGCTACCTGCCTGCGTAGAGTTTTTCATGGTCATCTGTTCATGTGATAGGAGCATAATTAGGCCATTCGGCCCATCAAGTCTACTCCACCATTCAATCATGGCTGATCTATCTATCCTGCTAACTACATTCTCCTGCCTTCTCCCCATAACCCCTAACATATTTCTGTGACCGCTGGGCTACCTCTGGGTGCAGCAGTTTTCTCCCACGTCCTAATGGCATGTAAGTTGTGTGGTTACTGATTAATTATCGTCAGTGTTTGTATATGAGATGTCGAACCTGGGAGTTGATGGGAGAATAAAATGGCATGAGTGCAGGATTAGTTTAACTGGGTGCCTGACAGCTGGTGTAGACTTTTTCCTTCTTTCTTTCCCCACCCCCCATCAGTCTGAAGAAGGGTTTCGGCCCGAAACGTCGCCTATTTCCTTCGCTCCATAGATGCTGCTGCACCCGCTGAGTTCCTCCAGCAATTTTGTGTACCGCTGGTGTAGACTTGGTGGGCCGAAGAGTCTGTTTCTGTGCCGTACAATCTGTTCAAAGTGAATAACTCAAAACAGTTTTCCTTTTGATTGAGCTAAACAATAGCAAGGAATTGGGGTACATTTGGAAGTGGGATTATAAACTGTATTTAAAGATGGGATCTACAGTTAAGCTAATCAACTATTTGATCGTGATAACATTACAATTTGAGAATTTAATGAGCTAACATAGCCAGTTGTCGGTCAAATGTTTATAAGAGGACGAGAGGGATATTCAGACTGCTCGGAACTATTATGTCAATGAATATATTGCTACCCCGGTAAGGAAGGAAGTACTATTTGACCTGGTCTGGCAATGAAGCCAAAATAAGGGAACAATTGATTTAAGCTTAGTTTAAAAATAGATCAGGCGAGAAAAAAAAAGGCAAAAATAACAAAACATCTTTCCAAGATGTGAAGGAAGGATGTATTGGAAAACAGCAGTGGAACAAATGTGAAACAAGAGATGAAAAAATGGATAAACAAAATACTTTACAAAAGAAAAATACTTAAAAGCCCAACCTTTCACATATGATTAGGGAGAATGGATCAAATTTAAAGTGGAAGAATTTAGGGCTGACAAAATTCCGAGAAAATATAAAAACGGCAGATTAAAAAAATTGAGATGGAATATCATAGGAAATAGGCTGTGAAAGGATTGTGGAATTCTTGAGGTTGTTTGATAATAAGAGTTTAATTGATGCAGCAATAGAATTATTAAGGAAGGAAGGATGTAATGTTGTGGGAACCTGGGTAATGACTGAGAAACTACATAAATATCTTAGTTTTCATGGAGGAAGTGAGCCTTGGGTTTGTGGAGCACCAAAATGATAGTGTAGTTTACTAATTTAAGGTGAAATGATATCAAGCAACACATGTGGAACACATGAGGTTAGTGTGAATGTGCGGGGATCGCTGGTCGGCCCATACTCGGTGGGCCGAAGGGCCTGTTTCCACTCTGTATCTCTAAACTAAACTAAACTGGTAGCTACCACTTGTGGCCTCTGAATGATGCCAGCGAAGGAATACAATAATTTTTCTGACTAACATTTCAAGGTTTTAAGGTCAGTTTATTATCACATGTACCAGTGAAATTTGAGTTACCGTACAGCCATACTGAGTGAAAAGCAACAAGACACGCAACCACATAAAAGTTAACATAAGCATCCATCACAGTGGATTCCACATTCCTCGCTGTGATGGAAGGCAATAAAGTTCAACCTTCTTCCTCTTTGTTCTCCCGCGGAAGGGGCAGTCAAACCATCCTCAATCGGGGCGATCAAAGCCTCCACAGCAGACGATCGAAGCCCCCGTCAGGGTGATCAAAACACCCGCGTCGGGGTGGTTGAAACTCTCTCCATGGCATGGAGCTCCCGAATCGGCCTCTTCTTACCAGAGACTGCAGGCTTCATGATGTTAAAGTCCACAGGCCCCGCGGTTGGCGATTCAATCCACGGCAAAGGGATCGCAAGATCCGCGATGTTAAAGTCCCGCAGACTTCTGCGGCTTGGAGCGCCCGCCGGTCTCCAGGAAAGGCCGCCAACTCCACAATGTTAGGCCGCAGTGGGGACGGAGATACAATATGGGAAAAAGTTGCATCTCTGTCGAGGTAAGAGATTGAAAACAAGTTTCCCTACCCCTCCCCCTCCCCCCCCCCCCCCCCCCCCCCCCCCCCCATCTCCCACATAAAACAAACCAAGGAACACTAAAACATACTTTTTAACACATACTAAAAATAACAAATAGAAGAAAGGACAGACAGACTGTTGGCGAGGCAGCCACTGCTGACAGTGCCACCGGATTTACACATTTCTGTGCAAAGCAAAATAATTTTTCCATGTGTTGCTCTGATGGATTCTTGATTGTCTATCCAAGATCCATTTTTGAAATGTGCATTATCACATTTGCATTATCACATTTGCAGTCAAATGTGCATTATCGCCCATTGACATAATTGTGTTTGCCTTTGATTCTCAGTTTGAGTTTAGTTTAGTGTCATGTGTGCCGAGGTACAATGATAAGCTTTTATTGCATGCAAGCAGTCAGTGGAAAGACAATACATGATTACAATCGAGTCATCCACAGTGGACAAATAGATGATAAAGGGAATAATGTAAGTTTAGTGCAAGATAAAGTCCAGTAAAGTCCGATCAAAGATAGTCCAAGGGTTTTCAAGAAGGTAGATAGTAGTTCAGGACTGCTCTCTAGTCAATGGTGCCATCTTACAATACAATACAATACAATCTACAATACAATGCAATTTATTTGGTGTAATTTGAACCTCATTGAAGTTCAAACGAAATTTAGTTTCTGCAGTCATAGAACAAGAAAAGAACTAAGACACAACACAATTTACACAAACATCCATCACAGTGAATCTCCTCCTCACTGTGATGGAAGGCAAAGTCTTATCTCTCCCCTGCACACCCCATTCTCCTCCCGATGTCAGTCAAAGCCCCCGGCGGGCGATGGTAAATAAGTCCCGCAGTCATTAAGGCCGCGCCGGGCGATGCAAAGCCGCGCTCCGGGTCTTGATGTTGGAGCCCCCGGCAGGCGTTAGCAAGTCCCGCGGCCATTAAAGCCAAGCCGGGCGATGTAAAGCCCCGCTCCAGGTCATTTTCAACCCCGCAACTCGGGCGGGAGAAGTTGCCGTAATCTTCAATTATGCTCAGCAATATTAACTGCAAAAAAGCATCCATTTCTGAGTAAGATTACATGAAACGTGTGCTGGGAATTTATAATATTATTTTAGGATATAATTTTTATTTCAAGTCCATAGTGTATATAAAGAACACGCAAGGTTATTGAATTCATTTGCCTACACCTCTCCAACCTCCATACTATAATCATAGGGTCTATCGAACAGCAATATAGGGCTATCCTTGAAACAGCAACAGTGCGAAGTTCCTTGTCCTATTTTCTCAAATGTCTTCAAGGAAAGAACTTCAAAGCAGTCCATTAAGGAGAATTCCTGAATTTCAGTCACTTTCAAGTTTTTTTCAACGCAGTCTCACGTTTTAACAATGTCATCTCTATCCCATTTAATATATGAAGACTCATTGCATGGGAACAACAAAGGAGGGCTTCAATTTACAATCAGAAATCGAATATGTTGAAGAAAATCAAATATTCAAACTAAGTAATTATTGCAAACGTTTTCAGTAGATTACCTTCTATTACAAAACAATAAGAAATATTTGGACCCTACGTAACATTGGACAAACACAGGACATTGTCTCTCATTCTTTAGATAGCCTCGATGTAAGGTACTATCTTTTCCAGGGATTATCCAGGGATATTGTCCTTGACACTAGAATTCTAAATACTGATGGCATAGAAAGAGCTCCAATTGGATACAATGAAGCAATGTTTCCATTTATTTGGAGAACCATTACATCCCAACATCATGGATTGGTTACCACACAGAAGAGAACTGATAGGATAGGAACGGCATGCCTCCCGTCAGCAGCACACTTTACACTTTTTACTTTAGAGATACAGTGCGGAAACAAACCCTTCAGCCCACCGGGTCCGCGCCGACCAGCAATCACCCTGTACACTAGCACTATCCTACACACTAGGGACAAATGATAGGACAAATTAAGCTGGAGGGACTCATGCTTTGACACCCACCAAACCTCACATGGATCCATACGTCCCACCTTACTGCTCTGTACAAAGCAAATACTTGAACTGCATACAACTGCACTCAAGGCCTGTATCCAAGTATCCAAACTGACTGGTTAAGTTTAGGAGCAAATGGAAAGGCCAGGCGGAGTTGGTGTTTGAAGCAGTGGGCAATTTATTAAAACTGGTTGGCACCAGGAGACCAGTCAAAGCTGATCTCCTGGGTGTGACTTTGGTGCAGCTTTTATATTCTCAGCTGACAAGATTGCACAGAAATGTGATTAACAGTAAAACTAGGTCTTGATTACAGAATGAAGATTACAGAAATACTTAATTAGGTAACAAACTAGATCTTGATTACAAAATAAAATGATTATCCACAAGTCTAATTTAGTTGGCTGTAGTTCCAGTATTCCACCAACAATGGGTGCATGCTATAACATAATCAATGAAGTTCCTGAAACTTGGGTGTCATCACTGTTGCATTCATTCTATGCCTCTACTTTTAGGCTATGCCTGCTGTGCTTTATCACCACATTAGCATGATACACATCCCTGATTACTAGTTATTAGACCTCAATATTCTTTCCCCTACAACATTGAGTTAAGGTGGTGAATTGGGTTGCCCTACTATATGAAGCCTGTGGTTGTGGTGAGAGGCAGACTACATAACCCCATTTGGTCTACATTCCGATTGAGAACAGCCCTTGTATAGTTTGAGATCTTGTTGAGACCAGATTGTTAACTTTCCCTTGCACCCATCAAAGGAAAGATCTATGGTTTAGGTTGGATAGAAATGACATAAAGAAGTCATGTATCCACAAAGTAAAATGTAATGTTCCATTCCAGGCCACTCTACACTGGAGATCTTATTTCCTTTGAAATATAATTTAATTTTTCAGTTCAATATTTATAACCTCCCAGTATTATTTTTCCAACAAAGTTAAATACGCACATTGAAATGCTCTCAATGTTGTTTTTCCTAAAAACTCGCTGACAAGCCTTCAATCTTTGATGCTGAACAAGGTGCTCAGTTTAAAACACAAAGTGCTGGAGGATCTCCACAGGTCAGGCAGCGTCTGTGGAGGGAGTGGACAGGCAATGCTTTCTTTGCTCAGTTTAAAGCTTGTTTGTGTCCTTTGTCCAACAATTGTCGGCAGAAATGCTTATTAATAGTTTATCAATGCTGAGGTTAAGTTAAGCTGCTTGTTCCTTACCCTAATCAACGAGCCGCATTTGCAGGTAGACTTTGAAACTAGTAGGAATTAAGTCCATCTGAGCTCAGCATGAACTTAAGTTTTCTCAACATTTCTTTGCATTTGCCTGCAGATCTATCTACAGTATGCACAACCCAAATACTCCACTTGAAAGATCAGTGAATTTTGGATGCATGATAGTTACCTATGTAAATAAGTTTGAATCTCTACATTATTTTCCCTTGATTTGTTAAACTCTTTCACAACACTGTCTCATAAGCAAGGGTATTCTTCAATTGAACTTACCTGTGAAGCTCTCACAGTTCGATTTGCAATCGTTCCTCAGGGAATAAAAACAATTTCCTAGGTTTTCAATTGAAATGTCCATCTTCATGGAGATCTGGATTGTGTTATATGTTTTGATGCATCTGGTGCATTTTGTTTTTTTTGTGATCTAAGTGCAAATTACATTAACATTTAGAAAGCATCACCATTCCTAAAATCAATGCTGCTGACCTGTGCAAAATGAGTTGATATTTCAAGTTTAAGAATCAGCATAAATTCATGTGTGGTAATTTCACTCACTTCTGTCACATGTGGCTCTTTGCGATTTGAACTTAGTTACGTAGATAACTATTTTGGCCCTAAAATTTACTTAGTTGGATCAAATATGCAGACCAGTACAACTCTTGGTACTCTTGTATTGATTTGATGATAGTGACTAAAAATGAATTTCATGCTTGAAGAGAAGAAGTAATGTTGCATTGCTTCCCCAGGTGGATTGCCAAGAGCTGATCCATGCCCCTATATGGCAGATTTACATTTGGACTGCATTGAAATTATGAAGACAATGGAATATTTTTAATGCAAGGTAAATGTGGACAACATAAAGTGCATATTCTGGTCTAATGTTGAGGTGCCCTGAAGGAAGCTCCAGTTCTATGTAGTTATATGAAGGGAGTGAGAATCGCAGGCTTTGAAACCTTCACCATATTGCCTGCTCAAACTCCATTAATTCATTGTCAGGTGAGCTCTGGTGGTTTTGTTAAGAACAATGGTTTTGGTTTAGGTTTGTTACTGCTCTGTCTATTGAAGTACAATGCAAACTTTTTGTTTGCATGTTATCAAATCTAGACAGATAATACAATACATGAATACAGTGAAGACAAATACAAGTACAAAAGGAAGAATGAAAAGAAATATACCAGAGTGCAGGATGCATTTCTCAGTGTTGTAGCATAGAATATTGGGGCATCATGGCCATTGAGTAACACAGTGGAATAATCAAGTCTCAGATCTATCTTGCTGACAAATGTTACCAAATTCCACCAAAAATTACAAAGCAGCATTAGTAATTATCGGAAGTCCATAAACTGCACTGGACTACCTCAAAATGTGTAGGAAGGAACTGCAGATGCTGGTTTACACCGAAGATAGACACAAAATGCTGGAGTAACTCAGCGGGACAGGCAGCATTTCTGGATAGAAGGAATGGGAGGCATTTTGGATCGAGATCCTCTTGAAGAAGGATCTTGACCTGAAACATCACCCATTCCTTCCATCCCGCTGAGTTACTCCAGCATTTTTGTGAAGAAGGGTCTCGACCCGAAACGTCACCGATTTCTTCTATGCAGAAATGTTGCCTGTCCCGCTGAATTGCTCCAGCATTTTGTGTATATCTTGCTGGACTATCCCCTCAGTTTAAGGATGTGAGCATAGGTGGAGGCAGGGAGTGGAACTACAGGGCATAATTGAGAGCAAAACAATTTTATGAAAGTTAACAATGCTCCATTGTGTGACCAGTAATAACTATTATTAGTCAGTGCCTACCAAATATCAGACATCACTTGCAGCACCAGGTCATGCTTCTATATATCAATTTTTGGGATGTTTCATGTCATGAAGCTAAATTGGTTTTTGTGGCGTATTTTTCCATTCACTCCATGCATGAAAGACTGAATGAAAATAGAGTCTCTAGGTTTTTTGAGCTGGAATCATAAATCTATGTTTGGCAAGGAACTTCAAGGAAGGAGGAGGTTCTGAACATGAAAGAAAGCCATTTCCTCTGGATTCCTCATCTGGTGGAATTTGGCCTCTAGGCCTGCCTAATTATCTGGTGCTGCTGTTTTAACAGTGAGGGCCGCAGTCTGTGGATGAGACAGAAGAATAAAGCTTTAGCTGTGCAAAGGAAACCCGAAGGATTAAGGAAGAAACTTGCACATCAATTCTCTTGTGTGTTTAGTTTGCTAATTTATAACCTGATATAATCTACCTCACTGTAGTCTACAACGAGTTATATTTTAATATATGTTTGTTCAATGCTATTTTTTAAGCTAGACCACCCTTTAGTCCTGTCAATAGATCCAAAATAAGTATCTTATTTCTGTGGCTCTTGGTTGATCGTCTAAAGGAGCTTTCACTCCTGCATTGTTCTTTGTTAAAGAACAACATAAAGGTAGCAATTATGAAAACTTTGGTTAATATTTTTAATTATGAAGATTTTAAAATTCTTTATGCATGGCGAATTGCACTAAAATTCAGTAAGAATAGGCATAAAGGGAGACACATCTAATGTGTGCACAGTGACTTCCCAAATAGAATGGTGAAATGAATAGTCAACTAATCTAACTACAAATTATGCAATGAAAAGAAATATTAAATAGACAACTTTAATAAAGTGTTCATTGGCTGATAGTTATTTTCTTTACATGAATGATATGCCTGACCATTTATAGAAATCTCAATGATTTGTCAATAATGAAAGCAAAAGTTAGCAGTCAGGAGATTGTTGTCAGTGGTGTCAGTGAATTCATCTTTTGGACTCCGGGAGTAAAGGATAGGATAATGAGTTTTGCTGATTTTTATGTAAAGGCATTGTATCTTTAAAACTCAACATACAATTGTATTGTTGACTTGTTTGCAAAGAAGAGTGTCATTGATGCTTGCAACATTTTAAACAATTCAGTCCATCTTCCACAGAGCAAATACAATGCAAAAAAAAACATAACAGGGGTTATAGAAAGGAATAACACTAGTGGCATGAAGTAAAAGAGAATTGGAATCATGTTTACAAACTTTCAAAATTCCTTCCATCCTCATCATTGAAATGAACACCAAGACAACTATATCCCATTATAACCAGAAATATGTTTTATGTTCATGTTTAAATTATATATATATAGTATGCTGGATAGTTGAAGTCAGAATATAGTTAACAGATCAATCCAATGGTTTAGAATCCAATGCATTTTTCTGCAGTTGACTTTATTTTAATATCAATGGATTAATAATAAGGTTACTTAGCAATGCTGGAAGATGAAATGGAGATAAGAACATTTTAGTTTCAAACCAGAATTTTTCATCCTAAAGAATCAATACCTTAGCTGAAATTCCTAACGAAGCAAATTCTTGGGTCAATAGGGTTATTCATATTTGCAATACTGAGATAAATGATGTGGATTGAAAATGCGTACTTTGTTATCTACTGAACATTCAGTGCTGTACCAGTGAGTTTGCAGGCAAGCATGGAAAGCTGGAATCAAACAACAGAGACAAGTCTCTTGTAGGGATCACGCTGTTTATCTGGCAAACAGATGAGTAATAATAATCAGGAAAGTCCCTAATCTGCTTTCCCAGGCTCCAGTGAGTTAGCAATTTCTGGTAGGGCTGTGATTATTGCCATCAGAGCTGTTGAATAAAGGATCAATTCTACCACGGTTCATCTACCTGATTAAAATTCAGTGACCATTGAAGATAATGCAGCCAGATCTTAGACCATGTACGATATTTGGACGAATTTGGACGATATTAGCCAGTAATTTGCTTCCATTTTTTCTGCATCAGAGAAGACCTCAAACTATATATTTCCATTCTTCAAGAGACTTAAGAGCAATTTTCATGAGCAATTGTTTTAATGGCTTATATTGAACTATAGTTTCAGTGTCAGGAAAGGATTCTTTTTGTTGAATTAATATGCCTCAAAAAGGCAGCAGCATCATCAGAGACCCACACCATCCTGGCCTCACACTCATTTCATCCCTGCCGCCGGGAAGAAGGTACAGGAGCCTGAAAACTGTAATGTCCAGGTTCAGGAACAGCTTCTTCCCTACAGCCATCAGGCTATTGAAGACCACAACCTCCAATAAGCTCTGAACTACCTAGATTATTATTGCACTATTATTGCTGTTTGTTTTTTATATGTACGTATGTGTGCGTGTGTCTTGTGCACGTGTGTATATATATATATATATATATATATATATATATATATATATATATATATGTATGTGTGAGTATGTATATATATATATATACACACTGAACTTTTTTTCTCGTTCATGATATTGTTTACAGTGTACTATGTTTACATATTCTGTTGTGCTGCTGCAAGTAAGAATTTCATTGTTCTATCAGGGACATATGACATTAAAACACTCTTGACTCTTGTATGTCGTTGACTTGATATGTTAGCACCAATATATATTTCCTGACCCATTCAGCGCGAGGTTGATCTCAATACTGTAAATTGCATCACCAGTTGCTACAATTACAATGTTGGTCAATCAACACTGAGGTTTAACTGCAGTCCCAAATGTTTCAGGATCTCCACCAATAGTTTGGACATGCAGTGTTGAGATGATCCAATGGAAGTATGCTTTGTTCATTCAGATTTAGATTTGAAAGAATGAATCAGTTTGACATGATACGGGGGAATGTTATGCATATTCTGTGCTCTCCCAGTTGATTATTGGTCTATTATGTTGATATTCATACTTAAAGTAAAGAGAAAGCCACTTCTCGTTTCATGTTCCTTTAGAAAAGTAGAAACAATGAACTGCAGATGAAATAGGTGATGATTTGAGTTTGAAACCTTCATCACATGGAAAATAGAGGGTGGGGAGGGGGAATAAACTGGTGAGAAAAGGCCAGAAAATAGGAAAATAAACTGGAGGCTAGAAAACGTTATGGCCTTTAGTTGTCTCCAGTTTATTCCCCCTGCCCACCCCACCACCTCTACTGTTAGTCTGAAGAAGGGTCCGCCCCGAAACTTCCCTATTCTTTTTCTCGAGAGACGCTGCCTGACCCACTGAGTTACTCCAGCATTGGCTTGGCTCTTGTTGTGGCAATGCCCAGTAACCATGCTGGTGCTAATTTGTGTGAATTGCCAAGGAAGCCAAGGGTAGCTCTGAGAATATAGAAGTACTGCTCAGGAACAGACCTTTTAGCCCACGATGTCTATGGCAAGATAAACTAATCTCATCTGCCTGCACATAATCCATATCCTTCCATTCCCTGCATATTCACGTGCCTATCAAAAAGCTCTTGACTCCAGCACCTATTCATCCAAACAATGTTGGCCACAGAAAATAACTGGTTGTTTGGCTGGCTTGCTGTGCATCAAGTGTGCGATTCACCTTCAGGAAGATATTCAGATGATTCATTGCAACCTAGAGAATTATGACGTAGACATTTTCTGCTGAGATTATTAAGGGGGGGGGGGGGGGTCAATGATTGTCAATTATTATTAAGGAGGGGGGGGGTAAATAATGGCAAATTCCATCACCTGAAATGACGACCATTGTGCACTAAAATCAAAGTGCATAACAAATAGTGAAAGGCCTGGATAGAGTGGATGTGGAGAGGATGTTTCTACTAGTGGGACAGTCCAGGACCAGAGGTCATAGCCTCAGAATTGAAGGATGTTCTTTTAGGAAGGTGATGAGGAGGAATTTATTTTGTCAGAGGGTGGTGAATCTGTGGCATTCATTGCCACAGAAGGCAATGGAGGCCAAGTCAATGAAAATGTTTAAGGTAGAGATTGATAGATTTTTGATTAGTATGGATGTCAGTGGCTATGGGGGGAAGGCAGGAGAATGGGGTTAGGAGGGAGAGGTAGATCAGCCATGATTGAATAGCGGAGACTTCATGGGCCGAATGGCCTAATTCTGCTCCTATCACTTCTGAACCTCTGAACTTATAATATTGCCTTGGTGTTACTATTTAAATGAAGATGTTGGACCCACCAATGGTCTACAATTTATACAATACATTCACGTTCCTACACACATGCAGTCATGATTGATTAAAAAGATTTAAAGAAAATGTCATCCCTTCCTAACTGTTAAAACCAAGATGTGTAATACTTAGTAGCCAGCTTTGAAGCAGATTGACAAATTAGTTTGCATTCACGATGAAGTTACTTCACAAATCAGCATTTCCTGCTTGAGTTTCCATGGTGGTTATTCGATCTTGATATTAGTTCACCATTATAAATGGACCCAAGAAACCATAGCTCGGTGATGTCTGCCTTAAAAATCAGGTGATCACATTGGAAACATTCAATTACTACCAGTGATCCATAAACTTATGGGAATGCAGATGATATTATTTTTAAAGGGTCAGTAATAAAACATCACCATTAATATACAATTAACATACAAGCTGTGTGTACAATATGAGTCTATTGTTCTCTTTGGTTCTATAACTCATAACGCCCAATTTGTCAAATCTGATAGAGTCCAAACCTCCTGTAATTTTCACTCAGCATTAAATACTCTTGTTGCATAATGGAACATTTCCTACTCCTTGCCCCATGTCAGCACCAAGCATTTCCTCATTAGGTGTAACATGAACCAGATACCATTCTAATGCCCTGGTTCCTAAAGTGCACCAGCAAAGTCGATTGACCCTAGAAAAGCACGTCCTCCTGCACCAGCTTAACATTTTATATTTCACACCAGTCATCATCTGCCTCTCTGATCTAGATTGCCCAATTAGTTCCAATTAGCATTGAATCATGGACAATTTTATACAGTGGGTTTACATCCACTGGGAGCTGGCTCAGGAACAGAAACTGCCTAAACTTATTCTTCTGACAACAGTGAGAAATAAAACTTCCATCCAACAGTCCAAGTTCTGTTGGGACTGAGGCTTTTGAGGTGAAAGGAGGGTGCGATAATACGCTGTGCAATCTGCTCTTTCTCACAAGCTGTTGGACAACGACCAAAGCTGTTTGCTTGAAGAAATGTTCATATGGCCACTTCTTACTAGACTAAACCAAAGGTCACAGTTAAAAAGGGTGATCCGATATATTCTCTGTTATTTGGTCACTTTAATGCAAACAAATAACATGGCAATTTATAGTCGGATAAGTTATAACTTTATTATGAGATGAATATATATATTCACTTATTTATTTTTAGGAACGGGTAGAAAAGGATGGGGTGGCCATCCTGATTTGTCCCTAGTCATAGAGCCATTCTGCACAGAAACAAGCCCTTCAGCCCAGCTTGCTCATGCCGACTAAGATGCCCCATCTACACTCATCCAACTAGTCTGCGTTTGGTTCATATTCCTCTAAATCTTTCTTATCCATGTACCAGTCAAGTGTCTTTTAAATGTGGTTATAGTTTTTGCTTTAACTACGTCCTCTGGCAGCTGATTCTATATACCCACCAACCTCTGTATGAAAAGGATGCCCCTCAGATTCCTATTAAATCATTCCCCTCACCCTATTTGCTCCATTTACTGAGTAATTTACTTGGGGATTCAAGAGAATATTGCAGGACTCCAAAAGATTGCTACTGCATTTGTTTACACCTCATTGTGTTTATCAATTCTAGTTCTCAATTCCCATAATTTTAATATCATAACATATTGGTGTGGGCCGTATGCAGAATTTTCAATGTTCCAAAATCCCATTCCTCATTTCAGAAAAAGACCAGTTCCCAATTTGTTTAAAGTGTCCTCAGAGGAAGTCCAGATATTTCTCTGTCGTTCGTGGATTAGTGAACAATAAATTTGCAAGTAGTCATGAGATAAGAGTTACAGCTGCTCAATATCAAATAACAGCTGAGTTGGAAGTGAAGTCAGCAATGGGTAACTCAAAATGGACAACCTGTATAGTTCTGTTTACAAATAACAGCAGAAAGTGTTACTCCATATTTCGAATAGTAATACTTTGTAATCTTTGGGAGCAACATATTTAAGAGCCACAAAGTCATACAGTGTGGAAATAGGCCCTTCTTCCCAACTTGCCCATGCCAAACAACATGTCCCACCTGCACTAATCCTAGCTGCCTGCGTTTGGCCCGTATCCCTCTAAACCTGTCCTATCCATTCTTATGCCCCTGTCCCACTTAGGAAACCTGAACAGAAGCCTCTGGAGACTTTGCGCCCCACCCAAGGTTTCCGTGCGGTTCCGGGAGGTTCCCAGAGGTTTTTGTCAGTCTCCCTAATGGTCGAAAGTGGTTTCTGCTTCTTCTATATTCCGGCGATTATTTCAAAAAATTCAAAACCGGCCGTGACTAAAAATAGGTTGCCGTTTTAAAAATCGGTAATTTTTTAGTCGAAGCCGGTTGCGATGCTAGTTGAAGGTGGTTGCCGGAGATTGCAGAAGACCTTCCACTACCTGCAACCTCCGGCAACCACCTTTAACTAGCATCGCAACCGGCTTCGACTAAAAAATTACCGATTTTTAAAATGGCAAACTATTTTTAGTTGCGGCCGGTTTTGAATTTTTTTAAATAATCGCCGAAACATAGAAGAAGCGGAAACCATTCGACTATTAGGGAGAGTGACAAAAACCTCCATGAACCGCACGGAAACCTTGGGTGGGGCACAAAGTCTCCAGAGGTTTCCGTTCAGGTTTCCTAAGTGGGACAGGGGCATTAGATGTTGCAATAGTACCTGCCTCAACTACGTCCTTCGACAACTTGTTCCATGAACCCACCACCCTTTGTGTAAAAAAGTTACCTCTCAGGTTCCTGTTAAATCTTTGCCCTCCCCCCCCCCCCCTCCCCTCACCCTAAATCCATGTCCTCTGGTTCTCGATTCCCCTACTCTTAGCAAAAGACTGTGCATTTACCTATGTAGGAAGGAAATGCAGATGCTGGTTTAAACCGAGGATAGACACAAAATGCTGGAGGAACTCAGCAGGACAGGCAGCATCTCTGGAGAGAAGGAGTGGGTGACGTTTTGGGTCGAGACCCTTCTATAGACTGGGGGTCAGGAGAAAGGGAAACTAATCTTTGTTGGGACAAATGAGAGCAACAAATGCAATTCCCTTGAGTTTTATTTATTCTCTTCCTATCTCTCGGTACCTCTGCAACACACAGAAGCTCTTTTCCCCATTGTCCATAAAATGAACTGGAGGATGCCAAATGTTGTGCCTTCCACCACAGTGATGAATGCTGTGGTGGATGTTTGTGTTAAAAATTGTTATTATGTTTTTGTGTGTTCTTTTTCATTGTACCGCTGCTGGCAAATTCATTTCACTTGCACTTTATGTGCAAGTGACAAATAAAACTGATATTGATTGATTGATATTGAAGAATTCAAACCAGGATCTGGGCAAAATAAAGCTCTGGACCCATTTATTGTAGCATCAAATGTAATGTAGGAACCTAATCTGAGGACTAACCTGATCATGACTCAATAAAACAAGTATTGAATCTGATAAGCATTTGATTATTACCTCTTTACGATCAGAACACTCAATTGCATCTTACAATTTAATTGACATTATTTATTTTCCAATGGCTCATTTTTTCGGAATGATAAATGATGAAATATCATATATTTTGACAGATATTTTTGTTTCCAACTTTGATTGTATCTCTACAATATGCGCATGACAATAATACAGCATTACATGTAGTTTATTAACATATCAGTAAAACGTTGTACAAAAAATATCAATCCTAAGATTAAAATGTATGTTCTTAAAAAAAAGACTCTTTAGTTAACAGTCACATCTTTCCTGTCAAACTTAATTTCATAAATATCTCATGGGGTTTCTTTATAACATCAGTGTCATCCAAGCCCCAATATTACTTGGACATGGAGTTTTGACCTGAGAAATCCACGTTGATCGAACAATAATTTTTGTTGCGTCTGCAAGATTCTTCAATTTCTAATCATCTTACCAATCCACTTTTAGGGATAATTCAATGTAACCATGAGGTTTTGATTTGTCTGGACTCGATAGGTGTTTGTGAAATAAATTATGGTTGGTTTCTTTATTGTCACATGTACTGCGATACAGTGAAATGCTTGCTCTGCATGCTGTCCACAAAATCATACTGTACATTAGCACAGTAAATGCTCTTCTGGAACAGCACTCAGAGAGTTGCCATTTGCAACTACTGAAATGGACACAATACCCCAATCAGGGCAAAAACAGTGATTTAAAAAAGGTTGTACATAACTTGATGCATGTTGTGCTTATCTGACCAAGAGGTGCAGACTGAACCCAGCACTGAGTTACTGCCATGTTTGCCAGTCCCACGCTTGTTCAGACCATCCCCTCACTCAGTAACAGGTGTCAGTGAATCCGTCACTACCTTCATTCAGGATAATTGGTATTTTTTTAAACTTTAATCATTCCATGTAACCTTCACTTTGCATCATAGATTGATAGAGCTTAAATCAAAATTTTAAGCAGGGGTACATTTTAATTCTATTCCAGGGAGTTATTGTCTCTGTTACCATTTTAATTGAGGATAAATCAGATCATGACGCATGATAGTAATATAGCATTACATGTGGCTTGGCAATATATGAGTAAAATGACTGTTGTGCAGAAAATTGTAAGATTAAAATCAAACTATCGGCACATAAAGACACAATGTGCTGGAGTAACTCAGTGGGTCAGGCGGCATCTCCGGAGGACATGGACGTGCAACGTTTCGGGACAGGGGATCCTTCTTCAGAATGATTCAGGCACATGTGCCATCCAGGCACATAGTCTGATTCACAACCCTCTGTGAGAACTATTCCAGCTTATCATCCCTTTTTAAAACTTTGCCCCCTGGTTCTATCTTATCAAACCTCTCTTGGAATCTTACACGTTCCTATCAATTCCCTTATTCTTCCAAGTTCCAGTCAATTTAGGTAAAACCTACTTAACCATTCCTCACAAGAGATGTCTCCTATCCCAGGAACCTTTTCTGAACTGCCTGTAATATTCTTAAAAACATCCAGTGCATCCATCCATAAATAAATGTCCCAAAACTGCATGTAGTATGCCAAGTCGATCTCTTCATCACCCTGCAAATCTTACAAGCTTTGGTAGGAACGATTGTACTAAATACATTTTAATGTATAGGAAGGAACTGCAGATGGTGGCTTACACCGAAGATAGACACAAAATTCTGGAGTAACTCAACAGGGCAGGCAGCATTTCTGGCGAAAAGGAATGGGTGATGGTTCGGATGGAGACCCATCTCAAATGAGTTTACATTCTATGTCCTGTGAATCATACCCTAAGTGCCCACTGCGTGCTAATGATGTGGGAAGCAGATTGTAAGTTTATTCTAGTGAAAAATAAATATTGAAGCAGTCACGATTTTGGAAGACAGAACTAATGTCAGGAGGGAGAACACAAATTTTGAGGCAGATACATGTTTAACATACCTGACAACGGCACAGAACCAGAGATTTTATTTTATAACCTTCAGGGGTGCATATTGTGAACAGTTACATGTAAACTACAAATTGGAAAGGACATTGTCAGACCATTGGAGGGACTGATGTTGAATCTAAAAGATTTATTTTTGCATTTGTTGATTGTTTTCACAGTGACAAGGCTAGTTTTTAATGCTCTTTACTTGTCTTTGTAATAGTGGTATTAACAACTGTGTGGCTGGTAGGCCAGGAATGTAGTCGACAGGCAACAACATGGTTGGGAGTTTGGGGAAACGCATTATGTTTGTGCAGGTATCCTTCGCTACCGAATTTCTTTTACACAACTCAAGTGCTTCCTTTGTCACCATTACTTTATTTTAAATTCCAGATTTTACTTCATTAATTGAATTACATTTCAAAAATAATTAAATCTCATCTCAAACCTATATCTCCCAGAGCAATGTGAGCTCATTATATTGTGGAGCTAAAGTGTATTTGTGTGGTAATATCACCTCCTTGCAATTGTACTTCCAAGTAGTAAGAGATAAGCATCTACTGCTAACCCAGGTTTGTGACACTGGGGTATGAAGTAACATGATGTGACAAATGATGTTATTGGCTTTCAAGTCTCAAAGTGACATACAGATACCATGAGATGGTGGCTTTGCTTTGTACATAAAGTGTAGAGCTGGAAGTCATAGCCTATGGATAGAGAATAGATTATGTAGGACAGAGGATTCTGGAAGCACGGCACGGTGGTGCAGCGGTGGAGTTGCTGCCTTACAGCGCTTGCAGCACTGGAGACCCGGGTTCGATCCCGACTACGAGTGCTGTCTGTGCGGAGTTTGTACGTTCTCCCCGCGATGGTGTGGGTTTTCTACGAGATTTTCGGTTTCCTCCCTCACCCCAAAGACATACCAGCATGGTGTAAGTGTAAATTGTTCCTAGTACGTGTAGGATAGTGCTAATGTGCTGGGATCAGCGATCGGTGTGGACTCAGAGGGCCGCAAGGCCTGTTTCCGTGCTGTATCTCTAAACTCTGAACTAAACTAAACTAAAGTTGTGAATTCTTGGAATATTATATTCTAGGTGGCTGCAAATCAAATTCATCTCAGATTGATAGCTTTTTCAGCATTAAGAAATCAAAGGAAGTGGGAAAGGTCAAGATGGTAAAACTGATATAGTAGAGCAGACTGAATAGGATGATTTTTAATTGATTTTTGACTTTGATTGAAACTGCTGTTTTCTGCCAGATTCGTGGTTCTGCAGGACGACAAAAGGCATTCCATGCCAAGGTTTGACACAAAGACGGGGAGTTGCAATGCCTTCCCTGCAGCCCGAGTGTAAGGCAAGAAGCAGCTGCCTGTATCTGCTAGAGGAACCCCAGTGTGCACAGACTGCAGCTATAAAAGAAGATGCTTATTAATGTCTATTATCCCCCGAGCAGGTTCCACAGTAGTTCATCAAATAGCACATTCCATATGGCAATACCATATTAATTGTGGGAGGCGGTTTCTAATTTTTTAGCAGGATTGAAAAGAGATAGTCTACTATTCAAACCACTCGTCCATGAAACAGGTAGCTGATGTGTTGTTTGGTAATATACTTCAACAAATAGCCTGGAATTAAGCAGTTCGCACGACATTGTGAATGGCTGATGTAGATTTAAAACAACAACAACATTTTACATTTGCATGGTTACTCCGATATTTGAGTCAGGGGTAGCAGAGTCTGTTGCTGGAGAATTTAATTTTCCATTCTTGCTTCAGCAATCCTTCGCTACCATAGTGCACTTGGATGGAGTTCGGGTTTGCTCATGATCTTTGCAGAATATTCAGTGAATATCAAGCATGAAAAAATACAGCACAGGAACTGGCCCTTCGCCCCACCATACCTGTACCAACATGGTACCAAATTAAAGTCATCCCTTCACTCTGTATGTGCTCTATATCCATCCATTCCCTACATATTCATGCATCTTTCCAAAAGCCTCTTAAACATAGAAACATAGAAACTAGGTGCAGGAGTAGGCCATTCGGCCCTTCGAGCCTGCACCGCCATTCAATATGATCATGGCTGATCATCCAACTCAGTATCCTGTACCTGCCTTCTCTCCATACCCCCTGATCCCTTTAGCCATAAGGGCCACATCTAACTCCCCCTTAAATATGGCCAATGAACTGGCCTCGACTACCTTCTGTGGCAGAGAGTTCCAGAGATTCACCTGGGTGAAAAATGTTTTTCTCATTTCGGTCCTAAAGGATTTCCCCTTTATCCTTAAACTGTGACCCCTTATCCTGGACTTCCCCAACATCGGGAACAATCTTCCTGCATCTAGCCTGTCCAACCCCTTAAGAATTTTGTAAGTTTCTATAAGACCACTATCAAATCTGCTTCCACCAACATCCCTGGCTTCACATTCCAGGCACCTACCATTCTGTGCAATTATATTGTCTGCACATATCATTTAAACATATCCTCTCTAAACTTAAAGCTATGTCCTTAAATAATTGACATTTCCTTCCTGGGGAAAGGGTTCTGACTGTCCATCATATCTATGCTCTCCTAATTTTATAAAGTTCCATTAGGTTTCTCCTCAGTGTCCAACACTACAAAGAAAACAATTGAAGATTCTCGAACCTTTCCCAATAGCTAACACTCCAGCAGCCTTCTGGTAAACCTCCTCTGCACCCTCTCCAAAGCTTCTGTGACTTTTCTGTAATGGGGCAACCAGAACTGCATACATTTATCTAAATGCAGCCTAAGCCAGACTGCAACATGATGCTGTTTTGTATATTCAATGCCCGAACCAATGAAAGTCAGCGTACCATACACTTTTGTTACCATAGAATCATAGTCATAGAGTCATACGGTGTGGAAACTGGTCCTTCGGCCTAACTTGCTAATGCCGACCAACATGCCACATTTACACTTGTTTAACCTGCCCACATTTGGCCCATATCCCTCTGAATTTATCCTGTCCAAAGGTCTCTTAAACATTATGATAGTACCTGCCTCAACTACATCCTCCGGCAGCTCGTTCCATACACCCACCACCACTTTGTGTAAAGAAAGTTAACCCTTAATTTCCTATTAAATCTTTCCCCCCTCACCTTATACCTATGCCCTCTGGTTCATGATTCTCCTACTCTGGGCAAAAGACTGTGCATTTACCTAATATATTGCCAATTTGATCCCAGAGCAATAATCATACAGTTGTATTATACACAGCCCATGTTTATCAGTTTTCCCATAGCTGACTTTGCCCTGTGAAAGGCCCCTTGCTGCTTTGCTTTTCCCAGACAAGAGGGTGGGTGGATTGATCTGGTCTGCAGATGTGTCCAGAAACATTGTTAAAGCCATTACTCATATAGGAGGGGCTTTGCCAGTGTTCCCCACTATTTTTGCATATCTAGAAAATAAAACACACACACACATATACGGTTTAAACCAGCATCTGCAGTTCCTTCTTACACTATATATATATATATATATATATACACACACACACACACACAGACACACACACAGACACACACACATATATATATTCCTGTAGGAGCAAATGTTTCTAAGTCTGAAGTAAACAAGGGAGCGTTGACTTCCCAATGCACTAGGTGGTGTTGAGGGGAACATGGAATGAAGATGCTCCATAGAGTGCTGGAGAGACATTTTTGGTGAATATTTGAGAGTATAGGCCAAATACCCCAAGAAATCAGAGAAAACTGGAGCCGGTGAAGATAACCACACATTGATTTCATTGTTTAAATACAAAGAGACATTGGAATGAAGTTTAATGGCTTCTGCACTGCTGCAGATAATAAAATAGACAGTGGATGTGTCAAGGTTTTAATTAAAACGTACTGAATGACATACAGGGGCTGGGTGAACAAGGAGATCATCAATGTCTTTAGTGGTAATGGGGGGAAGAAGAATGCAGTTGACGATAGGAACTCTGACATTAATCGCGGGAAAGTGGTCACCACTGCCTGGAGTCACAACTGCAAATGCTTTTATGACCTTATCAGATCAGCAAAGGTGAACACATGGTACATTTACTTCAATCTGATATTCACAAGATATCAATCTGAGCTCCTTAAGGGCCTGTCCCACTTAGGCTATTTTTAGGCAACTGCTGGTGACTGTCATAGTCGTAGCAGGTTGACATAAAAACGGCAACTGGACCCCCCTTCGACATAAAATTTGAAATAGGATCATTACTTTAACAACAAAAAAAAACTGAAGTCAGCACCAGCGACAACCTACGTCACCTAGCGACAACCTGCGTTAACCTGGCGGCAACTACGACAGCATCAACATCAGGAGAAGTCAAGCTACACTCATTGGCGTCAAACCCACTGTCGCCGACTGTCTCAGAATATTTTTCAACATATTCAAAATCCAGCGGCGACCAGAAAGACGCTGCGACTCTTTGGGCGACTGAGGAGACTACTCATGACTATACAGGCAACACCCCGGTGACCATGGGGTGACAGCCTAGTCACCTGTGGTCGCCTAAAAAATAGCCTACACTTACTCATTCTCACTTCAGTATGTGTATGTTTCCTGTTAGTTCACTTACGCACACCCCTATGCAACATCACAATGGGTTGTTTTTATGTAATGTAGTGTCCCACCTTCTTAATTACCACCAACCATTAGTCTGACATGACACTGTCTCACTAAGAGGCCTCTTTATCCCCTCCCCCAGGAGGAAGAACTAAAGGATAGCAATAGTTCTCCTGCCATCGGTCTGTTGTTGTTTACTGGGAAAGCAGCCCTCAAGTATGTACAATTATGAAAGGCACAGATAAGGTAGATTCAGAACTTTTTTTTCCCAGGGTGGAAATATCAAAGACTAGAGGACATAGCTTTAAGGTGGGAGGAGCAAAGTTCAAATGAGATGTGCAAGTAATCTTTAACACAATGACTGCTTGGAATACGCTGCCAAGGATGGTGGTGGAGACAGATATGACACTGGTATTTCAGAGGCTTTTAGATAGGCACATGGATATGCAGGATGAGGAGATGCAGGCAGAGGAGGTTAATTTAACTTGGCATCATGTTCATAACAGGCATTGTAAGTTTTTGGAATACATGGAGAAAGGGAAATGGGGGACTTATAGCTCAATGCTTGTATACTTACCTTTTCATCACTGATGAAAAATCATGGACCTGAAAATCCACACTCCACAAATTCTGCCTGACTAAACATTTTCTGATCTTATTTTGGATCTCACAGCTACCTTGCTTTTAGTTGTATAAATTAGTTTTAGAGATACATCATTGAAACGGGCCCCTCGGCCCACGGGTCCACACCAACCATCAATCACCCGTGCACTTGTTCTATATTATCCCACATTTGCAACCTACACATCAGGGACAATTTACAGAAGTCAATTAACCGACAAACCTGCGCATCTTTGGAATGTGGAAGTAAACCAGGGCACCGGGTGAAAACCCACGCGGTCACAGGGAGAACATGCAAACTCCACATAGATAGCACCCGAGGTTAGGATTGAACATGGGTCTCTAGCGCTGTGAGGCAGCAGCTCCAGTGCTGTGCCACTGTGCAGCCCTTAAGCGACAGAATTCTTGTGGGAGAATTATTTCTTCCAAGAGTTCTTATGTTTAACATTCAGTCCTCAGGGCAGCAACAGATGAAAAGTGATCATGTTATTTATCAAAACCTGAAACATGCTTATCTCGAAAGCTCTAATATTCGAATCTTCAATCTCCCACAAGGTTGTAATGTCTACGCAAGGCAAGCGACAGCAGTTAACCGTTGACTCCTTAAGAGACTGGCTGCCAGAAGCTTCATGTCTTCCTGCAAGCATCTCCTCCAAACTGGTTATCAAGCTCGCAGAACTGGGTCTCTGCTCATCCCTCTGCAATTGGATCCTCGACTTCCTCATTCACAGACCACAGTCAGTTCGTATTGGTGGAAATGTGTCAGCCTCGATAACAATCAGCACGGGAGCTCCTCAAGGCTGCATGTTTAGCCCCCTGCTGTACTCACTCTATACTCATGACTGCGTAGCCGGTCATAGTGCGAATTCCATCATCAAGTTTGCTGACGATACCACTGTTGTGGTACATATCACTGATGGGGACGAGTCAGAGTACAGAAGTGAAATCGACCGACTGACCAAATGGTGCCAGCACAATAACCTGGCCCTCAACACCAGCAAAACCAAGGAACTGATTGTGGACTTTGGAAGGGGTAGGATGGGGGCCCCGAGTCCCGTTTATATCAACGTGTCGATGGTGGAAAGGGTCAAGAGCTTCAAATTCCTGGGCATGCATATCTCTGAAGATCTTTCCTGGTCCGAGAACATTGATGCAATCATAAAGAAAGCACATCAGCGCCTCTACTTCCTGAGAAGATTACGGAGAGTCGGTATGTCAAGGAGGACTCTAACTTGAAAGGTGCACAGTAGAGAGCATGCTGACTGGTTGCATCATGGCTTGGTTTGGAAACTTTAGCGCCCTGGAGCGGTAAAGACTACAAAAAGTAGTAAACACTGCCCAGTCCATCATCGGCTCTGACCTCTCTTCCATCGAGGGGATCTATCACAGTCGCTGCCTCAAAAAGGCTGGCAGCATCATCAAGGACCCACACCATCTGGGCCATACACTCATCCCCCCACTACCTTCAGGTAGAAGGTACAGGAGCCTGAAGACTGCAATGACCAGGTTCAGGAATAGCTCGTCCCCTCAGTCTATTAAACTTGGCTCAGACAAAACTCTAAACATTAATAGCCCATAATCTGTTTATTTGCACTTTATCAGTTTATTTATTCATGTGTATATATATTTATACAATGGTATATGGACACACTGATCTGTTCTGTATTCGTGCCTACTATGTTCTGGTGTATTAAAGCAAAGCAAAGCAAGAATTTCATTGTCCTATCATGGACACATGACATGAAACTCTCTTTAACTCTTGAACTTGATGTCAACAGAAGCAAGTGGTAGAGATAGGGAAAGCACTTGAAAATCGACATCAGAGGCCATAGAATCCTTCAGGCTCTGGAGGGATGGATGCTTGTGCAGCCGACAAATGAAACACAGGAACAGGAGTACATCACGTCATTTCTCTATCCTGTCCATCATTGAATAAAGCCATGCTAATCTGGGACAGAGGCAAGGAATATGGCCGGTGTCCAAATCACCATCTACATTCATGAGGAGAGGGGCTTATGATGCAATCCGTTTACTGATATCTCTATTCCATTGAAGAGATTCGTCTTTTATGGGGCATCAAATTTGCTAGTCAAATAATTGCATGAATATCCATTCCCTGCATATTATACAGTAGAACATATAACATAGAACATAAATATGATCAGCCATGATCATATTGAATGGCAGTGCAGGCTCGAAGGGCCGAATGGCCTACTCCTGCACCTATTTTCTATGTTTCTATGTTTCTAAAACAGTACAGCACATGTGCCAAACAAAATGCAAGTTAAACTGATCTCATCTACCTGTACATGATCCATATTGCACTATTCCTTGCACTGCCACGTGCCTATCTAAAAGTCTCTTAAACGTCACTATTATATCTGCCTCCACCACCACCACCACCACCACCACCACCACTGGCAATGCATTCCAGGCCCCCACCACTCTCTGTAAAAGATTTGCCCCACATATCTCCATTAAACTTTCCCCCTCTCACCTTATAGCTATGCCCCCTAGTGTTAGACATTTCCACCCTGGAGAAAAAGTTCTGACTGTCCACTCTATCTACTTATGTGCCTATCTAAAAGCCTCTTCAATGTCACAATCATATTTGCCTCCATGACCACCCCTAACAGGGAGCTCCAGTTATTCACCACACTGTAAAAAAACTTGCCCTTTGTCCAATGACACTTACGTTTTTCAGGCAATTGTGAAGTCTGAGTATCTAGGGTTAAAGTCACTTGCAATGCGAGATCAGTTTCTGTTTTATTTCTCCTCAGAAATGTTTCTGTCCTCTGGACCAATTTTGGAAAGAAATCCATGCTTGGCTACATAAAAAAATAACAAATCTAGAAATGTTTTAAAATGTAAAACCTACAATGATATTTGAAATGCAGAATCATGAAAAAAATATTCGAGATATGTTAGAATTTGTTTACAATTTAAACGGAAATATCGACATAAAATAATCTTCATCAACAAGTTTACAACAGTGCTGCATTATAAACAAAGATGATTCTTCCTCCCACATTCATAATCCCTTAACTCAATGTTAGTAACAAACAGTGCAAAAGTTACAGATTGTAGGAAAGAAATTTAGGAAAGAAATTTAACCATAGTACAAAGTATGTCTGCTTTTGAAAGCAATATGATAGCATCAAATTTGGTCATGCAAAATTGGGTAAAAAGTACATATTTGGATACCTGTGAGCGATTACGAGACTGAAATCTAATTGAGGGGTTCAGATGATATCATTAAACCACAAGAGAGAGGTTTGAGTGGTTTATAACTGTTATCTGAAACCCACCATTAGATGTCAGCCTTGAAATCTGTCCTGGGTATTTGTGTTTTTTAATAATATATATTGTTTGAATTGTACGTGTGTGGGAGCTTGTGTGGGGGTTAGTATTCTGTTTTTGTGCAGCTGGCTGCATTGATTCTTTTGGTTTGCTCTATTTTCTGGTATGATAATGTTAGCAAAGGATGATTAACTCTTTCTAATAACAGTCTTGTGGGTTTGACCAATATTAATCTGAAATTATACAGCTAATATATTATTCGCATAATACTTTTTTATTTTAGTATATTACAAGATTGTAAGATATATTGATGTGCATCATATTCAAAAAAGATATATTATGCATATTTATTGAACTTTTAAAAACATTATTAATTTTATTACCGGAGCGGCAGAGCAGAGTTGCTGCCTTACAGCGCCAGAGACCCAGGATTAATCCTGACTGCGGGCGCTGTCTGCATGGAGTTAAACGTTTGTGACCCGCGTGAGTTTTCTCCGGGAGCTCCGGTTTCCTCCCACACTGCAAAGACGTACAAGTTGTAGGTTAATTGGCTTGGTATAACTGTGAATTGTCCCTACTGCGTGTAGGATAGTGTTAATGTGCGGGGATCACTGATCTGCGGGGACTCGGTGTGCCAAAGGGCCTTTATCCACGCTGTATCTCTAAACTAAACCAAAGCAAACTAAACTGAAATCAAGTACTATGTTCACAAACCTGTTGCATTGTACTGCAAGTAAGCATTCCATTGTTCACTTTTGGGACATATAACAATAAAACACTTGATCTGCTTCAATGTAGAGATATTTCTCCAAACTGTGCTTTGACTTGCGCTCTAATATTATATTACTTTAATCAAAATTGATCTCACTGATATCTACACTGAACAAGCAGAAATAAAGAATCTTGAATATGCCATATGGGAGGTGCTAAGATTGTGAATATGGGTGGCCCCATGTTTGACACTAGCTTGCATCATTCAGAGTAGAACCTGCAAGTAACTCAGGGCTACATAGATCAAACAAATCAGCCATATGTAATCTAGGAGTCAAGTTTCATAATATAGTTGTTGCTGTCCTCAATAATGCTGCAAACACACAAACTCTATAGTGAGTGTGAAGTACAAATATTTTGAAATAAGGGCAGCATGGTGGCACAGCATTAGAGTTACTGCCTCAGAGTTACTGCCACCAGAGACCCGGTTTGATCCCGGCCATGGGTGTTGTCTGTACGGAGTTTGTACGTTCTCCTCTTGACCTCGTGGGTTTTTTTACCGAGATCTTCGGTTTCTTCCCACACTCCCAAAGCGTACAGGTTTGTAGGTTAATCAGCTTGGTATAAATGTAAATTGTCCCTAGTGTGTGTAGGATAGTGTTAATGTGCAGGGATCGCTGGTCGGTTCGGACTCAGTGGGTAGAATGCCATTCCATGCTGTATCACTAAACTAAACTAAACTAAACTAAAAAGTGAAATACCCCTGTCACATTAACAAATACTTTGTGTGTCTCAAACCTTTACCGATTCTTCTTCTTGCGTATGGCGTGCACAGCCTAGTTGTAGATCAACTTGTTCTATTTGATCTATTTGTTTGGGCACGTCGGGTTGATTGCATTAGTCGAAACGGAGTGGACCACGTGAAGGTTGCAATCTCCCACCCCACACTTTTACTGATCATTGCCTTATATTAGACTCTGGCTATGTCATGTTCTGATTAATCCCACCCTTCATACAAACCCTCCTACCTGCTCATGGATTCCCCCAGCCACCCACCCACCTCTTTTACCCAATCTTCCCAATGCCTGTAATATCATTTTTTGATTTTGATTTTGATTTTATTAGGGACAGTGCATATTAATAAAACATTTGCATGTAATATGCAAGATTGTAGCCAGTGGCTAATTTCCATCTTTAGTCCCACACAAAAATAAACACATCCCAAACAAGGTAAAAAAACAAAAGACAAAAACAAAAACAAAACAAACAATATGGTTTAGCCTGCAGTCATAACATAGAATAAATATGATCTCACTGATCATATTTGACTCAGCATGATCCCTGTCAGTGGCCCAGACGCACCTTGGACTTCTCCTGTCATCCATTCACACTTCAAAAAATCTTTCTCAAATCACAAAGAGTTTTCAACTTTCAACTTTCCAATTTTCTGACTCTTCCTCCACCAATTTTCATGACATTTTTGTAATTGTGAATCTATTCAACCATTACTATCGCAACATTTAAGAAATATTTAGACAAGTACATAGATAGGATGGATTTAGAGGGATGTGGGCCATACACATGCAGGTGGGATTAGTGTGGATGGGACATGATGGTTGGTGTGGGCAAGTTGGGCCGAAGGGCCCGTTTCCACGTTGTATGACTCCATAACTCTATGACTCTATTTACTAATCACCACACCCATCCATGTTTATTGGCTTGTCTCTGATCTCTGAGAGGCTGAGAGTTGATGTTATAATGGTGTATAAGATCATATGGGGAATAGGTTGGGTGAATGCACAGTCCTTTGCCCAGAGTAGGGGCATCAAAAACTTGATGGGTGAGGGGGGAAAGATTTGATAGGAATCTGAAGGGCAACTTTTGTACCACTATCTCACACTGCTTATGTCTCAGTAAGGATGTTGCTGAAATCTTCTTCAAAAATTTGTTAGCGGTAAACTCAACTATCCAAATGTTTCCAGCCCATCTACCAATCCTCTTTGGAAACACAATAAACTGCAGATGCTGCAATCTTGAGCAAAGCATGAAGTGCCTGAGAAACTCAGTGGGTCATGCAGCATCTCGGGGGGGCAATAGGCAAATGAGGTTTCGGATCGAGATCCTTCTTCGGTCTGAAGAAGTTGTTCCAGTCCAAAATATCGTCTGTTTATCCATCCCCCAGATATTGCCTGGCCCAATGAGTTCCTTCAGCATTTTGTGTTTTACCCACCATCCATGCTACCTAAACCTGTGCACATCCAAAATTCAGCTGATTATATCTTAACTCTTTCCAAATGTTGATTGATCGTTTTGCTTGTGCCTTCCCATTGAATTGTGTCCCATCTTTGAAATCAGCATCCTTGATTACAATTATTCCTAGGCTTGGCTCCATTCATCACAATCCTCACCTTTATCCCGCAACCTCTCCCAAAATTACAAAGTTTTCTATCTCTGGGCTTCTCTGATTCTTGCGTCCAATATCTTCTTGAATTTAATTGTGTTATGCTTAATAGCCACATTTACAGGTGATCATGACTTATGGGCCTGTCCCACTTAGGCAACTTTTTAGCCAACTGCAGGAGACTATGCAGTCGCCACATGGTCGCCACATGTTTGCGGGTGGTTGCCGGGGAGTCGCCTTCATGGTCGTGAGGAGTTCACGCATTCTGGGAACTAGTCGGGGCCTCATTATGGTCGCCGCAAATGTTTCAACATGTTGAAAAATTAGCGGCTACTAGAATGAAGCCGCCATGGAGAGTAGCGAAAATTCTCGTGCCGTAGGTGGGTCTCCAGGAGGTCTCAGTGGATTGCCAGGAGGTCGAAGGTTCTCGTAGGTTCTCGTAGGTTGTAGCCGGTGCTAACCGGTGAATTTCATTGGCTCATTGTGGGAAAAAAACGTAAGCAGTAGTTTTCAGAACCAAGGATAACCGAACAGTAATGTTAAATGTCCACCAAGCTTCACAGCCGTGTATCTCTGGCTTCTTAAAAGTCGTCTCCCCTCCTTCTTCCTCCTTCTCCCCCTTCTCCTCCCTCTCCCCACCCCCCCCCCCTCTCCCCCCCCTCTTTTAAAGGACTTACCATACACTGTGCTTTAGCTGTCTTAATCAAAGATACTATCATCTATAATCTTTGGTCTTAATTACAGCGCCAACCTTCCTGTTCATCGTGGTATCACCTTAGCTTTGCAACGTGTGAATTTCACTCAGACAGCGCTCCCCCCGCTTGCCCTGTCCCCCACCTGCATAACGGGTTGGTGAAGGAAGCTATGTGTGTGTGTGTGTGTGGATGTGTGTGTTCCACTCTGACAGTCGCCGTTCCAGTTGCCGGTTTTTCAGGCGACTGCCGGCAACTTGACAGTCACCGGGAGTTGCCTGAAAAATCGCCTTAGTGGGACAGGCCCATAAATTATTGGAATTCTCACCATTTCTTTACCTTTCTCACCTCTTTCATGATGCTTCTTAAAATCTCTTATTTTCAACAAGTCTTCAATCATTTGTCCTATCGAACTGAGACTCGTCGACAAATGTGATTAATCTATCATTCAACTATATTCCTTTTAATCTCTTGGGCAGTTCATTACTTTACATGCACTAAATAAATTGAGGTTATTATTGTAATGTTTAAATATCATTCTGAATATAAGGTGCCAGCAACAACACCACTTTATTAAATATTTCCTCAGCCAAAATGTAGTACGTAGAACAAAACATAGAACATAGAACAGATACAGACCCTTTGGGTTGATCAAGATGCCTAGTTAAACTATTCTCTTTCACCTGCACGTGATCCAAATCCCTCCATACCCATGTGCCCAACTAAACACCTTCTGCTAAATGCTAGTATTGTATCAGCCTGTACCATCACCCCTGGCAGCACATTCCAGGCACCATGGTGTAAAAAACTTGTCCCATGCATCTCCTTTCAACTCTGCCGCTATCACCTTAAAGCCTTCTAGTCTTTGACATTCCGCCCCCTGGGCGACAGATTCTAATAATAATAATAATAATAAATTTTATTTTCGGGCGCCTTTCAAATCTCAAGGTCACCTTACAAAGATTAAACAGAAGAGAAAAAAAACATATAGTCGGAGAAAAATAAATAATAAGGACATCATCAATACACAAATTAAAGATAGAAATCGCTCCAAAGACACAAAATCAAAAAATCAAAAAAAACACAATGTGAAGATTCTGACTGCCTATGCCTCTCAGAATTTGATATACTTCTATCAGGATATACACTTTCAAAGCCCATCAAGTGCTTGTTAAACACCATTGATAACAGGGTCACCATACCATTAGTAGCTGGCCCATTATCACAGCTAAACGTCCGACAACACTACCAAATAATATCACTCCATTATCCCACATTTCATGTTTTCCCAAATCAATTTTCTTATCACTCTAGTGACTAAATTATCTAAATTAAGGCTTCTGATGTTTCAATCCCTTAACAAATAACTTAGTCTAGATTTATTTATATTGTCTTAATCACCCTTATATTAGCTACTTGCCTCCATCTTCAACGTTCAGCTATCGAGGTCCTAACATGTACATTTATCATACTGTGTCTTTGCAGACATATTACCTTTGGGTCTCACAACACTTCTGATAACACAATCACATCTAAATTGCTGAACTGCATTATTCTTTCAAAATTCCATCACCTCATCCAGTCCCTACTCATTAAAAAAAAAATCTGCATTCCATTTACTTGATTCACATTTTCTTTCAGTGATATTCTTTAAAAATTCTGGTAAATCCATGAGGGATCACCAATTGGATTTAAATGACATAACATTGAGAAGCCTAGATGGAGTGGATGTGGAGAAAATGTTTCCAGTAGTGGGAGAGTCTAGGGCAGAGGGCAGAGCATTAGAATAAAAGGATATACGTTTCCTATGAAGATGGGGTGGAATTTCTTTATCCAGAGGGAGGTGAATCTGTGGGTAATTTTAAAGGTGATATTGATAGACTTGATTAATGAGGGTGTCCAACGTTTCAGGGAGAAGGCAGGAAAATGGGGTTGAAGAGGGAAAAATAAATCAAATGGCAGAACAGACTTGATAGGCCGAATGGCCGATTTCTATTCCTATGACTTATGATCTTATGATAAATTCATCCTGTCTTTACTTCCGCTCTAATCATATGATTCGAATCAGAATATAGGAGGGCTCAAGATTCATTGCCACATTATAAATGTCGGGTAGGATTCTCTCCGTGTTTCATTTGTAGCTAGGTTGTTAGCATTGTTACCTCTGAATAAAAAGATTCAGAGTTCAAGTATCACTCTCGTGTTGATTACAGTACTGCGGGATTGATGCAGGCACTGAGGTCTTGCTTTCCAAATGAGCATTAAATTGAAGCCCACTTAACCATTGGTGGAGCTTGGAAGCTACTACAGTGTTTACTTTGATCATTTTCTTAATACTGATTCCGTGGGTATTTTCAAATTATTATGTGCAAATTTCTTCCAAAGCAAAATAAGACTGCTATGAGCTATTGAGCTCTCTGGGGTTCTCTGAAAGGAATGCGTATGAAATGAAAGTCTTCCATTCTTTTCCTATTTTTATTGGCTTTACAGCAGACAAGGACTTCTATCGGTCAGCTTGAGAATCCCTTGCGGTGCATCTATTCAGCGATGGGTCTTCTGGGTGGACTAGACAACAAGATGTAGCCTATCACTATCAGAGAGAGGAAGGCTTAGATAAAAATCAAAGGGGTGGTGATAGGCATATGTGAGAGTGAATTGCAGGGATAACGGGAAAAAAGGGGAGGGGGAATGAGACCAAGAGGAGTTCTCCACTAGGACTCCACATGTGCCGTATGGACCAAATGGCCTCCACCTGTCCTATTCTAAGTAAGAGTTTTGAGTTAAAACCATTCAGTTAGAAGTGGTGTAAGAGAGAGACAGATACCTTTATACTCTGTACCAGCACGGTGTCATCATTTGCTGATGAGTGGATGAAAAATATTGTATTGAAAAAATCACAATTTCTCTTTCAAACTTTCTGGATCCTCAGCATTATTTTAAAATTTAGTTAGGTATTCTATCAATGGATAAATGCAAAAAAACAATTTTCATAAATTATAAGGTATGCAGAGAAGATTTACGAGGATGTTGCCATGACTCGAGGGCCTGAGCTACAGAGAGAGGTTGAGCAGGCGAGGACTCTATTCTTTAGAGCGCAGGAGGATGAGGGGTTATCTTATAGAGGTGTACAAAATCATGTGAGGAATAGATCGGGTAGATACACGGTCTCTTGCTCAGAGTAGGGGAATCGAGAACCAGGCCACATAGGTTTAAGGTGAAGGGGGAATTATTTAATAGGAACCTGAGCGGTAACCTTTTCACGTTAAGGGTGGTGGGTGTATAGAATGAGCTGCTGGAGGAGGTAGTTGAGGCAGGTACTATCGCAACCAGCGATCCCCGCACATTAACACTATCCTACACACACTGGGGAAAATTACATTTTTGCCAAGTCAATTAACCTACAAACCTGTATGTCTTTGGATTGTGAGTGGAAACCTGTGCACCCGGAAAAAACCCATGCAGATCACAGGGAGAACGTGCAAACTCCGCTCAAGTTCTTCGCTTAATATTTTATACATTCAGTTTTGCAATTGCTTATAAAAATGAGATTTGAAAGCTGATGAACTCTGTCTCTTTGTCCACATTCAGCAGAGTAATTGGGAAGAATGCCTTTACGGGTCTGACCAGTCCCGCAGACGCGATTTGTTCTTACCTTTCCCTGGAAATAACTTAGCACTACGCTCAGGGGATAGGTAAAGTTGAAAAATAAATGTAGACCTTACCAGCAATATTCACGTTATGTGAAGACATTTGAAAGTAAGATCCAAATTAAAGCAACTTTACATTTAGTTTGAAATATTTAGTTTGATTTATAATAGTTTAAATTTAAATGTAGACTTTTGCTGTAAACTGTACAGGTTGTTGATGAATTCACAGATGCCACCCACAGGAAGTACAGGACAGACATGTTGAGCTATCGGCTATTTAGAGTCAGACAAGAAGATGGACCAAGTTGCCATTCTGTGTGTTTTGTTGACACACGACACCGACACTATCATTTCAGAGACAAAAGGAACTGCAGATGCTAGAATCTTGAGCAAAACACAAAGTCCTGGAGGAAGTCAGCAGGTCAGATGGAACTGTGAAGGGAATGGACAGGTGGCATTTTGGGGCGGGACCATTCTTCACTCCCAAAGAAGTGCTTTGATCGTAAATGTCGTCTTTCCATTCCCTCTGCAGCTGCTGCCTGACCCACTGTGTTCCTTCAGCACTTTGTGTTTTGCTCACCATCTTAGCTTAGTTTAGTTTAGTTTAGTTTAACTTAAAGATACAACATGGAAACAGGCTCTTTGGCCCACCGAGTCCACGGCGACCTTCGATCACCCATTCACACTAGTTCTATGTTATCCTACTTTTGCGTCCCCTCCCTACAAACTAGGGGCAACTTACAGAGGTCAATTGACCTGCAAACCTGGATATTTGGAGTTCATCGTTCCATGTTTTGCCCTTCCTTATACTCACACAGCTGAACACTCATTGAGAATCAGAAAGAATAAGCCACTACGTTATTTAAAGAGAAAAACAATCGCTTGCAGCTTCATTTCGGACTTTTTTACCTTTCTGACTCCTGGTTTGATGCTAAAAATGCTTGATTCTATTCACTGTCTTTTTGAAATTGCATGTCTAGGGTGTGGCGTGGCAAGTGCCAAAGGATTTTCTTTTGACTTCTGCACTAACCTGTTGTAGTGTGACGCAAGTGCATTTTTGGCATCCCACTTGGATTACATGCTGACGAAAGGGTACACAGCAGAATTAGCTGGGCATACATAATGGGAAGAGTAGAGAAAAGGGGACAAATGGTTGTCACAGGATGATATACACCTAACCTGTTCAATCATGGGCAGGTGGGATCAGCATGGACAAATTGGGCCGAAGGTCCTGTTTCCATGCTGTATGACTCTATGGCACTATGAATAATTCTCCAGCCAGAATAACAATATACAAGAAATTCAAATCAGGTACATGGATGGCACAGGTTTGGAGGGATATGGGCCAAATGCGAACAGGTGAGACTCGTGTAGCTGGGACATATTGGCTGGTGTGGGCAAGTTTGGCCGGAGAACCAGTTTCCATGCTGTATCACTCTATGACTATGACTAACTCCAGTTCAAGAATGGCACGGTGGCGCAGCGATAGAGTTGCTGCCTTACAGCTCCAGAGACTGGGGTTCGATCCTGACTACGTGTGCTGTCTGTACGGAGTTTGTAAGCTCTCCCTGGGACTGCGTGAGATTACTCTGGGTGCTCCGACTTCCTCCCACATTCCGAGGACATGCAGGTTTGTAGGTTAATTGGCCCTCGGGTGTTAGAAATAGTTTTCAAGTGATTGTTGGTTGGCATGGACTCAGCAGGTGGTGGTGTCTGTTTCTATGCTATATGTCTAAACTAAATTAACCTAATAAGGACATTTTTACATATGTCCTTATTAGGTGCTATGGTCACAAATGTTATCTTAGAGCAGCACAAGACCACAAGCGGCAATTAAGGTGATAGTGGGACTGACATTGTGTCAGGCTGGTATTAACGTCATATGCAGAATCTAGTTGTTTGCTTTTCACAGTGGTGGAAGGGAGGTGCTCCTTATCAAAAAAGTTTAACTATTTCAATATTCCTTGCCAGAAAACATAAGGTGAAGACAGGATACAAATTTTCCAAGATTATCAGTTTCCCATCATGGATCTTAATCGTAATTAATGGAAAGGCAGATCATTTAAATGTTTTATACATCTACAAGCCACTTTCAAAGCTGATAACCAGATCCACTCTTGAAGTGGTCCAAGCTTGTAAGGCAACAATCTGATCTTGAAAATGACAACTTAACTTTGTGCTATAGAATTGAGAGGTAGGTGAGTGAGTGAGTGAGTGAGTGAGTGAGCGAGTGAGCGAGTGAGTGAGCGAGTGAGCGAGTGAGCGAGTGAGTGAGTGAGTGAGTGAGTGAGTGAGTGAGTGAGTGAGTGAGTGAGTGAGTGCGTGAGTGAGTGAGTGAGTGAGTGTGAGTGAGTGAGTGAGTAATTGAGTGTGTGAGTGAGTAATTAAGTGTGAATGAGTGTGGGTGCGAGCAAGTGAGTGAGTGAGTGAGTTTGAGTGAGTGTGAGTAATTGAGTGTGAATGAGTGTGAGTGCGAGCAAGTGAGTGAGTGAGTGAGTGAGTGTGAGTGAGTGAGAGTGAGTGAGTGAGTGAGTGAGTGAGTGAGTGAGTGAGTGAGTGAGTGAGTGAGTGAGTGAGTGAGTGAGTGAGTGAGTGTATGAGTGATTGAATGAATCAGTGAATGAGTGAGTGATTGAGTGAGTGTATGGGAGTGAGTGAGCAAGTGTGAGTGAGTGTGAATGAGTGTGAGTGAGTGAGTGTGTGTGAGAGTGTGGGAGTGTGTGAGTGAGAGTGAGTGAGTGTGAGTGAGTATGAGTATGTGAGTGAGCGAGTGTGAGTGAGTGAATAAGTGTGTATGGGAGTGAGCGAGAGTGAGTGAGTGTGAGTGAGTGAGTGAGTGTGAGTGTGAGTGTGAGTGTGAGTGAGTGAGTGAGTGAGTGAGTGAGTGAGTGAGTGAGTGAGTGAGTGAGTGAGTGAATGAGTGGGTGTGAGTGAGTGAGTGAGTGAGTGAGTGAGTGAGTGAGTGAGTGAGTGAGTGAGTGAGTGAGTGAGAGTGAGCGAGTGGGTGTGAGTACGAGTGAGTGATTGGGTGAGTGAGTGGGTGAGTGAGTGAGTTAGTGAGTGAGTGAGTGAGTGAGTGAGAGGGTGAGTGAATGAGGGAGCGAGTGTGAGTGAGTGAGTGAGTGAGTGAAATCTTCAGTCTGAAGAAGGGTCTCAACCTGAAACATCATCTATTATTTTTTTTTTCCAGAGATGTTGCCTGACCCGCTGAGTTACTCCAGCAATTTGTTTCTATCTTCGGTCTGAAGAAGGGTCTCGACCCGAAACGTTGCCTATTCCTTTTCTCCGGAGATGCTGCCTGACCCGTTGACTTGCCCCAGCATTTTGTGTCTATCTTTGGTGTAAAACAACATCTGCAGTTCCTTCCTACACACTAACTACTTGCAGCCCTCTCTATCCTACGATGTGCCATTTATTGCTAATACCCAGCTTCAGTGAATCCATCATCATGCTTGTGTGGCTCCCAGCCCCAGTTCCATGTTCATGTTCCACCCACTTAGCACTTCCCCTTTAAGAGGGACAGGCTAACTTTAAGTTGTGCTAACTAGCCTTAAGTGGCAAGTTATGGATGTTGGCTCCTTCTTTGCTACATGTGGCCAATCAGTGCCATGGTAACACTGGCTGCATGCAGAAATTAGTATAATAAGTATCTAGTTTTGCAACCCATGGGTACATCTTCGTTAGGCTTTGATATTCTCCGTCTATTTGATGTAGCTGTTTGCAATCATTATTGTGTTGATGCAGACAGATGCTGGTACGGAACTGAAATCTAAATCAATTTATGTATCATGAAAACAATTTAAATATTGCCCTTTTAAATAGACGGGCATAAAAATGGGTGTGTTAAAAAAAATGCTCATGGTGCCTGGATTGTACCCAAAAATCTCTGAAGTAGGGGCGCCTAGGCCTGTCTCCTGGGTGGAACCATAACCACAGTAAGCCCAAGGCAGCCTTGTCTGCATTCCATCAACCTGACTGACAGCACAGTAGCCTGCAATTTAGATCGCAACCTTAAGAGAAGCAATAATAACCCTTTGTGGGCCGGGGAGGAAAAATCAAAGGGACTGAGGGATTTGCTGCTTCCATTGTGCTGTCAGAAAGGGGTTAATGAATGACCTGACATCTGTGGAATCATCGAGCATCGTTAAATAAAAAACTGCAGTGGTACGTTATTGTTAATCCAATTTCCTTGTTTCCATGTCCATTGTTTACAAGGGGAGGGATTCAGTTTCGGGTGGAGGCCAAGCCCAAATAAGTAAACCATGACTTTTCGAGACTAAATTACCCACTGGATGAATTCAAGCTTTTTTTTTTAACTGTATATACTCACAGCCCCTTTGGAAGATTAGAGATTTACACAAATGTTGTGCATTAAAGCTGAGCGACTGACAAAATAAGGAATTTTGTCCCAAAATAATAAATATTAAAGGATAACTTTGATGCATTGCGTATCTTTTTTCAATAAGTGTAGGAAGAGTGTTCATCAGTTAATAATGGCTTCCAGACAAATTATCCCGTTGTGACATCAACCATAAGAACTAACTTTGGCTTGTAGTGCTTGTGGGCTGAAGCATCTGTTGTCACTTTGGGGGATATCATCAACGTCCTCAAAGATTATCAAATAAATTGTTGTCTCTTTGTTATACACAATATATCCAGTGGATTATGTTTGCTGAAATTTCACCCAGAGTATTTAGCAAATGTACAATACATTCAGTTCAACTGACACTTAAGGCAGCAGATCTTAACAACAAGTGTTAAGCAGATCTTAATGTGGAGTGTGAAGATGGGGTTCTAGCTCAAAATGTCACTATTCTTTATCTCCAGAGATGCGTACTGACCTGCTGAGTTACTCCAGCATTTTGTGTATATATTCGGTATAAACTAGCATCTGCAGTTCCCTCTTATACAGATCTTAATAACATGCTGCTATAAATTAGATAATTGGAATCAAAAGGAATAAAAATCAGGAGAAAAGTAAAAAGGACTATCATACAACTGGGAGTTACTGGGAGACACAAGGATCTGCAGATGCTTGAATCTTTCATAAAACAGCAAGCGCTGGAGGAATTGAACGGGTCAGGCACTATCTTTGGAGAACATGGATAGGCAACATTTCGAGTCGCAACCTTTTTTCAGATGTTGTTACTGGACATTTCTGATCTGGAAACTTAAGTTCAAGTTCCATCAAGGGAGTAGCATAATTTAAATTCAAGAAACTAAATAAACCTGGCATTAAAAGTTGGTATCAATAACAATAGACAATAGGTGCAGGAGTAGGCCATTCGGCCCTTCGTGCCAGCACCGCCATTCACTGTGATCATGGCTCATCATCCACATTCAGTACCCCGTTCCTGCCTTCTCACCATATCCCTTGACCCCGTTATCTTGAAGAGCTCTATCTAACTCTCTCTTGATAGCATCCAGAGAATTGGCCTCCACTGCCTTCTGAGGCAGAGAATTCCACAGATTCACAACTCTCTGGGTGAAAAAGTTTTTCCTCGTCTCCGTTCTAAATGGCCTACCCCTTATTCTTAGACTGTCACCCCTGATTCTGGACTCCCCCCAACATCGGGGACATACTTGACCATGAAACTGATGGATTGACATTAATCACTTCAAGATTCACTGCATTTGCAAGAAGGAAACCTTCCTCCCCTCGCAGCAGGTGACACGTGTGGCCTCAGTCCCACAGTAATGTGAATGGTTCTTAAATAGCCGAGCAAATCATTCAGTTCAGGGCAACAAAACAGAAAATGTTGGATACTCAGTGGATCATGCAGCATAAGTGGGGAGAGAAACAAAGTTCATGTTTCAGAATAAGGACCCCTCATCAGAACTGGAAAGGTTTGGAGGGATATGGACCAAACGTGGGAGGGTGCGATTTGGGTAGATGGAGCATCCTGGTCGACATGGGCACATTGGGCCGAAGGGCCTGATTCCGTGATGTATAAATAATCTATGACTCTAAATGAGAAGAGAAGCATGGTTCAAGTTGCAATGAGCGGGGGGTGAAGAGAGAAAAAAATTGAATAATGGAATGTCTGGTAAGATGTAGACCAAACTTGTCAGGATAATAATGATTTGTAAAAATGATAACTGGAAAGAGAAATGAAAAATGAAACAAAAATTCAAACAGAAAGATGCAGCCTCATCTAAGGAGGCAAATAAATTAAAATGCTTGAATTCAATGCCAGAAATTATTGAATACAATGCTAAGTTTCAAAGAATTTGCATTTGGGAAGCGTAGATGCTGCCACTTGGGTTATATTGGGCATTGTTGGAGTAAACGTGTGAGTCTGAAGATGGAATGGAGGTCAGAGTGCACATGAATCAGAGCATTAGAGCAACGGGAGCCTAGACCTCAGGCTCATCACTGCATGTGGATGTTCTGCACACTCATCACCCAATCTCAGCTTGGTTTCTCCAATATGAAGAGCACTGAACAAAATACATTGGAAGAAGTGCAAGTCAGTCTGACAAATTTATGGTGGAAAGAGTGCAGAGAAGATTTACAAGAATGTTGCCAGGACTTGTGGGCCTGCGCTATAGGGAGAGGTTGAGTAGGCTAGGTCTTTATTCCTTGGAGCATAGGAGGCTGAAGGAGGTTTATAGAGGTGCATAAGATCATGAGGGTAATAGAAAGGGTGAATGTACAGGGTCTTTTACCTAGAGTAGGGCAAATAAGAACGAGAACATCGTTTTAAGCTGAGAGGGGAAGGATTTAATATGGGGCAAGCAACTTTTTCACACTGCGGGTGGTGGGTATATGGAACGTGCTGCCAGAGGAGGTAGACGGGGAAGGTATTGTAACGATATTTGAAAGAGACTGGGAGAAGTCCCTGGATAGGAAAGGTTTAGAGGGATATTCGCCAAACATGGGCAGATGGTACTAGCATGTTTGGGGCATCTTGGCATGTTCAAGTTAATCTGAAAGGCCTGTTTCCATACTGTATGACTATAAATTATTCTCAATGACTATTAATTGCTGCTTAACTTAGAACAGACAATCTTCATTGGGCAATAAATATTGGTCTAAACATCAACATGCACATGTTGTGAATGAACAATAAAAAATAATCACTATCATCCATTTCATGCTTTTTCACAACATCAAGATCTATTCTATTAACTCTTAATACAAGTTAGAAATGTACTTCTTTAAACTGTCTCCTGAAAAAACAGATCCTGATATTCTGAGGTTTGGTAGAACACGTGGTAGACTTTAAGTCGTCTACAGTTATCTCAAAGAAGGAGGTTATCACCTCAAGTCTTGGTGTTTTATCATTAATGTTTTATTATTATTAATGTTTAGTGTTTTCTGAGTCATTCGTAACTGTCATTGTATGTCATGTTGTTACTTGTGGGAGGAGCACCAAGGCAAATTCCTTGTATGTGAATACTTGGCCAATAAACTTACTTACTTGCATACTTAAATTCTCTGTAAAGGATATCACATCATCTGCAATCTTTAGACCTTAGAGTGGAAACAGGCCCCACTGAGTCCTTGCTGACCAACGAACGCTATCCTGCTAAATAGGGGGCAATTTAAAAAACACTAACGCTATCCTGCCCAGAAGGGGCAATTTTTAAAATAATGTTACCAAATCCAATTAACCTCCCAGTGTGGGAGTTCCCTCCCAGTGTGGGAGGGAACTGGAGCACACGGAGAAAACCCATGCAGTCTCAGGGAGAACATACAAGGTCTGCACAGACAGCACCACTCGTTAGGTTTGAACCCAGGGCTCTGGCACTGTAAAGCAGCAACTCAATTGCTGCGCCACTGTGCCGCCCAATCATTAATTGAAATCCTTTGGTAACTTAATCTTAAAATGGCTCTAGCATCCATTTTAATTTTCCAACAACACACCATGACATTTGGATTTTGGATATAGTTATGGGTTTATTTTCCCATTTCTTCTCCCTGTTAGTTGGCTCTCCAATTACAATGTTGGACTTGGACCTTCTTCTTTCAGTGGTGAGAATGGACCAATTTATTCTTGTGTGAAGATTTGCACTGGAACTTTATGAGTGTTTCTAAAAAAATAGTTAACAGAATGCCTGTGACCCTTCCCAGGAGATGATCTAATGATATCTATCTCTTTTGTTTCCTCGGTGGACCAGTTTGCTATTATCCTACTGGCCAATGTACAGTCCCTTGAAAATAAAGTGGAGGACTTAAGAACAAGGCTGCTTTATCAAAGAGAGCTGAGGGAATGCTCTCTGTTTTGTTTCACAGAGACATGGCTCACCCCCAGCTCCCCAGACTCAGCGGTCCAGCCTGAAGGGCTCTCCATCCACCGTATGGACCGTACGCAGGCATCTGGGAAAGGGAGAGGAGGGGGCATCTGACTCATGGTCAACTCTACGTGGAGCTCAGACATGGCAGTCCTGTCTAACTCCTGCTCTCCACACCTCGAACATATGGCGGTGATGTGCCGCCCCTTCTAGCTTCCGAGGGAATTCACCTCCATCATCCTGACCGCGGTCTACATCCCACCCCAGGCATACGTCCGTCTGGCATTGGAGGAGCTGCACGCTGTGGTCAACAAACACCAGACATCTTACCCTGAGGCATTTACCACCATTGCTGGGGACTTCAATAAAGCAAACCTCAAGAAATCGCTCCCTAACGTCCACCAACATGTCTCCTGCTGCACCAGAGGACCAAACACCCTCGACCACTGCTACACCACCATCAAGGATGCCTACCGCTCTATCCCTCGCCCTCACTTCGGTAAATCCGACCATACCGCGATGCTGCTTCTTCCTGCCTACAGGCAGCAATTAAAGAGCGCACCCCCAGAGGTGAGGACTGTACAGAGCTGGTCGGGAGGAGGGGGAGGGGGGCAGAGGAACAACTCCAGGACTGTTTGGAGTCTGTAGACTGGGCAATGTTCAAGGACTCGGCAAAGGACTTGAACGAATACGCCACAGTTGTTACAGACATCATAAAGAAATGTGTGGAGGACTGCATCCCTAAAAAAACGTTCCGAGTGTTTCCCAATCAGAAATCTTGGATGAACTTTGAGATCCGCACTCTCCTGAAGACCAGACACCGGGCATTCATGTCTGATGATACAGTGGTCTACAAGAAGTCCAGATCCGACCTTGGTAAGGCCATCAAAAAGGCCAAAAAGGACCTGCTCCAAACTGGAGGATGAGACAGATGTTCGGCAGCTGTGGCGGGGCCTGAATGCAATCACCTCCTACAAGGCGAAACCAGGAGGCAGCTCAAATGTCGGCGAAACATCACTCCCTGACGAGCTCAATGCGTTTTAAGCACGCTTTGATAGGGAGAATACTGATGTGCCTTCCCGAGCCCCCATTCGCTGTGATGGTATTTCAGTCACAGTCACAGAGGGCGACATCAGGAAATCCTTCAGAGGGGTGGACCCTCGAAAAGCGCCTGGACCTGATGGTATACCCGGTCGTGTTCTAAAAACCTGTGCGGACCAACTGGCTGGAGTGTTTACAGACATTTTCAACCTCTCACTTCTGAGGTCTGAGGTTCACACCTGCTTTAAAAGGGCATCAATTATACCGGTGCCCAAGAAGAGCAAGGTGACGTGTCTCAATGACTATCGACCAGTGGCACTAATACAGGTGGTGATGAAATGCTTTGAGAGTTTGATCATGGCGCAAATCAACTCCTACCTCGACTAAGACCTGGACCCACTGCAGTTCACTTACTGCCACAACAGGTCAACAGTGGATGCAATCTCGTTGGCTCTCCACTCTGCTGTGGACCACTTGGACAACAAAAACTCATATGCCAGGCTGTTATTCATTGATTACAGCTCGGCTTTTAATACAATCATCCCCTCCAAGCTGGTTACCAAACTCGCAGAACTAGGTCTCTGCGCATCCCTCTGCAATTGGATCCTCAACTTCCTAATTCACAGACCACAGTCTGCTCGTATTGGTGGAAATGTGTCAGCCTCGATAACAATCAGCACGGGAGCTCCTCAAGGCTGTGTGCTCAGCCCCCTGCTGTACTCACTCTATACTCATGACTGTGTAGTCGGTCATAGTGCAAACTCCATCATCAAGTTCGCTGATGACACCACTGTTGTGGGACGTATCACTGATGGGGATGAGTCAGAGTATAGAAGAGAGATCAAGCGGCTGTCCATATGGTGCCAGCATAATAACCTGGCCCTCAACACCAGCAAAACCAAGGAACTGATTGTGGACTTTGGAAGGTGTAGGATGGGGACCCACAGTCCCGTTTATAACCATTATCCCGATGGTTGAAAGGGTCAAGAGCTTCAAATTCCTGGGCATGCATATCTCTGAAGATCTTTCCTGGTTCGAGAATACTGATGCAATTATTAAGAAAGCACATCAGCCCCTCTACTTCCTGAGAAGATTACGGAGAGTCGGTTTGTCAAGGAGGACTCTCTCTAACTTCTACAGGTGCACAGTAAAGAGCATGCTGACCAGTTGCATCGTGGCTTAATTCGGCAACTTGAGCGCCCTGGGGTGGAAAAGACTACAAAAAGTAGTAAACACTGCCCAGTCCATCATCGGCTCTAATCTCCCTTCCATCGAGGGGATTTAATGCAGTCGCTGCCTCAAAAAGGCTGGCAGTATCATCAAGGACCCACACCATCCTGGCCACACACTCATCTCCCTGTTACCTTCAGATAGAAGGTACAGGAGTCTGAAGACTGCAACAACCAGGTTCAGGAATAGCTACTTCCCCACAGCCATCAGGATATTAAACTTGGCTTGGGCAAAATTCTGAACATTAATAGTAAGATTAAACGAGAACTTACCAGTTTGAAGTTTGATCCTTATTTTATGAGGAGTAACGTTGAGGGATTACGTGAAGACCCTGTCCAGTACGCATGCATGTCAATCTTCAAAGCAGCGGTGTGAAATCACAGAAAACAGTTGTTGAACTGAACATAGTAAGATAAGAGAACCATAATACCAGTTGAACTTTATGATAGAGGGCTGGGAGCGGAGGGCACGTAATCCCTCAACGTTACTCCTCATAAAATAAAGATCAAACTTCAAACTGGTAAGTTCTCGTTTAATCTTACTATTTTACTTCGGAGTCACGTGAGTGACTACATGAAGATTTTAAAGCTCTGTGATTTCATGCCGTGGAACCGAGTCCAGGCGTCATACACTGCATCAGTAGGCCAATGATGAGTGAACATTAAGAATGCATTCAGACATGACATAGATATAGACATGTTGATGCTATTAATGAACAATAGTGGCAATAGTAACCTCCCTCAACTTGAAGGAAGTATGAACCATATCTAACATAGAGTTGGCAAATACCCCTGATCTGGCAATAGGTTTATTCTGAATATTTGGACAGATCAATAGTTTGACCATCCTGCAACTGCTAGGATGTGGTCCATCCCTGCTGCTGAGGTATAGCGGTCAGTCTATAAGGCTCTTAGGAACCTTGACATACTGGTGTAAATGCGTGATCACACGCAACCCAAGGTCCATGGGATATGCAACTCTAGTTTGGTCTTTTGTCCCTGTCTAATCTGCATGATTAATCATAAACAAAACATGTTATTATAGCCCGCAGATATGATCATCCTATCCAGTGTTGCAATGACTGGACCCATAGCGCTGTACTCAGTGCCATGGCGTAATCACTAGTATGTGAGTATGACCATGGGCAGGGATGTTGCTGGTGCCCATCGGTGAAGTGACGTAGTACAATGTTAACAACTCATATCTCTGCGTCCCTAAGCCTGGGAGGTTTTAAGCTGACGATACCTTAATTCTCTGGATATCAGAGGGTGAGACCGGACAGAGTGGTTTATGTACTCATCAGCCAAATGATTAGGAGGTACTTAAGGCACAGTAATGGAATAGTAACTTAATGTTATAATCCCATAAAACTGAATTTTAATGTGTCAGTCATCCGTGCGGCGTTAAACGTAGGGAAGCATAAACAATGCTTCCCATCTCCTATGCAGATTGCTGCTATTTGGTGCTATCCCTGCAATCTGTAGTGAGCACTTTTAACGCTTATGGTTTGACAACCCGAGCCGCAGAAACGATCTCTCAGAGTCTGTAAGTCTATGATTGATATAACCATATAACCATATAACCATATAACAATTTACAGCACGGAAACAGGCCATCTCGACCCTTCTAGTCCGTGCCGAACACGTATTCTCCCCTAGTCCCATATACCTGCGTTCAGACCATAACCCTCCATTCCTTTCCCGTCCATATAAATATCCAATTTATTTTTAAATGATAAAAACGAACCTGCCTCCACCACCTTCACTGGAAGCTCATTCCACACAGCCACCACTCTCTGAGTAAAGAAGTTCCCCCTCATGTTACCCCTAAACTTCTGTCCCTTAATTCTCAAGTCATGTCCCCTTGTTTGAATCTTCCCTTCTCTCAGTGGGAAAAGCTTATCCACGTCAACTCTGTCTATCCCTCTCATCATTGTAAAGACCTCTATCAAGTCCCCCCTTAACCTTCTGCGCTCCAAAGAATAAAGCCCTAACTTGTTCAACCTTTCTCTGTAACTTAGTTGCTGAAACCCAGGCAACATTCTAGTAAATCTCCTCTGTACTCTCTCTATTTTGTTGACATACTTCCTATAATTAGGCGACCAAAATTGTACACCATACTCCAGAATTGGCCTCACCAATGCCTTGTACAATTTTAACATTACATCCCAACTTCTATACTCAATGCTCTGATTTATAAAGGCCAGCACACCAAAAGCTTTCTTTACCACCCTATCTACATGAGATTCCACTTTCAGGGAACTGTGCACAGTTATTCCCAGATCCCTCTGTTCACCTGCATTCTTCAATTCCCTACCATTTACCATGTACGTCCTATTTTGATTTGTCCTGCCAAGATGTAGCACCTCACACTTATCAGCATTAAACTCCATCTGCCATCTTTCAGCCCACTCTTCCAACTGGCATAAATCTCTCTGTAGACTTTGAAAATCTACTTCATTATCCACAACCCCACCTATCTTAGTATCATCTGCATACTTACTAATCCAATTTACCACACCATCATCCAGATCATTGATGTACATGACAAACAACAGTGGACCCAACACAGATCCCTGTGGCACCCCACTAGTCACTGGCCTCCAACCTGACAAACAACCATCCACCATTACTCTCTGGCATCTCCCATTCAGCCACTGTTGAATCCATCTTGCTACTCCACCATTAATACCCAACAATTGAACCTTCTTAACCAACCTTCCATGAGGAACCTTGTCACAGGTCTTACTGAAGTCCATATATACAACATCCACTGCTTTACCCTCATCAATTTCCCGAGTAACCTCTTCAAAAAATTCAAGAAGATTAGTCAAACATGACCTTCCAGGCACAAATCCATGTTGACTGTTCCTAATCAGACCCTGTTTATCCAGATGCTTATATATATTATCTCTAAGTATCCTTTCCATTAATTTGCCCACCACTGACGTCAAACTAACAGGTCTATAATTGCTAGGTTTACTCTTAGACCCCTTTTTAAACAATGGAACAACATGCGCTGTACGCCAATCCTCCGGCACTATTCCCGTTTCTAATGACATTTGAAATATTTCTGTCATAGCCCCTGCTATTTCTACACTAACTTCCCTCAATGTCCTAGGGAATATCCTGCCCGGACCTGGAGACTTATCCACGTTTATATTTCTCAAAAGTGTCAGTACTTCTTCTTCTTTGAATCTCATAGTTTCCATAGCTACTCTACTTGTTTCCCTTACCTCACATAATTCAATATCCTTCTCCTTGGTGAATACCGAAGAAAATAAATTGTTCAATATCTCCCCCATCTCTTTTGGCTCTGCAGATAGCTGTCCACTCTGACTCTCTAATGGACCAATTTTATCCCTCGTTATCCTTTTGCTATTAATATAGCTGTAGAAACCCTTTGGATTTACTTTCACCTTACTTGCCAAAGCAACCTCATATCTTCTTTTAGCTTTTCTAATTTCTTTCTTAAGATTCTTTTTACATTCTTTATACTCCTCAAGCACCTCATTTACTCCATGCTGCCTATAATTATTGTAGATCTCTCTCTTTTTCCGAACCAAGTGTCCAATTTCCCTTGAAAACCATGGCTCTTTCCAATTTTTACTATTTCCTTTCAACCGAACAGGGACATAAAGATTCTGTACTTTTAAAATGTCACCTTTAAATATCCTCCATTTTTCTTCCATATCTTTCCCATAAAACAAACTGTCCCAATTTACTCCTTTTAAATCCTTTCGCATCTCCTCAAAGTTAGCCTTTCTCCAATCAAAAATCTCAACCCTAGGTCCAGTTCTGACCCTCTCCATAATTATATTGAAACTAATGGTATTGTGATCACTGGTCCCGAACTGTTCCCCAGCGCATACCTCTGCCACCTGACCCATCTCATTTCCTAACAGGAGGTCCAGCACCGCCCCTTCTCTAGTAGGTACTTCTATGTATTGCTGCAAAAAACTATCCTGCACACATTTTACAAACTCCAACCCATTCAGCCCATTTACAGAATGTGTTTCCCAGTCTATGTGTGGAAAATTGAAATCTCCCACAATCACTACCTTGTGCTTACTACTAATATCTGCAATCTCCTTACATATTTGCTCTTCCAATTCTCGCTCCCCATTTGGCGGTCTATAATACACCCCTATAAGTGTTGCTACCCCTTTCCCATTTCTCAGTTCCACCCAAATAGCCTCCCTAGACGAGCCCTCTAATCTATCCTGCCAAAGCACTGCTGTAATATCTTCCCTGATAAGCAATGCAACACCTCCACCTCTTGCCCCTCCAATTCTATCACACCTGAAGCAACGAAATCCTGGAATATTTAGTTTCCAATCACAGCCCTCCTGCAACCATGTTTCACTGATCGCCACAACATCATACTTCCAGGTGTCAATCCAGGCTCTAAGATCATCCACCTTTCTTACAATGCTCCTAGCATTAAAATATACACATTTAAGAAACCCACCCTCTCTTATTCTCTGTTTATTGTCTTTTTCTTCTCTCTCCCCTACATTTTGGGTCAGAGTGCTACCATTCTCTGCCTCCTGCCTCACACACTGACTGCTAGCTTTCCCAATTTGAGTCCCTCCCCCCAACCATACTAGTTTAAAGTCTCCCCAGTAGCCTTTGCAAATCTCCCCGCCAGGATATTGGTCCCCCTCGAGTTCAAGTGCAACCCGTCCTTTCTGTACAGGTCGCACCTTCCCCAAAAGAGGTCCCAATGATCCAGAAACTTGAATCCATACCCACTGCACCAGTCCCTCATCCACTCATTTATCCTCCACCTCGCTCCATTCCTACTCTCACTGTCGCGTGGCACAGGCAGTAATCCTGAGATTGTTACCTTTGCAGTCCTTCTCCTTAACTCTCTACCTAACTCCCTAAATTCTTCTTTCAGGACCTCTTCTCTTTTTTTACCTATGTCATTGGTACCTATATGTACCACAACCTCAGGCTCCTCTCCCTCCCATTTCAGGATATATCATGCAGAGGATGGTTTCAACATCACAACTGAACCAGCATCTTTTTATCCGGAATTAGCCATGTAAGGTTTTATGTTCATTCTTCGCCTCAGCAGGAGCCATAGGTGTATAACCCAGGCAGGCACTATGAAAACCCGGAAGCGGGAATCTTGCTGAATTTTGCAAGACCCGTCTATTGAGGCCAAACGGAGGAAGACATAAAAGAACATTCCTTCCTAGTGTAGCGAAAATGCAACCTTCGCCACTGTACGCCTCATTCACTGTTGATTGAGCCTGGATGCAAGCAACTCAATAGTTAGTGTTCTATCAATCCACATTGTCATTAAATACTTTGTGATCACACATTCATTCTGTGTTGTCATTGATTTTGTATAATAATACACCAGTGCTAAATGCGGTTTGGTAAAACCATCACCGGATACTTTGATTTGATTGTACCTTTGTGATTAACATATACCACCACCAAAGTGTATCACCTTGGACTTGTGCATGCCGTATATGCATATCCACACACCCTTTAATGCACAGAATGCACCTGGTGTCCATTGGCAGTTGATACCATGACTGAACACTTGATAACTCATGCTAATCACATCTGCCTCCGTAACTAGAGATGGTATTAGTAAATTACCCATCTTTGGACAATAGCATCAGTTTGGAAATGACTGAAGATTTACGGATATGAGGTTTTAGTGGAGCAAAGCTGTCCATCATTGTGACTTTGATTGTTTCAGCTAAAAATTAGCAGAGGTCTAATTTATTGTCTCAGAGCTGATCCCAGACCAATCAATGGATGATTGTATCCCAACAATCAATAGTTTCAGTTGGTATCAACTTAATTTAAATTTAACTGGACGGGTGAGAACCAATTCCTCAAATATAGCTATGTGGCTGATAAGGCTAATTTAGTAAAATACAGTATGTTCAATATCATCCAGATTGGCCATGCTACTTATTTGTTAGCTCTGTGCAGCCAAAGCACTGATAGTAGTGATTTGGTAAATAATCTGGAAACTGGAGTTAGCCCATTTTGTAACGCTATTAAGTGTATCGTTGCCTCATCCAGTTAAATTTCAAATATCTTCAACCCTGTGAGCGGAAATGATCACATGGAAGTTATTCAGAAAAGTCTATACTGCACATGCGGGTTGAGGCTGTTGACAATGATCAGTCCACATCCCATTCTTGTGAGCCCTTGTCTTGAAAGGCAACTCCAACCATACCTGTGTGCAGTATAAACTAATCTAGTGTTATCCCAAACCAGTGTAAATATTCAAACCAGTTTAATATTACCAACTTGTATCCATGACAGGAGACATCATCGATGAGGTTCCATACCTTTATCCGAATGGGAGGACTTATGCAACCCGACCCAGGAGCTGCCTCAAACATGTGTGCATGATTTTACATCTGCTCCTGGGAGGTAGAGGAGCTCGAGTATGAGGTTGGCGCATCTTCCAGGAAGGCCGTTCTGGGCTGTGGCCTAAAAAAGACCTTTGTCCTGGTTGTACGGCCTTCAAGCTTTCACCAGCTTCAGTTCATCGTGGTTTGCTGGTGGGTGCGTAGGGGTGCTGCCGTCGGAGATGTGAGGTCTTGCGTGATGATGTGGCCTTTCTGAACCCGACGGCCACTCGTCGAGCTCCTGCTGCTGGTAGTGTTGTTCCTGCACCCCCTGCACACTTGTGGTTTCTTCAGCCAAACCCCTGTCTTCAGAGTCAGCCCAGAAGTGACTCTTAATGTTTCCCTCTGTCGAGGGAGATGCATTAGGCAGCCCTCAATAGGGTGCTGCCATGGGCGTCCCAGGACCCCCTGGTGACTAGGCTCCATATACCGGAGCATGTCACATTGGAGCTTCTGATCCATCAACCGCTTCATGCGGGATATGCGATCACAGTTGCTCCCGCCGGCGGTGAGTCCTCCGCAGTCAGTCTGGATGCGGTACATTCCTGTAACATATTCTCACAAAATAGCACAAAACGACCTTCGAGTAAGGAATTTAACTGCATGTCCTTTTAAAACCTTCTGCTGCGGGGCAACGCTCCTCCCGAGCCTGGCTCGTGATCGTGGTTTGTTACAGCTAGGGTTCCTCTGTGGTCCTTGTAGAAACACTTCCATTGCGGGTTATTTCTCCCCCGAGCTTTTTCACCGCGGTCCATTATAACAGGGCTTCTCCACGGTGTTCTCCAGTTGGGGCTTTCTTCCCCCCCCCCCCCCCGATCTGGGTATCCCCGCAGTAGCTGCAGCTGGGATATCCCCGCGGTCCCTATCAAAGGGATAGCCGCGATTTACAAAGTCGGGGGGGGGGGGGGGGGGGGTATCCTGCTTCGGGGGGGGGGGTATAGGAAGCCGCTGGTTTAACTGCCAATGGCACAGTACTTACTGCCGTCCGCTCCTCGCATCCCGCAGTCTACGGAGCGGGTTCTCAGGTCGCTCCCCGTATTCCACGGTCTCCGGAGCGGCTGTCCCGGTGTCCCCGGCACCAATATGAAGCCGCTGGCACCACTGCCAGCAGCTCGAAGGTGAATCCACCGCCGTCCACTCCCCGTTTCCCACGGTCTCCGGAGCGGCTGTCGAGGTGCCCCCGGCACCAATATGAAGCCGCTGGCACCACTGCCAGCGGCTCGAAGGCGAATCCGCTGCCATCCGCTCCCCGCTTCCCGCGGTCTCCCGAGCGGGTTCTCCACCAATATGAAGCCGCTGGTTTACTGCCAGCGGCTCAAAGGTGAATTTGCCGCCGCTCGCTACCCGTATTCCGTGGTTCCGAGCGCCTAGGTCCGTGGGCGGGATACCCCGTGACCGGGGTTCCCTGAAGTCCGAGACTGGGGTTTCCCCTCCGTCCTGACTTAGCTCCGGACTTTTAGCAGGACCTCTAAGTAGAGGTTCCTGCAAGAAGATTTAAAAAACCTGAAAGTATTTTTAAAAACTTACCTCAGGTCTGTTGCTGCCAGGAGAATCACGTTCACCCTGCCAGTCGTCACGCAATGCGATAGACGATATGGACACGCATGCGTACTGGACGGGGTCTTCACATAGTCACTCACGTGACTCCGAAGTAAAATAGCCCATTATCTGTTTATTTGCACTTTATCAGTTTATTTATTCATGTGTGTATATATTTATATAATGGTACATGGACACACTGATCTGTTCTGTAGTCATGCCTACTATGTTCTGATGTGCTGAAGCAAAGCAAGAATTTCATTGTCCTATCAGGGCCACATGACAATAAACTCTCTTGAATCTCTTGAATCTTGAATCTTGAATCTTGAAACTTCATTATGGTGGCAGAATAAATTAAACGAAAATGAAAAATGAAGCTCAGGTGGGAATAAAACATGGCATGTTTTAAGTCTGTAAAGATCCTAAAAGACTTTTACGGTCATTGAGGTATTACAACTCCCTACTTGCATGCACCAAACTGCAATGAGTTAATGCTCTCAGTATCCATATTGGTGATGGTTCTTGAGAGGCAAATATTGGCCTGAGCTTTATGGGAATAAGCAAGATTTTCCATCCATCCAAGGCATCTTAGGGGCCTTTGTTTATCAAAATATTTGAAACCCTCCTTCAGTACTCCTTCAAACATAAGATTATTAAAGGTTTGGACGCACTAGAGGCAGGAAACATGTTCCCGGTGTTGGGGGAGTCCAGAACCAGGGGCCACAGTTTAGGAATAAGGGGTAGGCCATTTAAATGAGATGAGGAAACACTTATTCAGTCAGAGAATTGTGATTCTGTGGAATTCTCTGCCTCAGAGGGCAGTGGAGGCTGGTTCTCTGGATACTTTCAAGAGAGAGCTAGATAGGGCTCTTGAAGATAGCCGATTCAGGAAATATGGGGAGAAGGCAGGAATGGGGTACTGATTGTGGATGGTCAGCCATGATCACGTTGAATGGCGGTGCTGGCCCGAAGGGCCAAATGGCCTACTCCTGCACCTATTGTCTATTGTCTATTGAACTGAAGTTTCAACCAAATTTATTTACAGGGGTTTCTGGAGTGAAACGGGTGAGTCATGTCATGCGTGCTGCCGCAGAGTCAACACTGGTTCCTGGTTGCATTCTATATACGTACAGTACATATTCTTTTGACATTTTTGTACAGCTGCAAGATGTTATTTACACACAAACACATACAAACAAACCTCTCTTCTACCAGCGTTTTATTGTGTAGAGTTGGCAGTTTTGATATCAGGATGCATCCAAAGTGATAAGTGGAGAGAAGGTGTAGGTAGAATGAAAGGGTAGGTAATGGGCATATGTGTGAGTGAATTGCAGGGATAAAGATAAATAAGGAGAAGGGAATGAGACTAAGAGGATTACTCCAACATGAACATGTGCCTGATGGTCCAAATGTGTCTGTGTCATTATAAGAGTCTTGGGGAAAAAACATAGTTAGCAGAAGTGCAAGGGAGAGACGGGTACTTTCAGAACACTTTACCAAGGAATCATAATTTGCAGATCAGTGGGAGGAAAATATTGTATTGAAAAGTTCATAATTTCTCTTTTCTTATTTTCTGGATCCTGTATCTACTCAGCATTATTTTGAAAACAAAATAATTTAGTTCTGCAAACAAGATCTGCGGAGGATAAATTAAAGGATAACATTAAAAAAAAAGTCATATTAATCTATATTATATAACCAAAATTAGTCAGCTACTCCATCAATGGATAAATGCAAACAAAAACATTTTTCACAAACTATAAGATTGCAGAGAAGATTTGCGAGGATTTTTCCAGGACTCAAGGAGTCTGAGCTTTCGGGAGAGGTGGAGTAGGCTAGGACTCTATTTCTTGGAATGCGGGAAGGTGAGGAGTGATCTTATGGAGGTGTACAAAATCATGAGAGGAATAGATTGGGTAGATACATAGAATCGAGAACCAGAGGACATAGGTTTAAGGTGAAGGGGGGATGATTTAATAGGAACCTGAGGGATAAAATTTTCACGCAAAGGATGGTGGGTGTATGGAAAGAGCTGCTGGAGGAGGTAGTTGTGGCAGGTATTATTGGAATGTTTAAGAAATATTTAGACAGGTACATGGATAGGATAGGTTTAGGATATGGGCCAAACGCAGGCAGGTGGGACTAGTGTAGATGGGACATGTTGGTTGGTGTGGGCAAGTTGGGCTGAAGGGCTTGTTTCCATGCTCTATGACTATGATTATGACTTCATAACATTTGACGAGATGACTTTGAAATGCAGAGAGAAAAAAACCCAAGGAAATACATTAATAGAGATGTGTAAAATGATCCCAGACCCAAATCTGAGAGACCCAATAAAAGCAAATGAAGTTGTTAGCAAATGTGAACAATTACCAATGGTTTTTTTCTTTCAATTTCATTCTCATGCCTTCAGGATGGCCATTGATCATGCCTTCAAATCTATACAATTCAATTCAATCGTAATAATATAAATATTGCATTAATTAATAATAAAAAACTTAGCTAACTGAAGCGAATTGAACTATAAGCATGAAGAAGAAAGAATCACCCAACTTTAATTATTAACACGCACTAAAATTTAAATATGTTGCACAGTGTGGGAATAGCCAGGCATAAAACAATTGAAGCAGCTGCAAGGATTAGTTAAAAGACACTCAAAACACAGACTAAGTACTATTTAGCTACCCAGCAAGAGACTTGAAAGATGAACAAAGCAATTAAACAATAAGTGCACAAAAACTAACAGCTCTTGGCTTGCCTGCTGCTAATTCAGAATCATTTGAGGGGAGAACTTCAATGAGGCAACCTGCAGAAATCAGCTTGAAGTTGGGTGGTTCAAGACTGGATTCTAAGATATGGTTGGAGTCAAAAGAAAGGGAAATAACTGTGGGGTATTCACTGTTATTAATTCAATGAACATCAGAGAGGAAATGAAAAGTCCTCGAGATCACTGAAAAGAGATATTGTGCAAATCTAAATCAGCAGTGGGGGAGCATAATATGTTATGTTGCATCCATATCATATCTATCACAGCCCATGGACATCCCCAAGCACTTTATCACTAATGAAGTACTTTTGAAGCAACAGCCACTGTTGTAATAGTTTTAACAAGTGACAGTCAATTTACACATAACTCCTACTAAAAGCAGTCTCTTGATTGCCAGATATTCTGTTTTCATGGTTTGCTCTTTAGTCTGTGAATGATCCCTTGTTCCTTTCATTGTGATTTCTTTTCTGTTGCCTCGAATCTCCCCGTTTCTAATTTATTCAGTGGATCCACGAGAATGGACATGTTCGAGGCAAACAACCAGAGTTATTAAGAAAAGGATACCTTAGATTTACAAGGCATGTTTTAAGTCTATAAAGATCCCAAAACACTTTTACAGCCAGTGGAGTATTACAGCTGCCAACTTCCTTGCACCCAGGTCCAACAAACTGCAATGAGTTAATGCTCTTATAATACATTTTGGTGATGTCCTTGAGAGGCAAATGTTGGCCAGAGCTTTTGGGGAATTAGCAACATTTTCCATCCATCCAAGTGGCCTCTGGGCCCCTCGTTTACCAACATATTTGCAAGTCTTCATGAGGTACAACCATCCCTTGGTACTGAACTGAAGTTTCAGCCAAATGTATGTACACGGATTTCAGGAGAGGAGCGTAATACCATGGCTTTGTGACCCAGAGGCGAGATTGCTGCCTTAGAGCCAACACTGGCTCCATTCCTGGTAGCTTTTTATATTTACAAAATACATATTTAATGCACAAATATATATGTGCAACCTTTTTAGATATTTGTATAGTTATGTCATTTACATACAAACATGTACACGCAAACCCCTCTCCCACCAAGCTTTTATACTGAACAGCTGCCAATAAACAACCAGAAAATAACATAATATGCTTATGTTATAGCATGCTTATAATGCTTATAGCATTATATATAGTATAATTCATATATATATAATAATGCTTGTACCATTCCGACCTCGAAACAATATTAGGATATCATTGCAAAGATTCAATTAACATTTTTGGAAAGCTATAATACTTTTCATTACAGTCACTTTTCACAAACAATTTCTTGGACACTTTAGATTCAAGATTCAAGATTCAATTTAATTGTCACATGTACCAATTAAGGTACAGTGACATTTGAGTTACCATACAGTCATACTAAGTTAAAAAGCAAAAATACACACAGCACATAAAATAAAGTTGATCATAAACATCCACCACAGTGGAATCAACAATCCTCACTGTGATGGAAGGCAATAAAGTTCATTCTTCCTCCTTTGTTCACCCGTGGTCGGGGCCTTTGAACGGGGCCGTTGCCGATGGTCCGCTGTTCAAGCCCTCTCATCGGGATGATGTGAACTCCGGTGTTGGGATGGATCGGAACACTCCGAAACACGGAGCTCCCGAGTCGGCCGCTACTTACCAGAGACCGTTGCTTCATAGTGTTAAAGTCCACAGGCCCCGCGGTCAGAGCTCCAACACTGGCGATCCTCGGCAAAAGATCCCAGGCTTCACGATGCGGCTTGAAGCTCCGAGCCGGTGTCCAGGAAAGGTCGCACCACTCCATGTTGTAGGCCGCAGGGGGAGACGGAGATGCGACACGGAGCAAAGCGCATCTCTGTTGTGGTAAGTGACTGAAAAAGGTTTCCCCCGATCCCCCACCCCCCGCACCCCCCACATAAATCATACCAAGAAACATTAAAACAAACATTCAAGAAATATTTAAAATTATAAAAACAGAGAAGGGACAAGACTGCTGGCGAGGTGGCCATTATGGGCGCCACCTGGAAGAAAACAAGAAACAAAATTAAGAGTTAAAATCAAAAATATATTTTTTAAAGACAGGTCATTATTTTGTGTGAACAGAGTAGATAGCCTAACATTGTATAAAAATGCTGTTTTCAAATGCAATAGATTATTTTGTTCTTACTGTATTTTTTTCCTGCTTCTTCTATCATACTTTCCATGCTGCAGTTTATGTCTGCACAGCCCAATAGAAGTTTTTAATAGACGCTGGCATGTTCTCCCTTCCCCCAATGTCCATCATCCTTGTTCCCCCTTGACCCATTCCATCATCGATTCAAACCCTGTGTCAATCATTTCCTCACTCTTCCCTCCTCCTACCACAAATCAGTTTCCTCAACAACATCCCACCCTACGGACAATTATCGGGTAGAATTAAAACAACTTTATGTGCATTTGGCCTTGCAAGATCTAATCCATAGCAGGTGAGCATTGGATAATGGAACATTTGAACATTTGAAGGCTCCATACAAAGTTAGCTTGAGAGCCCTAACATCACCTCTCCACTGCTTCCTGACATTAAAGAATACTGCGGCTGAAATATCAGTCTAGTTTAGTTTAGTTTATTTTGGAGATACTGCGCAGAATCAGGCCATTCAGCCCATCGACTCAGCACCAACTAGCGATCCCTGTCTACTATCATTATCCTCCACACTGGGGATAATTTAGATTTTTTTACTGAAGCCAATTAACCTACTAACCTGTACATCTTTGGGGTGTGGGGGAAACTGAAGCTCCCAAAAATAACCCACGCGCTCAGAGGGAGAACGTACAAACATAGAAACATAGAAAATAGGTGCAGGAGTAGGCCATTCGGCCCTTCGAGCCAGCACTGCCATTCAATATGATCATGGCTGATCATGTAAATTCAGTACCCCGTTCCTGCTTTTCCCCCATATCTCTTGATTCCTTTAGCCCTAAGAGCTAAATCTAACTCTCTCTTGAAAACATCAAGTGAATTGGCCTCCACTGCCTGCTGTGACAGAGAATTGCACAGATTTACAACTCTCTGGGTGAAGAAGTTTTTCCTCATCTCAGTCCTAAATGGCCTTCCCCTTATTCGTGAACTGTGACCCCTGGTTCTGGACTCCCACAACATCGGGAACATTTTTCCTGCATCTAGCCTGTCCAATCCTTTAATAATTTTATATGGTTCTATAAGATCCCCTCTCATCCAAACTCCGTACTGACAGCACCCGTAGTCAATCATCGCAGTTTAGAGGAAAAAAATTCTATAAACAGTTAAAGACATAAGCATTTCAGTAAGACTCCTTTATTTAGCACATTTAATATTCCCAAAATAAGAGCATTTATTTAGGGTTCAATCATCACATTAATATATAAAAATCCAGACTCTTTTATGGCTATGACTGCCTGAGTTATTAAACCTACAAAGTTTGCCCAACTGAAACATAATGTGGTCAGTGTAAAGGCATATTGAAATAATTTTGAAACATTTGGTAGGACTGCAGCCAAGTTAGAGACAAGGTTGACAAAATGATGAACTGCATGATGCAAATAAGTTGGTCTTTTCTTGTTTGTGTTGCACTTACAAACTATGTGCCTTGGCAATTTGTTCTTCATTTCCCCTGCACTTGAATAAACTATTCCGATATTAAAGAGATTGTAAAGGATGACATTTAAAATATGTTGCAACAACATTAATTGCTACGTAAAAGTTTAAGTGCATCATTTGTGGAAATGCCATAAAAATACGAGAAATACTCCTCTCTAATTAATTATTTTGATGAAAATAAAACCCTGTATTTTCCAATGCAATATTTTCTTTCTGATAGTGTCCGATTTTTGAGAAGAACACTTATTTGGTGAGATAATACGCTGTGTTCCCTACACCATATCTGGGTCATCATATTCAACACCAATTCATCCAATGTGCTCCCCTGCTACGGGTATAAAGTGAACCACATTTGTTCAATAAATCCGACAGTTTGGTTCAGCCTAAACCACAACCAGCATATAAATGTTCAAGTCAAATGTTTTCCTCAACAAAATTCTCATCTGGCAAAGGAAATAAAAATGTTAGATTCAAGAGAAAACTGTTCAAAGTATGTGCAATGAGTGACATTTGCACCAGAGGGTTAGTCCTATTACAGGGTAGTGACAATTCCAACGTAATTTCATTCCCAAAGGACATTCGATCAGATTAAATATTGAGAATTATACATGGAGAGATGAAGAAATAGCTTTTGATTGTTATTTTTTATTTTTTATTCTAATCAGCTAACATGTAAATAAGCTTTTTACATGTTAGCTGTAAATCAGCTAACAGTAGATATGTAACGATTAAAGTAGATATGTAGCCATTAAAGTAGATATCTATACAACTAAAAGTCTCATCTTGACCACTTCCTGTCTGCGCTGTATATTAATTTTAGAAAAAATATGTTACCCTGTATTGCTGTAATCTTTGGCCATCTTACTCACAGTCCTTCTCTGCTGAGCCAGCCCCGAGTGTTTAAAAAACCTTGAGATCAGCTGATTAGTTCTCTTGCCTGTCAATCACCGCGATGAAGGTAATGCCCCTTCCGGTGAGGGGGAGGGGGGGGGGGGGGAGGACTATAAAACCCCAGATGCCTGGATGTCAGTGGACGAGGGAGAGGCCACGACTGTCATTCTAAGCTGTGAATCAACTGAACTGTTAGTCTGCAATGTACTTGCAATAAATGATCTATTAGCCCTAATGACAATGCCATGAGTTGTTTGGCCTGCTGCCCTGCCTATGCTTGAAATGGCAATGCTTAATTGGAAATGAAATGACAATGCCATGAGTTGTTTGGCCTGCTGCCGTGCCTGTGCTTGAAACTGCAATGCTTTATTAGGTCCGACTGTGATTGGAAGGAATAAATGCTTTATTAGGTCCGACTGTGTTTGGAAGGAAAACATTCTTTATTAGATCCGACTGCGTTTGGAAGGAATAAATGCTTTATTGGGTCCAACTGTGTTCGGAAGGAATAAATGCTTTATTATGTCTGATTGTGTTTGGAAGGAATATATGCTTTATTAGGTCCGACTGTGTTTGGAAGGAATAAATGCTTTATTAGGTCCGACTGTGTTTAGTCCAAAAGTCCCGCTCATTTCGTGATTTCCGCTTAGGGGACAGGTCACGCTGATTGCGTCATTTCCTGTAAGTGCAGAGGTCGCGCTGATTGCGGAAGTGTCGCTGACTGCGGAAGCCCCACAGTGGAAAGGCCGCGCTCAGCCGTGTGAGTAGTTTCAAGAAAGTTTACTGTCATATATATGGTGTGTGAGTCAGTGTGTGTGTGCGTGTGAGTGCGTGTGTGAGTGTGTGTGTGTGGGGTGCATGTGTATGCGAGTGTGTGAGTGTGTATGTATGTGTGTGAGTGTATGTGTGTGTGAGTGTGTGTGTGTGTGTGTGTGAGAGTGTGTGAGTGTGTGTGTGTGTGTGTGTGTGTTTGTGTGTTTGTGTGTTTGTGTGTGAGTGTGTGTGTGTGAGTGTGAGTGTGTGTGCGTGTGTGTGTGTGTGTGTGTGTGTGTGAGTGTGTGTGTGTATATTGGAATTGGTTGAGAGGTGGAATATTGCATTGGGGAACCAGCCCTCCCATGTGAAGCTGGGACCAAATGGCTCCCACTTAGTCTAGTGTAGCCATTAAAGTAGATATGTAGTCATTAAAGTTGCCTGTCATTTTCATGATACAATGACTGGACAGTGTGCACATCATGTCCAGCATTGTGGCTGACTGCTCTTTTTCCTTACCTTGTTTATTTCTAGTCAGTGGTTTATCTATTTTCCTTCATACTATAAATATCATTTAGTCACACAATTGGTTTTCATAAATGAATTCCGACCAGAAAATAGATATTTTTATCTATGGCTTTACAAACATTCTGAAGTTCTAGCCTGGCTGACTCCAAAATGAAACTGCCTAGAGCGAGCAAAAGCAAAGAAAGACCATATTTAAAGGGTTACTCTCTTGCAAAAGCAGCATTCTTTCCAACCTGTAATTATTATCTTCTTATGTGTGGCATTGTGCCAGATGGCAAATGCACAAGTGAAGATTGGAGTTCGTAGTCTTTCAGTGTCCATAACACTTTAATGCAATGAAGATGAACAACTTACTGAACCAAACATATTGCACTAGTGTGCAATTGAGGTGTGCTTACTGAAAATTGCTCGATTCCTCTTGTTATTCAGTCATTCAATCTATCAGAAGATGATCTTACCTAATTCTTAAAGGACACTGGAAGAGACAGAACCCATAGCATTGAATTACTTATGCGGCTGTGCATATTTTAAATCTAGCATAGATATAGAAAAATAAATAAACTGTAAGCTTATTTATTACAACAAAGAGTGTTGGTAAAAATTGTTACAGAAAAGAAACTTTTATAGATGCTATTAGGAGGTTTTTATTAACTTTAGAATGTTCTGTTTGCTGGTTCATTGGAGTCAACACCAGTAAATTATACATCTATTAAGTGCATAATAATTAGGTAGAAAACTTGTTAAGAAAATAATTTGCTCCTTTCAGTAATGGCGAACAGTAAAATGGACTTTGAAACCAATTTTACCTCTGTCGGCGTGAGGGGATTTTGTGAGAAGTTGGATGGAGTGAAGCAAAATTGTCCTTAAAAAACATAATCATTTCACCTGGACAGAAATATTATTTGAGAGCAGAATTTCTAATCTGGTAAAACTCCCAGCACTAATTATTTCAACATTTATTTGTCCCCCTTCACTGTTAACCAATAGAACAACGAGATGTAATGTTTTCAATAGTTAATTTCAAATGTGGCTTTTGTTACTGGCAATTATTTATAATGAATTCTTAACTAATTCAGAATCTGGTGAATGTCAGATCCAAGCATATATGTGAGTAATGGGAAAATAATACAGCAGTGGAATCTGAACGGTTATTTCATGTGAAGCATCCCTGCTGGATGTTGGTGAGGCAGAAATGAAATTGTTTGTCCAGGCACACAAAGTGGTGGGGGATGGGATTGGAATATTTTATTGTCACATGTGACAAGGCACAGTGACATTCTTTGCTTGCATACACACGGTATGCAAATAGCCACCACCTACGACACTGACAAAGTTACAAAGTACCCTGCCGGCTCCTGCTTTGTTCTCCCCCGCTCCTCCATGTCGGCCCCCCCATGCCAGGTCCTCCATTGTTCTTCCTCCCCCCCTCACGGCGGTTCCACCATGCCCTCATCGACTGCCGACCAGCGAGGCTTCACCGCCACCGAGGCCCACCACGGCTGCCGAGGCCTCACCACTGCTACCGAGGCCCCACTACTGCTACCGAGGCCCACCACTGCTACCGAGGCCTCACTACTGCTACCGAGGCCTCACCGCTGCTACCGAGGCCCCACCTCTGCTACCAAGGCCCCACCACTGCTACCGAGGCCCCACTACTGCTACCGAGGCCCCACTACTGCTACCGAGGCCCCACCACTGCTACCGAGGCCCCACCACTGCTACCGAGGCCCCACAACTGCTACCGAGGCCCCACCACTGCTACCGAGGCCCCACCACTGCTGCTGAGGCCCCACCACTGCTACCGAGGCCCCACCGCCACCAAGGCCTCACTCGATTGCCACTCAAGACTGAATTGGGGCCTGGAGTCCTGATGAAAAAGGGGAATTGTCTTGATTCTCAGGAGCATGCCGCAGTGGGATTTAGGAGAATGTTTTTATGAATAATCCCGGGGACGATTGGGTTAATTGGGGATGATTAGGGGGATGATTAGGAGCGTTTAATGGCTCTATGCCTATACTCACTGGAGAAGGATATTGGGGGGGGGGGAGGATCTCATTGAAACCTCTCGAATAATAAAAGGTCTAGATAGAGTGTATGTTGGAAGGATGAGTCTGAAGAAGGGTCTCGGCCCAAAACGTCACCCATTCATTCTCTCCAGAGATGCTGCCTGTCCCGCTGAGTTACTCCAGCTTTTTGCGTTTATCTTCGGATGTTTCTAGTATTGGGGGAGTCCAGAACCAGAGGGCACAGCCTCAGAATAAAAGGACGTAGCTTTAGATGGAAATGCGGAGCAATTTAATTTAGCTTAGTTTAGAGATACAGCGTAGAAACATGCCTTTCGGTCCACTGAGTCCACGCTAACCAGCATCCTCGCACATTAACACTTTCCTACGCACACCAGGAACAATTTAGAATTATACCAAACCAATTAATAATAATAATAATAATAATAATGGATGGGATTTATATAGCGCCTTTCTAGAATACTCAAGGTGCTTTACATCGCATTATTCATACACTCCTCAGTCACACTCGGTGGTGGTGAGCTACTTCTGTAGCCACAGCTGCCCTGGGGCAGACTGACGGAAGCGTGGCTGCTAATCTGCGCCTACGGCCCCTCCGACCACCACCAATCACTCACACACATTCACACACAGGCAAAGGTGGGTGAAGTGTCTTGCCCAAGGACACAACGACAGTATGCACTCCAAGCGGGTTTCGAACCGGCTACCTTCCGGTCGCCAGCCGAACACTTAGCCCATTGTGCCATCTGTCGTCCTACAAATCTACATGTCTTTGAAGAGTGGGAGGAAACCTGAGATCCTGGAGAAAACCCATGCATGTCATAGGTGTGATGTTTGGTGGACTGTGTGGGGTGGGAGGACACATTGCTCCTCCCGTGCAGCAGGTGGCGCTGCACAGGACAAAGCGAGATGTCTTGTATATAGTTTATCCTGTCGGCAGACAGTATGCGGGCAGCCATTGTGACTAGTCTTGTTGCTAGTTTTGAGTAAAGCTTTAAAGACTTCTGTTGTACCTTGACAACTCTCAAGTTTCATGCAGACCTAGGAAACGAACACGAAAATAGGGAGAATGTACAAACTCTGTACAGACAAGCACTCACGGTCAGGATCAAACCCGGGTCTTTAACTAGAGGGTGGTGAATCTGTGGAATTAATTGCCACAGACGGCTGTGGAAGCCAAAATATTGGGTATTTTAAAGCAGAGATTGATAGGTTGTTGTTTAGTAAGAGTGTCAAAGATTATGGGCAGAAGACAGGAGAATGGGCAAGGGAAGATTAGATCAACCATGATCTATGCATCCTTCCATGATGAATGAATGAATACGTTTATTGGCTAAGTATGTACACATACAAGGAATTTGCCTTGGTGTTCCACTCGCAAGTAACAGCACGACATACAGTAAACCATTAATAATAAAATATGAAACATTAAAACATTACTCAGTGGAGTAGACTTGATGGGCTGAATGGCCTAATTCTGCTTTCATATCTTATGGACATGGGCTATCCTGGCCTAGGTAATGGGTGGAAGCAGGTGTGTTGGATGGTAATAGTCTGGAGCTATCAGGACTTTGACGGTGCCAATGATCAGATAAAAAAGTCTGCGGTGCTGTTTGGACAATGGGACCTCTGGAGGCTAAGGGGAACTGGAAAGACATCAGGACATTGATGAGATCAGAGAAGCTTACTGAGTTGGGGCCTGAGCAGATTAAATAGAAGATTGAGGGTTCTGCCTCACAGATGTGGGAGTGAGATCATGGTTCAGGATTGGGACAACTGCACTTTATAGATTTAAGGCCCCAAAGGATGAAAAGAAGAGATTTATAGCGGTCCCAGTCTAGTGTTGTATTCTCAAAATATGGGAGTGAGCAGCAATGGTTTCTGCAGATATATGTCAAACTTCAATGCAATGTAAAAGAAGTGTTATATGTAGGATGATGTCATCCTGTGCGTGACTGAGGTAACTGTTGTGGCACAGGCGTGACTCCTGCCTTGCAGCACTGGATTGAATGTCACTTTTAATGGGGAATGATCCCTGAAATGGTCGTCATGTTTCACTGTAGGAAGAATCTAAAGCAGCATTACGCAATGAAATTTCTGGGAACGTGATGGGTGAATTCCAGTTAACATAATTTATTTACCAAATTACAGGAAAATTTATTATATCATGTATCTGTACACTGTGAATAGCTTGATTGTAATCATGTATAGTCTTTCCACTGGCTGGTTAACACACAGCAAAAGCTTTTCCCTGTACCTCGGTACACGTGACAATAAACTAAATTGAACTGAACCTAGTTAAATGTAATCATCACTAAAGTAGAAACATAAAAACATAGAAAATAGATGCAGGAGTAGGTCACTCGGCCCTTCGTGGCAGCACCGCCATTCAATATGATCAAGGCTGATCATCCAAAATCAGTACCCCGTTCTGGCTTTTTCGCCATATCCCTTGATTCCCTTAACCCAAAGAGCAAAATCTAACTCTACCTTGAAAACATCCAGTGAATTGGACTGTGGCAGAGAATTGCACAGATTCACAACCCTCTGAGTGAAAACGTTTTTCCTCATCTCAGTCCTAAATGGCGTACCTGTTATTCTTAAACTGTGACCCCTGGTTTTGGACTCCCCCAACATCGGGAATATTTTTCCTGCATCTACCCTGTCTAATCCTCTGAGAAAGTCTTCCTCAATTACATTTCTCAACAGAGTATCATATGCAGGTTGGATGCTGCTTCAGCTGAATCTAATTTGTAAAGGTTTGTACACAGACTGTAAAACACACTTTACTCAGGTGACGAAGCATAAATTTCTATTGCATTACAATTTTCAGAGTATGTGTCAACAGTTGCAGTGAACCACTCCTGATTCACCTGTCTTAAAAATGCAGACTAATGCAGATCAAATTTACAATGATAAACGTTGACGGGCTCATGGGCATCACATAGTGTTACAGGTTAATAAATTTAGGTTTTGAATTGTGGTCACTATTATTCTATGTGCAGCCACATGGTCAACGTAGACACTGATGTGCCCCAGTGATGGATGAGAAATGGATATTGTGAACACACCTCAATCTCCACTTTTACATAGAACATGGAACAGTGCACAACAGTGACGCAGTGGAAGAGCTGCTGCCTCATAGCGCCAGAGACCCGGGTTCAATCCTGACTTTCGTGTTTTCTCTGGTCCACAGATGTTGTTTGTAATGAAAAACTTACTGTTGACATCAAAAGACTGCATTTGCATTACATTAGAATAGGTTCCAACACAGACATGGATAGCAGAATTATATTATTCAAAAGTTCCTTCTACAGTTTCCAGCTGTCACACAGCCAGTAGTGTTACTCTCTTGCAGTCAATATGCATATGCTCTTCATATAATTGCCTTCATTATTTAGTTAGCCATGGTGGGAAACAATTTGTTATACATATCAATTTTCATGTACAAATAGCATTTCCACGAGGCATGCCATTGGTAATGGTTTATTTGGCCATGTGTTTTGCAGTTATTGGTGAACTGATTCTGCTGGGTATTAGTCAAATGTCCTTCACCTCTTGTGCATGGATTGTCCATTCATTTGATGGTGCAAGCACCTAGGTCAATATACTGCCAAGACCATTGTGCTACATGATTCGTGTTGGCATTGGAGCTAAAGGTCTGCTTTAGGTTAGGCATTGAGGAATGGACCAGAATCATTTTACTCAACAGATTACTTTCAGTTCAGTTCAGTTCAGTTTATTGTCACATGTACCGAGGTACAGTGAAATGCTTTTGTTGCGTGCTAACCAGTCACCGGAAAGACAATGCATGATTACAATTGAGCCATTTACAGTGTATACATACAGTACATGATAATGGAATAACGTTTAGCACAAATGAGGTAGATAGTAGTTCAGGACTGCTCCCTAGTTGTGGTAGGACAATTCAGTTGACTGATAACAGCTGGGAAGTTGTGAAGCATACTCATACTGTAAGGCATTCTAATCTCCAAGTGTTCAATGGTTGAAATGTTGCTTCAAGATCCAATTGTTTTCTCATTGACGATTTATCCATCTAATACAAATTGTTCTTTATGTGCCTGTGAGTTACCCAATAGGGACATGAACCGCAACTTTAGGCTATAGTCTGAACTCATTTAATAATCCGTCTCATAACCTATCATTATGGCAAAATGCTGCAACAAGGGTATACTAACAGATCAACAGAGACATGAATTGATCCTAGGAGGTATGTATTGGCATGTTGGATCTTTGTTTCATGGAATGAAAATTGTTGTGGTTGCTATAAGCTGTGGCATTGACTGTAGAAATCCTAGTCACAATATTATGCAATGAATAACATTGAATGCCTTGAGAAAGGCACAATAGTCTTCAACTGTTTCTATTTCCACTGCAGTTGCCATGCAACTCAGAAGGTTTAAGCCTATTTATCTACTGCTATGGGGTCATGACTTTCACATAAAATCGCAAAGCTGTGTTATCATATTTCCTTATGGCACAGAAGGAAATCATTTGGCCCATTGACTCCTAGCTGAGTCTTGAAGCATTTGATTCACCTTGCAACCTATAGTATTCCCTCTCACATACCCATCACCTCTCCCCTGATTTACCTGTAACCCGATTAAACTAGGTTGCTTTATTAATAATCACAGTATCATTGTAGGGAGGATCCACTAGTAAACAGATCTGTAGCAGGTATGATCTGAGGAATCAGTGTGAATGATTGGGTATGGAGTTCTAGGGGTCACCTCTAATGACATCACATGTTTCATGCCATCAACAATAAATGAGGCTCAAGGAAGTAACTTTGTTGTGTGTTTTAAAGAAACTTTGCTTCTCCTGCCATGTGAATTAGATTTAATGTAGTGGAATCATAGTCGAACGTAGTATAGCACCCTGGTCATTCCCTCTTCTCCCCCATAACATCAGGCAAAAGGTATAAAAGTGTGAAAACGCACACCTCCAGTTTCAGGGACAGTCTCTTCCCATCTGTTATCAGGCAATTGAATTATCCTACCACAACCAGAGAGCAGTGCTGAACTACTATCTACCTTTTTGGTGACCCTCGGACTATCGTTGATCAGACGTTGCTGGCTTTACCTTGCACTAACCGTAATTCCCTCTTCATGTAAATGGCTCGATTGTAATCATGTATTGTTTTTCTGCTGACTGGATAGCACGCAACAACAGCTCTTCACTGTACCTCAGTACACGTGACAATAAACTACACTCAACTGAACTGACCCATGGATGTAGAGTATTTCATCAAGGCTCGTTAAATTAGATTACTTCCACCTCAAGCTTGGCTGCTCTATCTATAATATCTCCAGAATCCCTATTCTGATGTCAGATGTAAGAGATGGAATGTAATCATCTCAGCTTGCAAGAGGTAATGTTTAAAGATTCCATTATGTGATTATGTCTGATCGCTAAACTGATCATTGTTGTGCTTTTGGAAAAATAAATTGTCATGTAACTTTACCCAACCTTCATTCAATGCTCACATATAGGCAGATATACTATAAATCAACCTGATGAAGATAATAATTATCTCCAGGGCAAAACTGGAAAGCATGTTTACTTTATCAATAATATCTGTTTAATCATGTCTGTCGTAATTGCTCACAAATTTGTGCAAAGGAAAAGTTTGAAAACATAAAAAATATAAAGTGAAAACAAAGCACAGCAGATGTAGTTTTCCTATTTTAATGTTGCTGATAAAATTTGTAATTAAGCTAATTTGACAATGTCCCGATAGTTTCAACCAGTGAATCAACTTAGACATTATAACAACCCTCCTCCATTCTGTCCTGTCCCTGACTACCTTTGTGTATCCTGCCATTTGGAGGCCCAGTCAACCCTTGATATTGGTTACCCGGTTCTTCATGGGTCTAATTCCATTCTAATTTTCCTTCACAGCACTTCATATAATATGTTGGCAAGGTGACCTGACTTTCTATGACACTTGCATGTCACTGTAGCTCACTTCACCACACATGGTTTTTAAGTCCCAATTTCCAGAATGATTTGGGACATGTCAAACCCATTGTCGCGTTATTCTGCAATCTTCCAAACTATTTCAAATACTTCCATTTCCAGTTTATTTAGCACCCATGCCGACCAACAATAAAGCATTGTTGAGTTTACCACAGTTTTCAGTCGATGTAACTTTATCATCTGTGAAATACGAAATACTTGTGTTTCTCCAGATTTTCAGTAGCTTCATGGCAGTGGTTAGCCTGTTCTTGATTTGTTCAGGCTTCAGTAATAGTGGTTCCCAAATGCGTAGAACATGTTTTTCATTGGTAACCCTCAAACTGACATGACTGTTTGTGATCCTGGAAGTACCATCACTTCCTTTTTCTCAATACTTATTTCTAATCACTTTTTAAAAAAATCCATAATATTTTTATTTTATTGTCTTGCTGAATTTGATGTGTAATTTATGTGTAATTTATGTTTTTGCATGCTGTCTCAGTCTGTGTGCTTGTGATGTTGCTGCAAGCAAGGTTTTCATTGTGCCTGTACCTCACCATACGTGCATATGACTACAGAAGGTACACAAAATTGCTGGAGGAACTCAGCGGGTGCAGCAGCATCTATGGAGCGAAGGAAATAGGCGACGTTTCGGGCCGAAACCCTTCTTCAGACATTTCCTTCGCTCCATAGATGCTGCTGCACCCGCTGAGTTCCTCCAGCAATTTTGTGTACCTTCGATATTCCAGCATCTGCAGTTCCCTTTTGAACACATATGACTACAGAGTTGACTTGACTTGACTGGAAGTTCTTGAAGCTCTTTATGAGTTCCTATTATCAGATTGGCACATGTTCATATAATTAATCATATCTCATCATCATCCAAAGGACGTTTAAAATGTGAGCTCTGCCAACAACACTTTGAGGTTCAGTTCTTCTGAAGTAAAATGAAGTGAATTTCAGAGGAGAATAAAATTTCCAAGTGCTATTTTATAGTGAATTGGCTGGCAGGACATTTCTAGGCACTGTTACCTGTTAGCACCGATTGAATTTTCTATTGATTATACCTTAATTTTATACCACTCCCATCCATGTCCTGCAATTTTTTTTTCCGTTTATGTATAATTCTAATTATATTTTGAATCCTTTTATACCATCTTTCAGGACAAGGCAGAATCCAATAACTCACTTTGTTTAAGAAAAGCTTCCTCATGCAGTCTCAGATATTTTGGCATTTATATCTGTGCATTTTGTTTCCTGAATCCGTATTTCTCAGTGTCTCTCTGAATGACTAAAAAAAGAGTCCCAGCCTGAAACATTGTCTGTTCATTCTGTCCATAGATACTGCCAGCCCTGCTGAGTTTTTCCGACAATTTGTTTTTGCTATAGATTCCAAGACATGCAGTTGCTTGTGACTCCATTTCCCTTCTACTTTATCAAAATAATTCAAACTCCTCTTAACTTTACTTGTTCAAAGGCCAACAACTCCAACTTATCTGGTCTTTCCACGTAACATTCAATTTCAGTAAATCTGTGCCCTCTTCAATGCCTTAACATTTTTCTGAAACTGTTGTTGCCAAAATTAACAAAATACCCCAGCTACGGTTTACCGAGTGGTCTGTAAAGGTTTAGCATAAATTCCATATTATTGTGTTAATTTCTTTGTCAATAAAACCACACATTCCAGTGTTCTGTCAACAATATTTGATAACATGGAAATTTGGATGTTCGTTTTGTTTGTTCAGTTTAGTTTATTGTCACGTGTACTGATGAGGTACAGTGAAAAGCTTTTGTTGTGTGCTAACCAGTCAGTGGGAAGACAATACACGATTACAATCAAGCCATCCACAATGTAAAGATACAAGATTAAGGGAATAACGTTTAATGCAAGATAAAGCCCAGAAAAGTCCAATTAAAGATAGTTCAAGGGTCTCCAATGAGCTACTATGGGGTAGATAGTAGCTCAGGACTACTGTCTCATTATTGATAGAATGGTTCAGTTGCCTGATAACAGCTGGGAAGAAACTTTCCCAGAATGTCCCTGAAAGTCCAAAGTTTATGTTTCAGCAGTTAAGCATATTAAATTAATATTATTAAAGCCCTGTCCCACTTTCCCGTGTTGCTCACGAATTCTCCCGAGTTTTCCCCTTGATTCAAACTCAGAGAATGTCCGTAGTGAGACGGTAGGAGGCCGTAGGGGTCCATAGATATTTTGTAGCGGCTCGTAATGCCAGCCGTATGGACTTGGGGAATCAGGTAAGTCGGGACGTTTTTTTAGCATGTTGAAAAATGTCCACGAGTAACAAAAATAGCCCCGAGGACCTACGGCTGGCTATTACCGTAATTCTCCGAGTTTGAATCAAGGGGCAAATGCGGGAGAATTTGTGAGTGACTCGGAGTGGGACAGGCCTTTTAGTGTATTGGTATGTGCTTCAATTATGGTAACGTCTTCCTTGGTGTTTATAATTGGGCAAGCATACTGACACTGGTCCAAGAAATGAGAAATGTTGCAACATGTCTAGAAGCAGTGACATGCAGCGGTACATTTTCCATACATCTTTCAGTCTTAGACTGACTAGGCTGACTGAAAAAAATCAACCAATGGTGTAAGAAAATACTAGCCCAAAGATGTACTGGTTGTAATGATTGGAGAAAGGCAAAGCTGAAGTAACTTATACATGAATGAAACCTTTCTCAGAGTTATTCCACATTCCCACACAATTCACAATGGCAACTGTTTCCATTACCAGACAGCGTAACCTCACCCAGATCAATAATATCTTGTAAATACTGCAAATTCTTTTATTGGGGAAAGAAGACAGAGTGCTGGAGTAGCTCAACGGGACAGGCAGCATCTCAGGAGAACATGGATTGGCGACATTTCAGGTTTTGATCTTTCTTCAGACTGGTTTTGTTCAGCAGCTTGAGCAACTATCTGAAGATTGGTTGATAAATCATGGTGTCACCATCCATTATACCGCTCAATATTGCAAGGAGAATAATAATTATAATGAGAGCTAGGCCTCGGCAAGGCCAGTAGCATAATCATGGACGAGTCGCACCGTGGCCACTCCATCTTCTCCCGCCATCCATCGGGCAAAAGGTATAGAAGTGTGAAAATGCACATCAGCACCAGATTTTCTTCCCAGCTGTTATCAGGCAACTGAACGATTCCACCAACAACTAGAGAGCGGTCCTGAACTACTATCTACCTCATTGGAGAACCTCGTACTATCTTTGATCGGACTTTACTGGCTTTATCTAGCACGAAACATTATTCACATTATACCCTTTATCAAGTCTCTGTACACTGTGAATTACACAATTGTAATCATGTATAGTCATTCCGCTCATTGCTTAGTATGCAACAAAAGCTTTTCACTGCACCTCGGTACACATGACAATAAATTAAGCTCAAAGCTAAGAATCTTTGAATTAAGAAGCATGTTAAGGCTGGAATTCCTAATAAATCTAATGTATAGCAACACATACTCCAGACTTTGACCTCTACCATGACTCCACACTATGTAAGTGTCAGCAGGAGAAAACAACTGAAAAGAATATGTACCTATTGCTGGGAAAAAAACAAATTTGTTTATTCTGCTGTAAATATTATTTTGTGTTCAAAGCAGTTTTACTTCATTGCAGTTTGGATTGACCTTGTCAGTTTTCATGTGCAGCACACAGAATAAATAACAGTGCACATTATCTGTTTATGAATTAAAGGCACTTAGGTGTTAAGCAGTGACCTATAATTGCTAGTCACCTTAAGGTGCAAGCAGTTGTGACTGTTTCAGGTTGACTTAGGTTAGAGTATCAGGGGCTGATAGAAGACCTGAGAGATAGACAATAGACAATAGACACAAGACAATAGGTGCAGAAGTAGGCCACTCGGCCCTTCGAGCCAGCACCGCCATTCAATGTGATCATGGCTGATCATCCCCAATCAGTACCCCGTTCCTGCCTTCTCCCCATATCCCCTGACTCCGCTATCTTTTAGAGCCCTATCTAGCTCTAAAAGATATAAAATGGTGAGGCATAAATGGGATAGATAATCAGAGTCTTTCTCCCAGTGTGAAAATGTCAAAAGCTAGAGTTCTGAGCTCTCAGGTGAGAGGGGGAAAGTTTAAGGGTGAATAATGAGGCAAGTTTTTTACACAGAGCATGGTGGGTGCTTGGGACGTACTGCCAGGGGAAGATATCAAAGTGACTTTTAAGAGGCTTGAGCAGGCAGGCAAGCAGATGGGATTAGTTTAGTTTGGTATCATGGTTGGCACAGATATCATGAGGCAAAGGACTTGATTCTGTGCAGTGTTGTTCTATGTTCCAAGATCATACATTCAAAGGAGCAGCAGCGCCTGTTGAGTCACCACCCACATGATTGAATAATCAGACACGTCTTCCACTCTCCTCTGCAGAGACTGTTCACTCTTTCATTTCCATCCCCACACACACACACACTCTTCTCATGCATTAAGGTTTGGTAACTTCCCAAACATGCTCGGGAGATGACACACTAACCTTAAGGGCCTGTCCCACTTTCACGACCTAATTCACGACCTTTTGTACTCATGGACATTTTTCATCAGGCTATAAAAACGCCCCGACCTACTTGATGCCACGAGTACCTACGACTAGCATCACGACCTACCTATGATCTACCTACGACCTCCTACGACCTTGTGACGACCATGCTGCGAGTATGAGTCAAGTGCAAACTCGGCAGAGGTCGTGAATTAGATCATGAAAGTGCGACAGGCCCTTTACTACCTCCTCCTTTCCCTCCTTCAAGGCTCAAAACATTCTTTCCATGTGAGGCAGTAATTTACTTGAAACCCTTTCAGTGTTGTGTGATGCATTCATTCCTCAAGCTGTTATTTCTCCTGTGCTGTGAAATATTTACAGAACAGCATACTGGAATCTGCAAATGTGACTGCGCTTCCAAACACCTGTTGATTTAATTTACCATCTCATTACCTCCCGGTATCCTTGCCTTCCAACGAAGCCCGAGATAAACTTCAGGAATAGTACCTTATTTTATATCTAGACACATTAGTCTACCCACTTCAACAAATTCAGATACTTAGCATTCCCAGCAATTTTATTTCATATTGCCAGCATTCACTCTACATTTTTATAACAATTTCAAATGTTTATTCTGCATTTACAGTCCCTTCTGTTCCCATTATTTTATTTCTTATATTTTTCATTATTGCCACTTTTACCAACTAATGATTCCTGCCTTTTACCTTTTTACAGACATTTCACTTTTACTTAAACAAGAAACTGCAGATGCTGAGTCACAAAAAAAAGGCACAAAGTGTTGGAGTAACTCAGCGGGTCAGGTAGCATCTCTAGAGAACATGGGTAGGTGATGTTTCAGGTCCTGACCCTGCCCACATTATTCAGAGATGCTGCTGAGTTACTCCAGCACTTTGTGTCTTTTTCTTTCACTTTTGTTTTCTCATCTCCTTCCTGCCCACACCATTAAATCCCTTTGTGTTGTAAATCTTCTTTTATCTCAAGCTATTCCTGCTATTGAGGGAGTGCAGCGTAGGTTTACAAGGTTAATTCCCGGGATGGCGGGACTGTCATATGCTGATAGAATGGAGCGGCTGGGCTTGTATACTCTGGAGTTTAGAAGGATGAGAGGATATCTTATTGAAACATATAAGATTATTAAGGTTTGGACACGCTAGAGGCAAGAAACATGTTTCCGATGTTGGGGGAGCCCAGAACCAGGGGCCACAGTTTAAGAATAAGGGGTAAGCCATTTAGAACAGAGACCAGGAAACACATTTTCTCGCAGAGAGTTGTGAGTCTGTGGAATTCTCTGCCTCAGAGGGTGGTGGAGGCCGGTTCTCTGGATACTTTCAAGAGAGAGCTAGTTAAGGTTCTTAAAGATAGCAGGGGATATGGAGAGAAGGCAGGAAAGGGTATTGATTGGGGATGATCAGCCATGATCACATTGAATGGTGGTGCTGGTTCAAAGGGACGAATGGCCTACTCCTGCACCTATTGTCTATTGCCGTATGCCCACTTTGATGCAAGGCCATCCATCTGAGGTATTAATCTTGTCTTCTTCTCCATGGTCGCCACATAACCAGCTGAATATTTTCACAATTTTCTGGTTTTATTTCCGATTTCTATAATTTGCTGCAGTTTGCTTTTGCAACAATCTTATTCAGTTGAGTTTTTCATCGACTTAAATCTGATGATGCATTTTCAAATTACCTCAAATTATTATTTAATATTTTAATGAAAACATCTGAAAACAATATTTTCTAGGTACAGGTATTAGTTTCAAATACATTTTGGACCTCTCATTGTTACAATCGGATGCAACTTTAATGCCTTGATGTTTCCCACGATTTTGCTCTCTACTGAGGGTAGTTTAGTTTAGTTTAGTTTAGAGATACAGTGGGGAAACAGGCTCATTGGCCACGCCGACTAGCGATCACCCATACTCTAGTTTATGTCATTCCAGTTTCGCATCCAGCATACTAGGGCAATTTACAGAAGCCAATTAACCTACAAACCTGTACTTCTTTGGGATGTGGGAGGAAAGCGGCAAACCTGAAGATATAATACCCGGTCACAGGGAGAACGTACAAACTCCGTACAGACAACACCTGTAGTCAGGATCAAACCCGCGTCTCTGGTGGCTGTAAGGCAGCAACTCTGCAGCTGCACCACTATGCCACATAAATTATGGAGATAATGGGGATTAGTACTGGGTGGAGAGTATATACTGTAACATTCCATTCGAGCTGCTGAGTTTCCCTTCCAGTGAGTTAAGCTAAAATTATCTGATATGTTACAACATAAATACCTTCCTGAAAGTATGTTGAAAATGACGCCTCCATTGCAACAACATCATACCAGTCTCGAACCACCCACATCCCTCGATTACGCAACAAAGCCACCATCTGGGACAATCAACAATGCACAGATTTTTTTCCATCCATTATCCCATCTGAGATGACAACAGAAGACAGCAGCTATCACAATTTCTTCGGCATACAGTATATATGTCTCACTAAGACATGGGACCAACACATCACCTGGAATTTTAATGATTTTTTAAAAAAACTACTTAAGGAAGAAAGTGGACTAATTTGATTTCTGTGGCTTAAGAGGTCTAGCTTAGTTTTGTTTTAGAGATTAGAGTTACATTATAGAAACAACCCCTTTGGCACATGCAGTCCATGCCAACCATTGCAAACCCATTCACACTAGTTCTATGCTATCCCACTTTCCCATCATAGGGAGTCCTACACATTGGGGGCAATTTTACAGATCTAAATATCTAAAACCTGTATGAACTGAGGTTGGGAGAAGAAACCGGAGCACCCAGAGGAAATCTCAACACAGACAGTACTCAAAGTCAGGATCAAACCCAGATCACTGGCACTGTGAGGCAGAAGCTCTTCCAGCTATACCACGGTGCCATCTAAGCTGCACAACTGTGGACTTACTCATTGATAAATAATTTTTGGCCAATGCTTTCACATCCACTATTCATTATTTGTTATTCTATCAATAAATGCATTTGTTACAGAACTATTAGATTGGGTAGTTTGATTAGAATTTGCACAGGAATTAATTATAAAATAGGCTTTACAGAACAACATATTATATAGTTATGGACAAATTATGTCCATCTAAAGTATGAATATTCTAGTTTTGTTAAATCATAATGCATTGCATTCTGCAGCTAGCCCAACAAACATTGTTCTGTCATAGATATCAGGCGTCACTCAGGAGCATGATATATACTTTAAAAATATTATTAATATGAATATAATGAGATTTTTCAAAGAATACCTCCTTATTCAGGACTGATTTTCTTTAATGCAACAAATCCATCCCCATAAAAGAGCGTAATGCGACCAGAAAGATGTGCTTGGAATGATACCAAGCCCACCTATGTCTATTGAAAGTGTTGAAAATTGGTTCAGATCGCACTTTAAAGTTTCTTTTGTGAAAATCATCAAAGTGAAACAAAACAAAGAGGTTTTGTGTTCAAAAAGATAACGTACAATAAGATCTGAACGAGAAACTTTAGTCTCTTGGATGCTTTCCATCACCAATTATGTTCCACAGTGCTCCATATCTGTGTCAACGTTTACAGTCTAGTTTGTTCTCAACAATCTGAGCGTTTACTCAATTTTTCAGTTTTGGATTAAAGAATGTGTAGATTTGGTGAATCACATAGTACCAATAGCTGAAGGTTAACTTTTACATGTCCTATTGTGCAACACTTTGTTTGTCTAATGATTGAGATTAGTCCGGGTCAATTTAAATCCCTGGTGTACACACAGCCAATGTGATAATTTATTTTGCTCCGACTCAATTTATAAACAGATTAAGCAAACTGTACACCAGCTAATCCACTGGAGACATAGAAATCTGTCTAAATTACATCAATACTTCAACGCATGTAAATCCTCCCAGGACATAGAAATTAATCTTGACCAGGACCAGTGTCTTCATATTTTGTAGCTGAAAACATGTTGTACATGCTGCTTATTGGTTGTTATGTCTACTCATTCCAAGCTAAGTAACCGATAGGAAACCAAGCTAATTCCAGATTGCTGACCAGACCACTTTATTCTGTGCATTGTAGTCCTTGGTTGAACTACATGCAAGGGAGATTAGACAGAGAAAGAAAAAGAAAATAGAAGTTCAGTAGCTACTTGTCCCATCTTAAAGGGCCAGTCCCTCTTGGGCGACCAAATCCGCGAGGTCTGGCGAGTTGCCCTTGACTCATACTCACAGCATGGTCGACACGAGGTCGTAGGAGGTCTTCATAACTCTCCTTCATGCTCGAGAGTGGTCTCCGCATACTCGAGGCCTCAGCTAGGTCACGGCGTTTTTTTCAATACGTTAAAAAATTCCTGCGAGTAAAAAAATTTCTCCATGGAAAAAATTGATACTTTTTTTACTCGTAGGTTTAGTCCAAGTAGGTTGTAGTAGGTCATAGTAGGTTGGCATGTTAGTCATAGGTAATCAAGAGTAGTCGAAGGTAGTCATAGATAGTCTTCATCATAGTCGAAGGGAGGTCGAAGGAGATCGAAGGAGGTCATCTTCACTCTCCACTATTCGGTGCCCAATTTTCCCAAAGTTAGTCGTAGCTAATCGAAGCTGTTCTTCAACATAGTCGAGGGAGGTCGAAGGAGGTCTTCTACATAGTCGAAGGAGGTCTTCAACGTCATTTTTTCAAACTCTTCTAAACTCGCCAATTAGGTCGCCCAAGTGGGACCGCCCCTTTAGGAGTTTAAGAAGGAACTGCAGATGCTGGAAAATCGAAGGTACACAAAAATGCTGGAGAAACTCAGCGGGTGCAGCGGGTATGAAGAAGGGTTTCGGCCCGAAACGTTGCCTATTTCCTTCGCTCCATAGATGCTGCTGCATCCGCTGAGTTTCTCCAGCATTTTTGTCTACCCTTTAGGAGTTTGTTGAGTACAACACAAGCAAAGGATTACAGGACCTACCATGCTTTGGCCTGCCCTTCCACTCTACTAGCTTTCTTTCTTCCTACTCCTGGGATCAGTCTGAAGAATGGTCCTGACCCAGAAATTCACCTATCCATGTTCTGTCCGTCCTACTGAGTTAATCCAGCATTTTGTGTCTTTCCTCGGTAACCGCGCATCTGCAGTTCCTTGCTTCTTACTTGAGTATAGAAGTTGGGAGGTCATGTTGCAGTTATCTAAGCCATTGGTGAGTCCCCATTTAGAGTATCGTGTTCAGTTCTGTGCACCAAGTTATAGGAAAGCTGTTATCAAGCTGGAAAAGGGTACAGAGAAGATTTACGAGAATGTTGCCAGGACTCGAGGGTCTGAACGATAGGGAGAGGTTAAGTATGAGGGGAATAGATTGGGTAGATAAACAGAGTTTCTTGCCCAGAGTAGAAGAATTGAGGACCAGAGGATGTATGGAACGAACTGCCAGAGGGGGTAGTTGAGGCAGGGACTATCGCAATGGTTATAAAACAGTTCAACAGATACATGGATAGGACAGGTTTGGAGGGATATTGGCCAAATGCAGGCATTAGTGTAGCTGGGACATGTTGGCCGGTGTGGACAGTTAGGCTGAAGGGCCTGCTTCCAACCTGTATGACTCTATGACATTGTATTACAAGAGTTTGTCCACATATTTATCGAGAGATGGAGATTCCCACCGACTAGGATTATTTTACAATTGAAGCGACCACAGTGATATAGACAAATGTCACAGCTTTACAACAAAGGTTTAAAAGCTCAATTAATCTAGTTTTTACATTATTGGAATATGACTATTGGACCTGTCTAGGCAACCAGGAGAACTCTGATTCCCTCTTCTAGGTATATCTTATATGTGTATGCCCGACTGGACCAAAGGGAGGGATGTTAGTTAATAGGCACAAACTCCAGCACTGTTTTCATTGACCTGAAGAAGGCCATTAGCATGGTCAACACAGAAGATCTCTGTCGAAGTTCAGCTGTCCGGGAAAATTCATCCACACCATTCGATGTTTCCATGCACAGCCTGTTTTCCAGCAGGGATGCTTTAACACCATTTGGTATTTCTAAATATGTGAAACAGGGCTGCGCACTTGCTACAGTCCTGTTCAACCTGTTTTTCACGTGCGTCCTGAATGCTCTACAGTCAACATGACCTTGAAAGTGGAATGTACTTGACATATACGGAGTGGACGGCTCACTCTTCGACCTCTGGAGACTGAAGGCAAGGACCAAGAATGATCTGAGAGGCACTGTTTGCTAATGACTAACTGCACATTTGGAGTGACAAACTTTGAAAGCTCTGAACAAGGCTTGCCTAGTCAGCATCAAGACCATGAACGTGAGACCTTGAACGTTGTTGGCGCCAGAAACGTGGTGACGCGTGTGTACTGCCCAGGTGAGGTCTGTCATATGATGTTACCGGGTTGTACGCAAAACAAAGCATTTCACTGGAACTAGGCACATGTGACAATAAAGTATCAGTGAATCACAGAAGTGCTGGAGAGGCCACGTAATCCATATGGACCGCTCCCATATAAAATCCTGGCTCTTTCACAGAGTAGTTACACAGGGCCACTGAAATCAGGGATATCCAAGAAAGAGCTACATGGATAATATTAAAGACAGCCTCAAATACAGTGAGAGCTGCAAGAGAGCTGAAGTATTTTGCCCTGGAAAGATTGTCTGTTGTGATTTGGCCAAAAGGACATGTATCAACTTTGAAGGCAACTGAGAGGACTGAGTAATCCGAGCCAGAGAACCCATGAAGGCCTCCCATTCCCCAACTGCCCCCGAGTGTGGGCTTTCCGGCTGCCCTACCCAGGGTGTGCTCTCAATCAAAGACGGTGCAACTGACATCATGAAACTTGACAGTCAGACAACAAATGCAATATTCCCTTCTTTCAACACAGGTATCGTGGAAGCATTTAATGAAAATATTCATGGAGTCATTTTACCACAGAGTTGTTTGTTCATATTTGCTTACTCAATCTGAGATAATAATAACACATGGTTGCAATTGCAATCATTAGGTGTAGGAAGGAACTGCGTATGCTGGTTTATATCGAAGATAAACACAAGATGTCGGAGTAGCTCAGCGGGTCAGGCAGCGTGTCTGGAGAAAAGGAATAGGTGACGTTTTTGGGTCGGAACCTTCCTTCAGTCTGAAGAAGGGATCCGCTATGATTAGGTGTTGGGATATCCTCTTCCCTTCGTTTGTCTTGTGCACCTTCTCCAATAGTTCAATGTTCCACAGGGACAACACAGAGCCATAGAATTATACAGCATAGAAACAAACAGGCCCTTTGGCCCAACTTGTCCATGACAAACAAAATGCCCATCTACTCTAATACAATCTGCCTGCATTTGACATATATTCTTCTAAAGTCTTCATATCCATGTACCTGTCCAAATGTCTTCTAAATGTTGTTATAGTACCTGCCTCAACTTCTTCCTCTGGTTCTTCCTCTGGTAGTTCTTCCTCTGGTAGTTCCTTCCATATACCCACCACCCTATGTGCGAAAATAGTTGCCCCTTAGACTCCTATTAAATCTCCTCTCACCTTCAACCTATGCCTTCTGATTCTTGATTTCCCTATGTTGGGTAAAATAATCTGTGCATTCACCTTATCTATTCCCCTCATGATCTATTGGATTATCCCTCAGACTCATACGCTCCAAGAAACAAAGCCCTAAAAAATTAATGAGCCAAATGCATGTCCTTTGAAACAGCTTTGTTCAAATGAAGTACAACCTTTACCACAAATTGGAAGGACAAGCAATATCTTATTCATATGGGGTACAAGACAACTGATAGTCTCAGAGAGAATATATCCAATGTAATCATACCCTGCCCATCCTCCCTTTCACCCCACCACTAATTTGTGGCACCACTGAAATAATATCAAAAATACTTAAATATGGAATAGGAAATTGAATTTATTTTGATCAGTATTTATTCACTCTGTAATGTGTCATGCCATTGAATTGAAGAGTGACTCTGTGGGAAGTTCAGATGTTAGCAAGCTCAAAGAATCAGATGAAAATACCGAGCAAAACGTTAAAAAAACATATTTAACTTGTATTGCTGCATCCATCATTGATTTCTGAGTTCACAGGAATTTTATTTCTCCTATCAAGTATCTATAAGCATTGAAGGAATATAGTTACAAGGGCTCTGATAATCCCTAAACTAATGATCAGTGAGGTTGATAGAAATTCTTGTGTAGATATTGTCCACTACATTGGGAGCCTTGTTGGCCTTCCCAATGTGAAAACTGGATTCTGCAAAGTCATGTGTAGGAATGAACTGCAGATGCTGGTTTAAATCGAAGATAGACACAAAATGCTGGAGTAACTCAGCGGGACAGGAAGCATCTGTGGAGAGAAGGAATGGGTGACATTTCGGGTCGAGACCCTTCTTCAGACTGCATTTCCTGATAATTACCTTTGCCTAAGATAGCTAGATGTAGTTCGATCTCCACAACTTAATAAATATAATCTTGTACATTATCAAGGGTGACTGTCCAGAGGCCATATGCTGCTAAACATCTAGAAATTGATGCATCTCACAACCTCCCCAAAATAATTCTCTAAGCAAGTCTTTAACTTTCTTTACTTACCGAGTTGGAATAAATCTTCATCACAGACTTTATTTACTTAACTTTAAAATGGCCAGTCAGCAAATAGCCATCCCTCAAATTACAGGCTACTATCAAATGGGAACCAAAGCTTTAAACTTAAGCCAACAGTTAATACCATGGAATAAAACTGGCTGCCCATTTCATCAATAGCTTACAATCTTAAAACAGCTTCCTGTTTTGAACTGGAATTAAATATTTTTAAATGTGCAATTATGAAATTCATCCAACATACACATAGATTAAATGTGCTATAAATAACACCCTAGTTCCTATCATTCAATGAGAGTAATGCTTTGCTACTTTATTGGCTAAAAAATTAAAATTACTCATTTATTCCAAGCAAGCAATCACTTCATTATAACATAACTTATGTGACAACTGGATGGAATATTTTCAGTTCAAACTCTCCACTATTAGAATGTGTTACGATGCATGTCACAATTAGTGTCTTAGGCATTAAGCACGTAAGACTGGACAATAAAGTGTGCTGAAGGACAAATTGCTAAAAGACGCACATTTCTGTAGTTCTGTAGGATTCTGCAGATCCGCACTGACTAGTGATCCCCGCACATTAACATTAACCCACACACACTTGGGACAATTTTACATTTTATACCAAGCCAATTAACCTACAAACCTGTATTTCTTTGGAGTGTGGGAGGAAATCGAAGATCTCAAAGAAAATGCACACAGGTCCTGGGGAGAACATACAAACTCCGTACAAACAAGCACCCGTAGTTGTCATATTTTTTATAGCCCTTGTTACCCATTTTAAGGTCAGAATTAAATTTGGAAATATGGAAATGCATGTGTGCATATTATTTGTTAATGGAGAATCCATGTATCAGTGAATTCTTGAGAATAAAACTGCAGCAGGAGTTTCTGATCATTCCTTTTAGATCCAAGAACATATGAACAATTTCCCTCCTGGGATAAATAAAGTTCCATTGTATCGTATCATATCGTATCGTGTCATATCGTAATCGGAATCAAAACTCAACATTGGCATTGTGGCATTGTTACAATGTGAAGTAAGATTGTAAATAAATTAAAAGCAGTGCTGGACTTCAATGAAACCCCCCCCCCATCTATGTTAATACCTGAAATAATGTAGATTGGTGAATTTAGAAAGACAAATATTTAAATAAAGGAAGTTAATGGCATTTTGCCTGAGGAAAATAACTACAGATGTTCTCCTGGGCATTCTGCTCAGTGGGGGTTGCCTGCATGTACCTACTGTTAGCAGTGCGCTATTAGTATAAGTTACTGGTTATTGTAACCACTGGTCTCAGCAGGAAGGCATGGAACAGAAATGCAAATCAGATGTCTGACATAATGGACAACAAATTTTAAGAGAGACAAAAAAGAAAGAGAAACAAAAATGTTTAGGGCGGCAACAGTGGTGCAGTTACTTCCTCACAGTGCCCGGGACCGAATTTGATCCTGACCTCGGGTGCTGTCTGGGTGAAGTTTGCACGTTCTCCCTTTGATTGCATGGGTTTCTTCTGAGTGCGCAGGTTTCCTCCCACATTCCAAAGACGTGCGGGTTTATAGGATAATTGACCTCTGTAAATTGCTCCCGTAGTAGTGAGGGAGTGCTTGCAAAAGTGGGATAGCATAAAACTAGTGTGAACGTGATTGATGGTTGGCGTGGACATGATGGGCCGAAGGGCCTGTTTCCATGCTGCATCTTTAACAGAAAAGATAAGGAGAAAATGAAAATATTTACATTTATATATTGTTTTTCACATCCAGAATTGGGCAATTTCTTCAGGACTAGAATTGTTGGCACTTTTCCATTCTCATTTACCCAACCACATGGAGATTTATTTGCCAAAATGTTAACTAGCCAAGCATTAATTAAAAACATTGTGAGACTAGTTCGAACTGTGGTAAAGATGGGGATATGAACCTAAGTTCTTTAATTAGCTGTCCACATTTTTTTTTGCTGGATTTGCCATTTATTTGTTTTCACTAAAATCCAAGGTGGCCTTGTGTGTAGGTCTGTTATCTGACTTCCTGTTTTCTTTTTAATTCTGTGTGACAGAGAAGTGTAGAGCATACGTCTGTGAAATGAATCCACATGCAAACATAATATGTCAACTTAAATAAATGCCAAGAAAGGAAATCTCGATACTGATTCCAAGGCCAGTACCATATTGAGTAATATTTAACAATGTGGCATTAATTTTTCTGGTCACATTGTGTGGTAATGTTGCAAGTACATTTGTGAAAATTGCCTCTGGAATTTCTAATAGAGTTATCAACATATTTTTAATTAAATCCTGTTACGATTTAGCTAGAAATGTAGAATAGAATCAATCTTCATAGGTGCATTTACAAAGAGTGAAGATCAAATGATAAAGGGATGTATGTCTTCTGCATGCATAATGCAAAATATAAAAATACTGCATGGCTATCTGATAAATGGAAAGAAGTGCTTATTTTTCCAATACTTCTATTAATCTAGATTATTTGACATTGGATTCTAGCCTTAGTTATTTCCGTATTCACGTTCCACATTTCTTGTTAATGCTTTCTATTAGGTAAGGTCCAGGTAAGACTCAACATGCACAGTGCATTGAAGTCGGGGAGGAAATTTGCCTCGGGTGGTATTGCACCTGTCATTAGTTACATGGCTTGTGTAATATCCAACTGCATTGAACTTGGTAATCTCATACAAGATCAACTTCTGTAGATAAGTGTTCATTTTCAGCTAACTGAAAAAATATCTATTAAACCACATTACTGACCACATTTTGAAAATAGTTTATTTATTTGTAAAGAAAAACATTTTCCTTATGATACTTACAAATGTGACTATTCAAGACAAAAATAATGGCTGCATCTGGGTTACTCAGGGAACAAGTTTTACTGTTTTAAGAGCCAGTAGAGAAATTAAATAAATGTTTATTCATTTGGGGTCAATAACTGTATATCTCTGAATTCTTTATATTAACAATGTCAAATTCAGTAACTCTTTCATAATCTTTTTTTAAAACATTATTAAATATCTTATAAAATGAATCTAAATATTGCTAATTTAATTGCCACATCATCACAAATTTTCTAAGTGTAATTTTAGTTTAATTCCGTTTAGAGGTATAGCATGGAAACAGGTTATTTGACCCACCGAGTCAAAGCCAACATCCATCATCGGTTCACACTAATTCTACGTTATCCCACTTTCACATCCACTCCCTATACGGTAGGGGCAGTTTACAGAAGCCATTTGACCTACAAACTCACACAGGAGAAAATTGGAGCATCCGGAGGAAACCCATACAGTCACAGGGAGAACATGCAAACTCCACACAGACAGCACCCGAGGTCAGGGTCAAACCATCGTCTCTGGCGGTGTGAGGCAGCAGCTCCACCTGCTGCGGCACTGCACCTCCCTGTAGAACAGCAACATGTCCTAACAAGGAAGAACCATAATTTATGTGAACTTCCCACCTCACCTCTGGTGAAGACATTAACTTATCTTGCGTTTTGTCCAATAATTAACCTAAATGTCCATTCTTCATTTAGTAAGCGATAGTTCTCCTTTTCATTAAGAGATTCCAACATCTGGTTCAATCTTATTCATGTATGTATGTCCTAGCGGCTAATCTCACCCAGTAAAAGACACAAAAAGCTGTAGTAACTCAGCGAGTCAGGCAGCATCTCTGGAGGAAAGGAATAGGTAATGTTTCGGGTTGAGACCCTTCTTCAGACTCAACCCGAAACGTCGCCTGTTCCTTTTCTTCAGACATGTTACTCCAGCATTTTGTGTCTATCTTTGATTTAAACCAGCATCTGCAGATCCTTCCTACACAATTTCACCAGTATCTTTATTCTAAATGCCGCACTGACCAATGAGGAGGCACTAGTATTATTCCAAAGCCAGTTAAAAAGAGCATGCATATAAAAAGCTTGCATTTGTAAACACAGCCTCTGGCTTCTCCTTCATGGTATTAAAAAAAAAAAACATTTGCAATTGATTTTTAAAATAAAACAGACCTCACTATGACATTCATTGTGTAACCAAATACCATGGTTTGCTCTGATGACTACAATGCTTTTCATGGCCAGAGGAATTATATTTAGCAGCTTTGTATGCATCCTACTTCTGTTACAAAATACACTAGGTCCGGAGGTGGTTCACGATCAGATTTATATCACAATTCCTTGTGCAACATAGAAACATTGTTGAAGGATGGATTAATGATCATGGTTCAATCTTCATTTTACAGAAAATAACTCTACAGACAGTGGAATCAGTAAATCCATTTGAAATGCTCTTTGATTTGGAAAGCTGAGGCAGTGAGAACGTCTTTAGTTTAGTTTTAGTTTACTTTAGAGATACCATATGGAAACTGGCCCTTCACCATCCACTCCTATCCTACACACTAGGAGCAATTTTACAGAAGCCAATTAACCTACAAATCTGCATGTCTTTGGAATGTGGGAGGAAACCGGAGCACCCAGTGGAATCCCACGCCATCACAGGGAGAACGTACAAACTCCGCACAGACAGCACCTAAAGTCAGGATCAAACCTGGGTCTCTGGGACTGAGAAGCAGCAGCATTACCATTGCACCACCATGCCACCCTATTATTCCTACCCCTATCACAGTTCAGCTTCATCCCTGAAAGTTGTGTTTGATCTACTATTTGCTTAGCTGCCTGCTTTTGACATGGGTTACAACATAAATACTGTAATTAATATAGAACATAGAACAGTACAGCACAGAACAGGACCTTTGGCCCACAATGTCCACTCCAAACTAGATGCCAAGACAAACTAATCTCCTCTGCCTGCACGTAATCTATCTCCCTCCATTCCATAATATTCAGGTGCCCATCCAACACAGTGTGGAATCAGGTCCTTTGGCCTGCTCAGTGATCACCCCATACACAAACACTATCCTACACGCTAGGGACAATTTATAATTTTACCAAAGCCAGTGAACCTACAAACCTGTACGTCTTTGGCATGTGGAAGGAAACCGGAACACCTGGAGAAAACACACAAGGTCACAGAGTGAACGTACAAACTCCGCGCAGGCAGCACCCGTAGTCAGGATCAAACCCGGGTCTCTGGCGCTGTGAGGCAGCAGCTCCACTGCTGCGCCACTGTGCTGCCCTATTAATTTCCATTCTCATTAATTTCTTATTAAAAACCTAACCTGATACATAAAACGCAGGTTCCACGTGGATCGGAGCTTCAGAACTGCATGACCTCTGGCGTTCAGAGAGGCCTGAGAAAGTGATGGACGCACAGGCACAAAGCTGAAGGGATATTTGAAACAGGGCCCACATACATCTGGAATGAAGTAGTCAGACATAACAGGAGAGAAGCTGCAGATAGAAGAAATGGGTCTTGTTCGCATGTGGCTGCAATTGCTAAGGAAAAGCTCTCCAGGTCTATTGCAATTATCATTCTATTTGCTGTTTCTTTAAATAGTTTTGATTGCCCTGACTAAAATAAATTGCAGAACAGAATTAACTCTACAATATGTACTGTGATTCTAAGTTTGAACTCTGACCTGACCAGAGCCCAATACTCAAAAGAAGTCTCCATTCTGACTGAGAAATGTTTCCATCCACAATTACTTTTTGCCAGAGAAACTGATATATTAAGTTGTAACACTGCACTACGAAATGATATCGCTTTGTAGATGTAGGTATATAAATAATTATAGTATACAGTAAAAGGCTTTGTTGTCTGACAGTTTTAAAATACCCTGCAGATATAATAAGATCACCTTCCAATTTAATCAGATAATAATGACATGATCGGAGACTTTTAGTAAGATCTCCGCTGGGAAAGCAATTGCCTTGCTCAGATTGCTCACAAACCTGTTTAATTGAAGGAAGTGATATGGGAAGTAATTGAGGGCTATGAAATAATTCCCTGTAAATTAATTAACGCATCTCAGTTCACCAGTGAAAATGATCGAAGATCCAGTCTGACTGTTAAATTCCACTTTTAAAATACTAATTGTTTTTATTTTACAATGGAAAATGTGTGAAATTTTATTTTTGCAAATGAATTTCAGCATGCAATGAGTTAAAGTAGACCAGTGCTGTTAGATTTCACTTAATAAGGCTATAATTACACTGTTTTAAGGTACTAATAATTTCTTATAGGTGCTTTTGTAACCTTTAAATAAGTAGTAATTGAAAATGTGTCAGTGTTTTTAGTATTAGTTTTCGAGATGCAGCTCAGAAACAGGCCCTTCGGCCCACCGAGTCTGTGCGGACCACCGATCCCCGCACACTAACGCAATCCTACACACACTAGGGACAATATACAATTATACCAAGCCAATTAACCTACAAACCTATGCATCTTTCATGTGTGGGAGGAAACCGGAACTACTGGAGAAAAACCACGCAGGTCACGTGGAGATCATACAAACTCTGTACAGACAGCACCCGTAGTCAGGATCGAACCCAGATTTCTGGAACTGCAAGACAGCAACTCTTCCGATGCACCACTGTCCCGTCCTACAGTGCCTGCAAAAAATATTTCCACCATTTTTAAATAATTCTTATGATGGTTGGAGTGAGCTTTTCTCTACTCCATTTATTAATTGAAACTTTTCATTATTAATTATGCCCATGTGTAATCATCATTATCATAATAATCATAATCATAATCATACTTTATTAGCCAAGTATGTTTTGCAACATACGAGGAATTTCATTTGCCATACAATCATACCAATAAAAAGTCACAGAACACACAAAATACATTTTAACATGAACATCCACCACAGTGACTCCTCCGCATTCTTCACTGTGATGGAAGGCGAAGAAAGGTTCAATCTCTGCCTTCTTTATCCTCCAGCGGTCGGGGGCCTCTAACCTTCCGTTGACGGGATGATCTTACTCCCGCAGCTGGCGGTGGGCCCCCTCATCGGGGTGATCAAACTCCTGCATCGGGGGGGGGGGAAATCTCAGCTCTCCCTGCACCGGGCAATCTACCCCGGGTCGGGGCTAGTCGAACGTCGTGCGGCTGATGTTAAAGTCTACATGCCGCAGTTGGAGCATCGATCGCAGGCAAGGAATCGGCCCCGAACGCAAGTCCACGCTCCGTGGTGAGGCTCAAGGTCAGTCCCGAGCAAGGCCTCCAGTTCCATGATGTTAGGCCGCAGACTGACCAGAGATACGATCTGGAAACCAATCACTTCTCTTGCAAAGTAAGACATTGAAAAAGAGTTTTCCCCAGTAACAGCACACCACAAAACGGAACTGTGCAATATTGACGACAAACGTGCTAATGTTTTTTACTCTTCCTCAGTAACAGAAACATTCTACATCCACCTACAGCATCCAATGGCCTGACTGGGAATAAATAAACCCAAGTTACTTACTGTCAAAAAAGGACACAAATTACTGGAGTAGCTCAACAAGTCTGGCAGTATCTGTGGAGAACATTGATAAGTGATGTTTTGGGTCGAGACTTTTCTTGAGTCTAAAGAAGGCCCCTAAACTAAAAGTCACATATCCATGTTCTCCAGAGATGCTGTCTGACCTGCTGAGTTACTCCAGCACTTTGTGTCCTTTTGTATAAGCTAGCAGCTGCAGTTCTTTGTTCTTACTTACTTACTGTCGACTTTGATTTGGACAAATTCTTCACTTGGAGAATGTCATTTTCCATGCAAAAGATGTTACCAACATTGACCTGAAACACATCTGATTTCCAAATTTTGAAGTCTGGATCCTTCTTCAGATTAATTGTAGTGGGGGAGAAAAGAAGTTGGAAAAGAGGTAGGGGTGAGATAAAGTCTGGCAAGCGATAATTGGATAAAGGTGGGTGGGGGGATATTGATTGGCAAATAGGTGGACAAAGGCTAGAGATGAAAAGGTTTGTTTCCAAGTTTATTTGCTTTTAGTATATGATGACATTGGCAAGGTTGCATTTATTCTAAATCCATTGTTACCCAGGGAAGGAAATGGTGGCCTTCTTTGGTGGTCATTGTTTAACCAAGTGAAAGGCTCTTAGACCACTTAAAAGCAATTTGAACCACCCCTAGTGTCTGAGACTGAGGTCAGTTTGGAGCTGAAGAAGTTTGCAGTAATCATTTAGATTTTATATAATAATCTGGAATATACTCATGGGCATTTATTCTGAGTACTCAGGTTTATAGCATTCAATTTCTTTATATGGAATGGAAAAAATTGCAGCATTAGTTTGTGAGCCCTCTATCCTAACTGTTCCACTATTCTCCTTGTTGCATGTTCCCTTCATTAATGATGTATGGAAACAAAACTCTGCGAAGTTAAGCATGTCATATTCAATGTCTGAGAAGTTCCAGCAAATTAAATAATGCACTACTGGGATCTGAAACGCAAGTGGAACCAGAAATCAATAACACCACATTGACTTTGAAACTCTATCATGCAGTGCAATGTTTAACTGTGCTATGCCATTGAATGAAACAAATGGTTTTGTTAAAGAAAATCACGAATGTGCTCCACAGATGGAAATTCAACAAATTGTTTTTCTCAGTCCTTTGTCCATCTACATAGCCTTATAATGCGTGGAGACCCCCTGAAAAGGGCATGCAAAGGTGTCTAAAACATATATGGTCTCTTAAGTCTTCTTCTTCTTATCGAGTCTACACACAAGATTAGAAGTTGTTCAGCCAGAGCTGCACACACTTCTCGGCATCTGCATACAATGGTGTCTGTCTTGCGCTTCTTGTGCGTGGTGGTGGAAAGATTGGTGGAAACTGGGCCACGACGTGAACGCTCTTTCCTTGACCACCGTCTCTTAAGTCAGAGAAGCATCAGTGAATGACTGTAGGCATGGACCGTTTATGGAAAAGCCGGCGTACGCTATAAACGTGAAGGCTGCTTGGTCTTAACATATATGTGACTTCTCTCAAACAGTCCTGCTATGCCTTGGAAGAAAGTTTCATGCAACTCATCTTTAACTGAAAAAATTACTGCATGCAGTAAAAAATCAAAGTGGAGGAAGGGGGGATATGGATTAAGTGCAGGCAGGTGCGACTAATGGTGCTGGGATATGTTGGGCAAGTTGGGCCGAAGGGACTGTTTCCACACTGTATCACTCTATGACTCTCTGTCTATGACTCTAACTGAATAGGTCTGGTAGTACCTGTGGAAGAAATAGACAGGCAATGTTTCTGACAGGCAGAGAGATCCAATAGAAGTAACTGAAATTGTGACGGGCATTAAGAGAAAAGTCAGAGAGAAACAATTTCCATTGCCAGAAGACTGAAAACCATGGGACGTGGAATGAAGGTGATTGGCTAAAGATCCAAAACCAAGAGGCATTTTTTCCTTTACGCAGCGTGTGGTTAGGGCTCAGAATGCTCTGCCATCGTGGTAATCGGGTTAGATTTAATTATAGCATTCAAAAGGGAGTTAAATAAGTAGCTGAAAAAAAAGACGTTTTCTGGCAATGGAGAGCGGGCAGGGTACTGGGAGTAACTGTGTTGCTCTTACTCAGAGCAACTCTGGACAACGGGTAATCAAAATACAAAGTGTTGGATCAACTCAGCAGGTGTGGCAATATCTGAAGAAGGGTCTCAACCAGAAACATCACCTATTCCTTCTCTCCAGAGATGCTGTCTGGCCCGCTGAGTTACTCCAGCTTTTTGTGCCTACCTGTGGTGGAAATGGACAGATGACGTTTCAGGGTGGGACACTTCCTCAGACTGATCGTAGAAGGGAGGAGGAAGCAGGAAAAGAGAGGTGATGCAAGACAAAGTCTGGCGAGTAATAGGTGGAGAGAGGCGAGGGGTTTTGATGGGGAGATGAGTGAAGTAAGTGACAAAGGCTCAATAAGACAAAGTGTATCAGAATAGTGAAATGTAAAGTCAGAGGGAGGGCTGTAAGTGGAAGGGGATGGGGGAAGAGGTAAGGGGGAGATACAAGTGAAATGAGGGACATGCACAGACAATAGTAGCTTCTATTTTTGCTGGAACCATTCTGATATTCCTCCTCACATACAATTGCAGTGATAGTGATAATAAGTCATTACCTTCATAGATCTTACTTTGCTTTATATAAAAGGAAATATGTAGATTGCTTATCTCAAATTATGTCAGATAACTTTTAAAAATGGTGTTAAATCTTTTTTTTCACTCTGTTTGGATGTGGGCTACACTGACAGGGCTGGGCAATTACTGGCTGCCCCTAAACAAGTGTGAGACTTCAAAATCTCTCTCAGCTAATTTACTCCTGTATAGCCTCCTCTCACTTGTCCTCAAAAGCAAGCTCTTAAACAGTGGCAGCTCTTGCACATGTAAACGCCGTCTTGTACAGATATCAATTTTAACCTTGTAATTGAAACAGTTAGATAATATTTGGGCTAGCATAGCTGGCTTCAAATCTGTCAAATATATTGAATAAACATTCCATGACTTCCAAAATCTACTTAATAATGTAGAATAGCACAGCATAGGAACAGGCCCTTTGGTCCACAATATCTGTGTGAACTTGATGCCAAGTTAAGCAAGTCTCTTCTGCCTGCATGAGAACCACATCCCTTCTTTCCCTGCATATCCATGTCCCTGTCTTAAACACTATTATCATATCTGCTTCCATCGCCACCCTCGGCATTGCATTCCAGGCTCCCGCCATTCTTTGAGTAAAAAATACTGCTCTTCATATCTCCTTTAAACGTACCTCTCTGAATGAATGAATGAATGAATGAATGAATGAATGAATGAATGAATACGTTTATTGGCCAAGTATTCACATACAAGGAATTTGCCTTGGTGCTCCGCCCACAAGTGACAACGACATACAATGACAGTTAGGAATGACACATAAAACATTAAACATTCTGACCGTAATTGTATTTGACAGTAAACACTCTGACCGTAAAGCTATGTCCTCTTTGACATTTCTAAATGGTTCCGATTGTCTGCCCTTTGTATGTTTCACATAATTTTATATACTTCTATCAAGTCTCTTCTTAACCTCTGACACTCCAGAGGAAATAATCCGTTTTCCAACCTCTCCATTTCGCTGATACCCCATAATACGTAAAACATTTAAACTTCTGAATCACTAAAATATTAAAAAGCAAGAAAATTAAACATAAAAGCAAAGGAAGTTCAATACTGGGAGTGGGGAGAGGGGTGAGGGCAAGGTGACATAGCTGGTAGAGATGCTGCCTCACAGTGTCAGAGATCCACGTTTGATCCTGACCTCAGGTGTTGTGTGCCTCTGGGTGCTCCGGTTTCCTCCCACATCCGAATTTGTAGGTTAAGTGACCTCTATAAATTGGCACCAGTGTTTAGGCAGTGGATGAGAAAGTCCGATTACATAATAATAATAATAATACATTTTATTTATGGGCGCCTTTCAAGAGTCTCAAGGACACCTTACAAAAATTTAGCAGGTAGAGGAAAAACATGTAAGGGGAATGAAATAAATAGTAGAGATATGACTAGTACACAAAGTAAAGACAGAATACAATTCAAAACACAATATGAGGCAATTAATGCACAGATGAAAAGGGAGGGGGACGTGGGGCTAAGGATAGGCAGAGGTGAAGAGATGGGTTTGAGGCAGGACTGGAAGATGATGAGGGACACGGAATTGCGGATCAGTTGGGGAGGGAGTTCCAGAGCCTGGGAGCTGCCCTGGAGAAGGCTCTGTCCCCAAAACTGCAGAGGTGGCACTTGTGGATGGAGAGGAGACCGGCTGATGTGGATCTGAGGGACCATGAGGGTTGGTAGGGGGAGAGGAGGTCAGTGAGATATGGGGGGGCCAGATGGTGGAGGGCTTTGTAGGTGAGGATCAGGATTTTGTAGGTGATCCGGTGGGAGATGGGAAGCCAGTGAAGTTGTTTGAGGACTGGAGTGATGTGATGCCAGGATTTGGTGTGGGTGATGAGTCGGGCGGCTGCGTTCTGGACCAGTTGGAGTCGGTTGATGTAGGTGGAGCTGATGCCAAGGAGAAGTGAGTTGCAATAGTCCAGTCGGGAGGAGATGACGGCATGGATGAGTCTTTCAACAGCGGGAGGTGTGAGAGAGGGTCTGAGTTTGGCGATGTTGCGGAGATGAAAGAAGGAGGTTTTAATGACATGGCGGATGTGAGGCTCAAGGGAGAGGGTGGAATCAAAGATCACGCCAAGGTTGTGGGCCTTGGGAGATGGGGAGACAGTGGTGCCGTCGATGGTGAGAGTGGGGTTATTGGTTTTGCTGAGTGTGGCTTTGGAGCCTATGAGGAGGAATTCTGTCTTATCGCTGTTGAGTTTGAGGAAGTTATGTTGCATCAAAGTTTTTATAGCTGACAAACAGGAGTTGATATGGGAGAGGGGGGGGTTGTGGGGGGATTTGGTGCCGAGGTAGATCTGGGTGTCATCGGCGTAACAGTGGAAGTCCAGGTTGAAGTGGCGGAGTATCTGAACAAGGGGGAGGATGTAGATGATGAAGAGGAGGGGGCCGAGTACGGAGCCTTGGGGAACGCCTTGAGTGACTGTGGCTGGAGCAGAGGTGTGGTTGTGGAGAGAGATGAAGTGGGATCTGTTGGAAAGGTAGGAACGGAGCCAGCTGAGTGCAGAGCCTTCAATGCCGAGGTCTTTGAGTCTGGTGAGCAGGATGTTATGGTTCACTGTATCGAAGGCTGCGCTCAGGTCGAGGAGGATGAGGATGTTGAGGGAACCAGTGTCAGCAGAGGTGAGGAGGTCGTTGAGGACTTTGAGGAGAGCAGTTTCTGTGCTATGGAGGGGGCGAAAGCCAGATTGGAGGGGTTCAAGTAGGTTATACGCAAGGAGGTGGGAATGAAGAACTAGTGCATGGGTGATTGATGGACGGCATGGACTCGGCGGGCCGAAGGGCCTTTTTCCATGCTGAATCTCCAAACCAAACTAAACGTTACATTTAAACAATCTAAAACAATACAAAGAAAATGCTATGTGACTAAAGCTAGCATTGGACAGTCATCCCCCTCCATCAGTATGAATGGAGGCACTCGTCCTGCATGGTTGCTTGGGTGTAAACTGACATGAACTGATCCAAGATATTCTGGCTTAATTCTTGCAGAGCACATTCTTCTGCCAACTACTGAATAGGAGGGAGCCAGCGATGGCTGTCGTGCAGAGCAAGGCCGGTAGCAATGTTAATCGGGGACTTTCTTTCCATCCCCTTCAAGGTCGGCTGCAGGAGGCACCCCCAAAGGTGGACGTGCTTGGAGAGAGACAACACTTAGCTGAACAATCCAGATGAAGGCGTTGAATGGAGGCCGTGCAGCAGCCTGGGTCTCGCCTGGCTTGTGCGGCACTCTGTAAGACCTAGCGCTTGGGCCAAACTTTAGAAACTGCACCATATTTGGCAGCTCGGAAAACAGTTTCACTGTGTTTTGCACATTAGTTTAGCTCAGAGATGCAGCACGAAACCAGGCCCGTCGGCCCACCAAGTCCGCACCGATCAGCAATCCCCACACATTAACACTATCCTACACACACTTGGGACAATTTTACACATACACCAAGCCAATTAACCTGCATACCTGTACGTCTTTGGGGTGTGAGGGGAAACCGAAGATCACGGAGAAAGCCCACGCAGTCACAGGAAGAACATACAAGCTTTGTACAGACAGCACCCCATAGTTGGGATCGAACCCGGGTCTTTGGCGCTGCAAACGCAGTAAGGCAGCAACAGTACCGCTGCGCCACCGTGCCGCCCACATGTGACGATAAAGCAACGTTGAACTGTTGAAATGCTGTGTAATTGCTGCAAATTCCCACCCCCTACTGCTTGACTCTGCAAGAAATGCACCCACGGAGCAAATTCTTGAAAAAAAAATTTGTTGAATGAAAATTCAGGGCATTCACATTTGAATGTAAATCTTAAAGTTGCTGTTGGTCAAATAAAGTCTGTCATCGGAATTTCTAGATAGATGGTGCATTTTAACCCTCGAAGCAGTCCCCTCCAGAGTTAAATCCATCAGTGTAGATGCTGACTGATTCAAGCATCAGGCACTTATAAAATTGAACTTGGAACCTTATGGATAAGGGAAACATTTCCTAACCAGTGGACTGCCGGGTCATTTATAATTTTTAGCTCTTACATTTCCAGATGCTTGCACTTTTGAACCCAACTGGAAATGTGGAAGCCTAATACATCAAATTATTCCCACTCAGGCCAAGAGAATGGAGCACAGCCACCTGCCTGGAAATTTGTCCTTAGTCAGTAATATATTATATGTTCCATGTGGCAATATTAACATGTTGTATTTTGCTCTCAAAAATTCAGATTCAATGAATGGGAAGGAATATCTATGCACTGGTCCCTGACATAAACACAATTGTTTAGCCACCATCTTGATCTTTCCTTCTGGTTTCCGTCTAAGGCTAAAGCAAACTCTTTGCCATCAGTTGCCAGTTTTAACTCAAGATAAAGTTTGAATCTTATTGCCACTCTCGCACCAAGTCCATCTGCGTTCATCTCCGTGATGTTGATTGGTAATATCCCTGTCTCAGTTTGTCTGCCCAGTCCTTCAACAAGGCCTTTGCTATCTCTACCTATGACTATTATTGTGCTCATCTGTCTTGACCACCATCTAGATGGTAAACTTATTACTTAATAAAATGAAGATAGTCACAAAATGCTGGCCACAGAAGCAGATCTACAATCACATATTACAATTGCTCCACATTCTTAAATCTCTACTTCTACAGCAACATTTCTTACTTTCATTAAAGGTTATTCCCTTATCATAATCATGTATTGCCTTTCACTGGCTGGATGGCACACAACAAAAGCTTTTCACTGTACCTCGGTACATGTGACAATAAACCAAGTTGAACTGAACTGAACTGAATATCATGAATTAAAATATACTATATTCCATTCTATGAAACAGTAATTGATCCCAGGCATACTTTTAGTGCCTATTTCTGTGTGCCTTTGTTTGTCTTAATGTTCTGAATTATTGATATTTCAAAGGTAATGTAACTGGTGGTGGGATGTTGACTTTCAATGGACGAGGCTGTAGATGAACAATTAAGGGCGGGCCTGTGTCTGAAAAAGTGCAAAACATCCAAAAGGCCGATACCTGTTTCGCGAAGCAAGTTGTCCACACTTCCCACACAACAGAAAACATTAAACTTGCATTTTGCAGATAACATGAGATCGACCTGAAGAAAGATAAGCTCCAGATACTGAAGGACGGCACTATGTGGAGTACTAGGGCTTTGTACAATGCAGTAGTTGTGTGGATAGCCAGAAGAAGCCAACTAAAAAAAGATTGGCAATGATAGAAGCAGTTTTTCTGACTGTCGATGTTGTCAAACTTTATTTTGAAAATTATTGTCAATCAAAGTGTTCAAAATGATTTAAGAAATTAAAAATATAATGAAATTTGTCAAAGGCTGTTTTCAGTAATTACATAGATTAAATTATACAAACAATTAATTTAGAAAAAATGAAATTACCTCTCTTCCTTAAAGCTATTCTTCTGCTTTCAAAAAAATGGTCTCACTATTCATGCATTAAATTCAGCAGGTAGGTTCCCCACTGTAAATACCGAAGATCCTGTAGCGAGCAAGATAGTCCACTCCTGCTAAATCCAATGGGCTGACGTGTAGTACGCAAAGGAGTACTTGGGCCATTTCTTCGGCCATTTCAGTAATCCCGACCCGACTTTGGTTATCCCTCGCGCAGTGTAATCAGCGTTGCGGAGGAACAGTTTGTGTGTGTGATATAGGGTTAGATTCATAATTCATAATTCTATTAATTCATAATTCTGTTAATTTTTGTTAAAGATTAATATGTTTATAAATTATGATTCTGTTAATTTTCTTTATTTATATTTCTTTAAAACATTTATTTTTAAATGGCTCATGTGCTGTGTTTGAGTTGATTTTTGTATTACACTTGCACTCTGTAATTCATCTAATTACATTGTTCACAACTGCAGTATTTGGAAAAATAATAGCAATATCAAGATTCCAGTTGCTCTACTCTTGAAATGTTCCTTAATGTTTCTTTGTGTCTATGGAATTGTTTTTCAACAATAAAATGGGTCTGGTCTTCCCAATAGCCAGAGAGTGGAATGAGATATGTCTGTAATGGTGGGGTTATCTAAATGAAGTATTTAACAAAATAAAAATAGTTTTGAGCAAGATTTACAAATGATGTATAACTTAAGGGTGGTTTTATTCAGCGAGCATACAACTGATTAGATTGTGTAGGAAAGAACACACATACACACATATATGAATGTGATATAGATGTATATAATCATATAACACACACATATATATTTCACCAGATTTTTATATCTAATGATAAACTTTACTTTGGACTAGACAAGGGACAACATTAAATAAAAAAACATTGTAAACCTCCCCGCAACTTCGCCCTGGTGTCCCAGCCGTGCTGATCCAGGCCAGACTCGGATCTTTGGATACGAGTGCAGAGACGGAAGCCGGTTACAGAAATGGTGCCGAAGATTACCCATGACCTTGCCCATGACCCTACGACGTCTTTTTCGTCGAGTGGACTATCTTACCCGCTATAGGATCTATGGTAAATACAAGCCATTGCCCAGGTTCATCTTATATAGACCAATTGCCTTCACCCTTCCTCCAGCTGGGAGTGTCTAGGCAAATGAACAGGCACCATTCAATTTCCAGAGTACAATCTCCATTGTCAGGGTAAGCTCGCTTTATAGAGCTTGGAATTCTTGCTATTTCTTTAGTCTAGTTTAGTTTAGAGATACAGCATGGACTCAGGCCCTTTAGGGGGCAATTTCCAGAAGCAAATTAACCAACCATCCACATAGTCACAGAGAGAATGTGCAAACTCCACCCAGATAGCATCCAAGGTCAAGATTTACATCCCTCTGGCTTTACATTTCACTCCTCTTCACTCGTTATCTTACACCCTTTTGTCTCCTTTTTAGCTTTAGCCTTTTCCCATCCATCTGCCAGTCAAGCCCCCAATTAAGTCTGGCTTTTCCAGGAGAGTATTAAAGATAGTCAACGTACCACAGTCACAACTCGGATGAAGAGAAGGCCAGTGACGTACCTTATGGCAGCTAGTTTCTGTACCTCTGTATCTTCCTGCAATGGTGGAGGAAATATCAGTAACATTTCATGCTGCATTAACGTCACAAATGTGCTCTGTAACGATGGTGAAAATAAATCTCCTTTCCCCTTGAAAGAGAGCATTAGGCAGCAAGAGGTAATTTTTGAGTGCTGAGATATCAAGAATCAAGAGTGTTTTATTGTCATATGTCCCGAAATGGAATGAAATTCTTACTTGCAGAAGCACAACAGATATGTAAACATAGTCCTCTGTAAACCCATAATAAACAACAACAAAATTCAGTATATATATATTTTTAAAAACAGACATATAGACAATAATAGTGCAAATATATTGTTCCCAAGTCTATATAGTTCAGAGCCTAATTGAAGGTTGATAAAGTTTACCGCTGTGTGTGCTGCCTGCATCGCTGTTTAGGGACCATATTGCGAATACAGCATCATATGCTCTTTAAAGTGAATCTTGTTTGTGACTATATCCAGAACCTCTTGACAGTCACTGTCCAATGCCCCAGGAGCATTCACAATGTGTTTACTTCATTACAGTCTGTTGATCCCCCTGTCTTTTAGAAATCATGTTTTTAATTTGGATGGAAGAGCTATCATCTCACCATCTTATCCCTTGTCTCCAGTTCAAAGCACAAGGGTAGAATGTGCTTGGAGCATAAGACATGCAACCACCCACACATCATTAAGGAGATCACTGTTATTCTAAACAATCCTCTTGCTTCCTGGACTGTTATGGGAGTTCCTTATAAGGTACAACAGAGCAGCTCTCCAGATACAAAGCCATGCATAATTTTCTTTACATGTCGGCCATTGTGCAATCTTTACCCTTGCTTGCAACTGTGAAGAAGGGAATGGATAGAGCGTAGAACAGCACAACACAGAAACAGCACCTTCGGCCCACAATATCTGTGCTGAACATAATGCCAAGGTAAACTAATCTCATCTGCCTGAACATGATCCATTCCCTCCAATCCCAGCATATCCATGTGCCTATCTAAAAGCCTCTTAAACACTACTTTCATATCTACTTTCCCCACCATCTCTAGCAGTGCATCCCAAGCACTCACCAGCCTCTGTGTAAAATCTTTTCCCTGCTCATCTCCTTTAAATTTTGCCCCTCTCCCCTTAAAAAATATGGCCTAGAGTCTTTGATGTTTCCACCTTGGAAAAAAGGTTCTAATTGGCAACCCTATCTGTGCTTCTCATCATGTTATAAACTTATATCATGTCTCCCCTCAATCTTAAGCATTCTAGAGAAGACAATGCAAGTTTGTCCAAACTCTCCTTATAACTAACAACCACTTCTCCAATCATTCATTAATTAATTCATTCATTAATTCATTAATTCATTCATTCATTCATTCATTCATTCATTCATTCATTCATTCATTCATTCATTTGTTCATTCAATACTGGTAAAAGTCTTCTGCACCCTCTCCCAAACCACCACATCCTTCCTGAAATGAGTTGACCTAAACTGCACGCAATACTCCAAATGCGGCCTAACCAAAGTCTTATAGAACTGCATCATGACTCCCTGACTCTTACATTCAATGCCCCAGACAATGAAGGCAAACATACAATATGCCTTCTTTACCACTCGTTCAACTTGTGGGATAAAGGGGAAGGGAAGGAGGATGGAATGAGTCAACTCCCAGGAGTAATTTTGTGGCCACGGTATGAGATAGGCTGATCTGATTAAGATTTCAATTAACATCATTCCATTTCCTCATTCCACCACAACACTCATCCTCCCTTCTGTGCTGATCATCCGAACTCGGCCACAATTATACGGTAAAAAAGACACCAAATCAAAATTCCAAATCATGTTCATGTATCCAATCATGATATAAAGTGTCAAGATATAAGTTCATAAGCGATAGGAGAAGAATCAGGCCATTCAGCCCATCAAGTCTATTTTGCCATTCAATCATGGCTGATCTATATTTTCCTCTCAACCCCATTCTCCTGTCTTCTCCCCATAAACTTCTCCCCATAAACCCTGACACCCTTACTAATCAAGAATTTGTCAATCTCCACCTTAAAAATATCTATTGACGGCCTCCACAGCCATCTGTGGCAATAAATTCCACAGTCACCACCATCTGACTAACGAAATTCCTCCTCATTTCCTTTCTAAAAGTACATCCTTTTATTCTGAGGCTGCGGCCTCAGGTCCTATACTCTCCCACTAGTGGAAACATCCTCTCCACATTCAAAATATCACGTCATGATGACCAGTGTATATTGACTCAGTGTCTGTTGCCTGCATTCCTTTGCCTGCCCAGATCTTCCATGCATGCACAGGAAGCAGGTAGCTACCTAGCAGGTAGCTCTCAAGACAACCCGAATAGATCAGAGCTCAGAAGGCAGAGCTTTAGCCTGCACTATCTCACCATGGAATGCAGCAGCCTGGGTATCTAACGGGCATCATTAAAGCTGTTGTCTAAGTGGTAGAGATGGAAGCCAAAATGGTACAACTCTCAAAAATAGCAGAGTCATAGCTTTTGGAATGACTGCAACACCTCAATGATCTTTGCAAAGGAGGCCACAACGGGAGCCATGGATGGGGGTAGAGGAGGTGCATGTGAAACACTATCTCTGCTACAAAGGCTTCTTGGGTTCCTGGGTGGAACATGAGTTTCATTATACACTACATGAATGCCATGAGACCTTTAATATCCCTTCTGCCTCCGACATCTAGACCCATGACAGCACAAATCTGACTTTAAAATGGCACACATTCATGGATTCCAACATTGGACAGCCCTGGCAATGGAAGCTGAAACATCAGGCATCTGCTGTATGTCATAACAAGGAACTGCGGATGCTGGTTTATACCAAAGAAAGCCACAAAATGCTGCAGTGACTCAATGGGTTAGGCAGCATCCCTGGAGAAGATGAATAGGTGATGCTTTGGGTTGGACATCAGGCATCTAACTCCGCTTCTGCAGGTTTTGAAATTGTCTGCCCATCACTTTCTGCTAATGTATCAAACCTTTCAATGTGCACCTTTGTAGCAACTCCATGCCAATTGATTACTGGAAGTATAGTAACATACTAACAATAGACAATAGACAATAGACAATAGGTGCAGGAGTACGCCATTTGACCCTTCTAGCCAGCACCGCCATTCAATGTGATCATGGCAGATCATCCTTACAGTACCCCGTTCCTGCCTTCTCCTCATATCCCCTGACTCTGCTATTTTTAAGAGCCCTATCTAGCTCTCTCTTGAATGCATCCAGAGAACCTGCCTCCACCGCCCTCTGAGGCAGAGAATTCCACAGACTCACCACTCTCTGCGAGAAAAGGTGTCTCCTCGTCTCCATTCTAAATGGCTTACTCCTTATTCTTAAACTGTGGCCCCTGGATGAGCAAACCAATATTGGGGTCTCTCCCAGACATATCTCCACCTTTGATATGGCCTCTATGTCTGACAGCAGTTACAGTATTTGGAGCAAGCACAAGCAATCAGAGCATGCACTAATCCAAATAGTACAACATGTCCAGCCCACCATTCCTTTTTGTGGATTCCACGAAGGGCTCACAACCCCCCAGAACAGGAGCAGAAATGAGTTATCCTTGAGAAAATGTGGGGGGAATGAGTTATCCTTGAGAGGTATAGATTGGGTAAATGCACAGAGTCTCTTGCCAAGGAAAGGGGAACCGAGAACCAAAGAACATAGGTTTAAGGTGAGGGGGAAAGATTTAATAGGAACCTGAGAGGTAACTTTTACTGTTTATACAAAGGGTGTTGGGTGCATGGAACAAACTGCCAGAGGAGGTAGGTACACAAAATTGCTGGAGAAACTCAGCGGGTGCAGCAGCATCTATGGAGCGAAGGAAATAGGCGACGTTTCGGGCCGAAAACCTTCTTCAGACTGATGGGGGGTGGGGGGGGAGAAGGAAGGAAAACTGCCAGAGGAGGTAGTTGAGGCAGGTACTATCACAACGTTTAAGAAACATTTAGACAGGTACATGGATAGGATAGGTTTAGGATATGGGCCAAACGCAGGCAGGTGCGACTAGTGTAGATGGGACATGTTGGTTGGTGTGGGCAAGTTGGCTTGAAGGGCTTGTTTCCACACTCTATGACTCTATGACCATGACATTTGACTAGGTGACTTTGAAATGCAGAGAGAGAAAATACATTGATAAAGAGATTGGTGAAATGACCTAAGACCCAAAACTGAGAGACACAATAAAAGCAACTGAAGTTGATACCAATTGTGACAATTACCAATGTTTTATTTTCTTTCAGAAGAGCAGCATAATGCACAGCTGGAAGAGCTACCTCCTCACCTGGCTCCAGTACCCTGGTTGAATCCTGATTCCCAATGCTGTCTGTGTGGAGTTTGCGTGTTCTCCTTGTTTCAATGTGGGCTTGCCTGGGCATCCCTGTGTAAATCCATAGATAAATGTGTTAATATAATTACCCCCAGTGTAGGAGGGTAGTAGAATTGAATAGAACGAGGGGAAAATAGGTTACAGAGAAAATTAGTGGTGGAATGGGATTGCCCTGCGTGACATGATGTGCTGAATGTTATTGAAATAGCTGATTGAAGCTCAAGGATTACTGTGCATGTATTAAAATCTTGAAGTTGATGTTCATAGTTTAGGCAGCAAGAATGTATTGTGCACTGAATCCCTTATGGAACTGTATTGGAAGGGAACTTGATACAGATTCTGTGCCCACGAACCTTGGGGTTGCACAGTGGCGCAGCGGTCTCTGCCGTACAGCAGCAGAGACCCAAGTTTGATCCTGACTACGGGTGCTGTTGGTGATAAGTTTGCACGTTTCCCCTGTGACCACGTGGGTTTTCTCCGGATGTTCCGGTTTCCTCCCACATTCCAAATACGTGCAGGTTTGTAGGTTAATTGTAGGTTAATTGGCTTCTATAAATTGCCTTTAGTGCTAGGATAAAACTAGTATAAGGGTGATCGTTGGTCAGCACAGACTCGGTGGGACATAGGACCTGTTTCCACGCTGTGTCCCTGAAACTAAACGTACAGTACCTGTGACATTTTGCTGTACATCACTGGTCTCACCCACCCAGTGTATCTCAGCCATTCTGCACCACCTTCCCATTGTACCTCTGATGGTCTCCTGGCCATGCATGTGCCTCATTCATCAACAATTCGCTAACTTACTGCAAACAGCAGCTGCCAGTTGGCATTTATATTTTCTGTTCGTTCCTGACACCGAGCCACTGCTACCTAGCAGCTTTGGTGAAGAAAGAGGCCATACAATCACTTGTCCAGCCAGTGACCAAAAGAACTGCCCTTGGCTTTCCCACTGCTAACAATGAATGACAAATGATGCTATCAAAATAAATGGTTTGCAATGGCCTGCTGAGGAGGAAAATTGTGTAACTAGCTGTGCACCATATGTGGCCAGTTCACTTAATAACTTTAAATTGTTGCAATTTGTTATAAAGCTGTGAATAAAACATCAGATTTTGACAGTAATTCGGTCTGGTTTATAAATTACCGCTGCAAAGAGGTTGCTTCATTCATAGCAATTTGTCTAAAGTTTGTTTACCAACAATAATTTATGAATTGTAATTGCATAAACACTCATTGTTTGCTTCAAATGAACTAATTGAGCTAAATATTGCAGAATGTGGTTAATTTAAAGATCCAAGTTGTACAGCAAGGGCACTGCATGGTCTAAATGGAATATTTCAACATCATATCTGAGGCCTGATTCCTTTGATTTTATTTTTGTCTTTTATGTTTCTCCTGTGTTTTCTTGATCTCTGCAGAGGCACAACTTCCCAAATTCTATCGGCTTTCCAATATTCTGCAATAAAGTAAGAAGAAAGAGAATATTTGCTTTTATGTAGCGCCCAAGAAAAAATTGCCATATCCCAGCACTCTTCACAGCCAATAGAACATGGATCAGGGAACAGCACAGGTACAGGTCCTTCAGCCCACAATGTCTATACCGAACATTATACCAAGTTAACCTAATCTCCTCTGCCTGCACGTCACCTATATCCCTCCATTTCCGGTCTACCATCGGGGCCTGGAGTGGCGTTTCCTGATGGGACCAGCCAGAACCTCGGCTTCGGCGGCGGCACAGCGCTGGAGCGCTATCGCGGAGCGGGCGATGCCGTGCCCACTGAGACCCCCGATGAAACATCGCAAAGCTGCGGGTCTGTGGAGCGGCCAGCCGCGGGCGGCGGCGGCGCTGACTTTAACATCGGGAGCCTGGGATCGCTCACCGGGATCGCCAGTGGTGGAGCTCCATCCAGCCTGTTGTCTTCGGTAAGGATGCGGCCGTTCCAAGCATCCCAAGCCGCTGAGAGGGTTCTCCCGATGCCGGAGCACCATCACCCGGCGAGAAGGGCCTGAAACATCGGGACCCATAGCGGCGACTGCGGAGGCCTCAATAGGCCCGACTATGGGTGGACAAGGGGATGGGGACTGGATTTTGTGCCTTCTTTCACAGTGGGAACCATTGTGGGGGGATGTTTTTATGTTTTATGTTAAATTCTCCTTAATGTTGTGTTGCATTCTTATTAGTGTGCTGCAATGGCAACTTGAATTTCACTACACCAATTAGTGTATGTGACAATAAATGAACCTTTGAACCTTTGAACATTTGCCTATCTAAAAGCTCTTAACAGCCATTATTGTATCTGTAACCACCATCAAGTGCATTACAGGCACTTATCGCTTTCAGTGTAAAACAACTTTTCCTGCATCTCTTCTTCAAACTTTCTCCCTCTCACCTTAAAAATATGCCCTCTAGTCGTTGACATTTCCACCTGGGCAAAAGTTACTGACTGTCCATCCTGCACAATGAGGAATCTTTGTTGGAATATTGGAAAAATGGCAATCACCTTAGGCACAGCAAAATCCCAGAAACACCAATGTCATAAAGATAAAATAATCCGATATTGCAATAATAATTGAGGGATACATATCAATATCAATATATCAGATATATTTGCTCTTCTTCAGAATAATTCCATGGGATCTTTCAACTTCAAATAAGAGGGTTTTACATTTGAACTGAAAGATGAAATAACAACAACATAACACCTTTTCAGCGCTACACGGCAGATTACGATACACAAGTCTGGAGATCTGAACACATTTGAGTCTAGAAAGGCACACGGTTCATCTTGTTATCACATGAAGAAACAATTTTCCTGTAAGAATTGTGATTAGCAATCAGGACTGGGCATTTTGACTTGCATTTTATATTTTCTCACTTGAATGCTGGATCTTCCAACTTCTGAATGGATGGTATACTTGGCCTTACTCTGGCAATTGCTTTAGGCTGAGTCAATCATCTCATTGAGGTCCAACAATCCTACAGTACAATTAGCCATAGTCATTTTTCACATTCTTATTGCAGATTTTTTGTTATACAAAGAAAAAATGGATGTGGGAAAAATGAAATAACCATTTTTTTAAAATTATTGTATGATGAGCTTAAAATTTAGGGCCATACTTGATGAATTCAAGTATTAGGGATGAAGTATGTCATTGCCTTAAATTGATCATTGTTGCATTTGAAAATCTAGAGGAATAAAAACTGCAGAAGCCAAAATCGATGCAGACTCAATAGGTCAAAGGGCCTGTTTCTGCGCTGTATCGCTAAAACTAAAAGCTAAAACTAATTGTATTCACTTTCATTTCATGATTTCAATGGGCCTAATGCAGAGATTGTCACCTTCATATCCATTTAGTATTAGAAGCTCACCTTTGTAGGCAAACATCTCCAACATAGCTGGCCTGACACTTGCAATGATGACAACCTGCCAGGCTTATTTCTTTTAACAAAACGCAAAGTGCTGGTGGAACTCAGCAGGTCTGGCAGCATCAGAGAAGGGAGTGGACAGATGACATTTCAGATTTGGACTCTCCTTCAGATGTATTTCCTTTAATGTAAGGATTTGTTTATTCATTCACCAAAGTGGTGTATCATTGGAAGAGTTGCCATTTGTTCGTTACAATGTTTGAGGTCCCACCAGCATTCTATTTAGGACCATAAGTTGTAAAAGATAACCACCTTCAGGGTTAAACCAGACCACTATGAGCGAGTAACCATAATGGAGATTGTTTTGTATCAAGGCGAAACAGTACATATCTGGGTTTAATGAACTTTATAAACAGAGATTAAGCTTGACTTTTATAATCACTAACATGGGGTTTTCGGAAAGTCTTCAGTAATTTGATACAGTTCTTGACATTGGTTTCCCTCAGACTCTCAGTCACAAGGGCTGCACCGTGGCACAGCGGTAGAGTTGCTGCCTTACAGCACCAGGGATCCGGGTTTGATCCTGACTATGGGTGCTGTCTGTACAGAGTTTGTACATTCTTCCAATGAGCGTGTGGGTTTTTTCTGGGTGCTCTGATTTGTTGCCACATTCCAAAGACGTGCAGGTTTGTAGATTAATTGGCTCCTGTAAATCCTATCCTATCCCAAGTGTGTAGGATAAAACTAGTGTACGGGTGATCGCTGGCTGGCATGGACTCTGTGAACCAATAGGGCCTGTTTCCACGCTGCATCTCTAAACTAAATATTGACTATATAATATATACTTCTTGCCGCTGGGTGGATCTTCTAAAAAAATGGTTCTGTGTGATAAAGCTTTCCAGTGACTTTCAGTCTGAAGAGGGATCTCGACCCGAAACGTCACCATTCCTTCTCTTCAGAAATACTGCCTGTCGCGCTGAATTACTGCAGCATTTCATGATTACAATCAACCAGTCCACAGTGTGTATATAAAGGTTACAACATTTAGTGCAGGATAAAGTCCAATAAAGTCCAATTAAAGATAGTTCAAAGGTCTCCAATGAGTTACTGTGGAGATGCTGCCTTATAGCGCCAGAGATCCTAGTTCTATCCTGACTACGGGTGCTGTCTCTATGGAGTTTGTACGATCCTCCCACACTCCAAAGCCATATATGTTTGTAGGTTATTTAGCTTTGGTAAAATTGCAAATTGTCCCTAATGTGTAGGATATGGTTACGGGGTAATCACTGGCTGGCACAGACTCACTCACTCATTGTATCTCGAAAGTCTAAAGGTAGGTTGGCTCAGGACATAAAAGAGATCTGGAAATACTCAGCAAATCAAGTGGTATCTATGCACAAAACTAAACTAAACCGAGTTATATTCACACGTGAATGACCTTACATCTGAATTGTTGAGTTCCTTATTCAGTCCCAAACGCTGCAGTGTGTCTAGATGATAGGTGAGGGGGTGCTCGTTGAGTTTATGTTGGATTTTATTGGCATTTTGAGTGTAATTTTATGAAGTAAAACTAAGCTTAATTTCCACTTCAGCTTTGACATAGTAAAACTTCATGAGGAACATTAACATACAAAGTCAAAAATCAAGAGTTTTACGTTTCATGCGCGATGGTAACGGAACAATTAAATTCTTACATACTGCAGCTTTTACATTAACATAACAAATAAATGTACTAGAAACCTATTGTCCTATAAATTACCAGTTATTCTAAATAACCAGACCATAATAGTGCAAACTGAAGTATGAAGTGCAACCTTTATAGAAAGTCCATTCTGGTTAGGTGCTGAGGTAGGGTTGTGGTTAGTTTTTAGTTTTGTTTAATTTAGTTTAGAGATACATTGCGGAAACAGGCCCTTCAGCCCACCGAGTCCAACCCAACCAGCGATCCCCATGCACTGGCATTATCCTACATACTCTGGGCAATTTACAATCTTTACCAAAGCCAATTAATCTACAAACCTGTACATCTTGGAGTGTGGGAGGAAACCAGAGTACTCTGGGAAAACCCATGTGGTCACTGAGAGAACATACAAACTCCATACAGATGGTATCGTTGCCTTCTTGTGGGAGCACTTCAGAACTTCTATTTAATTTATTTAGCCCACTGAATTCATGCCAACCTACGATCACTCATTCTCACTAGTTCTATCTTATTCCACTTTTACATATTAAAGGTAATTTAGAGGCCAATCAACCTACAAACCGTCCATCTTTGGAATATGGGAGGAAACCAGAGCACCCGGAGGAAAGCCACTCAATCGCATGGCGAACGTCCACATAGACGACACTTGGATCAGGATTGAACCAAGATCTCTGTTGTTGTGTGGCGACAACTCTACCAGCTGCCACCGCTGTGCTGTCCACTGGGGTTCCTGCAGATCCGTCCGATTGTGGAGAGGTCAATACCCGTGACGGATCGGGCAATATTTTACACAGAGCACAGATTTGAAATGAAAGGGGATCTGCAGAACATTGAATGAAATGGATTGCTTTTTGGGAGAATAGAAACAAAATACATATGCCAACACTGTATACATCACACCAACATTTACCAACAAATGACCATATACACATAAATTGGAAGTTCATAGTTGGAATGTCTTTGGCATCATTCTATGAGTTTTCAAGATATGCCATAGGATTAACTGTACTCCAATAATTTCTGGTTCATTGCTGATGGTATCTTTCCAATGGGGGCCATCTACATAGAATGGGTTAACTGTAGCTTCATAAGGAGATGTAGCTAATAAAGTTTCACTACAAAAACTAGATTCTAATTATCATACAAGCAGGATCTGACATTAATTTACTTAAACAGTGCTGCTTCTTTCATTTCAATTATACTTTATTAACTTTATTTCTCGATCACTATCTTTTCAGAGTTTTCTTACGTACTGAAGCATTGTATTCGCTGCCTGACATTTAATTAACATTTGGCTCAGAGCCCACTCTGTGTTGAATTTGGAATGTCAGTCCGTGATCAGTGATTCATATATATATCATCTTTCCTTCTATACCTAAAGAAGCTGAGAGAGTTAACCCCTCACAGTTCCCATTTCTTCCCACTTCCCTTCTTACTTGTGAACATGAGTATTTTTAACTTCAGAGTTCTGCAACTGCAGCGGTAAAATTATAATGGTTTTTAATACCTTGCTGGGAGCCTTCCGCTAATTCAGGCAGCACAGAACATAGGTTGGGTAGTAGGTAGTCTTCAAGCCTGCATTCCACGTGCGACAACGTTTTGATCTCTTAGCCAGCATGAAGGGAGATGCCAAGTTCAAGATAAAGACTGGGTGGGAGTGGTCTGGCCTTCTGGCCTCCTCTATCTTTCAGTCTGAAGAAGGGTTCTGACCCAAAACGTCAACTATTTATTTTCTCCAGAGATGCTGCTAGACCCATTGTGTTACTCCAACATTTTGTGTCTACCTTCAAGATGATGGCCACTGTTTTAGTTTAATTTAGTTTAGAGATACAGTGCGGAAACAGGCCCTTCGGCCCACCCAGTCCGCGCCGACCAGCGAACACTAGGGACCATTTATAATTTTACCAAAGCCAAATAGCCTACAAACATATATGTCTTTGGAGTGTGGGAAGAAACCAGAGCACCTGAGGAAAGCCCACGCGGTCACAGGGAGAACGTATAAATTCCGTACAGGGAACACCCAGCGTCAGAATTGAACCCAGGTCTCAAGTCTACCGCTGTGCCATTGTACAGCCCCTTTTGTTTCCGTCTTGGAGGTGACTTTGCCAATGAGCTGCCAGGGGTAATTTTACTTCGGAGTCACGTGAGTGACTACGTGAAGAACCCCGCCAGGACGCATGCGTGTCATATCGCTACACGCATTGCAACGAGTCACAGCAGGGGGAACGACGTTCCCTTAGCGGCAATATTTGAAAGCCGGGAACAGCAGGTAAGGAGACTCTGCGTTCCAGAATTTGAAAGTCGGGAACAGCAGGTAAGGAGACTCTGCGTTCCTTCCACTTACCTTTCAGGTGGAGACATGGACCAGATCAACGAAGGCTGCGGGAAAGCTGGCGGGGTAGAACCGCGGAGTTGCGGGCAGCCGGCAGCAGCAGCCAAAGGCACGCTAATCTCCCGTAATGGGAACAGCTGTGCCCGACTTCGCTCCCGACTTCGCTCCCGCGCCGGCCCCGGCCGGTCGGGAGAGGTAAGCAACTAACAGAGTCGTTGACTCCGAGGAGTCCGACTCTGAATAGCCGCGAGCGACCAGTGCCCGTGTGCATGGGGGTCGGTTTGAGCGGCTTTAGGAGCAGCCGCGAGCGGCCAGTGCCCGTGCGCACGGGAGCCGGTTTGAGCGGCTGGGAGCGAGGAACAAAGCAGCCGCAAGCGACCAGTGCCCGTGTGCATGGGGGTCGGTTGGAGTGGCTGCAGCAGAAACAAAGCAGCCGCGAGCGACCAGTGCCCGTGTGCATGGGGGTCGGTTGGAGCGGCTGCAGGAGAAACAAAGCAGCCGCGAGCGGCCAGTGCCCGTGAGCACGGGAACCGGTTGGAGCGGCTGCAGGATGGGTCAACAGCAGCCGGGAGTGGCCTATGCCCGAGAGCATAAGAGCCAGTTGGAACGGCTGCTGGAGGAAATACCCCAAAGTGGCAGGCTCCGGGAGATGGAGGCTAGCCACAGTGGGCAGTTAGTAAGCCCCACAGCAGTACCTCTTGTAGGGCTGCACAGTGTTTCTCCCTCATCAGAGGGGAACACCGAGGGTCAATCCTGGGCTGACTGCAGGAGCTGGAGCAGGAGAGGCTTCAGGAGCAGCCACGATGGCCAGTGCCCGTGAGCATTGGAGCCGGGTGGAGTGGCTGCAGGAACTGGAGCAGGAGCGGCCTCAGGAGTAGCGGCTTCAGGAGCAGCCGCGACGGCCAGTGACCATGTGCATTGGAGCCGGTTGGGTGCCCGAGAGCATCGGAGCCAGCTGGAGCGGCTGTTGGAGCAGGTAAGTGGCAGGCTCCGGGAGATGGAGACTAGTCACAGGGGGCAGCTAGTAGGTCCTACAGCAGTACCTCTTGTAGGGCTGCACAGTGTTCTCCCTCATCAGAGGGGAGTATAGGGGGTCCATTCTGGGCTGAACCTGAACAGGGGTGCAGAACATACCCCTAGTGCACATGGGGTGCAGAAAACCTATTGGAAGATACTTACCATCAGGGAACTGCAAAACACTGAATGTTCCCAGTATCAACCAGTGTATTTGAAAACATGGCAGGGCAGAGACTTGAAACGAAAGAAAGTTCCAAAAGTCCTAACAGCGGGTATTACGGGTTTCGCCCGCACAATAAACAAAAAAGACATGACACTAGATCACCAGGATGCACTGGCCTTATTTTGCTAACTACCAATACGAGTAAACAGCATTAGGAAGAAGTACCATCCAACCGGCTTTAGACCCTAATTTGCAGGCCTCTGCAAACCTGGAACCTCCATACCACCAATATTAAAATTTGGAGGCAACTTATCTAAACAGGTAAAGACCTTGACATAGAGGGAAACCCTGGGGCTCATTAAAGCAACGTCTAAAAACTACTTCCTGGGGAATGCGCTAACCCTCAACACAGACCCAACTACAGATCCAGACACCGACACCTCAACGTCCACGGAGGATGCCGAAAAAGTAACAAATCTACTAATAGTAACCATGGAGGAAGAAGTATAGGGTTATACCATAGAATTATTCAAAACATAATCCTCCAGTTCAGCATGTACCGAACTGAATGTTCATGCTTACAGGCAAAGAAATAATCAAAAGCGCATACTGAACTACAGTGCCCAAATAAATAAGGAGTAAAGGAGGACATCCAACACGAATCACAGGAATTCGTGTCCAAAAATCTTTATCATAAAATAGATGGTGGTTGCCACGTCATCATAGATTTGACTAATTTGAATACTTTCGTACTTTATATTCATTACTAGATGGGAACCTTTGTTACTGCAAAGGTATTGATCCTAGGTTACTACATGGCAAGCATCGTATTAAAAAAAAATGCTTGCTATAGAGTACCCATTAGAGGTGACCACAGATGTATTTAACACAATGGATCATCTGCGGTTTCACTCTTAACTCAGCTCACATGTCAGTGACTTTGCCGTAAGAAAAGGTTACAGCCTTAATGGAGGCTTGCAGTAAACTAAACCATCCATCAGACTGGTAGTAGAATAATTGGCATTATAGTGGCTGTGTTCCAGCCACATAAATCGGACCTTTACATTATCAAATTACTGAGCGCAAACATGCGTGCACTCAAAAATTATGAGGGTCATTCTGACAGACCAAAGAAGCTACCAACAGAGGCCACAATGGTACTAAAAATGGTGGAAACATAACATTAGGCATTGTTCCTATCCAAACATTAACAGCTACCCGTCTATGGAACTACATACTGATGGGCACTGGGATGGGATGCTACCAATTCCATCTCCAGCTGTGGGGGAGATGGAATGCACAGGAGGCATCATTACATACGCTGGGCATAAATACCTGGGAAAGTTGAGTGCATTCCATGGCTTTAAGTCATATTGTTCTGGGTTATATCACCAGTATGTTAGACTACTAATTGACTACACCACCGTGGTAGCATATGTCAACCATATGGGTGGAAACATATCAACATCATGTGACTATCTGGCCAACACAATTTGGCAATAGTGTATCCAGAAAGATATTAGGATATCAGCTACCAACTTACTAGGTAAACTGAATTTAGTGGCAGACAACAGGTCAAGCTAAGTCTATGAAAACACTGTATGGATGTTGGATAAAAAATGTATTGCTGGAATTACAGCACGGTATGGAACACCAGATAACGACCTATTCACATCCATGCTCTCACCAGCTATCGAATTAGGTTCTTGGAAACCAGAACCTGGGGCAGTGGCTACAGATGCATTTTCGCTGCATTGGGGGATTATTTATGCATTCCCTCCTTCTGCCTCATCAGTCGGGTATTTAGGAATAAACAGTCTGGTATTTTGATAGTACCCGATTGGCCTACTCAACCATCGGTCCCTGGTGATATCGACATGGTTTTAGAACCATGCATCACCATCCATCATAGACCTAATTTACTGGTTCTTCCCGCAACAAGGGGAGTTACCCATGTCATAATTATATAAACCTATTAATTTATAGAGTTGAAAGCACCTCTACTACACCTGGGACTGACGGACCGAACAGTGGAATTATTTCAGCGGGCCACAGACAGTCCACCAAAAAATCAGTACTTGGTGTCATCAAGAAATGGGAAGTACTGTCACAACAATAAACATCACCCACAGATCTATGAACATCCCGTCTTTTCTGGAATTCCTGGCAAGCCTCCATTACGATGAGAGGCTCAGTCATAGTGCCATCAACTGCGCCAGAAGTGCTCTGTCAACATACCTGGCGCAAGGAACAGAGCGGCATTCTGTTGGGACACATGCTGGTAACCAAACTCATGAGGGGCATTTTAATATTAATCCCCCAAGAACCAGGTACTCCCAAATATGGGATGTGAGCATTGTACTGACCATGTTAAGAAACTGGTCTCCAGCTACAGCTCTGTCCCTACAGAAACTGACTATGAAAACAGTCATGCTGATGGCCTTGGTTACGGCACCAAGGGTCCAGTCACTACAGAAACAAAGATTGGACAACATGATTATTTCATCTGGAAATTTAACTTTTCACATCAATGAAATAGTCAAACAGAACAGACAGGGGTCAGCAGGCCTAAAAATAGAATTCAGGGCCTACCCGACAGATGGTCGTCTCTGTATTGTAACACACTTACTATTATATATGGAGTATACTAAGATCATCAGAGGGAAAGAAATGTCACTTTAATCAGCTACAAACAGCCACTCAAAACAGTGACAGTCCAGACCATCTCTAGATGGCTAAAACAGGTCCTAATAAAGGCTGGAGTAGACACTGGCATTTTAAAATCTCACTCCACCGGGGCTGCAGCTACATCGGCAGCTATGAAGTTGGACGTTCCTATGGACCAAATCCTCAAGACAGCAGGATGGTCAACGGAGGAAACTTTCCAACGACTTTATAACAATCCAGTCATTGAACCTGGAACATTTGCAGAAACAAATTTAAGTTCTGTAATATAATTTACCCCATAAATAGGGGCAATAATTGGTGTTAATATTTTTACCGTTGGGTTTCAATATCGTATTGATATCTAATGATGTTAACTCTAATCTCCCCAAAATCAAGGCAGATGTGATGCATGGACTCGTTCCACGGCATGAAATCACAGAGCTTTAAAATCTTCACGTAGTCACTCACGTGACTCCGAAGTAAAATAGTAAGATTAAACGAGAACTTACCAGTTTGAAGTTTGATCTTTATTTTATGAGGAGTAACGTTGAGGGATTACGTGCCCTCCGCTCCCACCCTTGATCATATCCTGAACTGGTATCTCTTCTCTAATCTTACTATGTTTAGTCATTACAGTTATCTGTGATTTCACACCGCTGCTTTGAAGAATGACACGCATGCGTCCTGGCGGGGTTCTTCACGTAATCCCTCAACGTTACTCCTCATAAAATAAAGATCAAACTTCAAACTGGTAAGTTCTCGTTTAATCTTACTATTGCTTGGGCCAAAGAAACCAGAGGAACAGGAGGAAGTGTAGAAGTATAATGTTGGCGATGGATCATTACAAAAATGTGGTTACTTTTGCCAATGGTATATTTGAATATGATATTACCTCAACTCCATGCAGTGATTTGATATTCCATCTTATTTTTATTGTTGATTATTAAAGTCAACAAACGAGTACCATTAGCGAAGATTCCCAAAGGTGAGTTTATAACTCTGGAGACAGGACTTGGTTTATGGGTGGGTTCTAATTTTCAAGGCAGCACAGCAAATTGCAGCTGGATGCAAACTGTGCTTGCAACCTTCTTGCATCAGTTTTCTGGTTTTGAAGCAAACTATAGCAAAAAAACCTGCGATCAGATGGGATTACCATGCTATCATTTTGAATAGCATCTAATAAAGGCAAACAAATGAAATACTGACCTAGTAATTACTGGCCCATTCATTTTCTCCAGAGATGCTGCCTGACTCGCTGAGTTACTCCAGCATTTTGTGTCTACCTGACCTAGTAATTCTTTGATAATGGAAAGGCATATGATGAGGACTGAATTCTCTGCCGGAAGGGAGAGTGAACGCTGGCGCAATTAGCTGCCGCTGCTCTCTCTTTGAATTGTGTCTTTGAGTTGTGTCTTTGAATTGTGTCTTTGAATTGTGTCTTTGAATTGTGTATTGTTGATGTCTTTATTATTATTATTTTATTTTTTTTGTCGTTATTTTTTGTTTTGTTTCATTCTGCTTACATGTTTTTTATTCTGTTAATAAATTTTGTAAGGTGTCCTTGAGACTCTTGAAAGGCGCCCATAAATAAAATGTATTATTATTATTATTATTATTATTATTAATTACCTTGTGTTTGGAGAGTTATATTTATTAAATGATCATGGTGACACAAATAGGTTGAATCTATAAAACTATAAAAGCTCAGAAATGCAGCACACTGTCTTAATTACAAGAAATGCATAAATTTACGACACAAAAATAAACATATAAAAGCTTTTTCAGACATATGAACCTGGTCATCTAGTTTAGCAAAGTCCCCTTAAAATCTAGTCAAACTTGCCAAATTGTAATGAAAGATCAAAGAAGGTTGTGACAGAGAAGAAAGTGCCTAAAGTCAAATCCTGACATCATTGTAGATCACCGTAGAACACTAACACAAATATTTGTTGCAAGAAATTAGAGATGCAGCTATTAGCAACATTACAATTTGATTGGAAACTCCTTGCACTGACTTAAAGAATAACCCAGACTCAATAAAATACAGTAGATTAAGTGATGGACTTTTTTAAATTAATTCACACATTGTAGAAATAGCTGGCAAGCCAGTATTTAAACTCCACTTATGAGTAACCCCTGAAGTTACTGCCTTGGTAGATTAATTAAGACAGTTGCTTAAAACGAAACATGTTATGTGAGTCTGGAATCACATGTAAGAAACACATGATGATGATAATATATTTCCATTTGGAATGGAAGCCTATTCCTGCTCCTGCTTTCTTATGTTCTGAAGGACATAAGTGTGCCAGATGCATTTTTCGAACAATTTGACATCTTTATGGCTGCAAACTTTTTATTCCGGATTTACTTTACTACTCAGATTTTAATTCCATGTTAATGGGATTCAATCTTAGATCTCTGAATCAATATTCCAGGTTCCTGTATATTGGAACAAGCACCATGATACTGGACCCTATGGATATAAGATGGCTGCAACTAAGTTGGACCTATTGCAAGCGCAGTAGTACCATAATTGGCATGGATTTGTCAGTGTTTCAAGATTAACAATGGCCAAATCATTGAAGGACCCACTCTACTAAGAAGAAAGCTGGCAGAGCTGCTGCCTCACAGTGCCATAGACCCAGGTTCAATCCTGGCCTCAAGTGATATCTGTGTGGAATTTACATGTTATGGAGTCATAAGGTTATAAAGTGTGGAAACAGGCCCTTCAACCCAACTTCCCCACACTGACCAACAGGTCCCACTTACACTAGTCCCACCTGCCTATGTTTGGCCCACATCCCTCCAAACCTGTTCTATCCATGTTTAAATGTTTCTTAAATGTTGTGATAGTACCTGCAATGTTCTTAATGTGCCCGTTTGGGTTTCCTCCCACATCCAAAGACGCGATGATTTGTACGTTAATTGGCCTCTAAAATTGCCACTCCTGTGCAACGACTGGATGCAAAAGTGAGATAACATAGAACTAGCGTGAATGGGTGATCAATGTGGATTTGATCGAGAACTAGGTAGGCAAAAGTGGCTGTTTCCATGCTATATTGTCAATCAATCAATTCAATCAATCAATCAATCAATCAATCAATCAAAGACCAGAGAGAGATTTATCAGAGAGTCGGCCATTGGAAGAAACTTTGAAGTGTTCTTCAACAGAAGGAAGAAGGATATTGCAGACAAGGTAAGGAGCTAGTGTGAATACTGTGAGAAAACAGTATGTTTGGCTCCAGAATGGGCACATATTCACTTGAGTGCCTGAATGATGATGAGTACAGGGGAGATACAGAACTCTTGATTGAGTAGTGCTGCAACAACAACCTCTCATTCAACATCAACACGACCGAAGAACAAATTGTTGACTTCAGAAAGGGGAAGTCACGGGTCCATGTGCCAGTGTTCATTGGTGAGGTGGTGGTGGTGAAGAGAGTTAGCAGCTTTAAATTCCTAAGCATTAATATCGCGGAAGTGGACAAGTGTGAGTAATTATTTGCTTGTCTTTGTCTCCGTGCCACACCATACTCCAGTCTCCACGTGACCCTGTGTGAGAGCTGAACAGAAAAAAACACCCTGCTAAACCTAGGAAAAAAAGAGCAGTAAAATATTTCTGCCACAAATTTATGAACTCATGTAGGAAGAGAAGAGCAGGATCTTAGTGATGCCATAATTATGCCGATGTTCATGAAATGAAATGTTAGTTATCTCCCACAGAGGAGGAGTCATTAAAAGCATCCTTAACCCCTCCCTCCCAATAGCCAAAGAAATCCTCCCAAGGGCACCAAGGACAGTTCTGCCCGTCAAATGACACAATGAACATAATCTTCATAGAATAGCACAGGAACAGATGCCCACTTTGCCCATGTCAAACATGATGCCAGTCTAAACTAATCCCCGCCTCAAGCACGTGATCCATATCCCTCTATTCTCTGCATATACATGCACCTATCCAAAAGCCTCTTAAATGCCACTATCGTATTTGCCCCACCACCAACCCTGGCAGTTATATTCCCGGCACCCACCACTTTTAGTATAAAAAACTTACCGCACATGTCTCCATTAATTTTTTCCCCTCTCAATGTGTAATAATTTCAAAGAAAGATTAAAGAGTGGCACCTAACATTGTACATGGCCATTTTATACCTCAGAAAATCCTTTGTGTTTTTCAGATGAGAAAGGTGGCATAGAATGTTCTCAAACATCGCTCTCCTCAGAAATTCAGCATCATTCTATATCTAGAACATAATGACATGAAAGCAACAATCCAAACCAAGTCAGTCACCACAGACCAAACAGCAACGTTGTGTTTTTGTTCTTAACCATTTATCGATCTTTTTATCTACAATACAACACCATACATCCTACACGTTCTTTAATAGGGTGGAATTAATCTGGAGAAGGGTCCTGAGTTAAACATCACCTATCCGTATTCTTCAGGGATTTAGACTTTACTTTAGTTTAGACTTTTGGGGATACAGTGCGGGACCAGTGTTCACCCAACACACTAGGGGCAATTGGCAGATTTTACTGAAGCCAATTAACCTACAAACCTGTACATCTTTGAAGTGTGGGAAGAAACCGGAGCACCTGAACAAATCCCACCCCGTCATAGGAAGAACGTACAAACTCCATACAGACAGCACCCGCAGTATGGATCTGACACTGTAAGGTAGTGAATCTACCGCTGCGCCACTGTGTCTCCCATAATCAGGATGACCCGCTGAGTTACTCTCGCTCTTTGAGTCTTTAAAACAAAAATCTATAAAAAGCAACCACCTTCGTGTCAAAGAGGAATCAACTTACTCCAACATCAGATATAGAGTTACAGTAAGCGGCTTGCATTGTCCAAAGTTCCTAGTCATTGCTGATTCACTCACTGACGTGAACAAGGGACAGACCTTATAATGAACATCAGGAAGAATATGACACAAAAAAAACTGCAGATGCTCGAATGTTAACATAAGGAATAGTCAGCTTGGTTTTGTGAGGAGTATGTCCTTTTTCACAAATTTTGGAATCAATGCAGATTTTGATAAATCTAGGTCTGTGGATGTGGTCTACATGGACTTCAGGAAAGCATTTGACAAGTTCTTTCATGATATTCTGGAGCAGAGGATTAAGCCCCTTGTGATCCTCAGTGAGCTGATAATTTGGATCCAAAACTTGCTTGGTCGCGGAAGACAGTGTATAGTTGGGGAGGAAAGCTTCACTGAATGGAGGTTTGTGACAAATGATGTTCTGCAACCCCTGTTGTTTGTAATATGTATTTTGATTGGAAATTTAGGTGATTAGTAAGTCTGCAGATGATACAAAAATTGGTGGAGTTGTGTATGGTGCGGAAGGTTGTTAAAGGACCAGTTGGAAATTTGGGTGGAGAAATGGAAGATGGAGTTTAATCAGAACTAATGTGAGATGCTACATTTTACTTCGGAGTCACGTGAGTGACTACGTGAAGAACCCCGCCACGACGCATGCGTGTCATATCGCTTCACGCATTGCGAAACGTCAGGCGGGGTGGAGCGTCCCCCGCAGCGGTAAGTTTGAAACCGCGACCTGCAGGTAAGTAATTTACTCTGCGGTAGTTTTTGTCCCCGCGCTGTTTTTACACAGGGGGGGAAGCTGGACAAAATAGTGTCCACAAGTGCTGCGAGTAAAGCTGGCTGGGGAGGACCGCGAAGTTGCGGGAGCCAGCAGCAGCTGAAGGCACAAGCCCCGTAACGGATCAGCTGTGCCGACTTTTGGTCCCGCGCCGGCCAGAACACCACGGCCGGGCGGGAGAATATTCAAATGGGGCCGTCGACTTTTTGACAAGTCGAAAACGGCAGGAGACGGGGTGGAACGACGTTCCCCCGTAGCGACAATTTAAACCTGGACCTGCAGGTAAGAGCTGCGGTCTTTTTGTGTTTTTACCATGCTAATTACAGGTGGAGAAACCAACGGGCTGCGACAAAGCTGGTGGGCTAGATGGGATCAGCTGTGCCCGATGTCGCCTCCGCACCGGCCAGATCCACTCCACGGCAGGGCAGTAAGGACAAAGCTGGTGAGGGAGGACCGCGGAGCAGCGGGCAGCCAGCAGCAGCCAGCGGCACTCAGATCACCAATAGTGGGATCAGCTGTGCCCGATGTCGCCTCCGCACCGGCCAGATCCACGCAGCCGGGCGGAAAGGCTAGACACTAAAAACAAACAAGGTCGTGGACTCAGAGGAGTCCGACTTTGAACAATCGCGGGCGGCCAGCGACTGAGAGTGCTGGAGCTGGATGGAGCGGTATATGGAGCTTTGCTCCAACATGACAGACTCCGGGAGATGGAGTCGGGTCACTGTGGGCCCTATGATAAACCCACAGCAGTACCTCTTGAAGGGCTGCACAGTGCTTCTACCTCATCAGAGGGGAGCACTGCGGGTCAGTTCTGGGCTGACCTGGAAGAGGGGTCCGCAGAAGGAAAGACAAGTGTGCAAGGGGTGCAGGAACAAGAGAACATACTGGACTAATAAAATGGACTCCAACAAACACTACAGCCAAAGACAGCACCCTACGCACCCACCAGCAGAACTGGTGAAAGCTCGATGGCCCGGTATTCAAAACATGAGTCTTTTTTAGGCCATGGCCCAGGCCGGCCTTCTTGGAAGATGCGGGGACCTCTAACGCCAACCAAATCCGAAAACCCAGACACCAGCGCAACAACAGCAGCGAAGAACCTACAAAAAGAAGTAAACCTGCCACTGGTAACTATGGAGGTAGGTGGGTCTGGTTCCCTACAAAATACAGGGAGCATGGAGGTTGGGGGGGGGGGGGGGGGAGACTACATTCTTTTCTGAATGCATGGAGCATGTTAACAACCGATACTTACATCTTAAGCAGTATCCAGGGATATACAATAGAGTTTATACACAAGTACAGCCCTCCAGTTCAACATATACCGAACCGAATGTTCGTGCCTTCTGATAAAGAAAAATCAAAAGCGCAAGCTGAACTGGAGCGGCTTTACATAAAAGGTGTAATTGAGAAAACTCAACACGAACCATTAGAATTCGTGTCCAATATATTTATCAAATACAAAAAAGATGGTGGTTGTCGCATCACCATAGATCTGACAAAATGGATACCTTTGTTACTGCTAAACAATTAATTTCCAAAGGTTACTTCATGGCCAGCATCGATTTAAAAGATGCTTACTATTCAGTGCCTATACGAGGTGACCACAGATGTTACTTAAAATTCAACTGGATGGGCAACACTGGCAATATAAAGCACTGCCAAATGGGTCATCAGCCCCAGGCTGTTCACAAAAAAATTTGAAACCAGCCCTAGCGTTTCTACGTAAACGTAAACACATGGTATGGCATATTTAGACGACATACTCATTGTGGGCAAAACTTTGGAATTGGCCAAACAAACTGTAACAGCCACAAAACAGTTATTTGAAAAACTGGGATTTATTATCCATCCAGTTAAATCTAAACTAACGCCTTCCACTACTATGGACTATTTGGGGGTTTCACCATTGACTCAGTTCACATGTCGGTGACTCTGCCTAAGGGAAAGGCTAGAGATTTAATAGAGGCTTGCATAACCTCATTGACATCAGCAAACCATCCATCAGATTGGTAGCAAAAGTAATTGGCAAATGGTGGCTGCCTTTCCAGCCACACAATTTAGACCTCTACATTACCAAAACTTACAGAGAGCAAAAATACAAGCACTCTAAATTAATGCAGGTCACTTTGACAGACCTATGAAACTACCAATCAAGCTAAAATGGAATAAAATGGTGGATGGATAACATCTGGCTTTGTTCCAATCCAATCATTGTCAGTAACCCTTCCATGGTACTACAAACTGATGCCAGTGCACTTGGGTGGGGAGCCACCAATACCATCACGAGCTGTGGAGGTAAATGGACTGCTCAGGAGGCATCATTTTACTCACACTGGGCATAAACTACCTGGAAATGTTGGGTGCATTCCATGGCCTAAAGTCATATTGTACTGGATCATATCACCAGCATGTTAGACTACAGATAGGCAATACCACCGTGGTAGCATACATTAACCACATGGGTGGAAACAAATCGACATCATGTGACAATCTGGCTAATACAATTTGGCAATGGTGTATCCAGAGAGATATTTGGATATCAGTCACTTACCTACCATGAAGACTAAATATAGTGGTAGACACCAGGTCACGCAAATTTAATGAAAACACCGAATGGATGTTGAATAAAAAAGTATTTGCTGATATTACAGCAAAATATGGAACACCAGATATCGATCTATTCGCATCCAGACTTAACCACCAGTTATCAAATTATGTTTCATGGGAATCAGACCCTGGGGCAGCGGCGACAGATGCATTTTCGCTGCATTTGGGGGGAAATTGTTTATTTACGCATTCCCTCCTTTCTGCCTCATCAGTCGGGTATTAAGGAAAATACAACAAGACTCTGCGTCTGGTATTGGTAGTACCCGATTGGCCTACTTAACCATGGTTCCCAGTGGTATTAAACATGGTATTAGAACCATGTATCACCATCCCACATAGACCAGATTTATTGCTACATCCCGTAACAAGGGATAGCCACCCATGCCATAAACATTTGAACTTATTAATTTGTAGAGATTTTGAAAACACCTCTACTACAACTGGGACTAACGGACCGAACAGTGAACATGATCTCGGCGGCCCAAAGACAGTCAACCAAAAAACAGTATCTGGTCTATATCAGGAAGTGGGCGATGCACTGCCATAAAAACAACATCACCTACAGAGACATGAACATCCCGTCTGTTCTGGAATATCTGGCAGGCCTCCACTATGATGAGGGGCTCAGTTACAGTGCCATCAACTGCGCCAGAAATGCCCTATCGACTTGCCTATGGCAGGGGACAGAGCGTTACTCTGTTGGGACTCACCCACAGGTAACAAAATTTATGAGGGGAATTTTTATACTAATCCCCCAAGAATCAGGTACTCCCAAATATGGGATGTAAGTATTATCCTGAAGATGCTCAGGAATTGGTCTCCAGCAACAGCTCTGTCCCTACACAGACTGACATTAAAAACAGTCATGCTAATGGCATTGGTCACGGCACAGAGGGTACAGTCACTGCATAAACGAAGACTGGACAACATGACTTCCTCAACAGAAAATATTACGTTTCATATCTATGAGTTAGTAAGCAGAACAGACAGGGATCAGCAGGCCTCAATGTACAATTTAGGTCATACCCAACAGATGACCGTCTGTGTATAGTAAGACATCTGTCGTTAAACATGGAGAAAACGAAAATCCTAAGAGGCAATGAGAAGGCACTTTTTGGTCAGCCACTAGCAACCACACAAAAGAGTGACGGTCCAGACCATCTCAAGATGGCTGAAACAGGTGCTAACACAGGCTGGGGTGGATACTAATATTTTAAAATCTCATTCCACCAGGGCTGCAGCTACATCGGCAGCGATACAGTTGGATGTACCAATGGACCAAATCCTCAAGGCAGCAGGATGGTCTGGCGGGAAAAAACATTCCAATTATTTTACAATAAACCAGTAATGAAACCTGGAACGTTTGCAGAAATAATTTTAAGTTCTGTAAATTAATTTAAACCCATAAAAAGAGGTTATAAATTTGTGTTAATAAATGTTATGATTTCAATGTCGAATTCATGTCCAAATTATGTTAACACAATTCCTCCTACAGTCATCAAGGCAGACGTGATGCATGGACTCGTTTCCACGGCATGAAATCACAGAGCTTTAAAATCTTCACGTAGTCACTCACGTGACTCCGAAGTAAAATAGTAAGATTAAACGAGAACTTACCAGTTTGAAGTTTGATCTGTATTTTATGAGGAGTTACGATGAGGGATTACGTGCCCTCCGCTCCCACCCTTGATCATATACTTAACTGGTATCTCTTCTCTAATCTTACTATGTTTAGTCATTACAGTTATCTGTGATTTCACACCGCTGCTTTGAAGAATGACACGCATGCGTCGTGGTGGGGTTCTTCACGTAATCCCTCATCGTAACTCCTCATAAAATACAGATCAAACTTCAAACTGGTAAGTTCTCGTTTAATCTTACTATTTTTGGATATAAGGTGAAAGTTTACAGTAAATGGCAAGGCCTTTGGAAGCATTGATATAAAGAGGGATCTTGGGGTGGAAGTCAATAGATCCCTGAGGAAAAATGTTCCCCATGTTGGGGAGTTGAGAGCCAGGGGTTACAGTTTAAGAATAAGGGGTAGGCCATTTAGGACTGAGATGAGGAAAAACGTTTTCAACCAGAGAGTTATGAATCAGTGGATTTCTCTGCCACAGGAGGCAGTGGAGACCAATTCACTGGATGTATTCAAGAGAGATTTAGATTTAACTC